>NC_141673.1:105463957-106116457 GCF_028749965.1 Puma concolor | reverse complement strand
GAGAGCAAGTCCAGAACAGGGGTATAGAAAACTCTGAAAGAATTCTCTAGGAGTGAGAAGACTCAATATATTGGACAGGATGATTAAAAACAGACTTGAAAATGTGATAAGAAAAGCATAAAGGTAATTGGAAACCGTAAGAAAAACAGCTGTACAGGGGCGCCTGGGTGGCGCAGTCGGTTAAGCGTCCGACTTCAGCCAGGTCACGATCTCGCGGTCCGTGAGTTCGAGCCCCGCGTCGGGCTCTGGGCTGATGGCTCAGAGCCTGGAGCCTGTTTCCAATTCTGTGTCTCCCTCTCTCTCTCTGCCCCTCCCCCGTTCATGCTCTGTCTCTCTCTGTCCCAAAAATAAATAAACGTTGAAAAAAAAAAAAAAATTTTAAAAAAAGAAAAAAAAAAGAAAAACAGCTGTACAAAGTAAAGGAACTGTATCCATGCTACTTGGCTCAGACATAAATATGGGCAGTCGTAAACACTTGATTTTCACTTTTAGATATTTTTAAAGGACAGAAAAAAAATTGTTAATACTAATCATGTTGCTAATTTAAAAAACATACAATGAAGATTAGATAGAATTGAAGAAAAGAGAGTAAGATTGGTATTATCTTTTCATCTTACAAAGCAGAGAATATAAACTGGCTGTCTTTGATGGACTAAAAAAGGTTTAGCACGGGTAGATTATCTGACCTTGCAACTGCAACAATTACCCTCCAATCATTTCAATACCACCATTAGAACTGCTATATTGTCATAATTTTTTTTTAACATTCAAAAGTCCATATTTTTATAAAACTTAAACTTACGGATAAAAGGAAAGTTTATATTACTGTTGACTGAAAACCAATGATCTGTTATTTGCCTTATAAAAAAAGGAATCATAAAAATAGGAAAATGGTACCAAATTCTAGCCAAACCCTGTTCAACCTTTATTGGATACATGTGTATCTAAAGATTAAAATAAGGTCTCGAATCTGTGTACTGGGGAAACAATCACAATAAGGATACAATCAATATTAGAAAAATACCCAAGTATAGCAAAGAGATAAAAAAAAAAAGATCAATTTAGATCTTTAAGGTAAATATTTATCTATTTATTTATTTTAAAGTGAACACGAATTTATTAGGAATTTAAAAATAACAACATGAGTGTGGAAATGAAAAGAAACAGTATGCATAAAACATAATAGAGGATGATGGATAAACATCAGTAAAATGTTGAGACAACTTCATACCCCAATAAGGAGACTTCTATTTTGTAATAGATTTATATTACAAATTTACATTATAGAGGATAGAACACCAGTGAAAATTTTAAAATATGTGATCAGATTTGCATTCTCAAAAGATCACACTGGCATTGGTGTGAAACACATATTAGAGAAATGTACTTAGACTTATTAGGAAAGTCATTTTTGGTAACAACTGCATCGATACAGAAAAGACAGAATCAAGGGGACAATGTGGTTGATTAGAAATGGGAAGTGCTGAAGATATAAAGGAAAAAAGAAGTCTAAGATGATTCTCAGGATTTTTTGCAACCATCTAAAAATATCAAGAGCAAAACACTTACTGGGATGCCTGGGTCAGTTAGGCGTCCGACTTAGGCTCAGGTCATGATCTCATGATTTGCAGGTTCAAGCCCCATCTGGGCTTTGTGCTGATAGCTCAGAGCCTGGAGCCTGCTTCAGATTCTGTGTCTCTCTCTTTCTGCCCCTCCCCCACTCACGCTTTACCTCTCTCTCAAAAATAAAGATTTAAAAAAAAAAAAAAAGGCAAACACTTATTAAGCCAAATATGGAGATAAAACAGAAATGTTCAATTAACCCAAAGGCAAAAAGATTTTTAAAAAGTAATAAATGATGGGGTACCTGGGTGGCTCAGTTGGTTAAGCATCTGACTTCAGCTCAGGTCATAATCTTGCAGTTCTGGAGTTCAAGCCCCGAGTAGGGCTCTGTGCTAACAAGCTCAGAGCCTGGAGCCTGCTCAGATTCTGTGTCTCCCTCTCTCTCTGCCCCTCCCCCACTTGTGCTCTGTGTCTCTCTCTCTCTCTCTCTCTCTCTCAAAAATAAGTAAATATTAAAAAATAAATAAATAAAAAGTAATAAAGGGAACAAAAAGAAAACAACCTTGCAATATTAGTAATCCTATTAAATTTTTTTAAAATCTTTTTGAAAAAAAAATTTTTTTTTTTAATTTTTTTTCCACGTTTTTATTTATTTTTGGGACAGAGAGAGACAGAGCATGAACGGGGGAGGGGCAGAGAGAGAGGGAGACACAGAATCGGAAACAGGCTCCAGGCTCCGAGCCATCAGCCCAGAGCCTGACGCGGGGCTCGAACTCATGGACCGCGAGATCGTGACCTGGCTGAAGTCGGACGCTTAACCGACTGCGCCACCCAGGCGCCCCTGAAAAAAATTTTTTAATGTTTATTTTTTGAGAGGGAGAGTGACAGAGCACTAGTGGGGGAGGGGCAGAGAGAGACTGAGACAGAATCCAAAGCAGGCTCCAGGCTCCTAGCGGTCAGCACAGAGCCCACACAGGGCTTGAACCCACAGCCGTGAGATCATGACCTGAGCTGAAGTCGGAAGCTCAACCGACTAAGCCACCTAGGCTCCCCTCAAAATCTTTAAGTTTACTTTACTTATTTTGAGAAAGAAGGAGAGGGAGAAAGAGGGAGAGGGAGAAAGAGGGAGAGGGAGAAAGAGGGAGAGGGAGAAAGAGGGAGAGAGACAGAGACAGACAGGGAGAGAGACAGGGAGGGAGGGAGAGAGAGAGAGAGAGAGAGAGAGAGAATCCCAAGCAGGCTCTGATTGTCACTGTAAAGCCCAACATCGGGGCTCAAATGCAAGAATCATGAGATCATGACCTGAGCTGGATGCTTAACTGACTGAACCAACCACCCAGGTGCTCCAGTAATCCCATTAAATTTAAATGACCTGCTATTGAGGAAATACTATGGAAAACTAAACAGCAACCGGTTAGGTAATCTAGATGAAATGGAAAAATTCCTAGAAGGACATAAACTATGGAAACTGACACAAGAAGAAATAGAAAATTTGACGAGATGTATAACAAGTAAGGAGATGGGATTACTAATTTTTAAAAATTTCTCACAATGAAAAAGCCCAGACACAGAGGGCTTCACTGATAAACACTATCAAAGGTTTAAAGAAATAACATCATTGACAAACTCTTCCAAAAACCAGAATAGAAATTCTATGAGGCCAGTATTAACCTAATGTCAAAATCAGATAAGGACATTACAGAAAAACTGTGGAAAATATATTTTATGAATAGAGACACAAAAATCCTCACCAAAATACAAGCAAAGCAAATCCAGCAACAAATAAAAATAACCGTATCCCATGGCCAAGTGAGATTTATCACAGGAATGCAACAATGATTTAACATCTGAATATCAATCAATGCAATACACCACATTAACAGTGCAAAAGGCCCACATGATCATCTCAGTTGACAAAGAAAAAGCAATGAACAAAATTCAACACCCTTTCATGATAAAAACACTCAACAACCTAGAAGTGAACAACTTCAATCTAATAAAGAGCATCTACGAAAAAAATCTATAGCTAACATAATATTTAATGTTAATGGTGAAAGGGGCGCCTGGGTGGCTCAGTCGGTTAAGTGTCGAACTTCGGCTCGAGTCATGATCTCACAGTTCATGACTTTGAGCCCCGCGTCGGGCTCTGTGCTGACAGTTCAGAGCCTGGAGCCTGCTTCCAATTCTGTGTCTCCCTCTCTCTCTGCCCCTCCCCCACTTGTGCTCTGTCTCTCTCTCTCTCAAAAATAAGTAAATGTAAAAAAAAAAAAAAAAAAAAAATTAAATTAAAAAAAAAATTGATGGTGAAAGACCAGGGGCATCAGGTGGCTTTGTCAGTTAAGCATCCGACTTCGATTCAGGTCATGATCTCATGATTTGTGAGTTTGAGCCCTGCGTCCAGCTCTGTGCTGACAGCTCAGAGCTTACAGCCAGCCTGCTTTGGATTCTGTGTCTCCCTCTCGCTCTGCCCCTCCCTGCTCACACTCTGTCTCTCAAAAATAATAAACGTTTAAAAAAAAAGAGAGAGAGAATGTTTTTCTCCAAGATCAGGAACAAGACAAGAATATCTGTTCTCACTACTTCTATTTAACATTGTTCTGAAAATTCTAGTAGGACCATTAGAGGGAAAATTTTTTTTAAAGACATCTAGATTTGAAAGTAAGTAGAACTACCTTTATTTGCAGATGACATGATCTTGCATGTAAAAAAATCTTCCACAACAACACTACTGGAGCTAAAAACTTCAGTAAGGTTGCAGGATACAAGATCAATATACAAAATCAATTGTTTCTCTATAGACTTGTAGTGTTCCCACACAGTAACAACTCAAAATCGAAATTAAAAAAAATTTCAGGAGCGCCTGGCTGGCTCAGCATACAATTCTTAATCTCAGTGTAGTGAGTTCTAGCCCCACATTGGGTGTAGAGCTTACTAAAAAAAATAAACTTAAAAAAAAAAAAAAAGGGCAGGGGTACCTGGGTGGCTCTATCAGTTAAGCATCTGACTCTTGATTTTGGCTCAGGTCATGATTTTGTGATTAGCAGGCTTGAGCCCTGTGCTGGGCTCTGTGATGACAGCATGGAGCCTGCTTGGGATTTTCTCTTTCCCTCCCGTGCTTGTTCTCTCTCTCTCAAAATACATAAATAAACTTTTAAAAAATTTCACTCATAATAGCATCAAAAAGAATGTAACACTTCATAATAAATTTAACCAAAGAAATGTAAGACTTGTATGCTGGAAAGCATAAAACATTGTTGAAGAAATTAAAGAAGACCTAAACAGATGGAAAGACATTCATGCTCATGGTTCAGAAAACTTAATATTCTTAAGAAGACAATACTCATTAAATTGATCTATAGATTCAATGCAATCTTTACCAAAATTCCTCCTAAAGTGTGCCTTTTTGGGCAGAAATGGACTAGCTGATCATATGTAAATGCAAGGCACCCAAGAAGTCAAAACAATCTTAAAAAAAGAACAAGACTGGAGGACTCACATTTTGATTTCAGAATTTATTACAAAGTAGTACTGCAGTAATCAAAACAGTATAGGATTAGCACAAGGAAAGACATAAAGATAAACAGAATGGAAGAGTCCAGAAATAAGCCCTAACAACTGTGGTCAACTGGTTTTAAATAAGGGTACCAAGACAATTCAATAGGGGAAAAAACAGTCTTTTGGGGGGAAAAAAGTTGCTTGGACAACTGGATGCCAACTTGCAAAAAGAATGAAATTGGCCCGTCATTTGCACCATACAGAAAAATCAACTCAAATGGATTAGAGACCTAAACGTAAGAACTAAAACTGTCAAACAGAAGAAAACATAGGAGTAAATCTTTGTGACCTTTGGTTTGGCATGGTTTCTTAGATACGAAGCACAAGTGACAAAATAAAAATCAACTAGACTTCATTGAAATGAAAACTTCTTGTGCTTAGAAGATGCTATCAAGAAAGTAAAAAGACAGCCCACAGAGTGGGAAAAATATTTGAAAATCGTATCTCTGAGAAATGACTTGTATCAAGCCTATATAGAGAACTCTTACAACCTGACAATAAAAAGACAACCCAAAATAAAAATGTACAAAGGATCTGAACAGATCTACAAATGGCTACAAAGGTGCCCAACATCACAAATCACTGGAAAAATGCGATCAAAACCACAATAAGACACCACACTCACTTGAGGCTAGAGTAAAAAAGGTTTACATAAAGTGTTGACAAGGATGCAGAGAAACTGGGACCGTCACTCATTGCTGTGGGAATGTTAAATGGTGCAGCCACTTTGGAAAACAGGCTGGCAGTTCCTCAAAGGATTCACTATCAAGCTACCTTATTACCTGGCAGTTCTTATCTTCAGTATCTACCAAAGAGAAATGAATGTATATGTCTATATGAAAACCAGTGCATTAATGTTCATACCAGCAAAAAAAAGCAAAACACAATGTCAACTGATGAATAAAAATGTAAGATAGCCATACAATGAAATACTACTCAACCATAAAAAAGAATAAAGTACTGGGATGCCTGGGGGACTCAATCGGTTAAGCGTCCAACTCTTGTTATCAGCTCAGGTTGCAATCATGAGATTGAGCCTTGCAAGGGGCTGCATGCTCGCTCAGCATGGAGCCTAGTTGGAATTCTCTCTCCCTTTCTGTCCCTCCCCCACTCACCCACGCACGTATGCATGCACACTCTCCCTCTCTCTCAAAATAAATAAATAAACTTAAAAAAAAAAAGAATAAAGTACTGATACATGCTACATCATGGATAAATCTTGAAAACATTATGCTATGGGAAATAAACCACTCACAAAAGACCATCTGCTGTATTATTTCATTTATATAAAATGTCCAGAAAAAGCAGATCTATGGAGAAAGAAAATAAACTAGAGGCTTCTCAAAGCTGGAGGGGTTGGAGAGAGAAATGAGGGAAATGGGGTTTCCTTGGCAGGTGATGAAAATGTTCTAAAGCTGACTGTTATAATGGCTACACCAACTCTGTGACTATATTAAAAAACCACTGAATTATATGTTAATAGATGAATTGTAATATACGTGAATTATCTCAATAGAGCTGTTTTTAATGGCTACACCAACTCTGTGACTATATTAAAAACCACTGAATTATATGTTAATAGATGAATTGTAATATATGTGAATTATCTCAATAGAGCTGTTTTTAAAAATGCAAACGTAAAGCTAATAAAATAATACAAACCATCATCAAAGGAATTTAAGAAAGCCAATATTTAGTCAAACTTACAGTCTCTCTAATCCAGTGTTCTCAGTGCCAGAAAAGAACATATATACTGTATAGTGAGAAGAAATGGTCTGTTTCCTTCAGAAAGGATTGTGGAGGGAGTCCTAAAACAATACTGTCACTCAATATGAATTTCTATTATCCAAATCCTTTAAAAACTTATTACCCCCTCTTTTTCCTTGAAATAATTAGTTCCAATGATTACTACCCACTGAATAGAGAAATATAATCCTTATTTTTCTCCTAAATTTACTACTTAGCTCTTTTGTGGGTGTCTTCTTATTTTAATATGACAATTAGGAAGACCAATATGCTTTCTCCTTTATTATTTTATAGACTTTTCAGGTCATCAAACTTTGGTGAGCTGTGCTTTATAAAGTTCTTCCATAAACAACTAATAGTTTAGTATCTCAATGCTTCTAAAAACCAGAGAAAGGTCTGATTTGTTCTTTATGAAACAGTCCTTTAATCATTTGGTAACAGTCATCACTGTCATCACTGGTAGACCCCATAAAGATTTTATTTTCTAGATTTAGAGGGTAGGTTGATTGAACTTTATTGCTATAAGTTCATTTCTCAGGTACAGGAGGACAATATAGAAGTATACTGGTTTTGTTTATTAATAATAGTAGCTACCACATGTTAGTTTACCAAGAACTAGGTACCATGTTAAAGAACCCATAGATAGTCTCATTTAATCTGTCACAACCCTAAAAGGTAGATAGTATCATTATCCTCATTTCACAAATAAAGAAAACAGAGGCTTAATGGTTAGCAGTATTTGAATCCAAATCATATCTCTTTTCCTCAGAGTTCCACAGGACCTGATAAGATCTCCATGATTTAGAGTTAAGGAAAAGAAAAAGCACGTCAAAGAACAATGTTTACAAGCTCCCCACCACCAAATGGGAACATATATTGGTGTAAATGCATGGAGAACTAGAAGTACACACAAATATATGGTTGCCTCTGGGGTAAGGTAAAAGCAGCAGGGTAGGGGCAAGAAGGAACTTTTAGGTTCTGCTATAAACATTTACATATGGCTTCAATATTAAACAATGTAAACCTATTCCTATTTGTATGGTTTTTGTCTTGTAACAATAACAATATTATAAAAATGGAAAAATTGTTTTATTAATCAATTAATTATATTAATTATATACTTTACACTACTGTAGTTCTGTGCCAAGTTCTCTCACTTTTAGACTTCTCTTTTCTTCTGCCTACAACTTTCATTATTCCCCCACCTCCCCAACTTCCATGTAGCGCATTTCTTTCTCCAGAAAACTTTCTTAATCAACTCTCTTTTAGCCTGAGGGTAGAGGAGTAGCTGCATTGAGGTGGGGGGGGGGGGGGGAAGGCAGACAGTTTGATATAATGATGAACATATAAAATGCCCTAATCTCCCTCCTCCATTGTGGGCATTCTACCTATAGGTTCTGAGTAAAATCAACTTCTATTCCCCACTGGAGCCAAAAGGTGAGAGTGTGAGTATTATGAAGTGTTTTAAACTTAGACTAATGAATGTTTCTTGTCTCACCATACGTATAAAAATAAAAAGATTTTTTTGGGGGCTCCTGGGTGGCTCAGTCACCCAGCTCACCCAGACTTCAGCTCAAGTCATGATCTCACAGCTCACTGAGTTTGAGCCCCGTGTCAGGCTCTGTGAGACGAGTTTAATCACTGCAATGAAGCTACCATAAAAACCCCAAAAGGATGGTGTTTGGAAAGCTTCAGGTTGGGGAACACGTGGAGATTTGGGGCAAGTGGCACACCTGGAGAGGACATGGAAGCTCTGTGTCCCTTCCCTGCCACCTTGTCCTATACATCTCTTCCATCTGGCTGTTTCTGAGTTACATACATTTATAATAAACCAGTAATATAGTAACTAAAACGTTTTCCGGAGTTCTGTGAGCTGCTGTGGCATATTAACTGAACAGGAGAAGGAAGTTGTTGGAACCTCTGATCTATAGCCAGATAGCACAGCTAACAACCTGGACTTGGCAATTGGTGCCTGAAGCGGGAGCAGGGGCAGTTTTGTAGGACACTATCTCCAGGTACATAGTGTCCAAATTGAGTTAAACTGCAGGATACCAAACACTTAGGTGGTGTCAAAGAATTGCTTGGGGGTGTAGAAAAAACACACATATAATAAATATCTCCTACTAGTCCTGTTTCTCTAGAGAACCCTGACACTATCTCTCATACCCAAATTACACACACACAAATACACAGAATGTGTAATTAAAGCATTCAGATACCCCTGACCACCTTCAGAGATGTTAACATTTTTGGATGAACCAGTCGAGAAGGTGGAGGAGGGGATGGAAGAAAAAAGAAAGGGTCATAAATAATAAATAAAGGTCAAAACGTAAGAAATAAAAGTAGAAAACTCAGCTGAACAGAAGACAGACTTGAGTCCTTCCTACAGAACAGCCCACACACATTACAGAACAATTAAAACAACATTGTAAAAAGGATATAAATGAATTTCTTAAAATATACAGAAACAGGTTCAGAACCAGGCAAGCATCACCTACTGCGACACAAGAACTATACTAACATAGTAACGTAGTTTCAAGCTTTTGTTAATAACTGACACCTAGTATAAACATAATATTTATTGATTCCTTACTAAAGTGCCAGGCCCTGTTCTAGTCTTATGTATATTAACACCCCTAACAACACCCCTGCGAGGTAAGTAGTTATTACTGTCTATTTAAGGATGGAGAAATGGAGGCACAGTGAGTCACGGTCAAAAAGTAGCAAAACCAAGATCCAAATACAAAGCTGTTTTCATCTAGAGCCTGTGCTCTTCATTATACAAGACATAAGAGAAACTGTATCATTTTAAAAATTAATAATCTAGTACGAAAATGTCAGATTTCAACACATATTTTAGGGTAATCACATGAATTATCAAAAAATGTGGAATGTACACAGCACTAGAGACAAAAATGCATCAAAGAAAATTAGGCCAAAAAAAGAAAGGCAAAAATAAAGCACACAAAGGGGTGCCTGGGTGGCTCAGTAGGTTAAGTATCCAACTTGGGCTCAGATCATGATGTCACAGTTTATGGGTTCAGCCCCACATTGGGCTCTGTGCTGATAGTAAGAAGCCTGCTTGGGATTCTCTCTCTCTTTGCCCTTTCCCTACTCGTGCTTTCTCTCTCAAAATAAATAAATAAACTTAAAAAAAAAACACAACAACAACAGAGAAGGCAGGGAGAAGTCCAACTCCAAATATATCGATTATCACTATAAATGTGAATAAGTTATAGTTCTCTATCAAAAGAGACCTTTGGGGGTGCCTGGGTGGCTGAGTCAGTCAGTTAAGCATCCAACTCTTGGTTTCACAGCTCTGGTCATGATCTCATGGTTCATGAGTTCTGGCCCTGCTTGGGATTCTCTCTCTCTCCCTCTCTCTCTGTTCCTCCCCTGCTCACTCTGTCTCTCAAAATAAATAAATAAACTTAAAAAATTCTTTGTAAATAAGTAAATAGAAGAGACCTTTTGAACAGGGTTTTTTAAAACTTTTACTCTGGCTAAGCGTTGTATAAGAAATAGATCTAAATTAAAATGCTTCAAGGAGGAACCAAGATGGCAGAACAGCATGGAAGTTTTTTTTGTGTCATGTGTCCATGAAATACAGCCAGATCAACACTAAACCATCATGCACACCTAGAAAACTGATCTGAGGATTAACACAACGATCTTCATAACCTGAACCACAGAACTCAGCAGTAGGCTCCACACCCACATGGGGCTCAAACTCATGACCCTGAGATTAGGATCAAGAATCACGTGCTCTACCAACTGAGCCGGCCAGGCGCCCCCTGGGGTTTTATAGTTTTTAAGCTCTTTGGGGATGGCATCCCATTCCCAACTCCTTCCTGCAAACACTTAGAGCACGTTGTCCTATTCTAGTGAAGATCTAAGGTGACTATTCAGTGAGTGGGTGATGGAGAAAGGTGTAAGGCATTCCAAGAAGAGTGCACAGCAAATGCACACCAAGAAGCAGGACAGAGCTCCACTGGAGGGGGAAGGCTGGGGTTAGCGGTATATATATGTGAGGAATGGGGAAGGTGGTACGCAGGAATGAAGAAAGACATACACGACGGCATGGCCGAGAATGACTAGCTAGATTATTAAATTATCTGTATGGTTAGTATGCTTCAATAGGGAAACATTTGTCATAAACGAACATTCAAGTACACACATACATACATACATAAATAAATAAAATGATCCAGAAAGAGATACAAGAAGAAACTCATAAATTCATAGTGATTTAAAATTTTTTTCTTAACGTTTATTTATTATTGAGAGACAGAGAGAGACAGACTGTGAGCAGGGGAGGGGCAGAGAGAGAGGGAGACACAGAATCTGAAGCAGGCTCCAGGCTCTGAGCTGTCAGCACAGAGCCCCATGTGGGGCTCGAACTCACGAACTGTGAGATCATGACCTGAGCCAAAGTCAGACACTTAACTGACTGAGCCACCCAGGAGCCCCAAAATTCACAGTGATTTTATAGGGCTAATACATGTTTCTCAAAAATTAATCAAGTGGTTGAACAAGGCAAGAATATACGTCATTTAAGCAATATGATGAACAAATACAGAACATTGTCTCCTAATAAAAACTATATTCAAATGATCATAGATCTTCAAATTTTAAAATACCCACATATTAAGCTATAAGTGGTTTTAATAAAACCCCTAAAGTAGAAATCACATAAACCATAAGCTATTCTCCAGCCATATACAAAAAACTAGGAATCTGACTAATAAATGGAAAGATCTAAAGATTCTAACATCTAGGTTCCAAAAGATTCCCCAACAGGTTCCTCAACAACCCAATCAAATCACAATAAGACTCACAGTAAAAGAGTCCCAGCCATCAAAATTTTTCAGTTTTTCAATGCCCAACTCAAATACAGCACATTATCAAGCCTTATCAGATACTTGCAGAAAGCCTTTAATATCAAAGAACAACTAAAATCAGTAAAGAAATGGAAAGAGCAGAAGCTTTAAAAGGAATTGAAAACTTCAAGGAAAAAAAGAAAAAGACTCTAAAATGAGAGTATACGTGAAATCTCGTATACGTGAAATAAGATGGTGCCTTTTTTTTAAAGATTTCTTGGAAGTTAAAAAAATATGATAGCAAAAAAAAAAAAAAAAAAAATCTCAATACCATGGTCAATCCAAGATCTTCCAAGAAGAAATCTAGAGAATAGAACTAAAACATAAAGATATTAAAAAAAGGGGGGAGGGGCACCTGGGTGGCTCAGTCGGTTAAGCTTCCAACTTCAGCTCAGGTCATGATCTCATGGTTCATGATTTTGAGCCCCACAATTGGCTCTGGGCTGACAGCTCAGACAGGGCTTGAAGCCTGCTTCAGATTGTCTCCCTCTTTCTGCCCCTCCCCCACTTGTGTTCACGCACACACTCTCTCTCTTCTCTCTGTGTCAAAAATAATTAAATACATTAAAAAAAAAGAGAAAAGATCAGGAAATTAGACCACTGGTTTAGGAGAAACAACATATATATAACAACAGAGAAAATGGAGGATAAGAAATAAAACAGAAGAAAATTTATCTGAGTTGATAACCAATGAATTTCCAGACACAAAGGGCCATAATGGAAAAAAACAAAAAACAAAAGACCCACAACAAGGCATACTGCTGTGAAGTTTCAAAACACAGGTCATAGAGAGAAACTTAAAAACTTCGAAAAGAAAAATATAGGTTACAGGGGACAGAGAATCTTAGAAGCATCAGACTTTAACAGCAACACTGGAAGTTAGAAGAAATAGAGCAATGCCTTTAAAATTCTGAAGGAAAATTAGTTCTTATCTGTTCAGTACCCAAAATACCAATTAAAGAGGAGAGTAAAAGAAAGGGAAAGGAAGAGATTTTCAGAAATGCAAGGTCTTAAAAAAATATATACCTCTTCCACATGCCCATTCTCAAACAACTATTAAGGTATACTTTCAGGGATGCCTGGGTGGTTCAGTCATTTAAAAGTCTAACTTTGGCTCAGGTCATGATCTGCCAGTTCACCAGTTTGAGCCCCATGTGGAGCTCTGTACTGACAGCTCAGAGCTTGTAGCCTGCTTTGGATTCTGTGTCTCCCTCTCTCTCTCTGCCCCTTCCCTGCTGGCTCTCTCTCTCTCTCTCTCTCTCAAAAATAAACATTTAAAACAACAACAACAAAAAAGGTATACTTTCAAAAATGAGGTAGAGATCAAGAAATAAATGGGATTCCAGAAACAAAATTCAACATCAGCCAGAGATAAAAAGGAATTCCTAAAATAAGTGAGTGATTTTAGACCCTTAGACTGGGCATCAACCTAGAAGGCAATCAGTATAGATTGGTGAAGGGTATAAGTCCTTAAAAGAGGCATCTCCAAAATGGAAGAATATCTAGGCAGGAGATTCAAACAGTAGGGAAATTTAGGGAAAACATGTAATAAATACACAGAAAACTAAGCAAAAACTCAGTATTAATTCCAGAGAAAGCAAAAGGTTGTACAATGAAGTAATCATATTTATTATTAAGCTCAGCTTTGTAGAGCACTTACATAATCATAATGATGTAAACACTAAATAAATACTCCAACTTCATTGGGGAAATGACAGAGAAAAGTATGCATGAAAGATGTGAGAATTAATCCATAGGGAGAATTAAAAAATGCTGAAACTGAAAAACTTAAGGACTGTATTATGTTACAAAGATATATGGAAGTAAACACCAAAAGAAATAGCAAAAAAACTGAAAGTAGGTACTTCTGGGGACTAGGAAATAGGAAGAGGAAGGTAGAAAGAGGACAGAGGCACTGCTATTTTCACTGTGCAGTCATCTGCACAGAACTATTTACCTTTTCAAATTATATAAGTACAGAATCTATTATAAAACTGAAAACTTAAATAATAAATGTGCATACCTAATTCCCTAGCAATTTTGCTATGGGGATCCATCCTACACAAACATGTCTGCACTAAGTAAGAATACTTAATATATTATTTATACTACCATGAAGGTATAAATCTGAATATATAGCCTAATGTCCCCTCAAAAATGATTAATTTATGATATAGTCATACTATAAACGTTGCAAAACTGTTGGAGACTACTATCAGTGTGATACAAAATGTTATCAAAGCTTAAAATTTGGGAAGGAAGGAGCAGAAGCAGTAACATTTCAACTTTTATCAAGTTATTAATTTATATAAAACTTCATTAGTGACTGCTAACATAAACAGCTTCCTTTAGGGTGATTAAAATGTTCTAAAATTGATTGTGGTAACTGTTGCACAACTCAGTGAATATAGTAAAGGCCAAAAACACATTTTTTAATGAGTGAATTTTATGGTACATGAGTATCTCAGTAAAACTGACCAAAAGATGAATGACAGGCAACTGATTTTCAACACAAGTACAAAAACAATTCAGTGAAGAACAGTCTTTTCAACAAACAGTGCTGTAACAATTAGATATTCATATATGAAAATAATGAACTTCAATCTATACCTCATACCATATACAAATATTAACTCCTAGACTTAAATGCAAACCTAAAACTACAAAACTTTTAGAAAATCTCTGTGATGCTGGGTTTGGCAAAGCTTTTTTAGATATGTCACCAAAAGGATAATCTATAAAAGAACAAATTGATAAATTAGACTTCATCAAAATTAAAAACTACTGCTCTTTGAAAGGCATGTGAAGAAAATGAAAAGAAAAGCCACAGACTATAAGAAAATATTTACAAGTTCATTTACTTGTCAAAGGATTTGTATCCAGAATATATAAAGAACCTGAAAAACTCAACAGTGAAACGAACCTACAGAAAAAAAAAAAAAAGACGCAAAATATTTGAACAGACCCTTCACCAAAGATATACAGATGGCAAATAAGCATATGAAAAGATACTAAACTACGTTATTCATTAGAGAAATGCAAATTAAAAACACAATGTCTAAAATTAAAAAAAAGACTGACCATGGGCGCCTGGGTGGCTCAGTCGGTTAGGCGTCCGACTTCAGCTCAGGTCAGGATCTTGCGGTCCGAGAGTTCAAGCCCCGCGTTGGGCTCTGGGCTGATGGCTCAGAGCCTGGAGCCTGCTTCTGATTCTGTGTCTCCCTCTCTCTCTGCCCCTCCCCCGTTCATGCTCTGTCTCTCTCTGTCTCAAAAATAAATAAAACGTTAAAAAAAAATTTTTTTAATAAAAAAAATAAAAAAAAGACTGACCATACCATGTACTGGTGAAGCTGTATGTCAACTGGACTCGCACACGCTGCGTGTAGAAATGTAAAATGGCATACTTTAGAAAACTGGCAGTATCTCAAAAAATTAAACCTACACCTAACATATGACCCTGCCTCTCCACTCATAGTATTTACCTAAGAGAAATGAAAGCACCCATATCCAAAGACTTGCACACAAATATACATAACAGCTCTCTTTGAAATAGCAAAAATTGTAAAATCCCAAATGTTCATCAACAAGTAAACAGATAAACAAATTTAGTGCATCCATTCAGTGGAATACTACTCAGTCATAAAAAGACTGAGCTTTTGTTACATGCTAAAACACGGTGACATTCTAATTATACTGAATGAAAAAAGCCAAACAAAGGGACACAAGGAAACTTTTGGAGGTGATACATTCATTATCTTGACTATAGTGATAGTTTCACAGATTTGTACATGTATCGAAACTTATGAAATTTTACACTTTAAATACATGCAGTTTTTTTGTATCATCAATTATACCTCAATAAAACTACTTTTAAAACAAAAATGCCATAAAAATATTCATGTTAAATGCTAAACTATGTATTATAAAACAAAACACTAGTAATCATATGAAAGACCAAAATAAACCAAACCATAAGAAAAACCTGCACATAGATAACATACTGGATGAAAATTCACTAAAATACTGACAATATTTTTGGATGGTGGAAAGTTTTGGGGTTTTTGTTTGTTTTCTACTGAAGTATAACTGACATATAACATTATACAAGTTTCAGATGTACAATGTTAAAGATTGGTATTTGTGTAGTGTAAAATGATTAGTCTAGCATACAGAATTACAAAACAAAACAAAACTGTTTTTCTTGTGATGAGAACTTTTAAGTTCTAGTCTCTTTACAACCTTCAAATATGTAATACAGTATTTAACTATAGTCACCATGCTGTAAATTATATCCCCAGGATTTATTTTATAACTGGAAGTTTATACCTTCTGACCTCCCTACACCCATTTTCACCCTCCCCTCTGGCAACCACCTACCTGTTCTCTGTATCTTAAGAGCTCAGTTCGTTTTGCTCTGTTTTAGATTCCACATACAAATGAGATCATAACTGTCTTTATCAGACTTATTTCACTTAACACTCTCAAGGTCCATTCACGTTGTTGCAAGTGGCAAGATTTCCTCCTTTTTTATGGCCGAATAATATTCCACTGCATATAAGAAAAATAGGCAGTTTTTCTTTCCACCTCTATATCTTCCAAAATATGCATAATGAGCCAGGATTAGTACTCTAATAATGAAAACCTTTATGATAAATACATTCTCTTAAACTTGAAACTGAGAACTCAGATACTTGTATTTCATCTATACCTGCAAACAGTTTCACCAAGTTGGCATAACTTAAAACTATCACCAACAAGTATAGTTTAATGAGGTTCTTAGCATTCAGATGTGGAAAAACACATACACATACACACAAAACTGGAAACCTCAAAACTGAGTTATCCAGTAATGGTAGTTACTAGCCAAATATGGCTATTGAGTACTTCATTGAAATGTTGCTAGTGTGAATTCAGTTAAGTGTAAAATATGAACTGGATTTTGAAAACTTAATAGAAAAAAGAACTATAAAACATCTTTATAATTTTTATACTGATCACATGTTGAAATGATATTTAGATATATTGGGCTGTATAAAATGTTTAATTAATTCCACCTATTTGGGTTTTGTGTGTGTGTTTTTTTTTTTTTAATGTCGCTAATAGAAGATTTAAACTACATCTATGGTTCACATTATATTTCTATTTAGGACAGTGCTGATTTAAGACATTTATTTTTTTTAATCTATTTAACTTGTCATAGATAAGTATACTTATGATAGTCTCTCACTATGTTTATTTAATTATTTTGAGAGCAAGCGAGTGTGAGCAGGGGAGAGGCAGAGAGAGAAAGGGAGAGAGAGAATCAGAAGTAGGCCCTAGCTGTCAGCAGAGAGTCCAACGTGGGTCTCAAACTCACAAACTGTGAGATCACAACCTGAGCCAAAATCAAGAGTCGGATGCCTAACTAACTGAGCCACTCAGGTGTCCTGAAGTCTCTATTTTACTTCCATCATGTTTTCCTTGGATTTAGATTTCTAAATTCTAACTAATGTCATAAATTTAGGAACTATGAAGTGATATATTCAATCATACACAACTAAGTCCCAGGGGAGGATCCCTAATTTTACAAACGTTATTCTACCAAATAGTTCCCTTGGTTTTCTCATCTATAAAAGAGGATGACAAAATTCTATGTGCAGGTTACTGAGAAAATTGAGTAAGATCATGTACTACAGAACACTGGCACTGTTCTAGACTTGCTAGATTAAATAGCTACTTAACTGGTTCTACACTATTTTCTCTCAGAATTCAGGATTCAAATTCAAGCTTCAATGAAATGATAATTAGCTCATAAACTTTCAGGGTCATTTCAGGTAAAAAAAAAAAAAAACCTCAGAAGTTAATTTCCAAAGTCAAATCTATGATAATGACTTAAAATAGTATAAATTTTCACACTGTACTGTTAATATACTATATATTCTGGTTGTTATTTAAAATAATCCAGTCAAGGGGCGCCTGGGTGGCGCAGTTGGTTAAGCGTCCGACTTCAGCCAGGTCACGATCTCGCGGTCTGTGAGTTCGAGCCCCGTGTCAGGCTCTGGGCTGATGGCTCAGAGCCTGGAGCCTGTTTCCGATTCTGTGTCTCCCTCTCTCTCTGCTCCTTCCCCGTTCATGCTCTGTCTCTCTCTGTCCCAAAAATAAATAAACGTTGAAAAAAAAATTTAAAAAAAAAATAAAAAAATAAAATAAAATAATCCAGTCAAGTACACAAAATTAACATTTTCAGATAAGGAAAAGGCTCTGAATTTAAGGAAGTGAGATGTCCAGGGCCATACAAATATTAAGTAATATTCCTAGAAAACCTTATTTTAATCCTTAGATTAGAAAACATAAGCTATAAATCCTGTAAGAATTCAATATGGAGGGGGCAGGGGGAAGAGAAACAGGAATCTGATACAGAACTAGAAGACTGGCAAGTTTAAAAAAAAAAAAAGTATCTTGATGGTTAGAACACAAAAGCAAAAAACTCACTTAAAATAACAGCACAAGAACTCCTCAAAATTAAATGTGTTCGCCACAATATACCTTCCAAAAACTCAAATTCAAAAAAGTGAAGATTTCTAGCGGCAAGAGTTTGTGTTACAGCCAATGCTAGTATTGTGCCTATTAATAAGGAACTAAATAAGAAATGGAACAATACAGACAGATCATTAAATTATCTACATTGAAGACCAGCAACTTTAGAACTTTACATGTGCCTAACTTCAGCTGTTATTCCAAATCATTTGTTCCTTAGTAAGAAGGAACACTGTGTTCAAGGCTTGTGTTATGATAAACAAAGGCAGGAGCTAAAATTCATAACCACTATATTTTCATTTTATGGCAAGTATTTATCAATGACATTGCTTAATTTAACTTAAAGAACTGGCTTCAAATTTACACTCTAAATGAAGAAAACATTTTCAAAGAGTGGATTATAAAGACTTACCCCCCCCCCTTTACGAAATAGAACAGAAAACATAACTCATCGCTAGTAAGGTATTTAGTGAAACTTGTCCATTTATCTGTGTATGTGCTGGGTCATAATATAATGTAAAAAGTATTTTTCAGAATGGGTCTCAGTCAAAAAGGTTTGAAAGCCACTGCAAAGTAGTCTACCTACAGAAAATCTATACATTTAGTAACTGGATGACTGTTGGAGGAAATCAAACTGAATCAAACTAAAAATCCTCCTTTTTGATGGTTCAAGAGAGGATAAGAAGCACATTTAAAGCAACAGCCTAAAGCTAAAAGGATCCTTAACAATTCTGCCACCCATTTTACTAATAAGACAACATAGTTATCCAAGGTCATTCTTGTATACAATACTTAGCATTAAAACCAAGTCTCCCATTCTAATTCTCTTTGCACTAAATTGGGCTGCAAAAAGGCACTTAAAAAAAAAAGTTATCAGCACTTAAGTGCTAATTCTGAATTTCCTATTTTGGTTTCTAATAACAAAAAGAAATTGCAACTTAACACATACAACCATTTCCTCAAATACTATTCTAACAGATTAATGACCTCACCAGCTCTCCCATTAAAAGCTTTTTCCAGCTAGTTACTTGGTACTTAGCTTTTTATGGCACTTTTCTTTTCCCATTATGCTCAGCAGTGCATGCAATACATTACAGTTAGGAATGCAACACACTGCTTCTGAAAATGCATGACCAAAGCCATAGTATAACTGAAACTTTCTTAAATTTCTATATTCTGTCCAAATTTTAGAAGCAAACTCTAAAAATCTAATTAAATCAGACCATATTTTTTGTGATCTGTATACCTCACTCTATATAAACATTATACTTAAGAGATCTCATTTAGAATACTAAAACCTTGAAGCATATGCAAAATATTTAATTCTCATCTCATGACAATAAGTCAAGAACTAAGTCAGTAAAGAGAAGAAAAATGTAAGGACTGAAGTCTAGCCATATGTGATAGCTGCACAAAGAGCTAAAAAGATTAAAACACTGAAAGTAGGCAGATCATCATCACTGCATACTACAAGCAAAACCTTATTTCTACATCCTCTCTTCCAATATCTATAACAAACTCACAACTCTTGCAAAGAATGCCGCCATGCCTCAAATTAGTTCTATAAAGAACATTCAGTGTTTACATTTAAACTGTTAATGATAACCAACAAAAATTCAGATTTTAAAAATTGCTAAACATTGGGAATAGCAGAGATATAAAGTTATTTCTTCTGACTTCTGCCTTACAGAGGCACATAGAAATTTTAAACAAATACAGGGGAAGGAGAAGGGAAACTGACTCAGGCAGTGTCCTTCACACCCAAACAAAGAGAAATATCTTATTATTTCTCAAACCTGTGCTAGAGTGGTAAAAACATTTAAAAAATCCAATATTTTTCATCTACAGTCCAGCCAATTCACAAGATTGAATATGAATTTTTCTCTTAGAAGATTAAGGGAAGGGGAATTTATAAATAAATATGCATGTATGTGTGTATGTTTAAATTACACTCACAGCAACACAATCAAGTATATTTTCCTAACAGAGAACGCTAAATCTGAAAGCAAGTACCACTCACATGCCAAATACAGGAGCTGCCAAGTTCATTCACTCATTTTTCTAAAATATACGAAAATAGGCAATGCCTTAGAGATGTGGGTGCAGGGTGGGCAGGGGCATGCTGGCGGAGCGTGGGAGCCAATCAGCAACCAGCATAGGTACATGGGCCAGATGGTGGAGCCCAGGGTGTGTTGGGGGTTAATTAAAAAAAAAAAAAAAAAAATCATACTCACAGGTACAAAAAAATCTATATATGAAAAACTATTAGACAATAGCCCTGTTCTGGTTCCCACAGCTCAATTAAACAGTTTAAACAAATTTAACCCTTATATAATAAGCAATGATGTGAAATCACTTAGGTTGGAAGATAATTCCTGTAGGTGAAAATTAATTTAAATCATCAGGAAACCAGAAGCCAGCTACTACTACAGATTTCTAGCTAGGGTATTAAATAAGTGAAGCTTTAAGTCCTTCTAAATCAACTAACAAGGTATCTGTCATCAAAACTTCTGAAATATGTTTGAGGGGCGCACCTGGGTGGCTCAGTCGATTAAGCACCTGACACTTGATTTAGGCTCAGGTCATGTTCTCACAGTTCTCGGGACTGAGCCCAGCTTTGGGCTCTGCGCTGATAACATGGAGCCTGCTTTAGATTTTCTCTCTCCCCATCTCTCTAACTCTCCTCCGCTCATACATGCACACTCTCAAAATAAATAAATAAAATTTAGAAAATGAAATGAAATATGTTTGAGTTATATTTACCTGTGGTTACAACTCAAAATTAAATACTAGTCAAAGCTTAGGTTTAACAGTACAATCCTGTCATATCTCAACAAGATACAAAGATGAAAAATTCTGTAAACGTTGGGAGCCAAACATTCTAAAGTTTCCTGAGTCTGTAGTAAGTAGTTTCTATAATAGCTACATGTAATATTAGTATTTGTTTCCTTGAGTAACTACAATGAACTCTGATACTAAATATTTACCATTTATCATTTCAAAAGAAGTAGCACACTTAGAGCCAGCTTTGCCTTCACTGTTTCTCTTCAAATGCTTCCTTGCTCAAAATAATAATGAGAAATTATATAGCTGGTTAATAGTTCCATGGTAGACCCTATCTAGCTCTATCTCAAAATTCTAGCAGATTATGTTTGGCTGAAAGTAACAAACACATCTACCTCCATGACAAAATCTGGTCTTCCACACAGAAACCAATCTAACTCTTTAGCTATTTAGAAACTGCAAATGAAAAGCACAGATGCTGACTGATTTTTACCCAATGAGATAACACTGTGCATCATGGAATTAGTTTAACATATGCACGTAATTCTCAATAAATCACAGAATAGTAATAAAAGGGACCAAGGTCACCTGTCCAATTCTTTGTCTTCAACACTTCTGAATAGGCACCCACAAGGTATATATAAAAACTCTAGTCAAAAATGACTCACACACAGGCTTACTGGTTGGTTAATTTTCCTCAGTTCATATTCTTACCTTGATCCCTATTTTCTTTCACTGCCTCTTAGAAGTCCTTGGACAACCATACAACTTTTTTTTTTTTTTTAATGTTTGTTTATTTTTGAGAGAGAGAGAGAGCACACGCAGGCGAGGGGTAGAGGGAGATACAGAATTCAAAGCAGGCTGCAGGCTCCAGGCTCCGGCTACCAGCACAAAGCCCAACACGGGACTTGAACCCACGGACCGCGAGATCATAACCTGAGCCAAAGTTGGACGCCCAACTGACTGAGCACCCAGGTACCCCTAAACCATACAACTTCTTTCTCAAAGCACCCAGACCACTTACAAATGCCATGAAAGGAGGAATACATTGAGATCCAATTTTAACTTCACATACTTCAAACACCAGATTAAAAACTGAAGAATTATCAATTTGGTCTTTAGGTCACACACAGACACAACTTGGAACAATCCATTTTAGCATGCACTACATGATAATTTAAAAGTTTGAAGAGAAGCATGTTAGCTTTTAAAACACAAATGAAAAGGAAAAGAAACAAGAAAGATCCATGCTCAACTTCCACTTCTACCATTTGCTGGTTATGATCTTGGAAAATTATTTAACTTTTATAGCCTTTTCACCTGTAAGATGGTGATTGAGTTCTAGATGTCACAAGAATTAGATGAGAACATAAGTAAAACACAGGACCTGGCCCATAAATAGTACAAAATCCCCACCCCTTTCTCAAGTCTTTCAAACACAAACATACATACACTTCAAACTTTTGACCAGACCTCACGTTAGACCCTAGAAGCAGTCAGTAATACAAACACATCTGTCATTGGGACACCTGGCTGGCTCAGTTGGAAGAGCATGTGACTCTTGATCTCAGGGTTGTGAGTTCAAGCCCCACACTGGGTATAGAGTTTACTTAAATAAATAAACTTAAAAAAAAAAAAAAAGACCCCACACCACAACTTGTTACAGTATGACGTAAATTTATTTTTTTAATGTTTTTATTTATTTTTGAGAGAGAGAGCATAAGCAGGGGAGGGGCAGACAGGGAGACAGAGGATCCGAAGTGGGCTCTGTGCTGACAACAGCGAGCCCGATGCGGGACTCGAACTAATCATCCGTGAGATCATGACCTGAGCTGAAGTCAGAAGCTCAACCAACTGAGCCATCCAGGTGCCCCAAGGCAGAAATTTAAAGACAACTAAATTAGGGGCGCCTGGGTGGCGCAGTCGGTTAAGCGTCCGGCTTCAGCCAGGTCACGATCTTGCGGTCCATGAGTTCGAGCCCCGCGTCAGGCTCTGGGCTGATGGCTCGGAGCCTGGAGCCTGTTTCCGATTCTGTGTCTCCCTCTCTCTCTGCCCCTCTCCCGTTCATGCTCTGTCTCTCTCTGTCCCAAAAATAAATAAAAACGTTGAAAAAAAAAATTAAAAAAAAAATAATAAAGACAACTAAATTAAAAACTGTTCTGTGTCACAAGAAGCCATCTTACTTGATATGCTATTTACCTCATCACAGTAAATAATCTCTTGATTTACTCTCCAAATACTAATAAAGAACATAGAGGGCCACCTGGGTGGCTCAGTCAGTTGAACATCTGACTTTTGATTTTGGCTCAGGTCATGATCCCAGGGTTAAGGGATCGGGCTCCACACTGGGTTCCACACTGAGTGTGGAGCCTGGTTGGGATTCTTTCTCTCTCCCTCTGCCCTTCTCTGCCACTCACACTTTCTCTAAAACAAAATTTAAAAATTAAAAAAAAAAAAAAAAACATGGAAATGAGAGAATAACCACTAATGTAAACTGTAAAGGTAAAATTTTAAACATTGAAGAGGAGCTAGGAAAAATAAAAGGATAAATATTAAAAAAAAATCTATTTCCATGGGCACCTGGGTGGCTCAGTCAGTTGAGCATCTGATTTCGACTGAGGTCACCATTCACAGTTAGTCAGTTCAAGCCCCATGTTGGGCTTGCTACTGTCAGCACAGAGTCTGCTTCTGATCCTCTGTTCCCCTCTCTGCCCCTCCCCCACCCCTCTCTCTTTCTCAAAGATAAATATTTTTAAAAATAAAAAAAAAATTAAAAAAACAAATCTATTTCCAGGGGCACCCAGGTGGCTCAGTCAGTTGAGCGTCCAACTTGGGCTCAGGTCATGATCTCACAGTTCATGAGTTCGAGCCCTGCAGCAGGTTCTGTGCTTCAGTGTGGAGCCTGCTTTGGATCCTCTCTTTCCCTCTCTCTACCCCTCCCCTGAGATCTCGTGCTCTCTAACAAATAAATAACATTAAAAAAAATCATTAAAAAAACTTTTTAAAAAATAAAACAGAAATTTGGTTATTTTTCTAGTCAATGCATTTCTTAAAAAAATCTATTTCTGTGTTAAATTAAAATTTGTACCTTAACACTCTAGCAAAAATATGCCCAAAATGACAAACTAAGTTTCTAATATCAAGATCAGGAAGATGAGAAATTAGAAATTCACTTATTAACTTTAGACGGAAGGCTCACTATAATTAAAAGTAACAGGGGTACCTTGGTGGATCAGTCAATTGAGCATCCAACTTCAGCTCAAGTCATGATCTCACAGCTTGTAAGTTCAAGCCCCGCATTGGGCTCTGTGCTGACAGCTCAGAGCCTGGAGCCTGCTTCAGATTCTATGTCTCCTCTCTCTCTGCCCGTCCCATTTGCTGTCTCTCTCTCTCAAAAATAATAAACATTAAAAACATTTTTTAATAAAAAAGAAAACAGAATGACAACATAAAAGAATGAGAAGACAAGCCAGAGGTAAATATTAAATAAACATAAAATATTTGCAAAAGATACATCTGGATAAAGGACTACTATCCAAAATATACAAAGAACTCTTAAAACTCAACAATAAAAAAACAAAAAAACTTTGTTAAAAAAAAAATGGGCCTGTGACTTAACAGATACCTCACCAAGAAGATACACAGATGGCAAATAAGCATATGAGATGTTCCACATAGATCATCGGGAAAATGCAAATTAAAACATCAATAAGATACCACTACTACAAGCCTATGAGAATGACCAACATCTGGATCACCAAATATCAAATGCTGGCCAGCACGTAGACAACAGCAACTCTCATTCATTGCTCATGGGAATGCAAAATGATACAGCCACTTTGGAAAACATGTGGTAAATTTCTTACAAAACTAAATGTAGTCTTACCATCTGATCATGCTCCTTGGCATTTAACCAAAGCCGTAGAAAACTTAAGTCCACATAACAATTTGCAACACAGATGTTTACAGCAGTTTTATCCGTAACTGCCAAAACTTGGAAGGAACTAAGATGTCCTTTAGTAGATGAACGGATAAACTGGTATACTCACACCATGAAATACCATTGAGCAGTAAAAACAAATGAGCTATCAAGTCATGAAAAGGTGCCATGGAATAACCATAAATGCACATTACTAAGTGAGAGAAGCCTATATGGGGCACCTGGGTTAAGCGTCCAACTCTTGATTTTGGCTCAGGTCATGATCTCACAGTTCGTGGAATAGAGGCCCTCATCCGCCACACTGACAGCAAAGAGCCTGCTTGGGATTCTCTCTCTCTGTCCCTCTCCCACTCACACACACACACACACACACACACACACACACACACACACACTCCCTCTCTTTCTCTCTCAAAAATAAACATTTAAAAAAAGAGAGAGAGAAGAAAGCCAATCTGAAAAGACTGTGTGTGTACTGTATGATTCCAACTACGTGACATGCAGGAAAAGACAAACCTGTGAAGAACAGTGAAAAGATTTGTAGTTGCTAAGAGTGAAGCTGAGACAGATGAATAGGCACAGCACCAAAGATTCTTTGAGCAGTGAAAATACTCTGTATGATATAATAATAATAGATAAAAGTAATCATACATTTATCCAAACCCACCAAATGTATAACACCCTAAGAAAAAAGCCCTAAGGAAAAACTTGGACTTTGGGTAGTTATGATGTATCAGGGTAGGTTCATCCTTGGCTGAAAAAAGAAAAAAAAGTACCTTTCTAGTCAATGACGTCAATATGGAGGAGGCTATGAATGGGGGGAGGGGGAGCAGGGGGTGTATGAAAAATCTCTGTACCGCTCAAGTTTTTTACAAATCTAAAACCACTCGGGGCGCCTGGGTGGCGCAGTCGGTTCAGCGTCCCACTTCAGCCAGGTCACGATCTCGCGGTCCGTGAGTTCGAGCCCCGCGTCGGGCTCTGGGCTGATGGCTCAGATCCTGGAGCCTGTTTCCGATTCTGTGTCTCCCTCTCTCTCTGCCCCTTGCCCGTTCGTGCTCTGTCTCTCTCTGTCCCAAAAATAAATAAACGTTGAAAAAAAAATTTTTAAAAAAATCTAAAACCACTCTAAAAAAGTTTAATGAAGGAAAAAAGAGAGTATTATATTATTGATACTCAATTCCCAGCACTGATTTTCCAAAAATAAAACAAAGGACTATTAATTTTGCTTTGAAGAATTTGTGAAAATTGATTAGGGGAGAAAAGCACCTGAAAGTAGACAAATCAAAGGACAGAAGACAATATATAATTTGTTATCAGGTATATAGGAGAAAGAATAAAACATAAAGCAGTGAGAAGTTTTTAAGATGATGGTATTGATAAAAGAGCTCTCACTTTGGTTGCTGAAACTATACATGAACATATCTCTTTTGGAAAACAATCTGATTATAGAAAATATTTAAATGTTCATAACCTTAGAAACCAGTTAATTCCATTCTGAAATTTAATCCTAAAAAAAAAAGTCTAGACGGTGAAATTTGGCATATTAACATGTGTTTTGTTTGCAAGGCAATAGGTAAATTCCTTTCCCCTATTCCAAAGTCAGTGTCTCAAGGTCTTTTGTGTTATTTTAGAACTAGCAGTTAGAAGACAATCCCCTTAGCTGTCTTGAGAAACCCCAGGCCCAAAGAGAGAAGTTCAGCTGGCCTGTACTACAGAGAGAGGGGATGGAAACAATGAACAGCTGAAGAGGTAGAAACTGGGGGAAAACAAGGGGCTTGGAGGATTCACCCAGATCAAGATCAATACACCTGGCCCCCACTGGGAGTGGCATATGGAAGAAGAGGATGGGAGCAGAAGTGAGAGTAAGAAAGAGACAATAATGTTAAGAACTTCGTTTTAAAAAATCTGTGAACGATCCTACTACCCAAAGTTCTCTGTAAGTCAGCCTTCAAAAGAACCTTCCAGGTTTATATAAATAGCATGTCATTGATAAGCAGTGCAGGTGGAAGACTGGAAAGCCCTTTCCTGCTAACACTCTGGACTATGTGAAGACTGGAGGAAGGAGGAGTTGTACAAAGGAATAATGACCAACAAAATTAGGTGAGGTCACAACACAACACATTAAATTTTAGTAAAATGGTAATATGGCATTTCTGTAAGGTTAAGACTCATGCGTACTGTATTTATGAGAGAAAAAATAATAATTGGGGGTAAATCATGATGTTTCTGCATAAGGATCTATCATACAGCTGTTAAAATGTTTATACTAATTCTTATGTTCTAATGAATTATAAAAGTATCATAAAATTATACATGCAGCAGAACATAGTTCCATGAGGGCAGGGAACTTATTTGCCAACTAAGATAGTACCTGGCATATAGGAGGAGTTTAATAAATATCTGTTGAATAGATATAAAACCCATCTTAAGGGAGAGAGAAAAGGAAAATATTCCAAACTGATACATTGGTATTGTCCTTTTAGTGAAAGAACTCTAGTGGGGTTATTTTTTGTTTTTATTTTTTCCTGTCTTCTAAAAGGTCTCTGAGTATATATTATTTCTACAATGGAAAAAACCAATTAGGAAGTAATTCCCTTTAAACTCATTAAGAATTTCCTAGATCTTCAGGGGCACCTGAGGGGCTCAGTCAATTAAGCGTCAGACTTCAGCTTAGGTCATGATCTCGGTTTGTGAGTTTGAGCCCCACGTCAGGCACGAGCTCTGTGCTGACAGCTCAGAGCCTGGAGCCTGCCTTGGATCCTGTGTCTCCCTCCCTCTCTCTGCCCCTCCCCTACTCGCACTCTGTCTCTCTCTCTTGAAAATAAATAAACATTAAAAAAATTAAAAAATTAAAGAATTTCCTAGATTTTGGTATGCTGTAGAATGGACTTAACTGAAAATTTCAATAAAGGAAGAAGATTTAAGTCATCTTGAGTGGGTAGGAAATAAAAAAAAGCACACTAAGGGTGTTCCCCCTGTAGTTTAGTCAATATACAAAACTAAACTTCCTCAAAGAACTTTCAATGTACTATTGAAGGCCCCTAATACTTGGGTCTCATAAAACTTCACCATCACAGTCATGCTGTTCTAAAAGCAAACTATTGATTTAAAATATTCTGACCATGCCCAAGATCATCAGAGGTAGTGAATGAATTTTCTGCAAATCTCTGAACAAAGGCTGAGAGTGAAAATATTAATCAGCTTTGGAACCATGAGTTTTAAATTTCTGTTCAGAGTGATCAAATGCATCAATGACCAATTTCCCAGATTTAGTTATAACTAAACGTTAGCCTTTGTGGGCCAAACATTCTAGTTGATTTTCTCTTGAGAATTAAAAAGAAATACATAGGCAAGGAGGAAGGAATTCAAGTGTTATATACTCTAAGATCTAAATGTTAGTTCTGAAACTGATGTCACAACTGCATGTGCAGTACGCAGTAGTAGTACAAAGTCTCAAAAACAATGGACAGTGTACAAATAATATGTATCTTTATCTAAAGTTTCTAATTTTTAACATAAGAAACTTTTGTTTTTCCCTGTGAGGTAAATCAGGCAAATTATGCTAAGTATACAGAACAATCACCATTATGAGAACACATACCCCAATTAGGATTACAATATACAAACAGTATTTGTTGTTCTGATCTAAACACCTCAAATTTTTAAATGAGAAAATGCTTTTGCTACACAGTAAAATAAGCAAACTACCACCATACAATCTGATCACACTTTATAAAAAATAAAAAATCAAACACAGAAGTTAGACTGTTAGAAATGGTAACAATACTTATCTGTGGATGAAGGGATTCACTGCAGGTCATTTTTGTTTCCTTTTTCCCCTCATATTTCCTAATTTTTTAATGTTTATTTATTTGAGAGGGAGAGAACACACAGGGGAGGGGGCAGAAGGAGAGAGACAGAGAAACCCAAGTAGACTCCACACTGTTAGCACAGAACCCCACGTGCGGCCCGATCTGACAAACCAATGAGATAATGAGCTGAGCCAAAAATCAAGAGTTGGATGCTTAAACGACTGAGAGCCATGCCTGTCAAATTTCCTTATTTTTATAATGAGAATGCATTATTACTTCTATAAAATGTTTTCTTAAAAATCTTTTTTGTACATGATTTAAGGATGGTTACAAAACCTAAGGTGGAGGGGCGCCTGGGTGGCTCAATCGGTTAAGCGGTCGACTTCGGCTCAGGTCATGATCTCGCGGTCCGTGAGTTCGAGCCCCACGTCGCGCTCTGTGCTGACAGCTCAGAGCCTGGAGCCTGTTTCAGATTCTGTGTCTCCCTCTCTCTGACCCTCCCCCCCGTTCATGCTCTGTCTCTCTCTGTCTCAAAAATAAATAAACGTTAAAAAAAAAAAAAAAAGAATTAAAAAAACACAAAACCTAAGGTGGAAATAAATGAAGTTATAACTCAGATAACTTGAGTCAAAATCAAATAGCATTTAGCTCTAAACAATGGCTATCAAAAGGCCCTTATACAAAAAGGAAAGTAGGCTTTTGTGGTTATTAAATTACCATTTAGATTTTGAAAAGCACTGTCTTGGCATCTCAGATATTTTCTAATTTTATTAAAATAAAGTAGTTAGAGATATTTTCACTAATCTTTTCACCCTTATTATTATATAGGACCAACTAGCCAAAGAATTAACTGGTTTGGAAAATGTTAACATAACCAAATAGTTGAACTACAAATAGTATCTCTTTTATAAGCAAATGATATAAAAAAATCAATTTAACCTCTTCCTCAATAGGATTAAAATATGAATAAGGGCACTAGATAGGTTAAGAAATTTAAGGAGACACAATGGCCAGAAATTTTATTAAAGAATATAAATAAAGCAGCAAGTTTACACATTCAGTATATATCCAAACAGGCATTAGCTATTTATATGAAATAGACAAAAATACTTACCAAATATTTTAAGATATGTGCAGTAAAAACTGACTTCTAATATTCTTAACAACAACTAAAATACTCAACAAGACCATAAGAAGTACCATTTCTGGGGCGCCTGGGTGGCGCAGTCGGTTAAGCGTCCGACTTCAGCCAGGTCACGATCTCGCGGTCCGTGAGTTCGAGCCCCGCGTCAGGCTCTGGGCGTCTGGGCGGATGGCTCAGAGCCTGGAGCCTGTTTCCGATTCTGTGTCTCCCTCTCTCTCTGCCCCTCCCCTGTTCATGCTCTGTCTCTCTCTGTCCCAAAAATAAATAAAAACGTTGAAAAAAAAAAATTTAGAAGTACCATTTCTGATATAGACATGCTGGTAAATAACAAAATACAAGATAATATTAAAAAAAAATGTTAATGTTTATTCATTTTTGAGAGACAGAGACAGAGTGTGAGTGAGGGAGAGGCAGAGAGAGAGGGAGACACAGATTCAGAAGCAGGCTCCAGGCTTTGAACTGGCAGCACAGAGCCCGATGTAGGGCTCGAACTGTGAGATCATGACCTCAGCTGAAGTTGGACATTTAACTGACTGAGCCACCCAGACGCCCCAAAATTTTAAAGGACTAAATGCCAATTTTCATAAAATAATCAGGTATTAAAAGCATCACAAACCAAATAGAAAAGACTTAAACCAAATTTCTCTGTTCAGCAATAGCAAAAGAATTATGGTTTGTAAAGGGTGCTAATAAAAGAAACCACAAAAAGGAAGGTGCTAACATTTTTTAAAAGAAAGCCTACATAGCACATTTAATTTACTGTAGCATCAACTCTTCCACAGCATTTTATTTTAACACAATCAGAGGTGGCCAACAGAAATATAATGTGAGCTACATATGTAATGTTAAATTTTCAAGAAGCTACATTTAAAAAAGTAAAAAGAAACATGAAATTAATGTTTATTTCCTCAATATATCCAACCATGATCATTTCAACATCTAATCGATTTTTTTAATTGGAATATTTTAACTTTGTTTTTTTTACTAAGTCTTCAAAATCCAGTATGTCACTTACACCTGCACATCTCAATTTGGATGCTGAATTTTCAACAAAAAAACCTTAGAAAACATTAATACTGAATTTGATATTACAAGTCATAGAAGTTATCTGCATTTATTGGGAATTATTCTGAGTTTCAGTGAGATGATTACTGTAATCTTCTCCTACAATTTCAAAGTAAATGCAAGACTGTTTGTATCACCTATTTTCATTTAAGGTTAAAAACTGCATCATATCCCCAAAGCAACAACAGAAAGAATGTGAAAGTAAAAATAGTAAATTAATTTTAAAAGGATACTGCTGCCAGAGAGGAAGGTATTAGAGGAAAAGATGGCAGCTCTCCTACAATGAGAAGGGTGCCAGAGGGGACTTAAGCCTAGAGGGGCTAAGAGATTATATTCATACTCATATTTTTACTCTCAACACTTCTGACACCAAATGCGTGGTGTTTTTCACATGATCAACAAATGTTTCAATTTTCTAGAATTCACTCCTGACACTAACACCTGAAATGATAGCAAACCACACAGATTAAGGGCTCAGTCCCACAAAACACCCCCCACTTTGGATGCTAGCTGCAAGTCCCAGTATAGCTGCCACCTATATTTCTGACCAACATGCTATAAATCAGGCATTCCCATGATGCTCTCCTCAGGTTTGATAATTTGCTTGAGTAGCTCAAAGAACTCATAAACAGTTTACTTACCAGTTAATTCTAAAGGATACAATCTTGGAGCAGTCAAATGGAATATACCTAGGGCAAGATATCATTCCGGAAATTCCAAGAGGTTTAGGAGCTCTGTCATGAGCCAGGGGCAAAGATCAAATATATATTCCTTATTATGCCATTTCTACATTAACATGGACTATGCAAATTTGCCCATATATTTAGCATGATGAGAAACAAGTCTCTCACTACTGGAGAAGGAAAATATACTTGGAGGAAAAACATAATGAACTCTATGCTGAATTGGAATTAGATCTATCATTGTGAACCCATGGTTTCCAATGTATACAGACAACTCTATATATATACATATATACAAAGAGGACAAACAACTATGTACACTTATAAATATTTCCTAACTCTTCACTAAAAAATCTGGAAACAGCAATGCCCCAGTAGCCATGAGCACACCTGAACTTAGACGCTGCTTTCTGAATTCCATTCTATGTTCCTTATATAAGGAACCTGCCTCCATTTTTCCAAGGGCCAGTGTGGGGAAAGAACATCTTGTACAGAAAGTAAGGATATCACCAAAAAACAATAGGGGCAAGTCAACAAAAGGACACAGAAAGCAGCTCTGGCCTATCGGGGACAATTGTTATGTTAAGTATTTCATAGTAAAAAGGTTTTTTGAGGTATTACAGTACCTATCATATAAATACAAGAGGAAAAAAAATCCTGTTGTGTAAGTTAGCTAAGTACTGGTTGTTAAAAAAGCCATCTTTATTTGTGAAGAGGGTTAAGGATGACAGATGTTTAAAGCATTAAAATAAGATACTCAAGCAGAGTACATACTTGATAAGACCCGTGAAAGCCTGTAATAGTGGTATTTATGGCAAATATGGAAGTTTCACATCTGTCCTTGCAAGGATAGAAAATAGTTAAGATTCTTATCACAGAAATCAAAGCTACACTTTAGCCAACAAATGCTTATCAGCAGAATATATATCACTATGACCCCCTCCCAACTTATATCTGGGGGTGGGAGGGGGGTGCGGTATCTGTAGAGACAAAGGTGTAAATGCAACACAGATAATTTGCCCACCAAAAATAATATCTAAACTAGCACCTCTATGTAGTAGGGTACCTGGTCAGGCAGAATTAATATTTAGTTGAGAGTCTACCATTTAAAAATTGTTGGTGGCTTTTTTTGTCTAGGCAGAAAAGAGCCATGTACCTGGGAGTCACCTTCTTTGCTCTGGGAAGAACCATTTGAGTGGCCCTTTTCAATCATGTAATTGAAGCAAACAGATTATCTCTTGCCCTAGAGAAGTTACACAGCAGGCTCTATTTTTGACTTGATAAAAGCATCCCCACCAATAATATTAAATACTACTGAGTTAAGGGGCACCTGGGTGGCTCAGTCGACTTCTGCTCAGGTCATAAACTCGCGGTTTATGAGTTCGAGTCCCGCGTCCGGCTCTGTGCTGACAGCTCAGAGCCTGGAGCCTGCTTCGGATTCAGTCTCCCTATCTCTCTGCTCCTTCCCTGTTCACGCTCTGTCTCTTCTCTCTCTCTCTCAAAAATAAAAATAATAAAAAACATTAAATAGTACTGAGTTAAGAGAAAGTGTGTAGAAGTATGCAAAAAAAAAAAGTATTTTGGTAAACATAGGGACTCCAAGACTTTCCTTAAGTTTACCATTATCAGAAATTCTAACAGACTTAAATGACCCTGAATGAGGTCCATTGGCAGGAAAATTTGCCCCATCCTGAACATACACAACAATACAACGTACCTTGAGGGAAGGGAGAATGAAAGCCTAAACCTCTGCTTGGGGATGAAAGAGGGATGGGTGATTTGTACAGTACACTGCTGAAGCTGAAAACCCCTACAGACCTAGCTACTCTAACTAAAAAAAGAATGTTTTGAACAATCTGCCATAATTTGAGGCAAGATATGCTTACGTGGTTTGCACATACTTATGTGCCCAAGTATGGACTACCCCTGGTATATAACAGGGTAATTGTCTGACTTCAAAGTACCATTTTAGTCTAAAGAACATCCAGGAATCCAGGCCTATGGGATGATATATCAGTCTGTGCTAGTGGGTACATAGGCAAATAATAACTGATACACTTTAAGAATTTTATTAAATTGTTAATACAAAGTCTTGATATTTTCAAGAAGAAAATCTCATTATCTGTAAATCTTACTGGAGGTGAGGTAACATCTTATTCCCCTAACAATGCTGAATAAATTATTCATTCCAGAGGATTTCAAAACATAATTATGTAATTTAAATGAGATTTCTATTTGGAGTTCATACAAAAAGAGAGTCAAATCCTTATCAACAGTATATGTAATATGTCAAAGTAAACAGTGAAGAGAAGGGAAAAAAGATAACAAGATTAAAAAAAATCAAGGGGGGAAAAGTCAATTCATACTATCAGTATCAAGAACTAAACTAACAAACTATAATGTCAATCTTCAAAGTAAATAAAACTAAGTCCTATGGAAATTATACAATAGCAATTAACATGTTGATCTGTTCATTAAGTACTCCAATATCCTTAATTCTGCTTTCCTGGTTGAGTAAAAATAGCATTGATACCTAACAATTTTGGAAATTTAGAAGTTTAATTTTTACTAACAATGCAAAACTTGAAAATGAACAATCTTTATACATAGAAGTTGCTAAAGACCATTGACAAAAATCCTAACAATACTATAGCCATTCAATTTGTCTCTATTAGATAGAAATTTAATACACATAGACCCCTAGAAACAATACTGCTTCACCTTAAATACTTAAGTCTAAACAGAACATCCTGTGATAACCAATGAATGTAAATAGCATCTAAAAAACTCTGAACACATCCAAAAGTTAATTTTAAAAAATCCTGCCATCTCCCTCCTTATAGAGCTACATGTGTATACTGGCTAAAAGGCCATTTAAATAGAGATTTATTTCATGAAGTGAAAGTATATATAAAAGGTGTAAGATGCTCAACAATGAATTATAATTGCTAAATAGAGCAAAAAGACTTAGAATTCCACTAGGATTCAACCTCCCCATCCTGTTTAACTGAAGTATTCTGCAGTTGGAAAAAAACAAGATATGCCATGATCTTAAGTTATTAAACCTGAGTTAGTTTCCTCAAATATAAAATTAAGAATATATTTTCCTTGGGGTGCCTGGGTGGCTCAGTCGGTTAAGCATCCAACTTCAGCTCAGGTCATGATCTCGCGGTTTGTGGGTTCAAGGCTCACACTGGGCTCTGTGCTGACAGCTGGGAGCCTGGAGCCTGCTTTGGAGAGAAGGAGAGAGGGAGGGAAGGAGGGGGAGGGAGGGGGAGAGAGAGAGGGAGAGAGTGAGTCTGCCTGCCCCTCCCCCACTTGTGCTCAGCTCTCAAAAATAAACAAAAAAGAAAATATCTTCCTTGTACTATTGTGAAAATTATAAATAAATCTTTAACAATTATGGGCATGGTACTGTGCCTGTCACAAAAAAGAGCTCTTACTAGCTAGCTATTAGCAATTATTAATACATTTCCAGATTAATTAACAAGGAACACTTTGCAAAAAAGGCCTTAGGAAGTTATGCAGTATTTAGGCTTTTTCTTGTAGAATGGTCCATTTTTACCACATCCTGGAAACAGTAGAGTAATTCAGGATATTTCTTGCAATAAGAATTTATTTGAAATCTGGCTGTTTCCTCAAGAGACACACAAAGATGGTCATTTCAGAGAGATGGCGTATGTATCACCACACTATTATGTAAATAAATATAACATGCAAGCCAGAGATTATAGGAGAGAAGCAAACTTTGTTTAACCAGGACATTATTCTCAATGCATAAGTGAATATTCTGGACACCAGTTGATAAATTGCATGGTGTATGAAAACTTACTTAGATTCAAAGTTAACTATCCACAAAGAATAACCAAAACTAAAACAACTAATTAGCTTAGGACAGACCCTTAGGATGGATACTAAGGCAGAATAAGCAGACAAAAAAGAGATACTGAGGCAGAGAAAACAGACAAAATACTGTATTTCAATGCTTTAACTTTATTTATTTAAAGACCTTTCCTTGCTTATCTATCCATCTCATCCTTGATCATGCCTTCTACTTAGCCAATCTTTCTTGCCCCGTACTCATTCAAACTTGTCTAAAGAAATGGCCTAGTCTTCCTACTGTCTCTAGTTCTTAACCTTCCTCAGCCATTCCCTTAAATCCACTGCAAATTTCCTATTCTGAAACTGTAGGATCACCAAATATCTGGAGCAAATGTGACATAATGTTTATCTTTGTTAATTCTGCATGTATATGTGTTGTTTGTGATAGCATCCTTTGTACATCTTTTCAAAAAAAGGATGGCTATTTTTACTTTATTAATACAGAACACATTTTAAAAATATGTAACTTAAGTTATAAAAGCACCACACTGTATATTCTTTATAGTATATAAATTATACCTCAATCAAGCTATTAAAAACAAAAAAAAACCCACACACAATTCAACCCAAGATCTACATATAGCACATTCCAAAAGAACTTCCCACAATGATGGAAATGTTCTTTATGCCATCTAATATGGGAGGCACACATGGCTTCTGAGCACTTGAAATGTGGCTAGAGCAACTGAAACACACAGTTTTTAAAACTTACTTCATTTTAATTAAGTTAAATAGCCATAGGAGGCTAGTGAACAGTACATAAATCTAGGATGTTACCAGTGTTATATCTACCCCTACTCACTTCTCTCTTAGATAATTGCAAATTTTGTTGTTAATGACTTAACAGTCAAATGCAATAAACGATTTCAAAAGCCTAACTAATCACTACAATTCTTTTTTAGTCCTTCTAAAATATATTCTCCAAAATTACTACTATGCAAATTGAACTTCTCTGCTATATTCCTTTCTTAAAATGTTATTACCTTGATAGGGGTACATGGGTGGCTGTTGGTTAGGTGTCCGACTTCAACCCAGCCCAGGTCATGATCTTGTGGTTCGTGAGTTCCAGCCCCACGTCAGGCTCTGGGCTGACAGCTCAGGGCCTGGAGCCTGCCATCAGATTCTGTCTCCCTCTCTCTCTGCCCCTCCCTCACTCATGCTCTGTCTCTCTCTCAAAAATAAATAAACATTAAAAAACTTTTTTTTTAATGTTATTCCCTTGAGGGGCGCCTGGGTGGCTCGGTCGGTTGAGCGTCCGACTTCGGCTCAGGTCATGATCTCGCGGTCTGTGAGTTCGAGCCCCATGTCAGGCTCTGTGCTGACAGCTCAGAGCCTGGAGCCTGTTTCAGATTCTGTGTCTCCCTCTCTCTCTGCCCCTCCCCTGTTCACGCTCTGTCTCTCTCTGTCTCAAAAATAAATAAACGTTAAAAAAAAAAATGTTATTTCCTTGATATTGCCATTCTTCTATTTAGTCTAACCCCTGGGTTCTTTCCTTTGCCCACCCATTTTGCCCTGGGAAAATTATTCTCCTCTGTCTCGTCCTCTCCCTCTCCCTCTCTCTCTCTCTCTATATATATATCCCCTCCTTAGATGAATTCATTTACTTGCATTATTTCAGCTATGACTAACACAGACATTTGGGAATCTACAGTTATATCCTGGACCTATGCTTTGAGCTTCAATAATATATCCAAATGCCTACTGAACTTCTTCACGGAGGTTTCACAAGTACCTCAGACTTAACATGTCAAATTGAATATATATCTCCACAGGCTTTCCCCTCCCCCCAAGAACAAAACCCGTAATTCTTTCTTATTCCCTCCCTCACCTGACAGCACAATCATCTATCCCTACCCTTTTATCTCCTTCATTTTTCCTCCAAATTGCCAATTCATCACTAAATCCTACATATTTTATCTCCTAAATATTTAAAGATTATACTCCTCTACTTCCGCCCTCATTCAGGCCATAGAAATCTCATGCTCATACCCCTAACTAAACTCTACATATCCTTTGTACTCCTTAAGTCCACTCTCCACAATTACCACTAGGCAAATCTACCTAACTTCTTTGCTTAAAATTCTTTAGTTACTCTCCACTGCCTATACCTGAGTATTTGTGTGGGAGGGGTATGTGAAGCATTCAAAGAGCATGTAAATATAAATATAATAATGATATCTAGAAATTCTTCAGCATGTTAAAGAGATGATCTATTGCATTTCTCAAAGTGACCTTAATCCACAATGACCTACCAGTCCAAGTAAGGAGAGTATCCACAAAGATATACCAGGTTATTTAGCTCAAAACTATTAGCTATTAAGATGATCTTGTCATTATTCCAAAGAAACTTTTACTTCTATTAAGAGAAAATGTACATATTAATAATGATTTGATTTACTAATTAGTTTTACCTCTCACTGTTTGGTTTATATATTAGTTTGTGTTTGATTAACATAAGACCATCCACCATGCACATACTGACAAAAAAAGACATCTGTCTCTGAGAAGCTGAACTTTGGCTACATAAAAGGCAATTATTTCTACAGAAATAATTAGTGTGGCTCTTCTTAACTAACCTGAATATGATGATTATATCAAGTAGATTTCTAAACACTCTTTCTTAAATTATTATTTTTTTAATGTTTATTTTTGAGAGAGAGACAGAGACAGAGTGCAAGTGGGGGAGGAGCAGAGAGAGACGGAGACAACAGAATCCGAAGCAGGCTCCAGTCTCTGAGGCTGTCAGCACAAAGCCCAACATGGGGCTCCAACTCATGGACCGCAGATTTCTTAAGAAAGCTTAAATTCAGAGAGAAACTGTATTATTTGCTTGTGATGACAAACAGCTTAACTGAGGATTCTTTTCCGAAAATCATTAAACACATTCATTTAGTATAGCAACCTTAATATGTCTATCTTGAAATGCTAAGATTCAAGTCGCAATATCAACAAGTAAATTCTTGGGGCACCTGGGTGGCTCAGTCAGTTAAGTAGCTGACTTCAGCCCAGGTCATGATCTCACAGTCTGTAGGTTCGAGCCCCGCGTCAGGCTCTGTGCTGGCAGCTCAGAGCCTGGAGCCTGCTTCTGATTCTGTGTCTCCCTCTCTCTCTGCCCCTTCCCTGCTTGTTCTCTGTCTCTTTCTCTCTCAAATAATAAAGATTAAAAAAAAAAAAAGTAAAAAAAAAAGTAAATTCTTTATGAAAGCCCATCTGAAAAATCTAAATTAATATAAACTAAGGTGGAGATATGATCAATTAAGTCAATCACAAACAAAACCAAGCAAATTACTGACATCTTTCCTCTCGTGTAGAAAGAACCAATAACCAACCTTTTAAAAACTACACACAAAATTGAGTTGGCCACATGATAAAGGCACAATCCTCTCCCAAATGAAAACATTCTTAAAAAGAGCTTCTGGCGGGGCGCCTAGGTGGCTCAGTCAGTTGGGCCTCTGACTTCGGCTCAGGTCATGATCTTACGGTTCGCGGGTTCGAGCCCCACGTCAGGCTCTGTGCTGACAACTCAGAGCCTGAAGGTCTGCTTGGGATTCTGTGTCTCCCTCTCTCAGCCTCTCCCACACTCATGCCGTGTCTGTCTCTCAAAAACGAATAAATATTAAAAAAAATTTTTTTTTTAAAGAAGAGCTTCTGGGGGCACCCGGGTGGCTCAGTCGGTTGGGCATCCGACTTCAGCTCAGGTCACAATCTCGCAGTCCGTGAGTTCGAGCCCCGCGTCGGGCTCTGGGCTGATGGCTCAGAGCCTGGAGCCTGCTTCTGATTCTGTGTCTCCCTCTCTCTCTGCCCCTCCCCCGTTCATGCTCTGTCTCTCTCTGTCCCAAAAATAAATAAACGTTAAAAAAAAAAAAATTAAAAAAAAAAAAGAAGAGCTTCTGGCAATTTCTCTTCAGTCTGAAAAGCTGCTCCCCTGTCTTAAGATTTAATACAATTCCTAAAGTAACAAGCCAAAAAGTTCTTAAAACCCAACTTTAACTAAGAAGTTTAAAATATTCAACCAATTTGTAATAAGCAATAACTTATGGCCTTTCAAATTGGATTTTTTAAAGCACCATCATCCTTTTATTGTCTATAACACTTTACAGTTTTCAAGCACCTTCACATAGTTTTCCAGTTATCTTCAACAATCCAGTTAAGTCACGTTACTAATAAGTCAGCATTACAGATTAAGTTCCTTACTCAGGTCAGATAACTGAATAACATAGAACCCAAATGTTCTGCCTTCGAAGTCTTTTCCATTATATGGTATTGTATTATACTACAATAAACTCTCCAAATACAAGATTAGAGAATCAGCTGTGGACCAAAGAGAGGAAAGTATGGAGAAAACATCCCTGAGATCTACAACTATTTTTAACTTAGAAAAGAATATAGTATTTATTAAAGTATATTGAGAATGAACTTATACCTTCAAAGAGCTCAAAGACTAGTGAAGCAAACAAAGAATATAAACAACTTCTAATCAATCTGAAGAATACTGTAAGAATGATCCCAAAAGGAAAAAGATCTTAGCAAATTCTGGAGGGCAGTAATTCAGAAAGGCTGGCATTTGAGAAAGTGACAGGTCATGAAATTACAAAGTAAGGCAGAAGACAGGTAAAGCTAAAGAATTTCAAAGCACTGATAACAACATATTCAACCCCAAAGTTCCCCCTGTAAGAGTGACAGGCAACAGTAAAGAGTTTTGCTACATGATTTTTCAAATCAAACAAAATGTTCACGGATATCCTCAAAAAGCGTAAAGAGATGCTGTATCATCACAGTTAATACTTATGTGCCAGGTCCTCCCGGAAATGTTTTACATTTATATTAATTCATTTAATTGTCACAACAACTCTATAAAGTAGGAACTCTTATTACACTCCATTTTATCGATAGGAAATTGGCCCAAAGTTGCCCAAGGTGACATAATCATTAGCTGAGTCAGGATTTGAATTCAAGCAGTTCTTTTTTTTTTTTTCAGGCAGTTAAGTTCTTATTTACTATATTATACTGCAGAAAAATAATGCCCTCTTCAAATCTAAATTCAGGAGGTGCATGCTAAGTCTCACATATTTCTGCACACTACAGTGGTCCTGTTAAAAAAAGGAAAAAAAAGAAAAGAAAACCAAAAAAATCCTCAAATAGGGGCACCTGGGTGGCTCTGTCGGTTAAGCGTCTGACTTGTGATTTCAGCTCAGGTCATGATGGATCTCAGTTCGTGAGATTGAGCCCTGCATCGGGCTCTGAGCAGGCAGTGCGGAAGCATGCTTGGAATTCCCTTTCTCTGCCCCTCCCCTGCTCACACACACTCTCTCTCTCAAAATAAATAAACTTAAAAAAAAAAAAAACTCAAATAAAATGCAAGATGCTAAAAATAAAGAACTGATACAGCAAAACCTAATAACTATTAATGAATTTTTTCATGTTATACTAACATTTTCAGAAATTATAATTTGAGCATAACTACTCTTGCTACTTTTACAGCTTCATTTAAAAAATCTTAAATCTATATTAGAAAACCAAATAACAGCTTTAGAATGATTTCTGAAAATGAGAGCCCAGTTTTAGTTGAATGTTTCCATAGAGATTAAGTAGAACGACTTTCAAATGACCAGGATCATGCACTAAAACCTGAATGTCAAGAAATGAACTCAACCACCAGATAATAATAGAGTCCCCATCTGTTTGTTTTTTTAATGTTTATTTTTTGAGAGAGAGAGACAGACAGAGTGTGAGCAGGGGAAGGGCAGAGAGAGAGAGAGAGAGGGAGACACAGAATTCGAAGCAGGCTCCAGGCTCCGAGCTGGCAACACAGAGCCCGATGCGGAGGCTCGAACTCACAAGCTGTGAGATCATGACCTGAGCCAAAGTCAGCTGCTTAACTGACTGAGCCATCCAGGCGCCCCAGTCCCCATTTGTTTTTGACAAAAACAATCTTCCACTAGGAACAACTGTGATACTTAAGATGAGAAAAAAGGTAAATAATAGAAAAGGAAAACATTCAGACCCCAAAGACTAAGTAAGAAATATCACTGAAAAGTCAACCTAAATATAATTCTCAACACCTGTACCACAAAGGTTACTTCCTACAGCAATAAATTTACATATATTTTAAAGCGTATCTTACCTAACAAAATTATCTTCTTTAATTCTATTCTGTATTATTAGAAGGGAAAAGGATTACTTCAAACAAGTTACCAATCATTCTTTAATTTGCATAACAGCTACATTTGTGTTATCTCAATTTTGTTTATACTCATCAGTTACTCAGGGGCTTTAAAACAAACAAAACTCCAAAGACTATTCCCTGAAATCTTGTTCCTGGGACTGAAAATTACTGCAGATTCTCATCCTGAAAAACACGGAATTTGGCACAAATGTAAAAAAGGGCAAAAAAAGAAAATCAATATTCAAGTGGAAGATTCAGTTCAATGGGTTATTTTAAGAACTAAAGCAAAGAAATAAGTTATGGTTTCTTAATCACAAACCACATCACATTTCTGCAGCACTGCTAAACTTTTCATAAAACATTAATAACACCTGTATCAACTATACTTCAGCTTAAAAAAAAAAAGAAAATTAAGTCCAAAAAAAACTCATCACATACTCATGATACTCATGATGAGACATAAGCTTTAATTTACCAAAAAAAAAAAAAAAAAAAAAAAAAAAAAAAAAGCCAGAGTAAAGCCAGCACTAAGTACACTGGAGCTTAACCAAAATTTATGATTTGACCTCCCCTTCCAAGTAGATCTGGAAACAATCTCATCAAAATATAAAGTGAATATATCAAGTTACCAAGCGAACTCTATTTAGAAGCAATTTGTGGAGAAAAGTACTTAAAGTAATCAAAACCATTCACAAATCTATGTATAAATACATTTTCTTTAAAAAGTTATGCTACATTTCTTAAAAAAACCAAGATGTCTCTACAGAAAAGCAATAAACTCTGCAAAGTTGGGCAATAACATTTTCTGACCAAGGCAACAGAGTACTAAAATTAAGTCATGTTATTTGCCTAATAAAATCAAGTAAAGAAATCTGCAGCTTAGGGGCGCCTGGGTGGCGCAGTCGGTTAAGCGTCCGACTTCAGCCAGGTCACGATCTCGCGGTCCGTGAGTTCGAGCCCCGCGTCAGGCTCTGGGCTGATGGCTCAGAGCCTGGAGCCTGTTTCCCATTCTGTGTCTCCCTCTCTCTCTGCCCCTCCCCCGTTCATGCTCTGTCTCTCTCTATCCCAAAGATAAATAAACGTTGAAAAAAAAAAAAAATTTAAAGAAATCTGCAGCTTAAAAGATCAGTTATCAGCTAAGATCCTGTGGTATCAAAGTATTACCTAGTATTATTTATTAGGAATTGATACTTGCATACTGTGACTCTTAAAATTAGCTTGATGGAAACAAGTTTGATTTATATACCACATTCACCCATTCTCTATCCTAAAAAGCCTATTTGTACACTTAAATTGATAAAATCAATACTCTAAACCATAGGGTATTGGGTCAGACTTCCCCAGAAATCTGACAGCGACTTCCACACCAAAATACAACTGCTTCATTTGAGATGTACTAATTAGCAACCTACTAAACTACAAAAGCTTTAACATTTCCCAAATTATTAGATCCTAACCAGTTTAAATTTTATTCTTACCAATCTATGCAAGTCATCTACCTGCTCCATGATTTCAGGCTATTTATCAAATAAGTAGCTGGGCAGAATAACCTAAGATTTCTTCCAATTTTAATACACTATTTAACAACTGAATACAGAATTTCTCCTGTCTTCCTCCAGAAAAATATGTACGTTAGAAGTATACATTTAGTTAAAAAGGCTTTCCTTTCTTCCCAATGCTTTAGTAATCCTTTAATTTGTATCCAAAAACAAAAACTCAAAACTAACCTAATGAATAAGTTATTAGGTAAATGTACTGATCAAAAAACCAAAAATACTGTATAAAACATCTGGGGCTAGGAAAATCATATTTTAAAAAACAAAATGAAAAATTGCATAAACAGAGTCAAATGACATAAGGAAGTTTCTAAACCAGGGTACCACTCAGTGAACTAGGATTTGGTTCTGCAGCCAAATCCTTAACTGATTTAAAAATAAGATGGTGATATTATATATAAGGATATCAGATATTCTTTAATTTGACCATGCCCATGTCTAGACAGAGAACAAAAATCCAAAAAGCCATGAGTTCAAAGAAAAACTGAGAGGACAAAATTATTATGACATTAGGCAAATTGAGTTTTTTCCACTGTATCATTAGTTCCAAGATAAACTATCAAAAGATTACCATTGATTAAGGAAAACACAATTACATTCTGAGAAGTCTTGAAGGTTAAATAATTGAAACTAACAAAATTAGTCCATAAAGTGATCAACGTTTACTTGGGTCCAGTCTTAAGAAAGTAAGGTAACTAATTAAAAAAAAATATGTATCCAAAAGGCACCTATTCAAATATAAAACCATAACAGAAGAATAAAATCCAGGATCAACAGTAATAGGCACCCCTTGTACAAGAGAAAAGTGTCTGTATGTAGAGAATAAATGGAATTTTTGCCTGTAAACCAAAAGGAATCAGACTTAAGTTTCTGAGGATGATCAACAGGAATAAAGTCATAGTTTTACAAGATTTTTTTTTAAAGCTGCACCCTTTCCAATACAAATCACCATGAAACTGAGTTCCTTTTATTTCACAATGCCTTAGAAGTTCTACACCATTTATGTAAAACTTAAGAAATTATTATGTTCCTAAAGAAGTTGTCAGTTTTTAAGTTCCCCTCCTTCCACATGTTAACTTCCCTTCACATTTGATATGGCCTTGGTCATTTGGAAAGTGACATTCAAAGGGTTAAGTATTAACATATTAGTTAATGGATAAAATAAACTTCTAGATTATTGTTATTTTCATATCCTATCTTGGTCCATTTTTTTGACAAGAAGAATATGGGTAACAGGCATTTTCATGTATAATGTATCTAACTTTTTCATTCAGTGGAACTCTGCTTCTTCCAATAACCTATGTTCACTTCCGGACGAGGAGAACATTCAAGCACGTTGCTGTAGGTCAAGCAACAAGTTACCCAAACCTAGCTATTTAAACCTAGAATATATCTGTCAACCAGAATGACACACCATGATTTACCCCATGAAAACCTCTCCGAGAGGTTAAAAGCAAAGCACCGTGAGTCCTTTAGACTCTTGTAAAAGTTCGGCTTAAAAACCTTTCATAACAAGTTTAAAATAACAATAGTGACATTACAACTCTAAAAGCACTTCTATAATTGTACATGGGTTCTTGTACTGTTCACTGTATAGAGAACGGACTGAAGACATACTAGTTTTAATTAACACTGTCAGATAACTGCCAGTTACCAAAAGGCTTAAGCATCACTAGGTGGAACAATATCAAACACTTACTGTACCCTTTTAGTCCCGAGGCATTTATTCAGAGAAGAAAATCTTTTTTATATAGTTTATATTAAATGCCTGTGCAATCACCAACTAGGATATACCCAAAGTAAGGTCATTCCCAAAGTAAGGTCATTCGTGAACAAGGTCGTTCTTATTTTAAAAGTACAGCCTGATGTCAGGGATGGAAACGAGCATGTAACACACCAGGAGCTCAACAGTGCAGAGCCTCTGATGAGATGGAAATGCACAAGGCAAGAAGACTCTGTACTTTCCTAATTCAGAAACTTTCCCACTAATTCCGAGTTTCCTGCCAGACACTAAAACAATAACAAGTAGGTAATGCATTTGTACTCAGATGATTTTCATCACTCCCTCTCCAGTATCAAATCTCTTTGGCTACCAATAATTCTTACCCTACATCGGGTACCCTACGTACATGCACAAATTCTAGTTTCTATCTCTTGCAAAGTTGGTACTCCTCGCCCCGCCCCGCCCCGCCCCAGCCCCCGAGCGAACAGTTAGATAATGACTTGTAAAGGATGAATTCGATAAACTGGCTTAACCAAGCTAAATTTAGATCCAAACCACCGAAAGATAAAGAAGTGGGGCTATACCTGCAGTTCACACCAGGCGACCTCCACAGTAGTTTCAGTGTCGAGACCTTTGTAGACGGTCTTAAAGGAGCCTCGGCCAATCTCGATGTCGAATTTGAGAAAGCGGCCATCGTTGGACATTCCCACGGCCTTGGTCTCCAGCTCTTCGATGTCATCCTGTTGCTGGCTCCGTTCCTCCTGTGGTTCCTTGGCGCTGCCGCCGCCGCCGCTGCCACTTCTGGCCGACGGAGGCTCCTCTTTGCTCCCCACATGGTTGGGCTGGGAAACTTGGCGGTCTCTGCCGGTACTGCTGGGGGCGGTCGCGGCTACAGCGCCCACGCCGGCTGGCTCCCCGGGGGCGGCAGCGGCGGGAGGCAGCTGGGCTACCTGGGCAGCGGCGGTGGCGGTCAAGGTCTCCTCGCGGTGGGGCTCCGGCGGGGTGCTCTGCGGAGCTGCCGTGGAGACGGCGGGCTGGGGGAGAGAAAGGGGAAGGCCGGGCAGTTCCAGCGCAGTGGCGTTGGAGTCGCAGATGACGCTGCGGCGGAAGAAGCGGTGCTCAGTGGTGGTAGTGGTGGCGGCCGCGCCACGGCTGTCCTTGTCCATAGTGTGGCGGCGACGCCGGTACTCCTCTGTCCGGCCAGTTCCGGCGTCGGGCCCCGCGCTGCCCAGTTTCTCCCCCACCGAGGAATCGGAGCTGGAGCCATTCTTGGGGGAAGGCGCCGGCGGCGAAAGGAACAAGGAGCTCGGAGTGCTGCTCTGCTTCTCTGAGGCGCCGCCAGACATGGTCGGTCCGCTGGAGCGAGGCGAGCGGGCTCGAACTCGTGAAGGAAGAGAAGGCGAGGGGCCGAGCCCGAGGAGCGGCGGCGGTGTGCGGGTCCCGCTGCGACGCCTCCCGCCGCCGGCGGGTTCGGATCCACCTGGACGGCCGGCTCCTCACTCAGCACTGACGAGCCGCCCCGAAGGAGACGCGGGCCCCTGGGCCCAGTTGCGGCGGCTGATACGGCTCACGAGGCGGGCTCGTCGGAGGGCGATCGAGGAGCTGAGCCACGGGGGTTAGCGCCTCACGGTCCGCATCCATCCTGCGGCGAGAGACGGCCGGGAAGGCTGGAGCAGCGGAGGCGCCGCAGTCATGAGGGGCAGGGCAAGGGGCCGGCACCAAGTCGAAGCGGATGCGGCGGATGCGGCGGCGGCTCCAGCTCCCCGCCGCCGCCGCCGCTTCCCGAGCTGGGCGGGCTAGGCCCCGGGGGCGGCGGCAACGCGAGGAACGGACGGGCGCGGACTCCCGAGCGGTGGCAGCCCCACAGCCGAAGAGAGTGGGAGGGGCCGAGGAAGGAGAGGGAGGGCCGGCCGGGGGCTCCCGGTCAGTCAATCGGTCGCCTCCTCCCACACGCGCCCCCAGCTAGGGGGACCAGTCTCACAGGGCGCCCATCGACCGGACGGGAAGGGCCGACGCCTCGAAGCCTCGGTGCCTGAGGAGCGGGCCCCCCCTTCCCCGAGGCCTCCCCGCCCGCCCCGGGCCTGGCAAACCCTCGTCTCCTCCCGGGCCGGTACCGGGGGCTGACGGAGGGAGGGAACGGTGGGGAGGGGAGGGCCGCTCACCGCGGGGCCCGAGCTCCGCTGCTTCTCTGGGCCGAGAGTAGAGGAGACCGAGAGGACTGGGTGAAGGGGGTTAGGGAGAGGAAAGAGTAGTCACCCCCACCGGGCGCCTTCTGTCACCGAAGATGGGGGCGCAGAGTGGCCGAGTGTGAAGAGCCGCGTCCGCCGGGGAAACTCTCCGCGCTAAATGGCGCCGGGAGTCTGAAGCCTCCACACAGCCCGCTCGGACCCCGCCCCCCGCCGCCCGGGGCGCCCCACCCCCACCCCGCTCTCGGGGCTCTAGCGCAGGCGTGCTAGTACCGAGGCTCCCTGGGACTTGTAGTTTTGGCATTAGAAGGATGAAAGGGACTGAGGACGAGGGAGCCTACGATTTCCGTGATGCTCTGTGGTTGCTTTACCCTGATGCCTCATGGGAGTTGTAGTTTTCTTTGGAAACCGCCCCTTCTGGAAGGCTGATGGGAGCGTCCCGGTGGGTCGCTAAACCCCATCCTTAAGTCAAGCTAGGAAAATCATTATTTAGGGTTTAATTTGCGAGAAAGGGGAAGGAAGAAAAAAAGGAAGAGGGAGGCAGGACGAGAGGAGAGACTTCCATCATGCTCCGTTGAGGCGAGAGAGAGCTAAGAGGTTGCCATGCAATGAAGGATGATCTGTTGTTCATCTTTAATGGAGAGAGCCGCAGTAGCGTTGAGTGACTGTAGGGGTGTGGGGGTGGAGGAGGAAAGCAAAGCAAAGAGAGCTAGAACCTGAGCTCAGAAAGCCGGAGGGGCTGAAGACTCCCTCTGTGGGGTCAAAGAAACTTTGTGAAGATTGTGCATGGGATTAATATTGGTTAAATGCGTTGGGGAAGGAGACGGGGAGTATTACCTCTTATCCTCTTCCCTTCCATAGCCTTTAAGGCCACATTCTCAGTTCCAGCTCCAAGACAGATATTCTGATTCTCAAAGACGGGCTGCTCTCCTGAAATCCGGGATTCATAGCGAATCCTTTGCTTTGCCAGAAAAATACTAACGGTGCGGTGGAGGGGAGAATCCTAGAAAAGATAAGGTCCACGTATCTTTGCGTCTTTTACCACAAACTTGGGAGAGCTGAGTTGACTTTTGCCTATGTAGTCGGTTGAGCTTAATTTCCATCTTTCGTTTGCTTGGAGGCTTAGTAAAACAACATACCCTTTTTCTAGAGGTGCACGAATGTACATGTGTAACTTATTCCGTGGCTTTGGACATAGAGGAAATCTGGATCCATGTAGTTCACAGTAATGGAATGCTTTCCTTGAAAGCATCCTTAGGCTCTCTGGACCCCTTTGCTCCTAGCAACTACTCAAGATTGTGCAGGTGATGAGCACCAGGGGGCACCAGACAGAGTGGGAAAAGCCAGACCCGTCAGATGGCAATTAAGACTCTTAGCCCACCGGGTGAAAGCGGGAGGCTCTTAAACGTACGCAACCGCAAGATAGCGTCCACAGGCTCCTGCCTCTCACCAGCGCCCTCTATAGAACGAACTCAGAAGCACACTTACTAGCCAAGCACCGCATTTGGAATATGAGTAGTTTGAAAGCAACTTGACAAAAGATTCCTTAGCGCGAGTTTCCTAGGAAAGGCCCACGGGTTACCGGGATGAGCTCCACTTCATCTGATATGTAAAATAGTTACACTATTCTTCAATGTTTTCTCAAAAAAGTACACTTTCAGGTTTACAAAAATTTGGTTTTGGCAACAAGGGTTGTTAGGTTTCATGAAGCTAACAAACTATGAACATTTTAAAATATAAATTCAGTGGGGGTAACTAGAGTACACACTGCATTGTACCCAAGACCCTTGACAATCACGCCTTATCAACATGTTTTTTCAACAACAAACAACTAAATTCATTGAAAGTAACTTAATTAACTTGAGCTAAAGCCACCCTTGCCCACAAGACTGCTCCTACTTGTGTAACGTTAGCTTTACTCTGAGAACAGGTACAACTTTAAGTTGAATATAACCATACTGTGTACAATGGCATGTAGATTTAAAGGTTAAACTGTTTAGTGTGTATATTTTACTACAGACACTTACTTGCTGGGTTTTCTTTTTAATGCCTACCAACTTCTAATTAACAGGATATTTCTGTTACTCATTACTATAATATCCCTAATAGTACTTTCTCTTTCTCTGTCATTTCAATTATTAAGTAAAGAATTGATCCCTCTATAATTCATATAAAACATCAAGTGGCATAAATAGAGGTAGCAGAAAAAAACTCAGGATACAATGGACACACTAAGCTCAAAGATTTTTAGCTCCTGACAGATGGGTCCATAAAAATAATACCAGTATTTTATTTTCTCTCACTATATTCTTCGTTCATTTTAGTCCTTGCTCATGTTCTCAAATTGAGTCATGTTTCTATTTCCCATCCATTTTATGTTTAGATGGTGCCTGCCATTTGTTACTAACTAGTAATGAAAGCCAGAGACAGCTTTGATTTCAACAGTAGCTAAACATACAAGATCTACCTTATTTTGTACGTGGCATATTTCATAGGGTAGCTTCTTGAGGTATAGGGCGAAAAAAACACCATCTTGAAAACATTTCTCTTTTTTTTGTCTCCTTCCTTTTCCATGCTCCGTTGTTTTGCCTATGGATATTTTTAATGTTACCTCCCTGTCATATGGAACCCAAGGAAGAAGGGAGAGTCAGGCAATTAAACAGTGAAGAATAGACTTTTTAAAACCTTTTTTTTTATTATAAATGAAATAAGGGGGAAGGTGGAACTTGCCTTCTTTCAAAGCATATTATAAAAGCATAGATTAAATGTATGACATTGAGATAAGCATAGATAATAGAACAGAAAAGTTAATACAGAAACAATCTTATGTATATATGAGGAAGATGGCATTTCAAGTCAGTGGAGAAAGGTTAATAAACAGTGTTTGGACAACTAGTTATTTATTTGAAAAACATATAGTTTCAATGTCTGCCCCCTACCTGTCACAAAATTACCATCCTCATAGTTAAGGGTTCCTGGGTGGCTCAGTTGGTTAAGTGTCCAACTCTTGATTTCAGCTCAAGGCACGATCTCATGGTATGTGGGCTTGAGCCCTGCAGTGGGCTATGCACTAACAAAATGGAGCCTGCTTGGGATTCTCTCTCCCTCTCTCTTGCCCCTCCCCCCACCTCTGTCTTTCAAAATAAATAAGTAAACTTAAAAAAAAAAAAAAAAAAAGAACTACCCAAGAGCCATAAAGAAAAATACTTGACTATTTTGAAATAGACAATTCTGTTCAGTAGAACACAATTAGCTGACAGAAAATTTTGAAACCTGTATAACAAAAGACTAATATTTAAAATATATAAATAACACCTATCACAAAGGATAGTACAATCCTATAGATAAAGGGAGAGGATATGAAAAGACAGTTGAGACAGGAGGAAATCCAAATGACAGATATAAGCTTAAAAAATTGGTGACACTCAATAACCAGGGAAGGGCAAATTAAAACAAGACATATACTTTTCCCTTATAAAATTGGCAAAATTTTTAAGTATTTATAATATCAAGTGTTGGCAAGGGTGTGGAGAAACTCACGTGCTACTAATGATAGCATAAATTAGAAAAACCTTTTTGGGGGGCATCTGAGTGGCTCAGTCCGTTAAGCATCCAACTTCGGCTCAGGTCATGATCTCACCATTTGTGAGTTCAAACCCCATGTCTGCTCTGTGCTGACAGCTCAAAACCTGGAGCCTGCTTTGGATTCTGTGTCTCCTTCTCTCTCTGCCCCTCCCCTGCTCATGCTCTGTCTTTCTCTGTTTCTCAATAAATAAACGTTAAAAAAAATTTTTTTTTTTAAATAGAAAAACCTTTCCTGTGGGTAATTTGTTAGTACTTACTGAAATGTACAACGTGGGGCGCCTGGGTGACTCAGTCAGTTAAGTGTCGGACTTGGGGTTCAGGTCATGATTTCGCGTTCTGTGGGTTCGAGCCCTGCATCAGGCTCTGTACTGTCAGCTCAGAGGCTTGAGCCTGCTTTGGATTTTGTGTCTCCTTTTTCTCTGTCCTTCCCCCACTCGCACTCTGTCTCTCTCTCACAAAAATAAACATTAAAAAAAATGAAATGTACAATGTGCACAGCATTTGAGCTAGCAGTTTCCCTTCCTGGTAACTGCCTTCCAAAATCCTTGCATATATGCACTGACAAATATCTATAAGAAGATCCACTACAGCTTTGTCTGTAATAAGAAATTGAAACAATCTGCATATATGCTATTATAGTAAAACTATAGTATATCTAATTTTGGGAACATCATGCAACACTAGAAGAGAAGGAGGTTAATATATATGTAGTGGCATAAAAATAGTAAGTGAAAAACTCAAGTTGCTGAATAATATGTACTAGATCATATGTTGTGTTTTTTAAATTATGTTTCTATATGTATTTAAATGCACAGAGTAAAAGTGTGAGCAGTACACTCCAAAATTAAAAGTGGGAGATTACTTCTGGGGAGTACGCTTATCTATATTGTTTGAATATCTTAATACATTCTCACTTATTGCAGACAATTTGAAAAATACAATAGAATATGAAAGTAAAAATCCCCAGCAAACTCTACTAGTCTTTGAAATATCAGCTTTTGATGTTTAGGTATCTTTCTTTCCAGAGTGATAAAAAGATTTATAATTATGTTATAAGCATTTCCAATGTCATTAAATATTCTTCGGAAACATAATTTTTAATGGCTGCATAGGATTCCATCATACGACATTACCAAGTATAAGTGTATTATGTCATCTAGAAAGAACATGGGCTTGAGCCCCACGTCGGGCTCTGTGCTGACAGCTCGGAGCCTGGAGCCTGTTTTAGATTCTGTGTCTCCCTCTCTCTGCCCCTTCCCTGCTCGTACCCTGTCTCGGTCTCAAAAATAAATAAACATTAAAAAAAATTTTTTTAAATAGGAATCCCTATCATGTTCTAGGCCTTAACAAGCTCTCACAGGAAGAGATGTATCAGAATTACCTAGGAAGCGACTACAAAATACACCTGTTGGTGTGTTTTACCGCCACTACCCCACCCAACCCAGGTGTGTATTTGGTGAGAGAATCCATTGCAAGCAGACCTTCACTATAAGAAATTTTTTTTTTTTAAGTCTTCAGGAAAAAGGGACACCTGGCTGGCTCAGTCAGAGGAGAGTGCAACTCTAGATCTCAGAATTGTGAGTTTGAGCCCCATGTTGAGTGTAGAGATTACTAAAAAAATTAATACAAAAATAATAAAAGAAAAACTAAAGTCTTCAGGAAAACAAACATTAATGGGTGGGTTAGGAAATTAGGATTTAAACAAGGAATGAGAAACATTGAAAAAATAAATGTGTTGGGAAACAGAAAAGACATTTTTTTAGTCACATCTCAATAGATTCAGAAAAATCATGCAACAAAACTCAACAAATATTAATTAAAAAAAAAAAAAAACTCCAGGTGACCATAAATAAAAGGGAACATTCTCAACATGATTAAGTACATCTATAAAAAAAAAAACAAAAACAAAAAAACAAAAACAAAAAAACCAGAGTAACATCATGCTTAGCAGTAAAAGAACAAATTCTAAGATGGCAGACAAGGTAAGAATATTCACTCTTGCCATTTTTCATAACATGGTACTGGCTATCCTATTGGATGCAATAAGAGAAGGAAAAAGATGAGTGACATACATGCTATAAAGAAAGAAGTAAAACTGCCTTTATTTATAGACCTCATGATGGTATATATAGGATATACTAAGGAAGCTAAAAAACAAACCCTATAGAACTAATAAGTGATTTAACAATGACACTGGATACAAAGTTAAGATACAAGAATTGATTGCATTTCTATATATAAGCAATGGACAATTTAAAATGTAAACATATATCATTTTAGGGGCACCTGGGTGGCTCAGTTTGTTGGGCAGCCGACTCTTGATTTTGGCTCAGGTCATGATCTCATGGTGGTGAGATCAAGCCCCTGTGTTGGGCTCTGAGCTCTGCGTGGAGCCAGCTGGGGATATTGTCTTTCCCTCTCCCTCTGTCTCTCCCCTGCTAGCGTACACGTGCACTCTCTCTCAAGAAAAAAAAAAATTCTTTTTAATTAAAAAAAAATAAAAAATAAAATTTAAAAATATCATTTGGCTTTCAGATATCAGCAAGTTTACAGTGTTTGATCCCTCACGGAAACATCACTTTGAACAAATATCTACACATGAAAATACCTTCACAAGAGCTAAAGATTTCAGGTCGGTATTATAGCACTGGGTGGAGCAAAGAAATAAGAAAAGATGCATTGGGAGGGTAGGAAAGACAGTTTCACATTATTCCTGTCACTCCTTCCTCAAGACCAGGCAGTCCACTACACAGAGATATATCCTCCCAGAGGGAGAAGAAGAGAGAAGCAAACACTCAACTTCACTGTAGACCCCACGACTAGGTCTACCTCAGAGACAGGTGGCCCCACCCTCCCGACCAGCTCCCCTGACTCCAGCCCCCAGACCTACCCCAGTGCCAGACTGACCCCTGAGGCCCCAGGTTCCAGCAGAATCAGGGCCCAGACCTACCCTAGTAGACCTTGGTACTGGGCCAGCCCCACAGACCCACACACTATGATTGCCCCCATGAGATCAAGCTCCAGGCCCATGCCCCATGGGCTCAGGCACCAGGGTGACCCCTTTGGACCCAAGCACCAATCTTGCCTAACTGCTGACCCAAGCACCAGATCTTCCTGACCAAGGATTCCAGCAGCCAGCCCACCCATGGACACCACAAGACAACCCACCTAGGATCTCTGGATGAGCCGGTTTGTAAAAGGCTTTCCCTGCTGAAGCCAGCCTGCACTCCTTCAAAGGTACATACACCAATGTAAGGCAACAAGGATCACAAATAAGGAAACATGATACCACAAAAGTAAACTAATAAAGCTCCAATAATGGACCCTAAACAAATGGAGATCTATGAACTGTCTGACAAAGAATTGAGAATAATCCTCTGTAAGAAATTCAGTGAACTGCAAGAAAACACAAATAGGTAACTTAACAAAATTAGCGATTTCCTGGATATAATACCAAAAGCATAAGCACCAAAAGCAAAAATAAACAAGTGGGACTTAACATCAAACTAAAAAGCTTCTGCACAGCAAGGAAAACAAGTAGAAAAATGAAAAGGCAACATACAGAATGGAGAAAATACTTGCAAACCAGATAGCTGATAAAGGATTACTATCCCAAATATGTAAGGAACTCCTACAATTCAGTAGCAAATAAATAAATAAATAATGAATTTAATTTAATTAATTAAAAAGTGGGCAAAGGATCTGAATAGATATTTTTCAAAAGAAGACATCCAAATGGCACACAGATATATGAAAAGGTGACTAACATCACTAATCATCAGGGAAATGCTAGTCAAAACCTCAATGAGATAACACCTCACACATGTTAGGATGGCTATTATATTATGAAAAAGACAAAAGATAATGTGTTGGTGAGGAGATGTGAAGAAGAGAATCCTTCTACACTATTGGTGGGAATGTAATTTGGTGCAGCCGTTGTGAAAAATAGTATGGAGATTTCTCAAAAAATTAAAAATAGAACCATATGATGTAGCAATCCCAATTTGGGAAAGGAAATGAAATCCAAAGGAAATAAAAATAGGATCTTGAAGAGATATTTGCACTCCTATGTTCACTGCGGTGTTATTCACAATAGCCAAGATATGAAACAACCCAAATGTCCACTGACAAATGAATGGATACAGAAGATGTGGTATAAATATGCAATGAAATATTATTAAACCATGAGATAAAAGGAAATACCGCCATTTGTGACAACATAGATGAAACTTGAAAATATTACGATAAGTGAAAAAAGCCAGATAAAGACAAATATTGTATGATCTAAGTTATATGTGCAATCTAAAAAAGGAAAAAGAAAAAAAAGTCAAACTCATAAAATCAGAGAATAGTGGTGGTTACCAGGGGCTGGGCGGAGGTAGCAGTGGGGAAACGAGGAGATGTTGGTCAAAGCGTACAAAGTTGCAATTATGTAGGATGATTTGGTCTAGGGAGCTAATGTATAGGCAGAATGACTATACTTAATAATACTGTATTGAACACTGGAAATGTGCTAAGAGAGTAGATTTTAGGTGCACTCATCACACACACAAAATGGTAATTATGTGAGGAGATGATATATCCTTTAGCTTGACCATACTCATCATTTCACTATGGATATGTATAATGGCTCATCATGTTGTACACCTTAGATATATACAACTTTTATTTTTTAAATGTAAATACAAAATTTTAAATATCACTTAAGATAGAGTCAAAAAACATACCTAGGAAAACATTTAACAAACTATGTACAAGATTTAGGTATTAAAAGCCACAAAATATTGCTGAGAGAAATTAAAGACCTAAATAAATGGATCAGAACACTCAGTATTATTAAGATGTCAGTTCTCCCCAAACTGATGTATAGATTCACCACAACCTCAATCAAAATCCCAGCAATCTTTTTAAACATGGAAATTGACAAACTGGTTCTAAATTTATATGGAGATACAAAGAACCTGGTATAGCCAAAACAATTTGCAAAAAGAACACAGTTGAAATACTTATACTACCTGATTTCAAGACTTAACTATAAAGCTGCAGTTGTCAAGGCAGTGTGGTACAGACATAAAGATTAACAAATAATCACTGGACCAGAATAGAACATGCCAAGACACATAGACAATGGTGATAAGGTAATTCAATAGGGAAAACAAATAACTTTACAACAAATAATGCTGGAACATTTGGATGGCCATATAGAAAAAAATAAACATTGATTCTTTCCTCATACTATGCACAAAAATAAACTCAAGATGGATCATATGCTTAAATATAAGAGTTAAGGCTCTAAAACTTCCAGAAGAAAACAGAAGAAAATTGTTGTGACCTTGGGTTAGGTAAAGAATTTTTAGGACATGAAAAGCACAAACTATAAAAGAAAAAAATTATTAAAGTGGACTTCATAAAAAAAAAAATCTGTTCTTTAAAAGAGAATGTTATAGGAGCGCCTGGGTGGCTCAGTTGGTTAAGCATCCAACTTCGGCTCAGGACATGATCTCATGGTTTGTGAGTTCAAGCCCCACATCGAGCTCTGAGCTGTCAGCACTGCATTAGATTCTGTGTCTCCCTCTCTCTCTGTGTCTCCCTCACTTGTGTTCTGTCTCTCTCTCAATAAATAAACACTTAAAATAAATAAGTAAATAAATAAGTAAGTAAGTAAGTAAATAAATAAATAAATAAATAAATAAATAAAAGAATGTTACAAAAATGAAAAGCCCGGAGACTGAGAGTAAATATTGTAAAAAAAGATATCTGGGAAAAGATTTGTAAACAGAATACGTGGAGAACTCTTACAATTCAACCTTAAGATAAACAGTGCAAAAAAAAATAGTATGCAAAAGATTGAACAGATACTTTACCAAAGAACATAAATGAATGACAAATAAGCATATGAAAAGACATACAACATCATTAGTAATTAAGGAAAATGAAATTGAAACCACGATGAAATAGTACCACATACTCATGAGAATGTCTAAATTAAAAAGACAGAGAATACCAAGTGTTGACAAGGATGTAGAACATCTGGTTCTCCTGTATATTGCTAAATGGAATGCAATGGTACAGCCAGTTTGGAAAATAGTTAGACTTTTTAATAAAGCTGAATATACACTTACCATATGATCCACAAATCCACTGCTAGGCATTTACCCAAAAGAAATGGAAACGTATGTCCACACAGACTTATATGAAAAATTTCAAAGCAATTTTATTCATGACAGTTCAAAAAGAACAACCAAATATCTATCAACAGGTAAATGGGTAAATAAATTGTGATATTTCCATTAAATGAAATGCTACTCAACAATAAAAGAAACAGGGGGCCTGGGCAGCTCAGTCGGTTAAGTGTCCAACTTTGGCTCAGGTCATGATCTTGCGGTTCTTGAGTTCAAGCCCTGCATCTGGCTCTGTGCTGACAGCTCAGAGCCTGGAGCCTGCTTCAGTTCTGTGTCTCCCTCTCTCTGCCCCTCCTTCACTTGCACTCTGTCTCTCTCTCTTTCTGTCTCAAAATAAATAAACATAATAAAAAAGAATTTTAAAAAATTAATTAATTAAAATAAAAAAGATCTAGAGCCTCATTTGCTTTCCCTCTCCATTCCAGTTGGATTCACCCAGTCATCCAATTTGCCCTAACTCACCTTTAAACTCATTCCTCCTTTCCAAAATTTGATTTCTATTTTCACATTAATACAATGACAGTTTAATTCATAAGAAGACCATTTCTTTTAATAATTTTTTAATGTTTATTTAGTTTTGAGAGACAGAGAGAGAAGGAGAAAGAGAGAGAGCATGAGCAGGAGAGAGGCAGAGAGAGAGGGAGACACAATCTGAAGCAGGCTCCAGGCTCTGAGCTGTCAGCACAGATCCAACTTGGGGCTCAAACTCATGAACTTTGAGATTAGACCTGAGCCAAAGTCAGATGCTTAACCGACTGAGCCACCCAGGCACCCCCATTTCAAAGTCTATGCAAGCTAAAAATCCCGTTGCATTTTAATCACATGTAGAAAATATATAATTGGTCTGGATACTATCACTAGAGCATTCTCTTGAGGAGTTTCAGGGAAGACCAAAATGAACAACTAATGAGATCCTGTTTTTTGGTACAAGCTTTGTGTTAAAGGCTTTTAACTCTTAGAGGCTCTATAATCAGCCCAAATGAAATACTTCAGTAAACATATGTTAACTAGACTAATTGTGGTGATCATTCTGCAATATATACAAATATAGAATCACTATGTTATACATCTGAAACTAATATAATGTTGTATACCAATTACACCGGAAAGGAAAGGAAAGGAAAGGAAAGGAAAGGAAAGGAAAGGAAAAAAGAAAGGAAAGGAAAGGAAAGGAAAGGAAAGGAAAGGAAAGGAAAGGAAAGGAAAGAGAAAGAAATAGTTCAGTAAGGAGGAGAGACGACCTGCTAGTCTGTGTTGTTTTGGTCACATTAAGGCTCTCAAACTAATATATTTTTTCCATGACCACTGAGAATAACAAGAGTTGACAATGGGGAAAAGGTGGGGAAGGAAATAAGTAGGAAATTGTGATAAATCGACATGAGAGCCAAGCTCCATTTGAAAGGTCAACAAATCCATTTAGATATTATGATACCTTGTCAGCTTCTAACACACTATAGGCTTTGGGTATTTATTTAATATAAAATGGGATTTTTAAAAGACCTTCCCAGTCAGTTTTTATACATATTTTTTCGGGTAAAAAATAAAAGCACCAGGGACAATCAATGTTGTGTCAAAGTTTGACCTGCCTAGTCCTGACAACAGTCCACTCCACAGTTAAAATCCCTCATCAACAATAATCCTTAAACTTGCAGCTGGCTATTTATGTAACTCTTAATTTAACTGAAGCCAGCTGTCCTAATCCTCACATTTAATTTAGGATTAAATAGTTTTCTAAGTGGGGTGCATATCTGTGTTTTTAAAAGGTAATGACATGGGGCCCCTGGGTAGCTCAGTTGGTTGAGCACCTGACCCTTGGTTTCAGCTCAGGTCATGATCTCACCATTCTTGAGTTCAAGCCCGGTGTCAGGCTCTGTGCTGACAGCATGGAGCCTGCCTGGGATTCTCTCTCTGCCCCTCCCCAGCTTGCACATGTGCTCTCTCTTTCTCACTCTAAATAAATAAACTTAAAAAAATTGTTTTTAAATAAATAAAAGGTGATGCAGTTCATGGGTTCCAGCCCTACCTTGGGCTCTGTGCTGACAGCTCAGAGCCTGGAGCCTGCTTTGGATTCTCCCTTTCTCTCTGCCCCTTCCCTGCTCACGCTGTCTCTCTCTCTCTCTAAAAAAATAAGTGAACATTAAAAATTTTTTTTAATTAAACATTAAAAAAATTAAATAAACGGGGGCGCCTGGGTGGCGCAGTCGGTTAAGCGTCCGGCTTCAGCCAGGTCACGATCTCGCAGTCCGTGAGTTCGAGCCCGGTGTCAGGCTCTGGGCTGACGGCTCGGAGCCTGGAGCCTGTTTCCGATTCTGTGTCTCCCTCTCTCTCTGCCCCTCCCCCGTTCATGCTCTGTCTCTCTCTGTCCCAAAAATAAATAAAAACGTTGAAAAAAAAAATTTAAAAAAAAATTAAATAAATAAATAAAAAGTGTTGATGTAAAGGCATACCAAAACTGGTTAATTTACTGTAGTTTTAATTACTAGAGTGTGCTAATGGTCTTTAAGGGATTATTGTTCAGGACAGATCGATTTTAACAGCATTTTGTATTGTCTTTCAAACTGAGAGCTCTTCACATAGTCTTACTCTTCTTCCCATTTCCCCACAATCCTGCTGAGGAAGGAAGAAGAATGGGAGAAAGGAGACGGGAAAATTGTGAAAGCGAATTACAGACAGGGAAAAATAGAAAGGGAACAGTTTGGCCCTAGCCACCCAGGCAATGATTAAACTTGACTAGTAGGTGGTCTGATGTCACATTAGAACCTCCATGTAGACCAAAGCATTGGCTTTTACTGAATCTTAGCATTTTTCCCCCTCATATTTACTGATTAGAAAAACCTGTCTATCTTAAAGCATACTTTTCTGTGCAAATAGCAAGTGCTAAGGGTGCTCTGTTCATTCTCTTTGACAGATATGTACTGTGGAAGCAGGGTAGAAATCATGACAGAGGAGACTAAATTTGCATGTGAGTTCTCAGGAAAAAACAATCTGGGTTCAAATCCTGTCACTTAATGACTATTTAACTTGCACAAATTCCTTAACCTCCCTCAGCCTTCTTCCTTATCTATAAAAAATGGGGATACTAACACTACCCACCTCATAGGTTTTTAGGTTAAATAAATGAGCAGATATAAACAAATTGAGAACAGTACCAGGCTGTTAGTAATTATTAATATATTATTTGCATAAATCTTCTCAGGAGTGCATGCTACTGCTGCAAAAAATGATAAATATGTATCAATCCTAAAACAATCTGAACTCTTTGTAATAATCCTCATTTCCTTTTCTTTTTTAAAAATACTTTATTTTTAAGTTCTCTCTACATCCAAGTTGGGGCTCCAACTCACGACCCTGAGATCACCAGTTGCATGCTATACTGGCTGAGCCAGCCATGTGCCCCATCTCATTTCCTTTTCTTTGTTTAAATGTATATTTTATTTATTTCTGAGAGAGAGACAGAGACAGAGACAGAACAGGAGTGGGGGAGGGGCAGAAAGAGAGACACATGCACAATCTGAAGCAGGCTCCAGGCTCGGAGCTGTCAGCACATAGCCAGACGCTTGGCTCGAACTCATGAACAGCGAGATCATGACCTGAGTCAAAGCCCGACACTTAACTGACCAAGCCACCCAGGAGCCCTTCATTTTCTTTTCTGATAAAAGTATAACCCTGGTAAATTAAAAAAAAAGTAAGCTATAGTGTCATTTTCTTTTTATCAAGACTTAGTACAAAATCCCTTAGGTCACTTTATTTTATTTTATTTTATTTATTTTTATTTTTTTTTAATTTTTTTTTTTAACGTTTATTTATTTTTGAGACAGAGAGAGACAGAGCATGAACGGGGGGGAGGGTCAGAGAGAGAGAGGGAGACACAGAATCTGAAACAGGCTCCTGGCTCCAAGCTGTCAGCCCAGAGCCTGACGCGGGGCTCGAACTCACGGACCACGAGATCATGACCTGAGCCGAAGTCGGCCGCTTAACCGACTGGGCCACCCAGGCGCCCCACTTTTTTTTTTATTTTAAAAAAATGTTTATTTTTGAGAAAGAGAGAGAGAGAGAGACAGGGCGTAAGTGGGGGAGGGGCAGAGAGAGAGGGAGACAACAGAATCTGAAGCAGGCTCCAGGCTCCACCCTGTCAGTACAGAGCCTGACTCGGGGCTTGAACTCACAAACCGTGAGATCATGACCTGACTGAAGTCAGATGCTTAATGGACTGAACCACCCAGGTGTCCCCCTTAGGTCATTTTTATGGGCAGATGGAGAAATGTGAGCTGAAAGGTGTCAAAAAATATAGCTAATATACTGAAAGGAGTTCTTCAGGAATATGCCACACAACTCTGTCCTTTGCCTGTGCTATTCAACAATTTGTCTTTTGCAAACACTAAAAGAAACACGAACTAAATTTTCAGATGACATGAAGCTTGGAGAGATTGTTAATTAATACTGTGAGTATCAAACCAATATTTTAAAAGATCTCAACAAGCCAAATGATCAAAATAAAATTTTACAGAGATATGTATAAAAGATCTAAACTTACATTTAAGGGGCACCTGGGTGGCTCAGTCGGTTAAGCATCAGACTTTGGCTCAGGTCATGATCTCACTGCTCTTGAGTTCAAGCCCAGCCATTGGGCTCTGTGCTGACAGCTGGGAGCCTGGAGCCTGCTTTGGATTCTGTGTCTCCTTCTCTCTCTGCCCCTCTCCCACTTGTGCTCTGTCTCTCTCTATCAAAAATGAGTAAATGTAAAAAATAAAAAATGAAATAATTATCTATACAAGTAATCTTTGGAGATATTTTATTAACAACAACAGAAAAGGGAAGAAAAGGAAGGAGGGAGGGAGGGAAGAAATCCACTGTTTGCCAAAACTGACAAGCTAAATATTCAAATGAACAAACATGGGATAAAAACCTTTGACTTTATCAAATATTCAATTAAGGAAAGTGATAGACCTGTTTTACTCCATAAATACCATTTAATAACTGAGGTCTACAGATGTGGGCTTTAGACAATTCTCAAACTCCCAGAATAGCCTATGCAATGATGAGTTTTTTGTCTACATTCTTTTAAAGGAGAGCATGCATAGTTTTCACTGGACTCCCAAAGGTGTGTCTTTGATTTCTCCCCCATCAAAGAAAAAGAGCTTAAGAACCACTAATCTGTAATATGGTGTTCAGTTCTGAGCACTATTTTTATATATTTATTTTTTTTAATGTTTATTTTTGACAGAGAGAGAGAGAGAGAGAGAGACAGAGCATGAGTGGGGGAGGGGCAGAGAGACAGAGACATGCACAATCTGAAGCAGGCTCCAGGCTCTGAGCTGTCAGCACAGAGCCCTATGCGGGGCTCAAACTCACAGAGTACGAGATCATGACCTGAGCCGAAGTCGGATGCTCAACCGACTGAGCCACCCAGGTGCTCCTTGAGCACTATTTTTAAAGAAGAAATTGATCAAATAAGTCCCAGTTAATAGAGCCCAGGATGGCAAAAGTCTTGGAAATCATGTCCTATAGAAACAGTGAAAACCTGAGAAACAGCATGGATAAGAGAATTTGGGGGAGACATGGTAACATTCTTTAAATGTCTGAAGGACTTGTGTGTGTAAAATGGATTAGATTTATTTTGTGTGACTCCAAAGGGCAAAAGGGTAAAAGTTACTAGGAGACAGATTTCAGCTTAATATAAGCAAGAATTTGGTAATGATTAAAGCTCCTCTAAATTAGAATCAACTGTCCTGTGAGCCAGTGAACTCCTTGTTACAGCAAATGTTCAAGCAGAAGCTGGATGACTGACCTTCAGTGATATTGAAGGGAATTTCCACATTGGAGAGTAGGACTCTTTCAACTCAAAGATTCTTTCATTCCCTGATCCTTGTCAACATTAGACAAATTCCCTAGCACCTCTTTCCACCATCCCAAAATAAAAAGGAAAAGTGTTTATATCTACATTGTGTTTTTTGATTATATTTAGTGTAGCATATAAAATAATACCTTCCTAGAGACAAAAAAAAAAAAAATGTCTTCAATAGAATCATAAAACAAGGTCCTAGAAGAAGCTAGAAGAGCCCTTAGAGATAATCTAGTCCTATTTCCCACTCCACCCCCCATTTTAAAAAGAGATAAACTATGGCCTAAGGAAACTAAATTATTTGCTGTATGATTCTGACATTCTTCTACTAGCCAGGCATGTTAAACCTACAATATTCCTTTGAAACTGGCTAATGCTTGTTGAATACAGAAGTCTTCCCAGTCCCAACATGGAATTAATTTTCCTGATGATAAGAATTTGTTATAAAAACATAGTATTGTATACCAATTCCTTTTAATAATTCAGGTTCAAATTAGACTGTGGATTATTCAGACCTTTTTCTTCTCTTGACTTGCCTTTTAGGCTACTTACATATATGATAAAGAAGACAAAAGGATAAAGAAGCTTAAGGAAAAATTATGGGAAGGATGCTGGGATAAAAATTACTATCTAAAACTTGAAATTTGGATTCCCTTTGGATTTTATTTTCCCATGTTATGCCTTCTCCTATTATCAGTTAACCCACAACAATACATCACATACTTATTGAGAACCTGCTATGTGCAAGGCATTGTGGTCATTCAAATAGCCATTAAAGGGATTATAAAAACTATGCTATGCCTCCACCATATTTGCATTAAGCTTAAGAGAGCCTTGAAGGAGATTAATGTTATGGTAAAGATATCTTTTTTTGTTACTGCCATCATGAAGTGGAAATAAACTGGTAGCTGGGTTCAAGTGTTTGTATAACACATACTGAGGATAAAACTAGCTCCATTTGGGGGCCACAGCTGTGTAGCTCAGTTGGTTGAGTGTCTGACTCTTGATTTTGGTTCAGGTCATGATCTCATAGTTGTGAGATCAAGCCCTACGTCAGGCCCTGCGCTGATTCCTGCTTAAGATTCTCTTTCTCCCTCTCTGCTCCTCTCCCACTCGCTTTCTCTCTCTCTCTCTAAAAAAATTAAAAATAAATAAAATTATATTAAAACTTTATTTATTTATTTTGTGTGAGAGAGATACAGCGTGAGTTGGGGGGAGGGGCAGAGAGAGCGAGAGAAAGAATTCCAAGCAGGTTCCGCTCTGCCAGCACAGAGCCTGACATGGGGCTCAAAGCCGTGAAGCCATGAGATCATGACCTGAGCCGAAACCAAGTTGAACACTTAGCCTACTGAGTCACCCAGGTGCCCCCCAGGAAATAAAATTATAAAAAAAAAAAACAAAAAACCAACTAGCTCTGTTAATTCTAAATACCCAATAGGTGATTGAGAGATTAGTAAATTTCAAAACTACGTGTAAAATACTGGTGAAAGGGGGCGCCTGGGTGGCGCAGTCGGTTGAGCGTCCGACTTCAGCCAGGTCACGATCTCGCGGTCCGTGAGTTCGAGCCCCGCGTCAGGCTCTGGGCTGATGGCTCAGAGCCTGGAGCCTGTTTCCGATTCTGTGTCTCCCTCTCTCTCTGCCCCTCCCCCGTTCATGCTCTGTCTCTCTCTGTCCGAAAAATAAATAAATGTTGAAAAAAAAAAAAATACTGGTGAAAGACCAGGATGAATTTAGCAAGATGCTTAATTAGAAAACATAAACGCAATGCAAACCCATAGCTAACATCATACTTAATGGTGACAGACTGACTGCTTTCCTTTAAGATTTGGAACAAAACAAAAATGTCTGCTCTTGCCAGTTTTTTTAACATTGTATTAGAGGTCCAAGCCAGGGCAATTAAACTAGAATGGATGGGAAAGGAAAACCATGTTTATTTGTAGATGACATCGTCTTATATATTAAAAAACTCCTAAGGAATCTACTAAAAAACTATTAGAACTAATATCAAGTTTAGCAAATTTAAAGATACAAGATCGATATAGAAAAAACATTTTAAAAGACTGTCTATTATTGCATTCTCCTCCTAGAATTGTCCTGGTCAGGGTTCAGGTCAAGTTACAAACTGGTCCTCAATCCAAGAATTGTGATACCATTTTAGAAAGTTAAACCTTGGTTAGAGCTAAAATCATTTTGGGTTATCTGCCCTTGACTTTATAGATACCTCATTCTGAGTGGATGCAGAAGGAAAGGAGAGTCTAAATGAAACTCTGGCCTACTTCTAAATAACGTCTAGGCTGAAGGAAACATCATGGTCTACTCTTCCTACAGACAGGAAGCTCTGATTGTGACATTACTGTTTCCTTTCTGGTCTTCCTTTTGGTTAGAGGAGAAAAAGTGGAAAGTAATTTTGAATAATCGTTGGTTCATATTACCTCCCTCTTGGTTATTGTTTTTGTTTTTTGCTCTCCCATTATTAGGGAGATAAGCCCTAGGCTTATCTTGGATGGGCATGAGGTGGGCTTGGTCCAACAGGTACTCTGAGGGGATAAACTAACTCCTTTTTTTTCCTGGGGCATGAATACTCCCTACCATATAGTTAGTAGTGGTTAGGAACTCTCTCTTTCTCTACCAATCCTCTCTCTAACAGCAGAATTCCTATCCTTCCTTCCTCCTTCAATTAGGTATATTGATCACCCTGCAATTCTATTATATATCTGAGTGTGTGTGTGTGTGTGTGTGTGTGTGTGTGTGTGTGTATGGGTGGGAAAGGGATTTTTACACATTTTTGTGGTTTGTGGCTTTCTCTTCCATACCTTATTTCCCACCACCACATGTCTGGGGGACATTGCCTGGCATTATCACATTCTGGGATCACTGGGGAACTGTATCGAAGCTCACCGCTGTCCTTTGTTTTGGATATTATTACTTTTGCATAATTAGTCCAACCTATACAAATTGCTACTCACTATGTATTCCCCTTGCCCCTATGGCTGCTGGTGTAAATAAACTGCATCTCCTCATTGTTAAACAGTAATAATAAAAATTTTAAATGACTTTATTTTTTATTTCAGGTTTTTATTTAAACTCCAGCTAGTTAATGGGGCACCTGGGTGTCTCAGTCAGTTAAGCATCCGACTTCGCTTCAGGTCATGATCTCGCAGTTCCTGGGTTCAAGTCCTGCCTCGGGCTCTGTGCTGACAGCTCGGAGCCTGGAGCCTGCTTCGGATTCTGTGTCTCTCTCTCTCTGTCCCTCCCCTGCTTGTTCTTTGTCTCTCTCTGTCTCTCAAAAATAAATAAACATTAAAAAGATTTTTTTTAACTCCACTTAGTTAACATGTAGCGTAATGTTAGTTTCAGGAGTAGAATTTAGTGATTCATCACTTACGTACAACACCCAGTGCTCCTCATAACAAGTGCCCTCCTTAATATCCACCACCCACTTAACCCATCCCCTTGTCCACTTCCCCTCCAGCAACCCTCAGTCTGATCTCTATAGTTAAAAGTCTGTTTTATTGTTTGCCTCTCTCTTCCACATTGGGCTCACTGTTGTCAGGGCAGAGCCCACTTTAGATCCTCTGTCCCCCTCTGTCTGTGCCCCTCCCTTGATCGTGCTCTCTTTCTCCCCAAAATAAATAAACATTAAAAAATAAATAAATAACATGATTTTAAAAAAGAAAAAAAAATCAATATAGAAAAATCAATTGTATTTCTGTAAGTAACAATGAAGAAACAAAAAATGAAATTCAGAAAACAATTCCATTTACAACAGCATCAAAAAGAATAAGATAATTAGGAATAAATTTAGCAAAAAAAAGTATAAAACGTATACACTAAAAATTATAAAACGCTGTGAAAAAAAATCAAGGAAGACCTAAATAAATAAAAAGACATCCCATGTTCATTGATTGAAAGACTTAATATTGTTAAGATGCAATACTTTCCAATTAAACTACAGGTTCACCATCATCCTTATCAAAATCTCAGCTGGCTTCTTTGCAAAAATTGAAAGCTGATCTTAAAATTTGTATGGAATCTCAAGGGAATAGCCAACAATCTTGAAGAACAAAGTTAAAGCACTCACACTTCCTGATTTCAAAAACATACTACAGCTACAGTAATCCACATAGGGTGGAATTGGCATATAAACAAAAACATAGATCAAAGGAATAGAATCGAAAGTCCAAGAAATAATCCCTTACATTTATGATTAGTTGATTTTCTTTTTTTTTTTTTTTTTAATTTTTTTTTCAACATTTATTTATTTTTGGGACAGACAGAGACAGAGCATGAACGGGGGAGGGGCAGACAGAGAGGGAGACACAGAATCAGAAACAGGCTCCAGGCTCTGAGCCATCAGCCCAGAGCCTGACGCGGGGCTCGAACTCACGGACCGCGAGATCGTGACCTGGCTGAAGTCGGACGGTTAACCGACTGCGCCACCCAGGCGCCCCGATTAGTTGATTTTCAACAAGAATGCCAAGACCACTCAGCAGGAAAGAACAGTCTTTTCAACAAATGGTGCTGGAGCAATTGGATAGCCACAGGCAAAAAAATGAAATTGAATATCTACTTCACACCACACACAAAAATTAACTCAAATGGACCATAGACCCAAAAGGAAGAGTTAAATCTATAAAACACTTAAAAGAAAACATAAGACTGAATCTTTGTGTTACTTTTAGTTAGGCAATGGTTTCTTAGATATGACAGGAAAAGCACAAGGAACAACAACCAAAAATAGGTATATTGGACTTCACTGTTGGTAGAAATGTAAAGTAATGTAACTGCTTTGGAAAACTGTCACTTCTTCAAAAAGTTACACAAAGGGTTATGATGCAATTCCCACAATTCCAGGTACAATTAGGCAATTTCCACATATGATAAATGGAGATCAGAAGGATAAAGAAGTATAAAAATTCTACTTCAAGGTATATAGCTAAGAGAAATAAAACATATGTCCACTTAAAAACTTACACATGAATATTCACAACGCCATTATTCACAACAGCCAACAAGTAGAAACAATCTCAATGTCTATCAACTAATGAATGGCATAATGAAATGTGGTCTATCCATACAATGAATATTATTGAGGCATAAAAAAAGGATGAAGCACTAATACCTGCTACAACAAGGATGAACTCTGAAAACATTGTGGATAATCTACCATTAATTACACTCAGTATCGTAATCATCTCATACGTTATAGCTTTCATTTCTAAAAGTTCAATTTGGGTATTTATTTATTTATTTAGTATCTTATTCCTCTTTTTTTTTTTTCCAACATGATACTTAATTTTATTTTTTTTTTAATTTATGTCCAAATTAGTTAGCATATAGTGCAACAATGATTTCAGGAGTAGATTCCTTAATGCCCCTTACCCATTTAGCCCATCCCCCAACCCATACCCCCTCTAGTAACCCTCTGTTTGTTCTCCATATTTATGAGTCTCTTATGCTTTGTCCCCCTCCCTGTTTTTATATTATTTTTGTTTCCCTTCCCTTATGTTCATCTATTTTGTCTCTTAAAGTCCTCATATGAGTGGAGTCATATGATTTTTGTCTTTCTCTGACTAACTAATCTCACCTAGCATAATACCTCCAGTTCCATCCATGTAGTTGCAAATGGCAAGATTTCATTCTTTTTGATTACTAAGTAATACTCCATTGTGTGTGTGTGTGTGTGTGTGTGTGTGTATACGTATATATATATGTATGTATGTGTGTGTGTGTGTGTGTGTGTGTGTGTGTATGTATATACACCACATCTTCTTTATCCATTCATCCATCGATGGACATTTGGGCTCTTTCCATATTTTGGCTATTGTTGATAGTGCTGCTATAAACTATAAACATGGGGGTGCATGTGTCCCTTTGAAACAGCACACCTGTATCCCTTGGATAAATGCCTAGTAGTGCAATTGCTGGGTCATAGGGTAGTTCTATTTTTAATTTTTTGAGGAACCTCCATACTGTTTTCCAGAGTGGCTGCACCAGCTTGCTTCCCATCAATTTGGGTTTTTAAAAATATCTTCCATGGGGTGCCCAGGTGGCTCAGTCGGTTAAGTGTCCGACTCTTGATTTCGCTCAGGTCATGATCTTATGGTTCATGGGTTTGAGCCCCTGGTTGGGCTCTGTGCTGACAGTGTGGACCCCGCTTGGGATTCTCTCTCTCATCCTCTCTCTGTGCCCCTCCCCCCCCCTTACGCACGCTCTTTCTTTCTCTCTCTCTAAATAAATAAACTTAAAAAAATACATCTTTCGTGTCTCTACTTGACATATCTAATCTTTCCTCTAGACTTTCGAACCTATAGAGTTATAATAACTATTTTAATGTTCTTGCCTGATAATTCTAATATCTGCATCACTTCTGGGTCAGGTTGATTAATTACTTTCCTCATTATGGTTCATATTTTCCTGCTTCTTTGTATGCCCAGTCATTTTTTATTAATGCCATTCTTTGTGAATTTACCTTGTTGAGTGCTGGATATTTTTGTAGTTCCATAAATATTCTTTTTTTTATGTTTTATTTATTTTTGAGAGAGAGAGACAGAATGCAAGTGGAGAAGGGGCAGAGAGAGGGAGACATACAATCTGAGCTGTCAGCAGAGAGCCCGACACAGGGCTCAAACTCATGAATCTTGAGATCATGACCTGAGCCGAAGTCTAATACTTAACTGACTAAGCCACCTAGGTTCCCCTATATTCTTAAATTTGTTCTGGAACACAGTTTTTTAGAAACAGTTTGATCTTTTCAAGTCTTGCTTTTAAAATTTGTTAGGCAGGCCCAGAGCAACATTTAGCCTAGGGCCAATTTTGCTCTATGACTGAGGTTAGATCCTTCTGAGTACTTTACTTAATGCCTTGTGAATTATGAGCTTGCCAGCCTGGCTGGTGGGAATAGGCACTATTCGGGTCCCAGTGAGTTCTAGTTACTGTTCCCACAATACTTTCAAGTGGTTCTTTTCTTTAACAGTTTCCTCACATTCATGTGTTGGGGAGTATTCTGCTGCATATTTGAAAGGGACCCTCTGAAGATCTCTAGAGTTTTGTTGTTGTTGTTGTTGTTGTTGTTAGTCATTTTTCTCTGTGTACATAGCTGTCTCCTTGCTAGTATTCTACATTGCAAACTCGACCTGTCTTGATATCCCTGGACTCTCTGCTCCAACTCCTCACCCCAGGGAATCTGCCAGACTCTCCCTAGATTCCACCTTTCCATGCCACCATCTGGAAATTCTCTCAAGGCAGTAAGCTGGGCAATCATAGGGCTTACCTCATTTGTTTCCCATCTCTCGGGGATCATTGTTCTTCATGGCCTGATATTCAATGTCTTGAAAATAATTATTTAAAAAAATATCTTGTGTAAGATTTTAGTTGTTTTGGGTGAGAGGGTAAGTTTGGTCCCTGTTTTCCATCTTCATAGGAAGTCCACAGTCATGCTAATTTAACAAAAATGTAGCATTAATTTACTCATGTAACACAACCACAGAAATGAAGAATGTAGACTAGCCTTAGGGTTAACTGGATCTATTGACTCAAATTACACCAGAATACTTTCTCTTTCTGTCTCTCTCCATCTTTCAATGTCATTTCTACTTCTGTATATGGCCACATTCTAGTACAGAATATTGTCACTGTCAGTTCTGAAGCTAACCCTGACAGCCAGAATGCCAAGGACAAAGAGAAAACTCCTTTTCCATCTCCAACTTGGATAATTCTGTGGAAGGAGTGGCTTGACTTGGTTGCATCCTATGTCTATGTACCAAATACTAAGCCCTGGAGGGTACATTATAAAGAATGACCCAACAAACAACAAAAAATACGTATCATCTACCTTACCATTGTATACATAGGTGTGAGCATTTCAAATAATTAAAAAAAAATTTTTTTTAGTTTATTTATTTGTGTGTGAGAGAGTGTGTCTGTGTGTGTGCATGTGCACACACACACACACACACACACACACACACACACACACAAAAGCAGGGAGGGGTAGAGAGAGAGGGGATAGAGACAGAGAATCCCAAGCAGGTTCCACACTGTCAGCTAGGAGTCCAACGTGAGGCTTGATCTCATGAACCATGAGATCATGATCTGAGCCCAAACCAAGATTTGGATGGTTAACCAACTGAGCCATCCAGGCACCCCTCAAAGAATTTTCATAGAACAACTTCCTAGAAATTGCTGTGTCAAAGGTTTAGACAAAGCTTTTTCCATATTGTCAACTTTCCCACCAAAAATTTATACCTCTCTACCCTCCCATCAACAGTTATTATTTTTCGTTGTTGCAAAGCTGACAGGCGAAGATGATATTTCACTGTTATTTTAATTTGCAGTTATTTGCTTAGTCCTGAAGTCAAACATTTTTTAACAGACATTCATTCATGCAGTGGATAGTTACTGAGTACCATGTGACAGGTACTATTCTAGACACTAAATGTCTATTATTTATTAGCCTTCTGGGTTGTTATTGTTTTGTGACTTGCTTACACTTTGGTCATTTTTCTTTTTTTTTTTTTAATATATGAAATTTATTGTCAAATTGGTTTCCATACAACACCCAGTCCTCATCCCAAAAGGTGCCCTCCTCAATACCCATCACCCACCCTCTCCTCCCTCCCACCCCCCCATCAACCCTCAGTTTGTTCTCAGTTTTTAACAGTCTCTTATGCTTTGGCTCTCTCCCACTCTAACTTCTTTTTTTTTTTTTTTCCTTCCCTCCCCCATGGGTTCCTGTTAAGTTTCTCAGGATCCACATAAGAGTGAAACCATATGGTATCTGTCTTTCTCTGTATGGCTTATTTCACTTAGCATCACACTCTCCAGTTCCGTCCACGTTGCTACAAAAGGCCATATTTCATTTTTTCTCATTGCCACGTAGTATTCCATTGTGTATATAAACCACAATTTCTTTATCCATTCATCAGTTGATGGACATTTAGGCTCTTTCCATAATTTGGCTATTGTTGAGAGTGCTGCTATGAACATTGGGGTACAAGTGCCCCTATGCATCAGTACTCCTGTATCCCTTGGATAAATTCCTAGCCGTGCTATTGCTGGGTCATAGGGTAGGTCTATTTTTAATTTTCTGAGGAAACTCCACACTGCTTTCCAGAGCGGCTGCACCAATTTGCATTCCCACCAACAGTGCAAGAGGGTTCCCGTTTCTCCACATCTTCTCCAGCATCTATAGTCTCCTGATTTGTTCATTTTGGCCACTCTGACTGGCGTGAGGTGATACCTGAGTGTGGTTTTGATTTGTATTTCCCTGATAAGGAGCGACGCTGAACATCTTTTCATGTGCCTGTTGGCCATCTGGATGTCTTCTTTGAGAAGTGTCTATTCATGTTTCCTGCCCATTTCTTCACTGGGTTATTTGTTTTTCGGGTGTGGAGTTTGGTGAGCTCTTTATAGATTTTGGATACTAGCCCTTTGTCCGATATGTCATTTGCAAATATCTTTTCCCATTCCGTTGGTTGCCTTTTAGTTTTGTTGGTTGTTTCCTTTGCTGTGCAGAAGCTTTTTATCTTCATAAGGTCCCAGTAATTCACTTTTGCTTTTAATTCCCTTGCCTTTGGGGATGTGTCGAGTAAGAGATTGCTACGGCTGAGGTCAGAGAGGTCTTTTCCTGCTTTCTCCTCTAAGGTTTTGATGGTTTCCTGTCTCACATTCAGGTCCTTTATCCATTTTGAGTTTATTTTTGTGAATGGTGTGAGAAAGTGGTCTAGTTTCAACCTTCTGCATGTTGCTGTCCAGTTCTCCCAGCACCATTTGTTAAAGAGACTGTCTTTTTTCCATTGGATGTTCTTTCCTGCTTTGTCAAAGATGAGTTGGCCATATGTTTGTGGGTCTAGTTCTGGGTTTCTATTCTATTCCATTGGTCTATGTGTCTGTTTTTGTGCCAGATCATTTTTCTACTGAGGCATTTTTTATTGATCTGTAAAAACTTCTTACATACTAATGATATCGATTCTGTCACATATATAACAATATTTTAAAATTTAAGTCATCTGTCTTTAATTTTGTTTTTTTTTTAATTTTTTTAAATGTTTAATTTTGAGAGAAAGAGACAGAGTGTGAGCAGGGGAGGAGCAGAGAGAGAGGGAGACACAGAACCTGAAGCAGGCTCCAGGCTCTGAGCTGTCAGCACAGAGCCCGATGTGGGGCTCGAACTCATGAACCATGACATCATGACCTGAGCTGAAGTCGGATGTTTAACCAATTGAGCCACACAGGTGCCCCTTTAATTTTGTTTTTGACAATTTTTTGATGTACAACTTTTTAATATGTTTGTGTCACATCCTTTTTGGTTTCTGTCTTTGATGTTGACACAGTCTTTCACTTTGTTAGCTGGTTACATCTGGCATGTTAGCCAGTTTCTGTTCAAGATTCACCAAATCATATGCAATAATCAGCTTTTGGACAGATCTCCTCTAGAGCTTAATCTTAGCATGCTTTGTATAAGGCTCCTGGGGCTGCAGGCAGGAATTCAAAACATGGTTTCTCCCAAAAGGCTAATTAAGAAAGGGAATACATCTGCTGTATTCACCAAGTTCATTACAGACTTGGGTAATGAAACAATGTTCTGGCTGATGATTTTCTCTGATTATTAATTTAGAAAAATTTATAAACAATAATATTAATAAGTCAAGTAACAATACATTCATTTTTCATCTAGAACCTTTTAAATTTTAGTTTGCTCTGATCTGATAGCTAACTTATTTCCTGGTAGTTCCAGGAGAAAAGTAGAACAATTTCATCCACAAATATAGATTTTCAAGGGCTGCTTCTCTTGTAAAGACTCATTTATCTGAAACAAAGATCCTTCTACTTTTAATCAAATAACCTACATATTCATTAATAATAATAGTTGGAACATGAAGACCATAGCTTCCTGGCTGTGTTAGAAGGGGCCAGCTGGGGTGTACTGGCAGTTTTCTCGCCCCAAATATAATTTTTTATAACCTATAAAACACACAAAACTTTCCTTCTGTCTTTTGTTTGGCAAAAATGGAGTCTCACTGAACTTTCTGCAATGACGAAATGTTCTATATCTATGCTGCTCAAATGGTAACCATTAGCTATATGTGTGGCTATTGAGCTCTTGAAATGTGACTAGTAAGACTGAGAAACTAAATTTTAAAATTTTTATTAAATTTTGATTAATTTATTTTTAAGTATTTATTTATTTTTATATACACATAAATACATACATATATATCACATCTTTCTTTTTAACCACATCATATATATCTATTAAAAAAAAGATGTGGTATATATAAAAGAGATGCAGTATCACACACATACACACATATACACACACATATTAATCACATCTTCTTTCCTTTCATCTATCAATGAACATTTAGGTTATTTCCATATCTTGACCATGGTAAATAATGCTACAGTGAACACAGGGGTTCATATACCTTTTCAAATTAATGTTTTCATTTTCTTTGAATAAATATCCAGAAGTGGAATTGTTGAATCATATGGTAGTTCTATTTTTCATTTTTTGAGGAATCTCCATACTGTTTTAGATAGTGGCTGCAGCAATTTACATTCTCACCAATAGTGCACAAAGGCTCCCTTTCCTCCACATCCTTGCCAACACTTGTTATTTCTTGTCTTTTGACAATAGCCATTCTGATGGTGGGAGGTGATATCTCACCGTGGTTTTGATTTGCATTTTCCTGATGATTAGTAATGTTGAGCATGTTTTCATGTGCCTGTTGGTCTTCTATATGTCTTCTTTGGAAAAATGTTTATTCAGCTACTCTGCCCATTTTCTAAATTAAATTGTTTGTTCCTTTGTTATTGAATGTATGAGTTCTTTACACATTTTGGATATTAACTCCTTAATGGATATAGGATTTCCAAATATGCACTCTCATTCTGTAGGTTGCCTTTTCAATTGGTTGATGATTCCCTTTGCTATGCAGAATCTTTTTAGTCTGAAGCAATCTCATTTATTTTTTCTTATGTTGCCATTGCCTTTGGAGTCAGATGCAAAAAGTCACAGCTTACTGCCTATACTTTCTTTTAGGAATTTTATGGTTTATGGTTTTACATTTAAGTTTTTAATATAAATTTTGAGTTAATTTTTGTGTTTGGCATAAGACAGTGGTCCAGCTTTCTTCTCTGCATGTGGCTGTCCAGTTTTCTCAACACCATTTATTGAAGAGGCTGTCCTTTCCCCATCACATATTCTTGCTTCCTGTGTTATTAATTAATTTACCATATATGCCTGGGTTTATTTCTGGGTTCTCTATTCTGTTCTGTTGATCTATGTGTCTGTTTTTATGACAGTACTATACTGTTTTGATTAATATAGCTTTGTAATACAGTTTGAAATAAGGGATGATGATGCCTTTGTTCTTCTTCCTCAAGATTCCTTTAGCTATGGGGCACCTGAATGGCTCAGTTGGCTGAATGTTGGACTTTGGCTTGAGTCATGATCTTGCAGTTCGTGGGTTTGAGCCCCACATTGGCTCTCTGCTGTTGGCGCAGAGCTACTTCAGATCCTCTGTCGTCCTCTCTCTTCCCCTCCCTCCTCAAAAATAAATAAACGCTAAAAATATTTTTTAAAAAAGATTCTAAATTTTAAAAAATTTTAGAATTGTTTGCTCTATTTCTGTGAATAATGCCATTGGAATTTTGATAGGGATTGCACTGAATTGTAGGCTACTTTGGGTAATATGGACATTTTTACAAAATTAATTCTTCTAATTCATGAGGATAGGATACCTTTCCATTTATTTGTGTCTTCTTTAGTTTCTTTCATCAATGTCTATAGTTTGCATTATATAGGATTTTCAACTCCTTGGTTAAATTTATTCTTAGGTATTTTTTTTTGATGCAGTTGTAAATGGAATGGTTTTCTTATTTTCTCTTTCTGCTAGCTTATTGTTACTGTATAAAATTGCAACTGATTTTTACACATTGATTTTATACCCTGCAGCTTTACTGAATTTATTAGTTCTAACAATTTTTTGGTGGAGTCTTTGAGGTTTTCTACCTATAAAATCATGTCACCTGCAAATGGTGACTGTTTTACTTCTTCCTTTTCACTTTGGAGACTTTTATTTATTTTTCCTGCCTAATTGCTCTGGCTTGGATTTCCAATACTATTTTGAATGAAAGTGAAAAGACTGGGCATCCTTGCCTTGTTCCTAATCTTAAGGAAAAAGCTCTTAACTTTTTGCTGTTGATGTTAGCTGTGGACTTGTTATATATGGTATTTATTATGTTGAGCTACATTCCATCTCTATCCACTTTACTAAGAGTTTTTATCATAATTTATGTTGAATATTGTCAAATGCTTTTTCTGCATTAATTGAGATGAATGTAGGATTTTTATCCTTCATTTTGTTAATACAGTATATCATGTTGATTGATTTGTGGATGTTGAGTCATCTTTGCATCCTGGAATAAATCTCATTTGACCATGGTATATGAACCTTTTAATTTATTGTTGAATTCAATTTTCTAATATTTTGTTGAGGGCTTTTTCATTTATGTTGATCAGGGATATTGACCTGTAATTCTCTTTTCTTTCTTTCTTTCTTTTCCTTTCTTTCTTTCTTTTCCTCTTTCTTTCTTTCTTTCTTTCTTTTCCTCTTTCTTTCTTTCTTTTCCTCTTTCTTTCTTTCTTTCTTTCTTTTGTTCTTTCTTTTGTTCTTTCTTTCTTTCTTTCTTTCTTTCTTTCTTTCTTTCTTTCTTTCATGGTGTCCTTGTCTGGTTTTGGTATCAGGGTAATGCTGCCCTCATAAAATGAGTTTGGAAGCATTCCCTCTCTTCAGTTTTTTGGAAGAGTTTGAAAAATGGCTAGGTATTAAATCTTCTTTGAATGTTTTGTAGAGTGCACCAGGGAAGCCTTCTGGTCTTGTACTTTTGCTGGTTGGAATCTCCTCACTAGTAATTGATCTCCTCACCAGTAATTGATTCAATCTCCTCACTAGTAATTGATCTATTCAGATTTTTTACATCTTCATGATTCAGTCTTAGAAGATTATGTTTCTAGGAATTTCATCTAGGTTGTCCAGTTTATTGACATGTAATTGTTCATAGTAGTCTTTTGTCACTCCTTGAATTTCTTTGGTATCAGTTGTAATTTCTCCTCTTTCAATCTGTTTCTGGGGATCCTTACTGAAGACATAGGTTGCTAATCTTCCAGATTTTTAGGACAAACGTCTAGTTTTGTTGAGATTGGCTTTTTCTATTGCATGGGAAAATGTGGCCTGAACTTTTTTCCGGACAGATGGGCAAACCTCATCAAAGCAGGAGACTGAGCAGCTTCTGGAATATGAGAGGAACTTTCCAGGCTTGGTTACATTAAGTAGGATGACCAGACTGGCAGGTGCCTGCAATTAATCTTCCTATTCCTCAGTAAAATGCAGATGACCCAGGGAGATACATAGATCTCTAAATACCCCTGGGCTAATCCAATTCTGGCCAACAAAATAGTCACTCATTACAGTGAAGGAATCCCAAGACCAATTTCACCCTCTGTTAGGAATAATTACTTCCTCTTTCTTCCAGCAGGCCTCTCACTTATCCCTCTCTTGACCAACTTTTCTTGCAAGACTAAAAGCTGCTCTTTGGAATCTTGGGAGTGGACCTTAACACCTCTGATTCACAGCCATTTAATCCTGTGGAATTTGACTAACATCTTTCTTATTGCCAGCTGTCATCCATTCATCTCTCTTTTGACTTTGTGCCTTCTTCCAGCTTTGCTGCAAAGTGGGAAATGACAGTAGGGTGGGGGGTAGAGCTTATGTGCCTGGAGTTCCTACTACATCCTAAGCACTGTATTGGGTACTTCACATTATCTCATTAAACCTCACAATAATGCTAGAAGATGATTGATAGATAGATAGATACAGATATATAGATATAGATATAGATATAGATATAGATATAGATATAGATAGACAGATCTTGTAAATCAGTAAATACTATCCAAAGTTTAAAACAATACCAAATAACAGACTCTTGGTGCAGAGTCCTGGAATATAGCGTTATGAAACTTGGTGCCCAGTGGGCATGATGATGTGCCTAGGAGGTCAGTATAGGATAATACATATCTGACCCACAGATTCTGCTTTTCAGATGGATCCTCAAGGGTCATTCTGACCCAGGCAAGACTTACTCTGCCTAGATGAGTTTTGTCGGGACTAGTTCTGGAAAAGACTTCAAATTAATGATTGTCAGCCACAGTTTAAGTGCCTATTATGAGCCCTAAAATATAGGTATGGGAAAGGATAAAAAAATGTGTCCCTCTCTCAGAGAGTTTACACAGTCTAGTTAGGAAGATGAGATTAACATACAACGTCATTTTTATGACATTTATTGTTCTTCCTCTTGTTTATAAAAGCAGTACAAGTTAACTGCATGAAATATAAAAAATTACATAGAAGGCAATCAAAATCATCCCAAATCTCCCTACCCAAATTAACCATAGTTAAAATTTCAAATTATCCATTTTTATACACATGCGTCCTCCTCCCCGGCCCTCCGCAAATAGGCATACTTCCCCAACTTTCACCACATGCTTAGTCACAGGAGAAGGTTCTTGTGCAAGTGGATCATAAAGTCTCCCATTTCCTCTTTCCCTTCTAGAGATGTCTGCCTGGGAATGTGATTTGGCTTAAAGCACAGGGAGAGTTTTTTTTTAAAAAGCTACTTTAGGTTCTCAGTGTATCCATCAATCAACTGACAGCTCTGTAAAGGCTCCTGTTCCTCACGCACGTAGAGGCCTCTGAGCCTCATATTACCATTGAAGGTGAGGGGGAAAGGAAGTGACTGACACAGCTCCGCACCAGAATCATAAAGCTATTCCCATCTGAGCAGAGAAGGGTCAGTATGTCACATATGGGGAAATAGTTTTCTTCCATAATGTAACTACAAACTATATTTAAGAGTTAAGAGTTAAGGGGTACCTGAGTGGCTCAGTCGATTAAGGGTCCAACCTGGGCTCAGGTCATGAACTTGCATGAACTCGCATTCACGTGTTGGAGCCCCGCATCATGATCTGTGGTGACAGCTCAGAGCCTGGAGCCTGCTTCGGGTTCTGTGTCTCCTTCTCTCTCTCTCTCTCTGTCCCTCCCCTGCTTGTGCTCTGTCTGTTTGTCTGTCTCTCTCTCACTCAAAAGTAAATAATTTAAAAAAAACTAAAAAAAAAAAAGAGTTAAGAGTTGGGTGAGCACATGGGTGTGTTTGTGGCTGTGAGAGAGAGAGAGAGAAAGAGACAGAGAGAGAGAGAAGAGGAAGAGAGAGAGAGAAACAATGAGAGAAAGGGAGAGGGAGAGATTGATTCTGGATGGCTAAGGAGAAATCCCCATTTTGTATCTCTCAATGGCAGTGAGATCTTAAAAAAGTCACAGCCCACTCTGTACTCATCTGCTGTAGGGAAGGCCCCCTGTGGTGGCAATCTAGGCTAGAGGTCCTAAATTAGGAGCCTCATACAGTGTTGGCCTCTACAGTGCTTAAAATTTAAATTAGGATTCAGTGTGAAACCACTAGGAGTTATCACATAAAATTTAGAATTTCCAGATGTTACTGAAACAAAGAGGGGGGTGCCTGGGTGGCTCAGTAGTTGGTTGAGTGTCCAACTCTTGATTTCAGCCCAAGTGCTGAACTCATGCTTTGTGGGTTTGAGCCCTGCATTGGGCTCCCTGCTGACAGTGAGGAGCCTGCTTGGGATTCTCTCTCTCCCTCTCTCTCTCTCTCAAAATAAATAAACTTTGAAAGAAAGAAGGAAAGAAGGAAAGAAAGAAAGAAAGAAGAAAGAAAGAAAGAAAGAAAGAAAGAAAGAAAGAAAGAAAGAAAGAAAAGGAGGGGAGGGAGGGAGAGAGTGAGGGAGGGAGGGAGGAAGGAAGAAAGAAAGATCTGGCAATGTTGGGCTCTTTTTTTTTTTTAAGTAAGGAGATTAGCCCTTTTGAGTGTCATATTTTTCCTCCAGTTTGCTGTCTTTTTAACTTGGTGGGGGGGGGGGGGCTTTTAAATTGTTGTAATTGCTTTCATTTCTGTGCAGAAATTTTAAAGGCTTATGTAGTTAAATGTATCAATCATTTCTTCTACAGCTTCTAAATTTCGTATCTTGATGAGAAAGATGTTAGTCACCTGTATTAATTTGCTAGGGCTGTCATAACAAAATACCACAGACTGGGGGGCTAAAACAACGGAAAATTTATTTCCTCTCAGTTCTGGAGGCCTGAAGTCTGAGATTGAGGTATCGTCAGGGTTGGTTTCTTCTGAGGCCTCTCTCCTTGGCTTAGGCTGCTGCCCTGTCCCTGAGTCTTCATGTGGTCCCGTCTCTGTGTTCTAACCTCCTTTTCTCCTATGTTCTAACCTCCTTTTCCATCTCTATGTTCTATCCTCCTTTTCTCCAATCTGACACAAGTCAGATTGGATTAGGGCCCACAGCAATGACCTTATTTTAATTTAGTTACACTTTGAAAGACCTACCTCCAAAAAAATAAATAAACAAATAAAAATAAATAAAGGCTTACCTCCAAAAATAGTCACATTCTGAGACACTGGGGATTAGGACCTCATCATATGAATTTTCAGGGAATATAATTTAGCCCATAACATCACCCAGAATTATTTTTAAAAATTCTCCCATGTTTTCTTCCAGCACTCTTATGGTTTCATTTTAAACATCTAATAGTTGATCCATCTGGAATTTGTTTTGATATAAGGAATGAGATAACAATCTGATTTTATTTTATTTTGTAGATAGTAAGCTAAATGTCCCAATGCATTTATTAATAATCTTTTCCCCCCAAATCTTGAAATTCTTCCTTTATCTTACAGCCAATTTCCATGTATACCTGGGTCTATTTCTGGATACTATTTTATACCACCAATCTGTCTATTCCTGTGCCACTACCAGACTTTTAATTATGGTAATTTTTTAATATATTTTCATTTTTAGGGCTAATTTACCCTCTTATTTTTCTCTTTCAGAATTTTCATCACCATTTTTGCATATTTGCTTACAGCATTTACTTTAGTATTGCCTTGCCTAGTTGTAAAAAAAAAATCTGACAGCATTTTTATTGGGATAAGGTAGATACGTAGATGAATTTCAGAAAGACTTTTCATGTTCATATTATTGAGAATTTACATGTTTACTTCTTTGTACTGCTTAAATTTTTAACCATGTACTACATGTGTTATTTTTTATAACCAGGAAAAAAAATTCACTTCCAGTTTAAAAAAAATTAAAAATAAAAGAATACAACAGAGGTAAACAATGATTAGCAGAGATAAATTTATCTAGAGAAGCCATTTTGGGGCTCCTTAAATTCTAAACCCCACAATTACGGCTTCCTTTTGGTTTATGGATAAGTCTTGCTTTCTCACAGTTGGAACAAAATAGATTCAGCAACACATTTTGACATAGTCTGCTTGTTATACTAATGAGAATCGTTAGTTCTCCCTTCTGCTCTGTCTCATTTCTTCAAATTCAAAAGATACACTCCTCTCTCAGAGGTTGTCTAAGCTGAGAGAGGCGGACTGTAAACTTGGCAGGTTTCCCTAACATTCCCCAGCCACGGCATTGTCTGACTCAACTGACAAGCATCAGGTTTCTAGTGACACAGGAGCTGCTTCGGTCCTGTTCCAGCCTCACCAGCAACCAGCCACTTTTCTCTCATGAGCTCAAGTGTCTTCCGTGCCCCTCCTGAAGAAGTGCAAGCCCAAGGAGAGACCCTCAGTAAGCAGTCCAGGCACTTACGTGGGTCGTTAATGTAGTGAGGAGGTGATCAGGAGTTACGCTTTTTTTTAAGAGATCATTTCTAGTGTTGTTTCTTGGTTTCCAGGTTAAGTGAAGGCCAACTAGTTCTTCTATTTTCTTCCTTGCCCCATTTTCTTTCACTCATTCACTCATTTCAGCACATATATGAGAGTAATCATTCCAAAATGTAAGTCATAACTGTGTCACTCTTCGGCTCATAGCCCTCCACTGAGTGTGCACCTCACCCGAAGTAAAAACTGAAGTCCTTACAATGGCCTACTTCCTCTCTACATGATCTAGCCACTGATTCCCAATCTCATCTCCAATGTTTCTCCTTATCATTCACTCTACTCCAGCCACTGGCCTCCTTGCTGTCCCCTTGTTGCCAGAACTCTCTTCAACTAGCGACATGGATCACTCCCTCACCTCCTTCAGTGCTTTACATAAATGTCATCATCTCAGTGAGGCATTTTACACACACAAGTCCTTCAGACATTTAAAGAATGTTCCCCCTACCTAAAATTGTAAGCCCTACAACTGACGGAATGGGAGAAGATATTTGCAAATGACATATCAGATAAAGGGTTAGTGTCCAAAATCTATAAAGAACTTATCAAACTCAACATCTAAAAAACAGTGAAGAAATGGCTAAAAGACATGAATAGACACTTCTCCAAAGAAGATATCCAGATGGCCAACCAACGCATGAAACAATGCTCAACATCACTCATCATCTGGGAAATACAAATCAAAACCACAATGAGATACCACCTCACACCTGTCAGAATGGCTAACATTAACAACTCAGGCAACAACAGATGTTGGCCAGGATGCAGAGAGAGAGGATCTCTTTTGCACTGCTGGTGGGAATGCAAACTGGTACAGTCACTCTGGAAAACAGTATGGAGGTTCCTCAAAAAATTAAAAGTAGAACCACCCTACGACCCAGCAATTGCACTACTAGGTATTTATCCAAGGGATACAGGTGTGCTGTTTCAAAGGGACACATACATCCCCATGTTTATAGCAGCACTATCAACAATAGCCAAAGTATGGAAAGAGCCCAAATGTCCATTGACTGATGAGTAGATAAAGAAGATGTGGTATACACACACACACACACACACACACACACACACACACACACACACACACAATGGAGTATCACTCAGCAATCAAAAAGAATGAAATCTTGTCATTTGCAACTACATGGATGGAACTAGAGGGTATCATGCTAAGTGAAATTAGTCAGAAAAAGACAAATATCATATGACTTCACTCATATGAGGACTTTAAGAGACAAAACAGATGAACATAAGGAAAAGGAAGCAAAAATAATAGAAAAACAGGGAGGGAGGGGCGCCTGGGTGGCTCAGTCGGTTGAGCGGCCAACTTCGGCTCAGGTCACGATCTCGCGGTCCGTGAATTCGAGCCCTGCGTCGGGCTCTGTGCTGATAGCTCAGAGCCTGGAGCCTGTTTCGGATTCTGTGTCTCCCTCTCTCTGACCCTCCCCCGTTCATGCTCTGTCTCTCTCTGTCTCAAAAATAAATAAACGTTAAAAAAAAATTAAAAAATAAAACAAACAGGGAGGGAGACAAAACATAAGAGAATCTTAAATATGGAGAACAAACAGAGGGTTACTGGAGGGATTGTGGAGTGGTGATGGGCTAAATGGGTAAGGGGCATTGAAGAAGACGCTTGTTGGGATGAGCACTGGGTGTTATACATAGGGGATAAATCGTTGGAGTCTACTCCCAAAATCATTGTTGCACTATATGCTAACTAACTCGGATGTAAATTAATTAATTAATTAAAAAATTATATATCCTCTACTTAGACAAATGTATTTTCATGATGTTGTCTTGTTTTAAATAGAAATTTTGGACTCCTTGGACAGTGTGAGGCGAGCCAGCCTCCAGTTGTCTCCATGTTTTCTTCCCATTTCTGGCTCAGAAAGTTTTAGGGGATGATAGAGCAGTAGCTGCAGAAAAACTGAAGGCAGAGGGCAAAGAGAACTTCCAAATCTCACCCTTGAGCTGAGCTGAGCATTTCAGGACATCTTAGTTTTTATTATCATTACAGAAATTCATTTCTCAGCATTGGAAAATACTCAGGAATGCTGGGATCCACTGAAAAACCTCAGGTTGCATGCTCTAGCCTAGGCCCTGCAAACCATTGGACTTGACCTCACCTGCCACTTGAAGTCCTCTTTCACAAATGGCTTCCCAGGAGTACCAGGCCCCTTTCCATGGGCTTGACAAGACCAAATCAGAGGTGTAAGCAGAGATAGACATGGCAGGAAGTTTTAAAGAATGGGTCCTGAAACACTATGTTTTCCAATCATTCTACATTCCTTAACAAGAACAGGATTTCAGTGTGTGTTCCTTTACAAGAACAAGATTAGGTACTTGTTATCTGAACATGAAGTACAGGTTGGTGTGTCAAGAATTTCTAGAGGAGGTGGTGGTGGAGAATAGTAGACACTATCATGATAGATGGATATCTAGACTCTGAGGGTATCTCCAGAGTTTCCACCCAAATAAGAATAAACTTCTGCCTGATGTTAGGCCTCATTGTCACCAGTAGGATGGTAAATTGAATTTATCCAGGCTCACGGTAGCTGATTTGCTTTCTAGTATTTATGTCAAGGAGATAATGAGAAGCCAAAACTGCTGCCAGGAGACATTGTACTGCCAGGTAGAAAGAGTCTTTCCAAAAATAAGGTCAAAACATGGGGAGCCTGAGTGGCTCAGTAGGTTAGGTGTCTGACTTCGGCTCAGGTCATTATCTCACGGTTCATGACTTCAAGCCCCACATCAGGTTCTGTGATGACAGATCAGAGCCTGAAGCCTGCTTCAGATTCCATGTCTCCCTCTCTCTCTGCCCCTTCCCCACTTGTGTGTGCCCTCTCTCTCTCTCAAAAATAAACACTACAAAAAAAAAATTTGGATACAGTGCTTTGAATAAGAACTGATAAACATTCTCTGGGAATCTGTATAAGCACTTGGCCAGAAGGACTGGGTAAGCCATTCTTTCTTTTTTATTTTTTTTTAAAGTTTATTTATTTATTTTTGAGAGAGAGAGAGAGAGCAAGTGGGGTAGGGGCAGGCGGTGGGGGGAGAGAGAGAATCCCAAGCAGGCTCTGTACCGTCATCATGGAGCCTGTTGCAGGCTCCAACCAACCATAAGATCATGACCTGAGTTGAAATCAAGAGTCAGATACTTAACTGACTGAGCTACCCAGGCGCCCCTAAGCCATTCTCTCTAACCCCACTCCTTCTTTCACACAACAACAGTTGCCTAAAATATGAAAAGTAACGAAAGCAAACAAAGCCATATATATATGTCTACCAACCAGCTGGCAATAAGATTGTGTTTGCTACAGACTCCCATGATAAAGGCCATATTGTCTTAATTACATGATCACACACTAATGCTTACTGAGTTCTTACGAGGTGCAGAGTGTTAGGGTCAATACTGTGGCAGTTGGGGGGAGGTAGAAGACATTGGTCCTTCCTTTAAGGCATTGATAAAGTTAATTGGAAGATAAAATGTAAATAGTGTACATAGAAAATTAAAAAAAACAATAGGAGTGTTTGGAAGAGTTTGGCAGTTGCTCAAAAAGTTAAATGTGGAGTTACCATTTGATTCAGCAATTCAATTTCTAGGTATTTACTGAAGAGGAAAGAAACCACATGTCCACACAGGGAACCCTGGGGTGCTCAGTGTGTTGAGTGTCCAAGTCTTAATTTCAGCTCAGGTCGTGATCCCAGGGTCATGGGATTGAACCCCATGGAGGGCTTAGAGAGATATTTTCTCCCCCTCTCTCTCTGCCCCTCCCCTGCACACTTACACACTCTCTCTAAAAACAAAACAAAGAACATATGTCCACACAAATATTGTATATGCATGTTCACTGCAGTACTATTCACAATAGCCAGAGGTAGAAATAACCCAAATGTCCATCAACAGAGGAATAGATAGACAAATGTGGTATGTCTATACATTGGAATGTTATTCAGCCATAAAATGGAATAAAGCATTTTGGTCCAATAAGAAATATAGATGTTTGGTCTTTGTTCCTGGTTCCTGGCACAGAGCTCCTAATACCCTTGGAATTTCCTATGTGATAGGGTACTAGGAGAGTCTTTTGTTGTTCATAACAAGCCCCTTTCAACCATATCTGAGGTCACACTAATAAGGTGGCTCTTGGTGGACCCCTATCTAGCTTCACGGTGGGAGCTGGTTGCAAGCAACACCAGCCATGGATTAGTGCTAGAAGTCTCAGTACCACTCCCAACATCCAAGAAGGAAAGAGAGACGGAAGATTGAGTTCAATCACCACCTGCTAATGATTTAATCAATTAGTGATGAAGTCTCCATAAAAACAACCCCTAAACAATGGGTTTTGGAGGGCTTCCAAGTTAGTGAACACATCAAAGTGCTGGGAGGGTGGCATGCCCTGAGAGGCCATGGAAGCTCTGTACCTCCCTTCCCCTTACCCTCCCCATTCATCTCTTCCATGTGGCTGTTCTGAGTTAAAACTGATAACAATAAGTAAAGTGCTTTCCTGAGTTCTGTGAGCTAGAGTTATTCTAGTGAATTATCAAACGTAAGATGTGGGTTGAATTTGTGGTTGGCTGGGCAGAAATATGGGTAGCCTGGGGACCCCAGAAGTAGCTGGTGTCTGCAGTGGGGGCAGTCTTGTGGGACTGACCCCTTAACCTTGTGGAGTCTGATGCTAACTCCAGGAGTTAGTGTCAGAAGTGAACTGAATTGCAGGACACCCAGCTGGTAGCAAGGAGCTGGTCAATGTCAAGAAGAAACCCCAGAAGTACTGACACATGCTATAACATGGATGAACCTTGAAAATGTTATGGTAAATAAAACAATCCAGACACAAAAGGCCACATATTATATGATTCCATTAATGTTAAGTGCCCAGAATAGACCAGTTATAGAGAGAGAAAGTAGATTCATGGGTGGTAGGGACTTAGAAGAGGGGGAGAACTGGGAGTGGCTATTAATGTTCTGTTTGGAGTGATAAAAATGTATGAGAATTAGATAGTGGTGATGATTCATAACTTTGTCAATCTACTGAAATCCACTGAATTGTATGCTTTAAAAATAAACAGGGATGCCTGGGTGGCTCAGTTGGTTAAGTGTCCGACTTCAGCTCAGGTCATGCTCTCACAGTTTGTGGGTTCAAGCCCTGCGTCGGGCTCTGTGCTGACAGCTCAGAGCCTGGAACCTGCTTCGGATTCTGTGTCTCCCTCTCTTTCTGCCCCTCCCCTACTTGTGCTCTGTGTCTCTCTGTCAAAAATAAATAAACATTAAAATATTTAAAAAAAAAAAGCAAACAAGGGGAAGAAGTGTGACACGGTTATACATGAAAAGCTATCACACCAGCTCTCCCTGCAGAGCATTGCATTGTGAAGGAGGCACTATAATGACACACAGGAGAAATTATAGCTTCCAGTCAACTGACAGTGACTTCAAAATAGCTGATTCCATAATGGCTATTTTCAGGCTATTGCCTTGGCTTAGCCTAATACAGAAACCAAGTGTTCCTTTTTTTTTTTTTTTTAACGTTTATTTATTATTGAGAGACAGAGAGAGACAGAGCATGAGCAGGGGAGGGGCAGAGAGAGGAGGAGACACAGAATCCGAAACAGGCTCCAGGCTCTGAGCTGTTAGCACAGAGTCCGACGCGGGGCTCAAACCCACAAACCGCAAGATCATGACCTGAGCCGAAGTCGGATGCTTAACCAATTGAGCCACCCAGGCGCCCCAGAAATCAAGTGTTTCTATCTTAATCACATAGTCAAATCTTTGCTGACTCCCAACATCTACTTTCCTCTTAGCCTTTTTTAACTGGTTACAAGAAATCACTTGTTATTTCCAGCTAAAAATAGATACCAGAGATATGAAAAGACTAAGGTTGTCGTATTAGCCTGTGTTCTTCCTGGAAAGCAAGGATTGAGATCAAGCCTTGAGTAAAAGTATTTGGGGGTGGGGGGTAGTAATTGCATAGAAGTAAGGAGAGTAAAACAAGAAAGGAGAGAAAACCAATACGAAGGTGTGATCTGAAAATGGTTGTTATAGGAAATTGCGTCTCCTTCACTTTAAGGCTTTTTGAGGAGCCATGTGGAATGGACTTAGAATTATCCACTCTAGATCAGGTAGGATTGATTCTTGATCACATGGCTCAAGGTTAGTTTCATGGGTCACTGACTCCTCTGTACTTCTAGATTGTATATGCATGAGTGCTGAGTGGATTCTGTAGGTGTCCCTCACCTCACTCTCTGAGTTCTGGCACAGAACATTAAAAATTATGCCAGAGAAAAGTTGGTTGCTTCTCCATGGGACTTCTGCCATTAATTCCCCTGCTTTTCAGGCCTTTAGATTTGGACTGGAACTATACTACCAACTTTCTTGGGCACCCATCCTGCAGATAGCAGATCATGAGACTTCTCAGCCTCCATAATCTACTCCTTTTGATGACATGGTACTAGAGGACCTTGAATGCATGTAAAATCATGTCTAATTGGATCTTTAACATGAAGTTGAGAGAGTAACAATGAGTTATCCAGCTATTGAGAGATCATACAAACCTCTTTCTTACTCCCTCAAGGGACAGCTAGCTACCATATTGTGAGGACATTCAAGCAGCCATATGGGGTAGAGAAGACCCTGTGGGGAAGAGCTGACACTTCCTGCCAACAGCCAGCATTGATTTGTTAGCTATGGACAAGGTGCAGTCTAGGACGTGGGCCCTCACCAAGCACTGAAAATGCCAGCACTATGATCTTGAACGTTCCAGCTTCCAGAACTGTGAAAAATAAATTTCTGTTGTTTATAAGCTAAAAAAAAAAAAAAAAAAAAAAAAAAAAAAAAAAAAAATGGGGCTAGAGTAAAAGGTGAGCCGATTAATAATTTTAAAAATATTATAACACCTTAAATTTATACAATTAACATTTTTTTAAACATTTATTCATTTTTGAGAGACAGAGAAAGGTGTGAGAGGGGTAGAGGCAGAGAGAGAGGGAGACACAGAATCCGAAGCAGGCTCCAGGTTCTGAGCTGTTAGCATAGAACCTGATGCAGGGTCAAAACTTATGAACCATGAGATCATGACCTGACCTGAAGTTGGACACTTAACTGACTGAGCCACCCAGGCGCCCCTAGACAATGTTAATGTCAAATATACTTCAGTAAAAAAAACTCATGCAAAATAAAAAATATTATAGACAATGAATGCTAAGAGATCAATAAAAGAAAGAATCATTTCAAGCTGCAGAGGTAGGGATTATAACATAGGTGAAACTTGGATTTGTAACATTAACATAGTTCTATATCATAGTTATCTGGTTTTGTTACCATATTTACTGAAGTATAATATATTTTACTTATATATGGCTTCCAATTTGAGTAGTTCTCACTTTCCTTACCATGCAGGGAGTCTAAAAACATATAAACATAAAAGAAAATAAGACTGGAGAAGGATAGTTTTTTCAACAAATGGTGCTGGGAAAACTAAATATTACACATGCAATAGAAGAAGTTTGACCTTTACCTTACACAATATACAAAAAACTTTTTAAAAAATGGTTGAAAGACCTACATACAAGAGCTAAAACTATAAAGTGCTTAGGAAAAAACTCAAGGGAAATTTTCATGATATTGAATTTGACACTGATTTCTTGCATCTGACACCAAAAACACAGGCAGCAAAAGAAAAAGTAAATAAATTGAACATAATCAAAATTAAAACATCTATGCATAAAAGAACACTATCAAAATAGTGAAAAGACAGGGGTGGCTCAGTCAGTTGAGCCTCTGACTTTGGCTTAGGTTATGATCTCACAGTTCATGGGTTCACTGCTGTCAGTGCAGAGTCCACTTTGGATCTTCTGTCCCCTTCTCTCTCTCCCCCTTCCCCACTCATTCTCTCTCTCTCTCTCAAATAAAGTAAACATTAAAAAAAGAGAGACAGTGGAAGGATAGCTCACAGAATGGAAGAAAGTATTTGCAAATCATATATCTACTAAAGGGTTAGTATCCAGAATATACAAAGAACTCCTACAATTCAATGACAATGAAAGAGACTACCCAATACAAAAATGGGCAAAAGACTTGAATAGATATTATTCCAAGACAGATATATAGATGGTAAATAAGCACATGAAAAAAATGATCAATATCACTAGCCATTAGAAAAATACAAACCATATTAAGATACCACTTCAGACCCATTAAGACAGCTACTATTTTAAAAAACCAAAACAACAGTGCCTGGGTGGCTTAGTCAGTTAAACATCTGATTCTTGATTTTTGGCTCAGGTCATGATCTCACAGTTCATGGGTTTGAGCCCCACATCGGGCTCCCATGCTTGCTTGGGATTCTCTCCCCCTGCCCTCTCAAAAATAAATAAACTTAAAAAAAATGTTAATAACAAAAGGTGGTAAGGATGTAAAGAAATTGGAACACTTGTGCTTTGCTGATGTCAATGTAAAATAGTGCAGCCACTGTGAAAAACAGTTTGGTGGTTCCTAAAAAGCTAAACATAGAATCACCATATGATCCAACAATTCTACTGCTGGGTATACACCCAAAGAATTGAAAGTAGAAACTCAAACAGATTATCTTACACCCATATTATAGCTGAATTCTTCACAATAGCCAAAAGATAGAAAGAACCATGTGTTCAAAAGATGAATGGAAAAACAAAATATGATATACCTATAATGAAATCTTGTTCAGCCTTATTAAAGAAGGAAATTCAGGGGCGCCTGGGTGGCTCAGTCGGTTGAGTGTCCGACTTCAGCTCAGGTCACGATCTTGTGGTCTGTGAGTTCGAGCCCCACATCAGGCTCTGTGCTGACAGCTCAGAGCCTGGAGCCTGCTTCAGATTCTGTGTCTCCCTCTCTCTCTGCCCCTCCCCTGCTCATGCTCTGTCTCTCTCTCTCAGTCAAAACTAAATAAAACATTAAAAAAATTTTTTTTAATTTAAAAAAAATAAAGAAGGAAATTCTGACACATGCTACAAAAAAGATGAACCTTAAAGACATACTATGTGACCTAAGCTAGACACGAAAGTACAAATATTATATGATACCACTTATATGAGGTACCTATAGTAGATAAATTCATAATGACAGAAAATAGATCAGAGGTTACCAAGCTCTGAGGAGGGAGGTATGTGGAATTATTGTTTAATGGGCAGAGATTCTGTGTGGGGTCACAAAAAAGTTTTGAAAATAGACACTGGTGATAGTTATACCACATTGTGAATGTAATTAATGTCACTGAATTGCACACTTCAAAATATTTAAAATGGTAAATTTTATATTGTGTCCTTTGTCATAATAAAAAAAGTACCAAAAGTCGGGGCGCCTGGGTGGCGCAGTCGGTTAAGCGTCCGACTTCAGCCAGGTCACGATCTCGCGGTCCGTGAGTTCGAGCCCCGCGTCGGGCTCTGGGCTGATGGCTCAGAGCCTGGAGCCTGTTTCCGATTCTGTGTCTCCCTCTCTCTGCCCCTCCCCCGTTCATGCTCTGTCTCTCTCTGTCCCAAAAATAAATAAACGTTGAAAAAAAAAAATTAAAAAAAAAAAAAAAGTACCAAAAGGAAGGAAGGAAGGAAGGAAGGAAGAGAGGGAGCAAGAGAGGAAGGGAAAAAGGGATGGAGGGTGGGAGGATATAATGCTAAAAGTTCTTCAAAGGGACCCCTTCAGCAACATCCAGGGCAAATCTGTACCATCTTAAATTAATAAAACAACTTTCTCTGGGAAAGACAATTGTGTGTCAAACAGGATATCTATAGCTGCAGTGCCTGGTAGTGACAATGCATTGAGAAAAGTAGTTTCGGGTTGGGCAGTTGGCTAGAGTTACTCTGAAATCAAATCCCTAGAAGGTTTAGCTTTCTTTTTCACCTATTTGTTTGGCTCCTCTTTCATTGTCAAGAGCCAAGGCCAAGGCCAAGGCCAAATCACCACCTGGCACCCAAGGATTCAAGGGAAACTTTGATGCACTATCACAGGGTCTCTTCAGCTTCTGCCACAAACTGCCAGAATCCTTTGTCTGATACCCTATCTGTCCTGCACTGCCATCTTTGTTTTTAAAATGTCAGTCTTTGCATCCTTCTAGGCATTTTCTCCAGAGTTGCTGAATGGGGCTCAAGAACTGTTTTTCTGGTTCTTCCTGTTTAGCACCTGTTGTGATTGTCCTCTGAGATTCACAACAAAAGGTTTTCCCTAGCAGTTTCCTTTGACTGTGGTATACAACCAACTCCAGCTGGTTTTGAGCCATGAACCTGTGCACTCTCTCCACTCTCTTCCTTATTCTGCCTTCAGATCTTCTTTGTGGGACCCAAGAAGTGCCTGTCCCCACAGCCACCACGTGTTAAAGTTTGTGGCAGGCACTCCTGCCTTTGGCACTATTTCCCCTGAGAACTTACTGCTTGTTCTTTTCCATGATTCTTCTAGGCTTTGTCTTTCTCTGCTTGTATCCTGTGGGGAAGGATTTACCTCTCTCCTTCAAAGGCTTACACTGGGCAGGATCTCGGGCCTATGACCATTTTTCAGAGAATTGTGTACACAGGAAAAAGTTTGAGAAATGTTCTCTTAAATGCTTCCTTGCCCAAATTTAATTTTGACATCTTAACCACATAAAAGTTTTTTTTAACTGACACAAAAATTTACCATAAAAATTACCATCTTAACTATTTTTTTTAGTGCAGAGTTCAGTAATACACATCCACATTGTTATGCAATCTCCAGAACTCATTTCATTTTGTAAAATTGAAACTCTGGGGGTGCATGGGTGGCTCAGTCAGATGAGCGACTCACTTTGGCTCAGGTCATGATCTTGCAGTTCGTGAGTTTGGGCCCCGCATTGGGCTCTGTGCTGACAGCTCAGAGCCTGGAGCCTGCTTCAGATTCTATGTCTCCCTCTATCTCTTCCCCTCCCCCACTCATGCTCTGTCTCTGTCTCTCTCTCAAAAAATGAATAAACATTTTAAAAAAATTAGGGGCGCCTGGGTGCCTCAGTCGGTTAAGCGTCTGACTTCAGCTCAGGTCATGATCTCACGGTCTGTGAGTTCGAGCCCCGCGTCAGGCTCTGTGCTGGCAGCTCAGAGCCTGGAGCCTGCTTCAGATTCTGTGTCTCCCTCTCTTTCTGACCCTCCCCCATTCATGCTCTGTCTCTCTCTGTCTCAAAAATAAATAAACAATTAAAAAAAAACACATTTAAAAAAATTAAAAAAAACAAAAACAACAACCCTGAAACTCTGTATCCATTAAACAGCAGCTCCTCTTTTCTCCTCCCCACCCGCAGCCCCTGGCAGCCACCATTCTACTTTTTTTTTAGTTTTATCTATTTTTTTGTTCTTTTGAGAGAGAGAGTGGAGGAGGGGCAAAGAGAGAGGGAGAGAGAGAGAGAATCCTAAGCAGGCTCCACACTGTCAGTGTGAAGCCCCATGAGGGGCTCGAACCGACGAACTATGAGATTATGACCTGAGCTGAAATCAAGAGTCAGTCACTTAACCAACTGAGGCACCCAGATGTCCCATCTACTTTCAATTTTCATGAATTTGACTGCTCTAGGTACCTCATATAAGTGGAGTCACACAGTATTTGTCTTTTTGTCATTGGCTTATTTCACTTAGCATAATGCTTTCAAGATTCATCATTTTTGCAGCATTTGTCAGAATTTCCTTCCTTTCTAAGGCTGGAGAATATTCCATTGTATGCATATACCTCATTTTGTTTATTCATCTTTCAATTTTGGCTATTGAACATGAGTGTATAAATACCACTTTGAGACCCTGTTTTCACTTCTTTTGGATATATACTCAAAAGCAGGATTGCTGGGCCATATGGTAATTCCATTTTTAATTTTTTGAAGAATTGCCATATTGTTACATAAAAGTTTAGAGGATAACAAAATCACCAACAAATGGTGAATGGAAGAAACTGGACCAAAGTGATACAAGATAAGTCTGAATCTTAAAATTCATCATCAATATTTACTTTGTTTTTACAGTTTCTATACATCTGTCTCTTTTCCTTTCATTTTAGTCTACAGAGTGGGATTGTAGTCTTTTGTGTGTGCCTGAGGCCTATAGTAATTGTCTCAGTTTATTTGAGTGCCTTTAGGATGAACAACTGTGGAAGAAAGGGGAAGGAAGTAGAACTGAGTAGAAGGAGAAGTTGAGCTGCCATGCAGCCTCATCCCAACCCCATAGGGAAGTGTAGAAGTAAGATGGCTCATCAAGTAATTTCATGTTTGGCCTAAATAGCAGTCTGTATACCCTCCTTGGTCATTGGATATGAGCTGCCTTGGGAAGAACATGACCTTGATCTAGGGGGCTCTCTGCAGTTGAGATAAGCTCTGAAACCTGTAGCTGTTAGTCATATTCGAAATAGCTGGGGCCACAAGTCCATCCTTGAAGGGGGGTCTGGGTGGCATATCATCATGTCCAACACATTAGTTTTTGTGAGAGCCTGCTGAGGGAAGCTTCAGAAGCACAGAAAATCATGTACCACAGGCACTGTAAGGGGGTCTATGTGTGATGGTTAAAACCATGGACTCTAGAGCCAGAATCCTTGGTTTGAATCCTTGGTTCTATACTTCCCAGCTGTGCGACGTTGGTTAGGTAATGACCTCCCTGTGCTTCAGTCCCCTCCTGGGACTAAGGGTCCTACTAGAATCTATCTCTTATATGTATTCTTAGAATCAAATGAGGGGCACTGGGTGGCTCAGTCGGTTAAGCGTCCAGCTCTTGATTTTGGCTCAGGTCACGATCCCAGGGATCAAGACCCATGTCGGGCTCCATGCTTAGCTTGAGATTCTCTCTCTATCCTTCTGCCCTTCCCTTCTCCCCAGCTCGCAATCTCTCTCTTCTCCTAAAAAAAAAAAAAAAACAAATGACTTAATGTGTATTAAGTGCTTAGGATAATTTCATGCCCAGAATAAGCACTCTATGTGTAACTATTATTATAGATATACAAAGTCTTATGAAAGCTTTGAGATAGGGGTTTTAGAACCAACAGAAACAGTGGGAAAGAAAGTTGAGGGAATCCAGAGAACTGGGTGTAAAAAGAATAACAAAGATGAGCAAGGAAGAACTAGAGGATGAGAAATGAGATACATAGAGAAAATAATAAACATGGGGGAAAATTATCCGATTGAATATTCAAATCAAAGGGCAACAAATTAAACAATATGAGAACATGATTGGGGAGTTGGTTCTCTGAATATTCTGAATATTTAAAGTTTACAGTTACTTGCAGCAACACTGCTTCTGCTTCCCACTCCCTCTTTCCAGTCATCTCACCATATTTTACCTTCTTCCTACTCACTTTTCAAGTCCCGACCCCCTCCTGACCAATTACTAAGAACTGTCACTGTAGGAATATTTCAAATGCAAACATAGTACATTCTATTAATAGAATGTGAATGTTGTCATGAAGCAGATCAAGCAAAAGATGAGACAAAAACAACCCACAGAAGATGAATATAAGCACATCATTGCATCAAGTGGTAGTTAAGGACAAAGCAAATGCGCTGTTAAGAGAAAACAGAGTTTAAACCCATGAGCATAGGGGCACCTGGCTGGCTTAGTCGGTGGAGCACACAACTCTTGACCGTGGGGTTGTGAGTTCAAGCCCCATGTTGGGTGCAGAGATTAGTTAAAAATGAAATCTTAAAACAATATAGGGGCACCTGTCTGGCTCAATTGATAGAGCATGTGACTCTTGATTTCTGGGTCATGAATTGGAGCCCCACTTTGGGTGCAGAGATTACTTGAAAAAAAAACTACTTTTTTTAAAAGCAATAAAAAAATAAAATAAAATAAAAATAAACTTGTGAGCATAATGTTGAGGAAATAGGTACCCTTAGCCCCTTCACACTGGGCCATCAACTGTCCCAGAGGAAAAAACTGTACCTGGTAGGAGTGAAATGGAACTGCTTATAGCACATAGAATCTGTCTTGATTCTGTGAGACTGCACCCTGGTGATGCATATAAAAATCACATATTTTTCAAGCTAGAACATAAAAAAAAGGTACCTTGTATACTTAACTGACAATGATCTTTAATTGTTCTGACTCAGTGAGAGTCCTGTCACTATCCCATACATGTAAGCTAGACCTCTCCCTGCGTGCTATGCTTACGCAGAGGACGTGGGATTTCACAGAGCAAACCCCACCCGAACCTCCGAGAAGGGAGTCCTCTTTATTAAGTATGGTCTGAGTTTTAAGCCAATTATTTGCATTTTTAGTGTGTATATGATTCTGTGTTGTATTGTATACTTGATTTCTCTCCCGACTTCCCAGAATAACAGCACATCTTTGAAAAGCAGCTAAACTCCTGAAAAAACTCAGAACCAAAGGAGATGAGCAGGAACTGATCTCCAAGTTCAGAGCTCCATCTTTAGCTTCTTTGCCAACAATGGAAGTATTATTCTCATCCCTCCATCAGCAGGATCCATTGTTCTCTGGTTACAACAGGAGTGAGATAAACAGCAGCTGTGAGGCCCCTGCCCTTCCTCCTCCAGGCCTGGGTACTAAATGTGAGAAGCCTGGCATTAGTACAAAGAGTTCTGACAGTTCTTGAAAGACAGAGTTGATGAAAATGGGGGCATAAGATTCACTCTTTAAACACCATGTATTATCTGCAAGGAGAGAGTAGCAGAAGGCTGAGGTGTTACAATAACTGTTATCACTAATATTTTCCTATATTCTGCACACGAGATAACTAGAGAAATAACTAGACCTGCCTATAATTTATGTACATATATTTGCATTTGCCAAGCCTTGCATTTGCATTTGGGTCAATTTTCAAGTTTTTCTCCTTTTTTTCTTGTCTTAATTTTTTTTTTTTAATTTTTAATGTGTATTTTTGAGACAGAGAGAGACAGAGAGCAGGCAGGGGAGGGGCAGAGAGACAGGGAGACACAGAATCCAAAGCTCCGGGCTCCGAGCTGTCAGCACAAAGCCCAATACAGAGCTCGACACAGAGCTCGAACTCACGAACCCACAAGATCATGACCTGAGCTGGAGTCAGACACTTAACCGACTGAGCCACCCAGGTACCTCATTTCTTGTCTTGATTTGTATGGTTCCTTCCTGCACCTTACCGCCTCAGATTCCTTACAATATACACTCAATTCTCATTTTTCATGCTAGTTCTGTTCTATGAAGTCACTGTGAACACTGAGTTAGTGAATCCTGAAACATTGTTCCTGGGGAAATTACAGGGTTAGGTTCCTATGAGTCTCTAGTCACAACATTGTCGTTAACATTGTTTATGTGTGTTTCTGTTTAAAGACATCTTATTTAATATATATTATTGATTCATTACCATTGAGCTTACAGCCAACAGCCACTATAACTCATGCCTGAATAAAACTTATTTAACACATACTTTCTTTGTAAGGCAAGTCATATTCTTCTTGCACTTAAGAACACTAGACAGCACTTCAGCACGATACTTGGAGGCCTTTTAAAACAGCAAAATCACCAACAAAAAGTACAGAACTGTGAAAAACATGGCACTAAATAGACCTTGAATAGGACACTTATTTACAGAATGAGAGCTGAAACAAGAAGGCAGAACATCACATCATTTGACCTCAGCTGGAAACATACTTGTGCTTTGGGCAACTCGCATTTTTCACAGCTCTACATATGTGTACATATAAACTCAAAAGCATTTCTAGAGAGGCACCTGTCTGACTCAGTCAGTAGAGCATGCAGCTCTTGATCTCAAGGTCGTGAGTTTAAGCACCAGGCTGGGTGTGGAGCCTACTTAAAAAAAAAAAAAAAAAAAAAGCATCACCAGAAGTAAATTTTAGCAGCTATACAAATTCACAAGGGTACAATCCCATAACTGTACACATTAGTGAATGGGAATGTTTTCTTGGTGAGATCTTGCCATGGCATTAGAAATCAGGAAAACATGGTTCCATAAGCTTTCAGAACATGGAGAATTCTATTCTAAGGACACTTTGAGATGTGCCAACCTTCCTATTCAAGAATGACACTGGCACATTCCCTAACTCCGCTGTCACTAGAACAGACACTGGGAGATGCTTTTCCACTATTCGACATCTATTAGCTCTAAGCCAGTGATTCTCAAGTACTGCCCTGGATAGACTGGCAACATCAGCATCACCTGGGAATTTGTTAGAAATGAAAATTCTTAGGCCCCACTCCAGATCTAAAGAATCAGAATCTCTGGGGAAGAGGTCTGGCAATCAAGGTTTTAAAAAGCCCTCCAGGAGACTCAGCTACATTCTCAAGCTTGAGAGCCCTACTCTAAGTCATGCAATTTATCTGGTCCCCCTGGTGGCTAATGGCCTACAGTAGAGGCCTTCACCGTCCTTTGGGGTAGAAAGAGTCAGGGCTTAAATAGTCAGAAGAACTGGGGTCAAATACCACTTCTGCCTTTTACTGTGGGGAAACTTTAAGTTACTTAAATACTCTGACCCTCCAATTTCCTCATCTGTAAAAATGTGAAGATTTAAAGAAACAGAAGTAGATGAGAAAGTGCTTAGCACACAAAAGGCCCTCAGTAAATGTTAGCATTCTTTCATTTCACTCCCTTTGTTATTCATTCCTGAATAAGACGCGATGGGTGAAGAAAAAACATCCCAGAGAGATAGTTTTCTTTCTTCAGAATAGAATAGAGCTTGGGGTTTTATCTCAGAGAAAACAGTGATCATTTTCATCATTCTCTCTCCTCCCTCCTCTCCTCTCTTCTCTCTCCTTCTGTAAGGAAAGCTGGTACTCTGGTCTAAGTGTAGCTACAGGGGGGAAAACACATTAAAGTCCTTCAGAGAGAACTCAGGCTATTTCATTGAATTCCTGTACCTTAATATACAATTAAAAAGTAAGTCCTTGGCGGGGCATCTGGGTGGCTCAGTCAGTTAAGCACCCGACTTTGGCTCAGGTCATGATCTCACGGTTTGTGAGTTTGAGCCCTGCGTCCGGCTCTGTGCTAGAGCTCCGAGCTTGTAGCCTGCTTCAGAATCTGTGTCTCCCTCTCTCTCTGCCCCTCCCCCACTCATGCTCTGTCTCTCTCTATGTCTCTCTCTCTCTCTCTCTCAAAAATAAATAAACATTAAAAAAAAAAAAAAAAGTAAGTCCTCGGGGCGCCTAGGTGGCTCTGTCAGTTGAGCATCCTACTCTTGATTTTGGTTCAGGTCATGATCCCAAGATTGTGAGATCAAGCCCTGCTGTCAGGCTCCAGGCTGAGCATGGAGCTTGCTTAAGATTCTCTCTCTCTCTCTCTCTCTCTCTCTCTCTCTGCCCCTCTTCCCCGAGTGCTCTCTCTCTAAAATTAAAAACAGAAAATTAAAAATAAAGTAAGTCTTCTGGACCCATTACATACTTCCTATTTCCCTTCTATCTTCTACCTCCACCCAGTGACTTTTTGTTCTACTCTTCTTTTAGCCTAAGACACTAAGGTTTCCTTTCAGTTGACTTGCTAGGATCCCTTAAGGACTTTCTTTGAAAAATGCGTGAGTATGAGCTCCTGCCAACCACCCCGCCACCGACTTCCCCCCAGATATAGCTACTCATGTTTCAACTTGTTGCCTCTCATCTTGAGTCACGCAGTCATTAAAATCAAAACAGAGCCCAGCAAACTGTTGTGTTTGGAGATTGTAATTCTACATATTGGAAGAATTTTTTCTTTGAAATTGCCTATTTTGTTTCCTCTCTAGAATTGGAATTCATCTTCTTTAGCTGCCATCAGTGACATTATCTTCCTGTATTTAAGGTCTGTTGGAGCCATCTTGTAGACCTGCTGTTGTTGCCAATGCATAAAATAGTTTGTCCCAATCTTGATTTCTTTCCCCTAAATGTTGCTAATGTTCTATAGGATTAATCAATATTTACAATGAGGAAGAGAGGGTACCAATCTTGGAATTTTAATGGGAAAAACCAAGGAGAATTTAATGGTAAAAACCAATTGCCCTGTTCTGAGTCAGGGAAATTCCTTAATACGGGTTTCAAGATACCTCACCAGCCTTCCTCTCTCCAACCCACCTCAATTTTTTTGATACTCCACTCAGACTCTGCTTCAGCTAGACAAACCTAATCACCAATTTCTTCCCTGTGTAATTTTCTTCCCTGAAAAACAGAACTGGAGGAAGCTGAGACCCAGATCACATTTTGGTCCAGGGCTCTTTCTCCAGCATTACATGTCCCATTCCTACTCATTAGCCATTATCTTAGGCCTTCCTTATTACCCCAAACCTTGCTTTTTCCTTTCTACCAAAACTTGTGTTCAAACTTTTCAAATATCTCTGAAAATTTATCTTCTCTAAGAAACTAGACCTTTCCGGTCTTCTTCTGGCTCTAATCACCCCATTTACTCCAAGATCTTTTTTCTTCTCCAGCTATAGAATTATAGACTGTACAGCCATAGAAATTTCTGACTTAGAGGACCATCCCAATTTTTATAGATAAGGACCCAAATTAGCTAAGTCATTAGTTTGAGATTACAAAGCTAGTTAAAAAACAAAGCCAAGTCTTTGAGTCCTTAATTCAAAATTCTTTTTTACTACACAGTAATATCTATTTGCTTCTTTTGTCTATCCATATTCTCATGTTTTCTCATGACATTCATGCTTCTAATTTCTTTTGTCACCATTACTATCATCATAATCATAATCAACATCATCGCTCAGCATTTCCTCAGAACTCTTTGCACAGTGCTAGTGGGTGTTCTATACTCATTACTGATGGCCCAGCTCCTTACCTCTTTTCCTTTATATCTCAGATGATTACAGTTTTATCACCCTGTGAGTGTCCATCACCTTCAAGCCTCAGGGAAACCAGAGTTGGTACCATGAAAGAAACATTGCTACTGATGCAGGAAATCCACTCATTTATTGGAAACACCAAATATCAAAATAGAACTTGCTGAACTGAAAAAGCAACAAAGATGGGGACCACAGGAAACATAATTTCATGGAAGTTGACCCAAGTCTTGTCTATTAGAATTCACAGGACCCAATACCAACTAGTGTGGAGATGCTGGATTTCAGAAGAGTCTGTTATACCTTGGCTATAATACAATGGACAGCAATGAATTCCTGACTCAAGCTGAGCCAAACTGATTCTCTTGTGGCAATCTAGAATTAAGGCCTAAAAACACTGGTACTTGTCCTTTGGGAGCCAGAATTGTGAAGTGATGTAAAGCTAGAGCCCAGATGGTCATGTCTGATGATGCTATGAAAGAGAGAAGATGAAGCAGATTCTCAGAGAAGCAAAGATGAGACACTCAAAGAAACAGACATCAGTCTTGGGTCCTGATCTGTACTTCTGGTTCCACTTTGTGGTCTATAAGAAACCCAGTAAATCTACCAAACTCCCTCTGCTTATACTTCTTCCTCTTTTTCCTGTTGGCCTGAACTAGTTGAGTGGGTTTCTTTTGCAACCAAGAAGTCTTAACTAAGGCTTCTTCACAGAGGCAACAGCACATAGTTGGGAGGTCTGCCAGGCACCTGCACATAGTTGGGAGGTCAGGGAGAGGGTTGCCAAAGATTCGAAGGCATTGTTTCCTTCTCTGTAGGAGGCAGTACTTGTCAGTGTGTGATTTTCTGTGATTCAGATCTCACAATCATAGATATTTTCCTCGGCCCCACCCCCACCCCCATCCAGGTAAACACAGCAACCGCTGCCACCCTTCAGCATTCACAGAACTTCATTTCCTCCCACTTCCTTCTAAAGAACCTAGGGGACACTTTTTTGGGGTGGAGACAGAAACAATCTCCAATCCTTGTTACAGTGAATCCAACTGGCCTTTGGCTTTTTGCCTCTAATCTCTCTGTTGGGAGTGGAAGGGTATATTGCAGAGATTCTCCAACTTCAGTCAGTAGAACAACTACCTTTATGACTTTTGACGTTTCCACATACCACCTATAATTTTCTTAATATTTAAAAAAATATACTTTTTAAATTTTTGTTTATCCTCACCTATAATATTCATTAATGATACCATGGGTTTGCTATGCATATTATATTTTTCTAATATACATCAAGATGCAAAATTATTACAATAAAAAATATTTTTTAGCACCTAAGATCATCCCATGTGCACCCCTTTGGGAAACATTAGTGTAGCATGAGCTCTGGAGTTAGACAGGCCCGGTTCAGGTCTTAGCTCTGTCACTTAATACCTGTATGACCTTGGGCAAGTCACTAAACTTTCTGTCTAAACTTCAATTTTGTCATAATGAACATGTCTTTATCAGGATTTTGGTAAACATTAAATGGGGTTAGTTTAGGGGTGTTTGGGTGGCTCAGTTGGTTAAGTGGCCCTGCCGACTCATGATGTCAGCTCAGGTCATGATCTCACGGGTCATGAGTTTGAGCCTCACATCCGGCTCTGTGCTCACAGGGCAAAGCCTGCTTCAGATCCTGTCTCCTTCTGTCTGCCCTTCCTCCACTCACTCTCTCTCTCTCTCTCTCAAAAATAAAGAAATGCTAAAAAAAGTTCTTTTTAAATAAATGGGATTAGTTTAAATATAGTCGGTTTCAACTACTTAACACAATACCTCGTGCATGGTAAGTACAAATAGATGTTAACTATTATTATTGCTGCTGCTGCACCCTCTAATTCTTCACTTTGTCTGCCCTCTTTATTTCTGCCTTCTTCTCTTCTCAGTATATGTTTGAAACAGGCACCACCATGAAATGGGTTTGCTTCCTGAAGTGTATGGAGTTTATACAAATCCCTTCAGAGACCTGGCTAGGAAGCTAAGTGTGGATGGAGCATCTCTAGGTCCAGATTTGTATCTAATGATGTGACTTATTATCCTATTGTGCTGATGTGGCTGAGATAATGACACTGTTTCCGTGGAACCTGGTTTCCAGGGTGTTCAAAGCCCTCTTGGACATTGTCTAACTTTTCCCTATTAAATGTGGACAAAGTGGTATCTTCCTCAGTTTTCGGGTGGAGGAATCAAGACCCTAACAGTTCTGACCCAGTACTCAGTAACACTGTGACAGAACCACACAAGTGAGTCCAAGATTCCTGATTCAGAGGCCAAGATCGTGCCTTAATTCACATTCCTCATGCTGACGTGGACGACATTAAAAGAGGTGAGTGGACAAAGTGTTCCATGCTCAAATAAGATTTGTACAAAGCATCCAGTGTTTAACAAAGTTAAAGCAGGTTTCTTTTCTGCAGGACTTCTCAACCTTCACTGCCCTAATGTGCATTATGATTCTCCAGCAGAGATACAGAGAATACTCACATTGCCAGATTGACCACTAAGTATACCTACTTAGCAATTTTTTTTTTTTTTTTTTTTTTTTGAGAAAAAGAGAGACAGAGTGCAAGCATGGGAGGGGCAGAGAGAGGGAGACACAGAATCCGAAGCAGGTGCCAGGCTCCGAGCTGTCAGCACAGAGGCTGACACGGGGCTCAAACCCATGAACCATGACATCATGACCTGAGCCGAAGTGGGATGCTTAAGTTGGACCCTTAACCAGCTCAGCCACCCAGATGCCCCTGTACTTAGCAATTCTGAGGATAGATTTCCTCAGAGCACTAGTTTGGGAACAGGCCTTAGTTGATCATGTTGGCATGAATTCTATTCCTCTCATTCCTTTCCATTATAAAATCAAGCTGCTCTTAGAATGCTGAAAAATAATCACGTCTTAAATCATTTTGCCCCACATCACCCTTGTCCCACCCTGGAGACTAAGATTTCATTCCTGTATCACAAGCCATTACATGCCTGAGGAACTGATTTCCTCCACAGCGTGTCTTTGATCACATGCTTCCTAATGTGTGATATTTTAACTCTTTATTTGGTTCTTTGGTTTTTTAAAAAATTTGTATCATTTTTTTTATTTTGAAAACTTAATATAAGAAAGTAATTATTTCTCATTAAAAAAAATACTGAGACAAAGAGTTCGAATTATACAGAAATGAAACAAAATCCTACTGCAGCCAAGTCACAGAGCAAGGCGATGGCACCCCTAGAAATAGAATTGAAGTATCCTGTCTACTGGCACGAGGCTGTTTTTTCACTACTTCTGTGATTCCTTTGCTTGCATTTACCAGTTAGGTGTATTGCTGAGCCTTTTGAATTATCTTGACTCTGTGTTTCCCATTTGGATGTTTAGTATAAAATACTGTGGGGGAAGGAAAGGAAGAGATAGTTGTAGAAACTGCTTTAGAAATATGAAGTACACCCAAAAATATATCTCCACAGAGAGAACCCCCTTATTATACCAGTGTGGGAGATCAGAACTAATCCCAGGTTAGAGACTCTTCGTGATTATATTGGGCTTTTACTTAACATCGTAGTTGTGCTAAGGATTGATAAGCAGATTTCTCCTGCGATTGAGGTTCCTTTGCTGTAGGAGAAATAAAGCACAGTCAATAGAGAGATTCACGCTTTATTCCTTTTTGTTTTCTGAGGAAGTTTGAGGTAGTTTAAACAAAGGATGTCCACACAATAAAGTTAGTATCATGATTGTTTAAAGTAAGAGGAAGCAAATCAGGAAGGCTACCATACATAGTGAGGACATGTTTGCTTCTGAGCTTCCTGGTAACCATAAAGAAAAGGGAAACAAGTTAAAAAGAAAGGTGGATGCCTACCAATTATCCACAATAGAAAAAGATTTTCCTGGAACTCAATTTTAAAAAATTTGTTTTTCTCACATAGTGGCTGTTGTGTAATGTAATGAGCAATGTCCCAGATAGTAGCTTTATAACAAATGCAGAAAATCTTCATAGGACTATTTCCTGTAACAAGCTTGGATTGGATTCAAGATCATTATAGCAAGACCTAATGGCTATGGCATTAGATTGGTCTTTTTTTATTATTTCAAGTTTTTATTCAAATTCCAGTTACTTAATATACAGTGTAATATTAGTTTCAGGGGTAGGATTTAGTGATTCAACACTTACATACAACACCCAGTGCTCATCACAGTGCCCTTCTTAATTCCCAACACTCGTTTAAACAATGCCCCCATCCGCCTCCCCTCTGGTAACCATCAGTTTGTTCTCTGTAGTTAAGAGTCTGTTTTCTCATTTGCCTCTCTTCCCCCCGCCCCATATTCATCTACTTTGTTTCTTAAATTCCACATATGAGTGACATCATATGGTATTTATCTTTCTCTGACTTATTTTGCTTAGCATAATGCATTATAGCTCCATCTATGTTATTGAAAATAGCAAGATTTCATTCTTTTTTTATAGCTGAGTAATATTCCATCGTGTATATATACCACATATATCCATTCATCAGTCAATGAACACTTGGGCTCCTTCCATAACTTGGTTATTATTGATAATGCTGTGGAGAGCAAGATACTTATTATTTCTAGGCCTCAGTTTCTCCTCCTATAAAAGGAAGGGATTGCCTTTTGGATCAGAGAAGAGGTAGGGAAGCATTATCAAATTCATCTGGGGAGTTTACCAAAATACACATTCCTGCTACATTATCCCTACCCGCAGCATGTCAAATGTTTTGTGAAAAATCATTCCAGATGAATTTTCTTTTAAATACCAAAAAATAATGAGAGTAACATTAACACTCAAACTCTCCACTCAAAACTAATAACTATTAACAGTTATATGTTCTTTAGACCTTAAAAGTAAAAAGAAGAGGGGCGCCTGGATGGCTCAGTTGGTAAAGCGTCCGACTTCAGCCCAGGTCATGATCTCACAGTTTGTGAGTTCAAGCCCCATGTCGGGCTCTGTGCTGGCAGCTCAGAGCCTGGAGCCTGCTTCGGATTCTGTGTCTCCCTCTCTCTCTCTGCCCTTCCCCTGTTCGCACTCTGTCTTTCTCTGCCTGTCAAAAATCAATCACTGCTAAAAAAAATTTTTTTAAGTAAAAAGAAGGAATAAAACATTACAGATAAAGATGAAGTCCCTGTACCAGTCAGGGTGGGCTAAACTATACACAGTAACATACAATCCCACACTTTCAGTGGGTGAAAATAACCAACCTCTATTTCTCAATCATGCCTCATGTTCACTGTGGGTTGTTTGGGAACCCTTACGCATTGTCCTCACTCCAGGACCCAGGCCGATGAAGTAGCCTGAAACAACGAAATCTGAAACGTCACTGATCACTATAGCAAAAGGAAAAAGAACAAAGCAAATTCTACATTTGGTTCTTAAATCTTCCACCTACAAGTAACACTCTATTCACAATCTATTATAGGCTATGCCTAACTTCAAAGCATGTAAGGAAGTACATCCTACCACGTGCATAGTAGGAAAGCCAGAACATTCATGAATAGACACAATGACTATTGTAGTCCCCTATGTTTCTCTCTGCAGACTTATTTCCTCTCTACTTAGAGGTGGCCACTATCAGGAATTTGGTACATACCTAGAGCCTACTTTGTATTTTTGCTACAATATAGCACTTATAAATAATATATATTATATATAATATTTGTTTATTTTATAAAATATTTGTTAATGAAATTATACCTTTATAATATACATTTTTTAGAGAGAGAGAGAGAGAGGAGAAAGAGTGTGAGTGGGGGAGAGGGGCAGAGGGAAGGAGAGAGAATCTTAAGGAAGCTCCATGCTGAGTGTGGAGCCAGATGTAGGGTTCAATGTGAGGCTTGATCCCACAACCCTGGGATCATGACCTGAGCCAAAATCATGAGTCAGACACTCAACCAACTCAGCCACCCAGGCGCCCCTATAATGTCCTACAATTTTTTTAAATTTTTGTTTCCAAGATTTATCTATGCGAACTATATACACCTGGTTCATTTATCTGAACTGCTGCATAGAGCTCCATACTGGTAAGTATGCTGTTATTTATTTACCATCCCTTTACACATGAACAAGCCATTTCCAATCTTTTATTATTACTGGTAGTGTGGTATTGTAAATATGTCTGAGAGATTCCCTGGCAATCTTTCTCAGTTGGATTTAACAAGGCAAATTCCGATGTCATACTGCAACCACTGCATGTAACTATTTACTTCTCTCCTTGCATCCAGAATGATACTACCTACCGTTCTTGGGAGAGTTGATAAAATTGTTACTCAAGTAATTATCTGTGTTCTGTGGTTCAGATGAAGGCTCTCGTTTAAGAAAGGATGGTTGGAGTGTAACCTAGAAGTAGAACGCAAGGTTTTAAAATGTCCACATTTTCAACTTTTCAACTTTTCTAGATATTGCCAAATTATTTTCCAAAACATACCTTGTAATTTCCATCAGGTGTGTATGAGAGTTCTCTTTTTCCTACATCTTTTACTAGCACTTGCTATTGCCAAACATTTTACTTTTGGCCAATCCAGTGTGTGTGAAATAGTATCTCATTTTTGTTTTCAGTTGCATGGTCCTGATTATCATGAAGTGGACTGTTTTTCCCATAGATAGCAACTGACTTTCTTTTTTCTATGCGTCATCTGTTGAAATTCTTTGCCCATTTACTTTCTGGGTTGTTTGTGTTCTTCCTGTTGATTTATAGTAGTTCTTTATACATTTTGAATCTAATGATCTGTGTGTTACACATGTAGCCTATCTCCAGGCGATTCTGATATAACTTCCACCTACATATCCCCCTCCCCACCACTAAAGTCATTTCTGTCTCTAACATTTTACATATCCATGTCATGACTCAACACAAATATAAATATATATCCAAGCCCAGGAAATTTTAAACCAAGCTACAAAGAGTTCTACTAAATATATAGATGCATTTTATGTATTTATCCCTAAGTAACCTCCTCCCTGAACAAAGGACATAATTCTGAATTTGCCTAAATTGCAGAGAACTTTTGAAAGGTGAGATCTGGAAAGGCTGTATTTGGGTAAACACAGTTATTGTTATCCAAAGATCAGCCAGTCCAAATAGTTTCCTCATAGAGGCCTTCTTGGACCTAGTGGGCAACAGAACTGTTTAAAATAAGCAGGCCAGTTCTTTCAATGAAACTGATTTGAGGTTACTCTCTGACCGACTATGGCAGAGCAGTCAATGGTACTCTGTGCTCATGAATTAGCAGTAGTGTCCTGAAAAGGGAACATTAGCTTAAAAGGCATTCTAAGTGCAAAAAGAGTATAGTATTTATACCAGTAAATGGAAAGTCAAAGATGTCCTAAAACATCATCATTGTTAAAATAGCCTACATGCAGGAATGTGTTAAGATCATGAAGTTATTGATGGTATTTCCTCCATTGTCTCTAGTTTCTAAATACTCTACAATAAAATTATACTGTGTTAATAATTCAAAAATCATATTGAGAACCAAAACTGAAATGTAACCCACTGTGATTACAAGGATTCTCAGTTTCTCAAGTAGGCGTTCACCTCAAATAGGGGGAGAAATCAAAGGCAGAAAAGTATAAGGGTCTTTCCTATTTGCAAGGTTTTCAGAGTAAATTTGAAAGTGCTAGAAAACTGCAGGCTTACCTAGGATGGGGGAGGAAGTGGCCAAATGCTTTGACTGAGAAATGTAGAGAAATAGTACTGGTGATGGAGTGGGGAATGGAATGGAGTGAGGAAGGAAAATGGTGGCTCAGACAAGTTCAGGGGGGCAGCTGCACATGGTCTTCCTCTTAACCACAGTTCACCTGAAAAAATAAAGTGACATGTAGGAAGAAGTGTGGACAGTGATAGCCCTTACTGCTTCCCCAGTTCTTGATCCCAGGGACCACACACCTTTGAAGTTTTCATTGAGGAATCAAGGCCTCCAAAGAAATCTAATTTGCAGTGAGCTAAAGTTGGCTCTTGGCTTAGAAATTCCTGGCTCTGAGAAAGACCTACCTATTAGGCCCTTTCCTCATTACACTGTTTGAAGTAGCTCTTGAGCTCCATGTTACAGATGTGGTGACTGAGGCTTAGTGAGATTAAGTAAATTTCCCAGAATATGGAGTGGTATATAAGTAAGGTTGTTAAGATTAAGTTCAGAACTGGCTCTTTTTACGTGTAGCTCAGTGATTGTCAAGGGGGAGAGGGTGAATGCACACTCCCTATAGGGATATTTGAGTGTGTGTGTGTGTGTGTGTGTGTGTGTGAGGTTGTATGTGTCTAAGGGGAAGGCTGAAATTATATTCTATATAATAATATTATTTGTGCTTGGAAAACAAACTCTATTGTTTTTATTTGGCAAATTGTAGAAAGTAAAATTTGACAACAATCTTCTTGGCTATTGGGGATATGCAAAGATATCTTCTTTAAAGTGGAGGACAGTCAGAGCAGAGACAGTGAGGGGTTTATAGTCTATTTATCAGATGGAAGATATAGGTTAAGTATGGCCACATGTTCCTGCTTTGGCTCAGTAGTGCTTTATATTTAATATAATCTTGCAATGGAATTATTCTCAGCGCTTTGTCATCTGGAACTTCACTATTTCTCACAAATAACCACTATTTTTCTTCTATATTTAATAACACAGTCTATGATTTGCATGTTTATGTCCCCCACCAAATTCATATGTTGAAATCCTAACCCCCAAAAGTGATGGTATTAGTAGATGGAGCCTTTGGGAGGTGATTGGTTCATGAGGACGGAGCCCTTATGAATGGCATTAGTGCTCTTATAAAAGCACAAAGGCCCCTAGCCCCTTCTGCCATGTGAGGATACAAAGAGAAGTCTGTGACCCAGAAGAAAGGCCATCACCCAACCCTGATGGCATCCTGATCTCAGACTTCCTGCCTCTAGAACTGTGAGCAATAAATTTCTGTTGTTCATAAGCTACCCAGTCTGTGGTTTTTTCTTATAGCAGCCCAAATAGACTAACATGTAGGGAAAAAAGCACTCATGACATAAAATGGAAAATAATGCAGTATAAGATTTTATATATATTATAATCTCAATTGTATTAAATTTCTTTTATGAATTTATAAGTTAGTATGAGAGCCATGCACTGTAGTTGGAGAAAGCATGGGCTTGTGATCAAAAAGACTAAGGTGTGGGTATGGTCTCTGCTACTTACTAGCTGTATAAACTCAGGAAGTTACTCAACTCTCTGATCCCCGGTTGTCTTACCTACAAAATGGAGGGGGTGGGGAAAGAATTACATTTATTTTAGGCAAGCTGAATTAAATTAGAAGTAATTCAAGTAAAATACCTGATAGATAGAAAGCACTCCATAAATGACTTAATTACTATTTTGAGGAGGGAGTATAAAGAGCCAGCTTCATGGCTATAGGACTGTGTAGTCACACAGAACCTTGGAAGGGCTCTGTACTTGGTTTAGTGCTCTGCTGTTGCCACCTTAAAATTTGTAATAATTTTTGAACGAAAGGATCTACATTTTCATTTTGCAGCGGGCCCTGCAAATTACGTAGCTGGTTCTGAGAACACACACACACACACACACACACACACAAGGGATTGAAAATCAATCAGCAAAATGGTAACAAGTGTTTATCTTTGGGTGGTTTTACAGGTTCTTTTTATTTTATCCCTTATTCTTCTGTACATTCTACATGTTTCATAGCGAACATACATTATTTCTTCAATGAGAAAAAATGAATACATGTTCCTTTATAAAAATTGTTCTCCCCATTTTACAGATGAGGGAAACCAAGCTTACAGATAGGAAATGAGTCACTGAAGATCACAAAACAGTCGATGTCGCATTATGACAAGTGCCCAGGAAATTGCACTTCCAGTTGTGCGCCCCACTGACTTGAGTCTGAGTTACCCACTGTTTTTCTAACAAGAATCTCTTCGGGCATCTGACTTGGTTTGGGGAACCCAGCACTACACTATGCAGAAAGGGTCCCCTCAGAAGCCTGGGGTCATGCACTCTGTGCTCACCTGCATGGGCTGACAGCTATGGGAGGTTCAGAAGTACAAGCCACCATCCGTGTTCTCAAAGGGCTTGCAGACTAGTTGTATATGAAATAGTGATACCAATACTGTTGTGCAGACTCCAAATGTAAGCAGTGGGAGGGGGTAGGAACTGGTTGTCAGAGGAGCAACTGAGAGCATTTAGCCCCAGATCTTTTCAGTAGGGCCGTTTGTGTACAAAGAAACAATGAGGGATGCTGGAGTTCTGCTCCTTTTAATTGCCCCCTGTTACCCTCTGTGGAGGCATCCAAAGGTAAGCAGTGTGAAGAAAAGGACTTAAATGCACAGGATAATTCAGTTTGCATATTTCAGAGTTCACAGTATTAAAGGTCTCTTTGACAAACTCCCACTGAAAAGGTTTCTTTATATCATATTCACAGTAGCTCAAGCGACAGCTTGCCTTACACTTTGATTTTTCCCTTCTGCACTTTCTCTTCCTCTATTGTTTCTCCAAATCAGAACCTTTTTGTTCTGTGGCCCACCTTGAGCTTTCTGTGAATATCCATGCATTTTATCCCTGTTTCACCTAACCCTTCCTCCTCTAAGAACCATACTTATAATTTGAGTTCCTCTCAGTGGCACAGAAAATCTTCACAGATGAATACCTTTTACCAACCTCTAGAACTTATCTCTGGCGGAATTATGAAGGCCCAGACTAGAGGCTCTGAGCTGAAAGCACAAGAGAAAGACTTAAAAAGTTTATACATCCAGGCTTTTAATGATATTCAAATGAAATTTAATATTATCTCCATTTTCTTTTTTTTTAATTTTTTTTTTAACATTTATTTATTTTTGAGACAGAGAAAGACAGAGCATGAATGGGGGGAGGGCCAGAGAGAGAGGGAGACACAGAATCTGAAGCAGGGTCCAGGCTCTGAGCTGTCAGCACAGAGCCTGATGCGGGGCTCGAACTCACGGACCATGAGATCGTGACCTGAGCGAAGTCAGACCCTCAACCGACTGAGCCACCCAGGCGCCCCTATTATCTCCATTTTCAAAAGATTTTTATTTTTAAGTAATCTCTACATCCAACATAGGGCTCGAACTCACAACTCCAAGACGAATAGTTACATGCTCTACTGACGGAGCCAGCCAGGCACTCCAACATTAGTTTCATTTAATGAAATCTTCTCACTCTGCCAGGTAGGCAATTTGCTTTACATCTGTAATCTGGTTTAGTTTAATCCTTATAATGGTCTTTATAAATTAGATACTATGATCCCCATTTTTACAGGGGAAAAGGAAGCCAAGTGACTTGCTCAAAAACACAGCTCATCAAAACCCATAGAATGTACAACACCAAGGGTGAATTCTAATGTATACTACAGTGTATTACAGCAGTAATGATACTGCTGATCATGATGTACCAATGTGGATTCATTCATTGACTGTAACAAATGTATCGTTCTGGGGCTTCAGGTTGATAGTGGGGGAAGCTGTGCATGTGTAGGGCCTGGGGTATATGGGAACTCTCTGTATAGTGTGCTCAATTTTGCTATGAACCTCAAACTCCTCCATAAAATAAAGTCTGTATTTTAAAACATACACAACTAGTATAGCAGGGCTAGGGGTGAAATCCGGGTCTCTCTACTTGGGTGATGGTGAGTTACTGTCATCAACCACCTATTCGGCTCTATTGCACTGGCAGCAATAAAGATAAGGTGTGTGTGAGGGGCGCCTGGGTGGCTCAAGTCCGTTAAGCGTCAGATTTCAGCTTAAGTTACGATCTCATGAGTTCAAGCCCCACATCAGGCTTGCTGCTCTCAGCGCAGAGCCTGCTTCAGATCCTCTGTCCCCTTCTCTCTCTGCCCCTCCCCCACTTGCGCTCTCCTTCTCTCTCTCTCTCTCTCTCTCTCAAAAATAAACATTAAAAATTTATTTCAAAAATAAATAAAAGTGTGTGTGTGTGTGACATCTATTATAGATTGCACTGATGTGTCTGTGTGTGTGGCAGGGGTTGCGGTGTATGTTAAGAAGTAGCATGAGGAGGAAAAAGAAAGAATGGGCAAGAAGAAATCTTGATTTGAGTCTTAGCTCCATCACCTGCGTGATCTTGGGCAAGTCACTTTGGTTTTAGTTTCCTCAACTGTAAATTGCAACTGGGTCATTGTGAGGGTTAAATGAAATAAAATATGTACAGAGTACTTTGAAATTATAAGCAACTATTCCCATATTAGTTGTCACACACACATGCACATACTCACACGTACCCACTGTTGTGATTAAAGGGGTGACCAGGAAACTCAGTTTCTATTTCTCTAGTTTCACCTAAGCTGCTTCTGTCATCTGTAAGCTGAAGTGGTTTGACTGATACCATCTCAGAGGGTTTGTTCCCTCTCTGAGCTCTGATTTTCACACTACTCAGAACCCACCACTGTGCTGTCAGAGCCTCCTGCCCCCACCCCCTCTCCTAGTCTTAAAAGAGATGTGTCTTGTCCTCATGCCCCGTCCCCTATGGCACCTTCCAGCTTTCATCCTCCCCACCCACCCTACCCCAAAGTCCTTCGTGCCGTTTGGGAAATGGTGCAGCAGTGACTCTCAGACGTCACTGAGGAAACTTTGTCCACTGAAAAGGCCCTGTGGCCAGCATCCCATCTGCCAGCGGGATAAGTGGCTATGATTTTGACTGTGTTTTTTTAAATCTTTGACCTCCTATTCTTTTATTTTTTTTAACACGTCATTTCAAGACTTGAAAATCTCCACGCAATTTCGTGTGGCTTGTGATCGCCTAGCCCTAACACACCCAAACGCCTTTAGAGGCTTATAAACTATGCCACACGCCCCAGAATACTGGTGGTTCCCAAGAGGTCCCTTAAGGGATAACTTGAGGAACAGCAGGTGGGACAGAAGTGGATAGGACTCCAGGATCCAAGCAGCTTCACTTTAACCTGCTTTATATGAACTTCTGCATAAGAGTTTATTTTAAAAAGGGGTTCCTTTGCTTTAAAAAGTTTGAAAACCACTGATGTCTGTCTCCTACTACTAAGAAGAGATCAGCTGGTACCCTCCCTCAAGCCACCGAGAGAGTGCCAGGCACCTTTTAACTTCATCGCAGAGGTGAGAGGTGGCAAGTGTTCAGATCAACATGAAGAGGCTCTGTTATTAATCATTCAGTGAGTCACAGTTAAAATCCCCCTACCCTGAATGCAAAAGAACGAAGGGGAATTTTACTCACCACAACCAAGAGCATCCCCAGGCCTCATGGGGGCATTCCCACGAGAGCTATGTGCCCCGAGTTCCTATTTATGTCAAATTAAGCTTTTACCTAATGAACAGCTAGCAAGAGATGAGTGGCCAGAATGGGAATGTTAAAATGTGATAGCCATTGCTAAGCAATGTTCTAAATGTACTGAATTTTGGTCTAGAGCTCCATTGTCCAATACGGTAGCTGCTAGCTATTTAAATGTAAATCTACTAAAATCAAATGAAAATTAAAATTTATTTATTTTTAAGTTTATTTATTTTGAGAGAGACAGAGTCAGCATGAGTGGGGGAGGGGCAGTGTGAGAGAGAGAGAGAGCACGAGAATCCCAAGCAGTCTTTGCACTGCCAGCACAGAGCCCAGTGCAGGGCTCGAACCCATGAAACCACAACATCATGACCTGAGCCGAAACCGAGTCAGACGCTTAACCAACTGAGCCACACCAGGCACCCCTAAATGAAAGTTAAAATTTAGATCTTCAGTCACACTACCACATTTTATGTGCTACAGACCTACAAACGGTTAAGCACTTGCTATGCTGAACAGTGAAAATGAAAATGTTCTTTAACACTTCCATCATTGCAGAAAGTTCTAGTAGACAAGGCTAAAGTCACCTGATCTAATTCTTAATTACCATTTGGCCAACTTGGGCCCCTCATCAGTCCCCAGATAGGTCCCTCCATAGACGCTCCAAAAATTTCCCTTTCCATCCATCCTGGCCTTAGGATTCCTGGAGCAGTGAGTCTAGAAGTGCGTAAATGGATGTGTAAATGAGCATAAATGAGTTGGTAAGCCTGTTCTGAAGTGTGCCTTCATTCTCACTTGTGTATCCTGTTTGTTTTGTGTCTGCCCTTCCCAGTCTCACAAGCAGAGGTAACACATAGGGATGATTTTTCCTAAAAATTTTCTAATTACATAAATACTCCATCAGGGATCCTTAGCTTTTACATACTAAAATTCAGACCTGATTCTGAGATGTTATTCTGTTATACACATGAAGTATTTAATATAAACACACATGACCAAACAGACTTTAAGAGCTGAAGTCATCTTAGGAATCTTCTTTTATGACGCTTCACTTTTCACAAAGGAGAATATAAGACCCAGAGAAGTTAAGTGACTTGCCTAAGAACACACAGTGACTCAGCACACACAGAGAAACCTAGGTCACTTGGTTTTCACTCTAGGCTTTTCCTTACGATTAACCATTAAGGGATCTTCTTAGGCTGGCACAACTCTTTGTTTCTCCTACCTAGCAAGACATCCCTAGGATCTCATTGTCAGCCACCCATTCCATGTGCACTTTCTGAGTCGCTCTGAGTGTTTATGTATCTGTAAGTTCAAGCATATTCTAAAAAATCTACTTCCCAAGAGGCAATTTCCCTAAAAATGCCCCTTGGGCTTCACACTGCAAAAGTCACCCTAGAGGTAAAGAGAAATAGAAACCTTTCCCATCTAGATTGGATAGGCTCCATGTAGGTATAGTTTCAGTATCAGAGCCAAATGTCAGAGCACACTTCACTAAAGCTTAACTTTCCATCCCCGTGTCTCGCAAGGGCATGTGTTTTGTGATTTTATATCCCCATAGAGTTTAACATATTATTCTTACAGCATCAGTCTAGCTGTTACCTCTCAAGTGGGCATTATGTTTAAAAGACGTGGTCTGGAAGACTGGACATGGTTGTGGTAATTAGAACACCAGATTCTCTTTCTATTTATATTCTAGAACAGAAGTCAGCAGACTATGACCTGTGGGGCCAAATCTGCTCCACTATCTGTTTTTGTAAATAAAGTTTTATTGGAACACAGCCATACTCATTTGTTTATAGACAGTGTCTATGGCTGCTCTCATGCTACAATACCAGAGTGGAGTAATTGCAACAGAAACCATTTGGCCTCCAAGGCTAAAATATATTTGCTCTCTGGCCCTTTACAAAAAAAGTTTACTCACCCCTGGTCCAGAGTCACAGTAGATAAACCACTTTCCAAATCCAAATATACTTCCAAATGATGCTTATGAGGTTGTCCAAATTTGGAAAGGTCTTACCAAACCAAAAGCGTTATTATAGCTAACTATAGCTGTTTCCTTTTAAAATCAATAGGAAATTGGGGGGTGGGGAGTAGGAATATATTCAGGTACTTTTCTGTTTGGCATTTTCTCATTCTGATTATTTTCTCTATTTAGCCAGATGTATCCATATTATGTAAAGGATGATTAGAATCGTCACACAGGAATGCAAAGAGAAATAGTTGATATTTTGATTTTGACATCCAAAATAAGGTTTTCCAGCAAGATGATCATTTTGTTGTGTTTTGTTGAGAATGAGAATTTTGTTGGGTTTTGCTGAGAATGGGAATTTTCTCAATTTCTTTATTTCCTCTTAGAATTATTATCATTGAGTTCCACATAAGGCACATCCCAACCAAACAGAAAGAGAAAGAGGACAAAGCCAACCTTTTTGGATCCTAGATTATGGGAATTGTGGGAAGAACTGAAGCAGAGAAAGAGAAAGCAGGTACTCGGACATGTTTCAATTTCTCTTCCCTGAGCCAAAATCACAGATAAAAACACGGACTCGGAACGCTAATTAGGATTTGAGTCTCGGGGTTGAATCTTGGTTCAACCTTGGGCAAATTCTTTGTGCTTCTGTTTCCTCACCTGTGACACACGGATAATGTGTTACAACTCAACCTTGCGGAATTGTTATTGGAAGTAAGTAAGTGAGGGTGTGTTAAAGTGCTCGGAACAGCAGTGGTCACACTGTGTACCTATGGGGGATGGGAGTGATGGATATGACAGCAGATCTTTGAAGGAATGCTGAGGAGTTGGCTCCATCTCTCACTCCTGGTTTGGAGTCTAGAAAGAGATTACCTTAAAAGCTATTCCGGCACCAGCTGGAGCAGCCACATCAAAACAAAGTCTTTACCAGAAAGGGGCTGAGCTTGCCTCTCTCCAGTGACAGACAGCAGCTCTCAGTTCCCATGTACCCAAGGGAGAAGTGGAGTGGTAGCCAAGTGTCTGGTAGGAGGAGCGTTTGGAGATCATCTTGGAGGGGTGGACCACTGAGCTGGTACCACTGGGACGGGAGCACATGTGAGTCATGGCAGGTCTCAGGATGATCCACGTCACCACGAGAGCTGAGAGAGGGCAAAGTCAACAAGGGAGCCCACTGGGTCTTTAAGAGCAGAGAGAGGATGGACCATGAGTTATCCTCATCACAGACATTAGCCACCAACACCAGCAGGAGGCCCAGAAATAGGCCGTCCCTCTTCTGTAGTCACCAACTCAGAGGGCAGCCCAGCCCCACCATAGCAGAAAGTAGCAGAGGCTCCAGGGTACGTCGAAGAACCATCACTCTTCTACTTCCAAGTATTTATAAACTGTGCCCCAGGGCGCCTGGATGGCTCAGTCGTGAGCGTCTGACTTCGGCTCAGGTCATGATCTCACAGTTTGTGAGTTCGAGCCCCACATTGGGCTCACTGCTATCAGCGCAGAGCCCACTTGGGACCCTCTGTCTCCCTCTCTCTCTTCCCTTCCCCTGCTTGCACTCTCTCAGAAATAAATAAGACATCTTATAAAATTAAATAAATAAATAAATAATAAACCATGCCCCTCTCCCACGCACCTAGATGTCATCTCTGGGGGATGGGTGGAAATTGGAAAGGCTAAACATTCTATCTAAACTGGACCATTTACCATTTAAATTAAATCCCACTGCATTTATCAGATTAGATGGATATATGATCCTCATTCTATTGACCACTCACCTCATGTCTAGCAGGATGGGGACTTATAAAGACATTACATCATTAATAGAAATAAAGACGGGCGCCTGGGTGGCTCAGTAGGTTGAGCGCCCGACTTCAGCTCAGGTCATGATCTCACAGTCTGTGAGTTTGAGCCCCGCGTTGGGCTCTGTGCTGACAGCTCAGAGCCTGGAGCCTGCTTCGGACTCTGTCTCCCTCTTTTTCCGCCCCTCCCCCATTCATGCTCTGTCTCTCTCTGTCTCAAAAATAAGTAAACATTAAAAAAAAAAATAGAAATAAAGAATTGCCCCCTTCCACCCCTTTGGCAGCACATTTAAGTGTCGTGAGAGTAAATTTCTGACTCTGCTACTCTCCTCACTCCCTTTAAACTTGAACTGGATTACTCCAATTTAACACTGCCCCTACCATGCACACTCACAGACATACCCACACCCACACATACACAAGCTGGTGTCTAAAACTAGCTTCAGGAACAAACCAGAAGAGTTTTAGGCTCTAAGGTAAACAAGAGAAAGAAAGCTTTTCCAAAAAAAGACTCACTCCTGGTAGCTTTATTTTAAAAGTAGGGAAAAAGCAACTACTTGCGTAAACAGAATTTGAAGGTATAACTTTTTCCTGCTCTCTTTCTGTCTAATCAAGGGAGAAAATGAGGACATCAAACAACCTGTCAATAAAAGCTTATTGTTAATCACTTTATAGAGTAAGGCTTATGCTTCGGGGCCTATTAAGTAAACTACATTTTTTTTTTTTTTTAAACTTTTAGCGCTACAGGGAACAAGAGAAAGAAGTCTCTAAGCCTCAGTCTTAGGAATATGCTAGAGTCCACCCACCCTTGATGACTGAGGACCCTATTCAGCTCCACCAATGTGAAGTCAGACAGCATGCTGAGGCTGTTTTTCCATTTCCTTGATAAATCCACAGGGTTTCTATGCCGGTAGAAAAGCTACCAAAAGCTACTCAAAGCAGGCTGAGTTTGACCTCGGATGGCCCCTCTGGGGCTGGAGGGGCACTGGCGCCACGAAAGAAAATGATGCTGTCATTACTAACTCAAAAGGCCACCTATCAATGTGTCACATGCCACCCCCTGAAGTGCACATGCGTGTGCACGCACACACGCACGCACGCAAGTGTATGCATGTGTACACTTCCCCCAGGGGCTGAGCCCAGGACAAGCATCCCACATCAGATGGATGAATAGCAGGTCTGTCCTGCCAGCTGTGTGCTCTCTCCCACCCAAAGAAAGCAGTAGAGACTCAGACAGCAAAGCCTGGAGTTGCCCACGCAGTCTGTTACCAGCACCAGAGTGTGTGAAGGCACTTGAGGGCAGCAAGATGGAATCAGAGAGAGAAATCATCGACCTCCAAGTAAGTTCTCTCCGGGAGAGAGGAAGGAGGGTGGAGATGGGGGGAGCAGAGGTAAAGCTGGGGGAAGGAAGGATTAATATTCTGGTCACTTGATATTCTCCCTCTCACCCCCCCTTCTCTCTTACCCCCTCTCCAAATGTTCCCTAGGCTTTATCTCTTTTTTTCTCTTTCTGTTTCCCTGTCTGGTTCTTCGCTTGTTTTGAAATATGTGAGAAAGGGATTGTTTAAATCCCTCTTGGCCTCTGCTTCCTCTTGTCAGTCAAAGAGCTAATTAGATTCGCGTTACCAGAAGATGATTTCACATTCTGCACAGCGCTTTCCTCCAAACCCCAGGACAGTAGAGACTTATTTGAGAGCTGCTGGCAGTTCTCTGGAGGCAAGGAAAGATATGGGTTTTAGAGTTAAGAAGAGAGGCAGCTGGCCAACTTTGCATTTTACAGGTTGGAAAAAACTGGAGCCACTCCGTGGCTTTCTCCACAAAGCTCTCCTGTGGAGGACAGAGTGTCTTATTCGGACAGGGCAAGAAAAGGAAGCCAGTAAAATCTGCTAGCAGGAGGCAGAGACTGGTGTCCCTCCCTACCTGGGACAGGCTTGGAGGGCACCAGAGGCTCTAATCCACCATTGCAGGGAAAGGGAATGGGATGTTCTGGTAAGAGGAGAGCCAGGTCGCTGGAACTGGCACTCTCCAACTTTATTGAATAAAGCCAGCCTTTCTGTAGGGATCACAGAGGTTGCATGATAAATTTTCCTAGAGCTGGACAATTACAGGGTGGAGAAGGACTTTTGAGACCAAGGATTTTTGATCATGGTATCTGTTCTTCAAGCAAATCTTCAACACCCCAGCGTATGCTTCAGATGAAAAAGGAGCTGCTATGTGTGTTGGGCAGCATGATGGGGGCCTGGCAGAACTTCTGCCCTCTGTCCCTCCACCCCTGAGACACAACCAAGGAAGTTGTAGAATCACTTGGGGTAGTGTGTCAAAACCATTGGTCTACTAGAACTGCAAAATAGTGTCATTTTCCTTGATTGTCATACAGCCCCAAACATGGTCCCAACTCAGGGCTTGATGGTCCTTCTGCCTGGAATATTCTTTCCCTGGGCTGGCTCCTTCTAGTACATTCAGATCTCAGCTCAAATGTTACTGACTCAGGGAGACCTTTGCTCTCTGTAGAGGAACCCTCCTTTCATTTTGTCTTCATCATTTGTTTTCTTTCTTCCATAGCACTACTCACTATTTGAAGTTACATTGTTCATTTGATTACTTATCCAATCTAATCAATCTCATTAGAACATAAACTCCATTAGAGTCTGTTTCTTTCATTGCTCTATCCCTAGTGCCCAGGGCGATGCTTGATAAACAGTAATTGCATGGAAAATAGTTGTAAGTGAATAACTTAAGGGAGCCATGAATTAAAGGGGATCACTAATAGGCAGAGGGTCACTCTATCAGACCATGGCAGAGTCAGGACTTCTGGACAAACCAGGTCTTCTGACCCTACAGTGTATTTTCTTTTTTCTTCCTCTAGTTCTTGCCTCCATTGGATATTTAGTAGCTAAGGAAATGGTACTGCTCATTTCCAGTCCCTGAAGAACAAGTTTCTTATGTGCTGATGAGTTAAATAAGCCTGAGTTATAGGCTAAGGACTTGGAAGAAAGGTTCAGAAAGAAAGAGGTAGGCAGAACTATGGACTAAAGTGCTAGAGTACCCTTCTCTTCTTTATTAGAGTTATTCTCTCTCTCTCCCAATATAGTCTTTTATTCTGGCATCTTATTCACACTTTCCTTTGGTAGTTTATTTATTTGGTTGGCCAGAAGGTCATCCATTGAGTTTCTACATCTTCCTGTCTAGCCCTCTGGATCCAATGAGGAAATAGTCACTGTGGTCTTCTGAGAAGGCAAGTCTTGGTTCATGACAGGTGGAAATGTCTGTCCCCTAGTAGCATGATTTTACCCTCTCCTCACATGGTGTTGCCACATGAAATCCAGAGGAAAGACATATATAAAGACCCTAGAATATTATGTACTGAATACTATTAGTTCCTCTGTTTCTGAGAATGGTTTTCCAGGGGTGGTAAAGACATATTGACTATAGCTAAGACATTTCATCTCTTCATTTAACAAATATTTACTAATAAATAACTATATATTTCACTCTGTGCTTGCTAGGTATGGAAAAGTTTTCTTATTTCATGAGGTTATTATAGTGGGTTGAATTCCTGCATGAGCTAAATAGAGTTATTCTGTTTTATAGCTCCAAGACTAATTCTTAAACTTGCAAATGTATTATTTACCCCTGGAAAGACAGCTAGATAGTATGTGTATGATGTACTGTGTTCTACCCTGAACACGTTAAAGCCCAAGTCCAAATAATAATGCCACAGTATTCAAACCAGGGCAACTCTCTTTACCATATAAATATTGATCTCCCCTTTATAATCCTGATCTTGGAGACTTCATTTGTGCTAAGTATATAAATTAATTCCTATTCATCACTATCCCATTACCAAAACAAACCAAAGGAAGAACAAATATTTATTGAGCTTCAACACTGTATGAAGCACCAAAAACAAAAACAAAAACATGATACCTGGCCTTAGAAAGCTTAAGTGGAAGAAAAACAGATGACTATAATATAAAGAAAATGTTCAATTAAAATAGCATGTCCCCAAAATGTGGTACAGTTACCACCAATGGTTAGTAAAGGGAATACCAATGGCTAACAGTTTTTTATTGTAATGGCTATGTTTATAGTTATAGTATTACAAAAAAGGGTAACTAATCCATCAAATCTGTGATTTCTAAATTTGTATTGCTCAGGATGAGGCTAAAGTAAGTGGCATGATACGTTTTAAGTTCTTATTCAGACTTTATAAGTGTCATGGGCACACCCTGAATATTTTAATAATTGTACCTGTCTTCACTGTTCAGAAGTATGGCTGCTCTGGATGAAATGAAACACAGGTGTGTGTGTGTCTGTGTATATTGCTTCTTTCTTGTCACTAAAAGATTGAGATAGCAAACAAGGTACAACTGAAATTTGGGAAACTCCAATCTAAAAAACATTAAGCCTCTATCATCAGTGTTGCAGGTGTGTCCCCAAGGTCAACACCTTGAGAGTGGGATGGCTGGTACTGGTGTCTCTCCTTCCACAACCTGAAGCTGTGGCCTCCAAGCTTCTGCCCTTCTCCCAGCCCTTAGTAGCAGCCCTGCCAGACAGCTAAGGTGACTCCTTTTCCAGGCTCTAGACTGGACTAATTTCCCATCTTTTACCCCCTCCTCTGAGATCTGGATGAATAAAGGGTGGAAGACAATCCCTTTTCTTCTCCTTCAACCAGTGTTGCAACCCACCGCTGAGTATGGAGTTCAAGCCACTCTCCTTGCTCCTTCCTAAAATGGAGCTCTTCTTCTGCTTATAGATTCACCTAAGGAGATTCAGTCCTCTGGCCTCTTTCTTCCACCTGTGCGGAATGTTGAGGGAGATACAAAGATGGTCAAAGATGGTCTCTTCGTAAGGGAATGAAGACTGGTACACACTGAATGCAAATTCAGTGTAGTAAGGGTTAAGTACAACAAGGGATAGAATGCACTGGGAGTGGAGGTAAAAATTACTTATGGATAGAAGGGGGGACTATAGGTAAAGTATTCTGGAGTATTTTCAAATTGAAATTCCAGACAACAGTTTGGTAGTATATATCAAGAGACTTAAAAATGACCCAGTATGGGGCACCTGGCTGGCTCAGTGGGTGGAGTATGTGGCTCTCGATTTCCAGGTTGTGAGTTCGAGCCCCATGTTGGGTGTAGAGATTACTTAAAAAAATAAAATCTTAAAAAAAAAAAAATGACCCAGTAATCCCACTTCTAGAATCAGCCTAAGAAAATAATCAGATATGTAAGGATGTTCACTGAAATACTGTTTATAGCAAAAAGGAGTATCCAACAATGAAAGAATGGTTAAATAAATTTTGGTACATCTGTTAGTGGATATCATGAAATAATTTTTTTCAATGTTAGGGAAGAATATTTAAAGGAATACCAAAATGCTAATCATATAAATCAAAAAAGTAGGATACAGAAGAGTATAAACATTTTATCCCAACTTCCTTTAAAAATCATACAGAGTAAATATGTGCAAGAAAACCATTCCCAAGAAATACATCAAAATGTTAATACCGGTTATTTATGGGTTATGAATGACTTACTTTCTTCTTTTACTTTATTTTTACTTTTTATTTCCTTTAAACATTTTTACCGACGCATATATTATATTTAGAATAGAAAAAAAAACCCTGTAGTTTAAAAAAGAAAATTAGAGAAGCAGATGTGGCTATATGCAAATGAGTAGATCTGTGAATATGAACCACAGCAGATTTATACACACATATATATTTATTCCCGACTCTGATTGCGACAGAAAATAAACAGCTGACTTATCTTTGTGTAAGTAGGCATCTCCTTTTAAGTGGCCGTTCCACTTTTTAAAAGTTCTACATAGTAGCAACTCTGGTTTTTTATATCTCAGTATGCTCCAAGAACAGACTTCAGGAATGTGAAATCCAAGGACACACCCACAGACCTCCGAGTTTCTACACAGCCCCTTCGGAGGAAAAACATCAGAGGCAAGTAGGAAGGGGTGAGGTGGTTGCATCCTGATTTAGTCAGATCTTGTACCTGACAACTTCAGCAACTTGTCCTCTATCACCTAAAGAAAAATATAAAATCATTTGTATTAAGTAGAGAGACAGATATATAGATGATAGCTAAAGAGACAGACACACAGATGGTGGAAGGATTTGGGACAACTTGTTGGAGGAGGTAGTCATTGGGTAAACTTTGAAGAAGGAATAGGACTCTGACAAGTGGAGGATATTCTAGTGTGAACAGAAGCTGCAAGCAGGACATCACAGGGCGTATCTGGGGAAGGATGAGTAGTCCAATTTGTCTAGGCTATAAAGTGAATAGAAGAATAACAGTGGGGAATATGATTATAAAAGTGAGTTGGAACCAGATCATGATGGACAGTGAGACCACGTTATTCCCCTCGAGGAGGAACTGACCAGTGACTCTAGTGATCGATGTTCTTTGCAGAAGCACCTGAGCTCTCAAGTGGATGTCCTGGAAAGGGGTGAGCAAGGAAAAGAAACGTGGCTGTGCCTCCCAAGACCTAAGGCCCCTCCCAGAGCTGAACTTCCAAATGGGACTTGGAGGGGGGGCCTTTAGTCTAGCAGACCACAGGCCTTGTTTCATAGAAGAGAAAACGGAGTCACAGAGTTGTGTGATGTTTAAGTAGGTCTTAGAATCCTCACGTATGATCTGCCCAAAGTCAGCCATGACATTGGGCAGAGTATCCAATGGACAACACAATACTCAAAATGTATTTGTTGACTAATTCATAATTCAATTTGCCATCACAGTGAAAGGCCCTTCCAAATGTTCTAATCCTCCCAACCATGCTGTGGTCCTTACTCCACCTTCATTGGAAAAGGAAATGAAGCTCAGAAAGGTCAAGTACACCATCACAGAGCACGAAAGTGGCAGGGCTAGGACTCAGACGTAGGTTTTCTTTTTGCTATACTCTAGCTCAGTGGTTTTCAAATGTGGCCGCTGGAGCAACAGTATCCCGTCACTTGGGAACCTTTTAGAAATGCAAATTCTCAGTTCCTACTCCAGACATACTAAATCAGAAACCCTGGGGAGGGGCCCAGCCATCTGTATTTTAACCAGTCCCTTGATAATTTTGATGTACTCTGAAGTTTCAAAACCACTGCCCACTGCCCAGGTACATTGCTGACTGACGTGGGGGGTTGGTATGGAGGCTCCAAGCCTGACCTCCTTTCTCCCACATGATCCTAGAGAAGCCAAGGAGTAGCACTCAAGCTGGACCTGGAGTAAGGCAGGAATGCTGGCAAAGCAAGAGACCCCAGCTGGATCAGATGTCGGGGACGAGGAGCTGCCAGTCACTTTGTGAGAGCACAAACAACCTAAGTCTCACAAGTCCAAACTTCCTGTTTCAGTACGGGCACCACCAACCACATTGTCACTGCTGCTACTTGCCTGCCACATACCTGTAGGGATTTATACCCACTCTGATGAGAGATGGTTTGGGATTACCCCAGCCTGGGAAAGAGGGTGTTAGACAAGCCTAGGGAGGTTAAGCATAATGAAGGGCACAGGTGAAGATGGATGTCTCCATCCTGTCACCCAGCCCTGTTTCACGAGAAGAGCAATCGTAGGCAAGGGTGGGACTTTCCCACAGGGCACAGATACCTGGAGTGGGGGGAGGGAGGTACTCTGTGTCTATAGGGATGGAGGGAAAAGAGCACAGGAATATAGTACTCCCGAATAGTCTGTCCGGGACCTTAGGGATGGGAGTAAGGAGGGCAGGGCGCACCAGCCAGGTGGGAGTTGCAGCCTGCAATCCAGAGCATGTCTACACAAAGCCTAACCAGTGTCCTAAAGCAGTGAGCCTTGGAGTCCACCAGGCTCCACGCCAAGAGAATGGAAAACCCTCGGCCTCTCCAGAGGTGAATTCTGTTTCCAAAGCCCCATCCAGGGAACTGGGACTGTTTACCCCCAGGTCCAAGAATCAGGCTTTGCTCTTTGGTTTTGTGTGCTTGCCTTGTGCCCTAGACACAGAGTCCAGGGACCCATCTGCTGCCTGAATACACATTTTCAGTCCATATCTGTACACAGTGGGGCCGGTGTCATTCATGCAGCCGGGACTTTCCCTGCCACACCCCCCACCTTCACCCGCAGTTTCCTAGAAATGCGACCGCCCAGTGTTAGGATTCAAGCATGGCTCAGTCCCCAGGGATAGCTGGGCAGGGTGGGGCTGGCGGTGTTGGACCTTTAATGCCTCGCCCTGTCTCGCCCTGTCTCTCTCTCTCTGGTTTTCACAGCAATCTATGTCATTTAATGTTCATCCACCTCCCTTGTTGCGAACTGCCTCTGACAGAGTTTGGGTTGGGAGGGGGGAGCAGAAATCTCGCAAGGCCTGTAACTTGTCCTGGTTGCAGCAGAATCTCTGTGAACCAGATCCTGGGCTACTCCCAGCAACCACGGCAAAGCCAGTGCCATCCCAGTCCCGCGGAACCTCCAAGCTGCAGAGCTCTGTGCTTTCAGGCCCTTGAGGAGCCGGAATTGGACAGAAGTTCCAAATCCTCTGTCAAAACTGAGCCATCTCCTCTCCATACCCCGGTGGTTGTGGGGTAGCTTCAAGAGGAGGCAGGGTGGGATGGAGAGGAACCAAGGGGAGACCGCCTTCTGCTCACTGCAATTTCCAGTGGCCTCCCAAACCCCAAGAGTTCAGTATGGCCTGCGGGGTCTCCACATGCTTTTCACAGTAATAGCGGCCAGCAGGGGGCTGCCACTGAGATTGTGAGATAGAGAGAATCAGAGAGACAGAGGAGCCCTGTTATTTTGTTTTCCATTCTCCATGTGATCTGCAGTATTTTTCCTCCTTCCCATTAGAAGTACGCCTCCTCCCCTACCATCCTGATGTGACCTACTTATCTACTCCCTTTAAAGGGAGGTACTCTGGAAGGCATCCCAGTCTAGGGCGGTTCTGTCTGTGATTCTCAGAGAGACAAGCTGTCTCTTTAATAAGGGAAATCCAGAAGCTGTAAAATTGGGGGTGGGGTGGTACGAGGGGGTAGGGGGAGGTAGTAAGGAGGTTAGGTAAGGTTGGGGAAGAAGGGAAATGGAGGTTGGTGGAGCCCGAGAAGAGTGTTCAGTGGTGTGGCTTTGGCCAGCATGACAGATTCATGCCATGACTAAGGGAAACAGGTTCTGGACCGGTCAAAGGGCGGTGGAAGCAGCAGATGTTGACTACTGGAGAGACTGCACGAAACGAGGTAAAAATAAAACAACATTCCAGCTCTTCCACTTTCCCACTTTCTGCCCCTAGTTCACTGAGCTATCTAATCTCTGAGCCCCTGTTGCCTTATCTGCAAAATGGGAATAATAAATTCTACCTCAGAAAATGGATGAAAAGATTAAATTATTTACCCCACCCTCTGTTCCATCCTGAAGAAAACCCAGTGAGGTCTCAGAATAATGGCACATATGTGATAACAGCTACCATTTGTTTATAAGTACCTATCCTGTGGGAGGCACTGTACATGTAGTTTAAATTCCATGAGGAATGAATTATGCCCAATAAGGAATCTGAGGCTCTGAGAAGTTAAATCACTTATGCAAAGTCACACAGCTAGCAAGTAGCAGGGCTGAGGTTCCCACTCACAGCTATCTGACTCGAGTGTGTGCTCTTAAACATACCTCCCCTAGACTATAACATCACCAGCCTTAATGAGAAAGGATTTGGCAAAACCCTTGTCCCCACGTCTTAAGTAAATCTGGAATGCTGAGTCAGATAGGGGCTGGAGAAATCAAACAATAATTGGGTTGTATAATGCTATCATTTTACGCTAATCTTGGCACTGAGGAGAGATTGTCTTGCAGACTGGAAGTCTATAAACGCCTATCTGGTCTCCAGCCACTGGGCCTCCAGTCTGGCCTCCCTCCAATCCATTCTCTTCACTGTAGCCACAGAGAACATTTTCCTCCTTCTATCAGAGTGGTTCCCAGCTGCCCTCAGCATTACATCCAAACCCAATGTGGCCAGCGCTCATCTTGTCCCTAGCAGGCCCCAGGCTTGGGAGGCCCTACTCCATTTTTATCAAATGTATTAAAATACACCCGTATCCTTCACTAAACATGACTTTTTTTAACGTAAAAATTTTGAAAGGCTTTTTAATGATTTGAATGTTGAAATGATTAATTTAAGCATTCAGTTTTCGTATGTAGGTGCCAATATGGTTTCTGCGGGTCTCAAACATTTGGGGCCTTTGGAAAGCTCCTAAGTACTATGCATACACACGGTGCCTAATGGGTGACACAGCTGTTGCTGCAGCCCCCGTCCACGTTCCCTGCATGCCAGGCTTTTGTAAATACAGTTTCCTGGGCCTAGAATTCTGTTTCTTCTGTAAGTGCACCTGCTCGTACCATTCCCCCCTCCCTCATTGCCCTGCAGTTTCTTTCTTTGACCTTCATAGGTGCTTAGCCTCTCAGCTTCCTTGTGTGTAAAACAGAAATAGTGATACCTACTTCATAACGCTTTAGAGAGGATAAAATAAGTTGATATACCAAAGCATTTCTATACAAAGTATGATTCATGCACCATCACAGGGGAGCTTGTTAGAAATGCAGAGTTTCAGGCCCCACCCCAGATGACTGATCAGAATCTCCCAGTTAACAAGATCCCCAGAAATCACATTTGAGTTTTGAGGAGTCCTGCACTACAGCACCCAGAACAATGTCTGCTACATTGTAGTAGTAAATGATAGTCATCGCTATTGTTATTGTTGTGATTACTAAAAGCCAATTTTTTATAGTTGTCTCCAGTTTCCCTTCTTACCTTATAACTTCTGAACTCCAGTGCTTTTCTTCTTCCTCTTTTTTTAATGTTTACTTATTTTTGAGAGAGAGAGAGACATAGAGACAGAGAGAGACACAGTGAGAGCAGGGAAGGGACAGAGAGAGAGAGAGGGAGACACAGAATCCAAAGCAGGCTCTAAGCTCTGAGCTGTCAGCACAGAGCCAGATGCGGGGCTCGGACTCACAAACTGTGAGATCAGGACGGGAGCCCAAGTCTGACGGTTAACCGACTGAGCCACCCAGGCGCCCCTAGTTCAGTGCTTTTCAAATGTTGTTCCCGCAGCACACTTGCATCCTGGGAGCTGGACCATGCATGGCAATTCCAGCTAAATGCTGGGCTTACAGTCAAGACACTCAGGTAGCTTCCCTCCATCTACGGAGGGAGCTAGCTGAGGAAATTGCAACAGGTGGTCATAAGGACCACCAAAAGAGGGATAGAGAGGTGCTAGAAGTGGCAGCTGACCCAGGCTTGTGGGGTCGAGGAAGGTGCTCTCCAATCTAAGACCTGAAAGGGGAGTTGGCAGGTCGTCTCTACAGCGGACTGACTGCTCCTACAGGGTAAAAGGGCCTGTTAAGGCTTTGCTCTACGGAATATCTACGGCCCTTGCTGTTTGCTCTCCCAAGCAAACAAGGGAACCCAAGGGGGCGTGAGTCTAGACACAAACTGGTGTCCTGGTATGAAGCCCAGTCACTTAGAAAAAAATTTTGGCCTCGTTGCAAACTGGGCCTTCGGTAGTTTTACAATTCTCAATCTCTCAGAAACTTGGTTTCCTTGTTTCCAGAACCAGGATAACGATACTCCCTCTACAGGGGGTCGGATCGCGAGGCTTAAGGGACAGGACAAGTCAGGTTCCAGACACCTAGTAGGGGCGGGATCAAGTGTTCCTTTTCTGTGAAAAGGAACTGGGTGGATTTAGGCCCGAGGGCCAGAGCTTCGGAAACGGTAAACACTTCTGAGTACTTGCAAATACCGCCTTCCCTTCCCCTCCTCCCACCTGGGCCGGGACGCTGAAGTACGGGGCGGGTGTGTGCAGTCCGCGAGCAGCTGGAGGGGACGAGGTCGCCTAGGGTCGCAGGTGGGCTGGTTTTGGAGGGAAGAAAAGGCGCACTGTTTTCCCGGCGCCCGGGGCAGCCTTGGTGGATGCTCTGAAAACTCCAGAACAGAGCCGGCACAGTGTGGCCACGGCGAGCCTCGGGCAGCCGGCCTGTCTTTAAGAGGTGCGCTCCCCGGCAGAGGCCGCGCTGGAAATGGGAATATTCCTTTCACAAGGGGCACACCGCGTGCGCGAAGGCCGCCTCGGGAGAGCTCGCGGCCCCGCTGCCCAAACCCTCCGGGGGAGGCCGAGAGGAAGAGGCCGCTGATTGGCTGCGGGGGAGGCTCGTGCCACGCGGACCCTCACACCCCCAGCCCCGGGCAAGCTGCGCGCGGGGTCGCAGGGGTGCGGGGTCGGACGGGCAGGGGCGGGGAGGGCGCGCGGCCGCGACCGCAGGTCAGCTGACTCCCGCGGAGCCGGCCGAAGGGCTCACTTCCCCGTCCGGCCCCGGGGCTTACTGGGGGTTGGCCTTGAGCTTTTGTTACGTGGCTGTCCCTCTTCCTTCCCCTGCTGAAGGCCGAGGGCAGTCCTCACCCTTCGCTGAAGCAAAACAACCCCCTCCCCACCTCAGCTCGGCCCAGTCTCCGGCTCTGGTACTGACAGTCCCACTGGCTTCGGGTCCGGGGAGGGCAGGGTGGCCTCTTCCTGCTTCTCCAGCTCTGGCACGACAGGCTCTGGCTGATCCTGATCGCGGTGGGTGGAGCCGGGTCGGGGCTATTTCGGTTCCTTCTTGGCCTGGAGTGCTTGGTTTCCTGCTGAGTTTCCCCTAGGCTTCCCTTAGGTTATTAATAATAATAGCTACCATTTTTCTGAGCACTTACTTTATATCAAGGAGGCACTTGACATATTTTTATTTTTATATTTCAGAGCAACTGTGTAGATATCAACCCCAGCTTATAGATGAAAACACGTGAAGCTCAGGGGAGTTAATTTGCTGAATGTCACAGCTAGCAAGTAGTTCAACGGGGATTCACATCCTAGGCTGTCTGACTCCAATGCTGTGCACTCTCCCCCCTGCCATGCTTTCCCGGTGAGGCCTTTGCCAGGGCCATGTTGAAGACTGATGATTGTCAGCTAAATTTTACCCTAAAGCCACACTGTCGTTAAGACTTTTTGGGGGCCAGACTAGGAAATAACCTAGCTCTGGGGCAATATTAGAAAAGATTCCCCTAGAACCTGTTTGTTTGGCACAGAGAGCTAATCAAAGCTAGTATCTGGAATTCTTTCATGACTTCCTTGAGAGGCATCCTGGCTTGAGGCACATTCCTCCTCCCTTGCGCATACCCCTTCCTCTGCCCTTCATCCTCCCAAGAAAGAACAAACTATTGCATTTGTCCAAAACCTCTCCAATTGGAACTAGGCCTGTAAATCAAGCATAAACAAAACCAGTCTTGAGAAGGGGAAAGTGAGGCACTGAGGCACTGGGGTGGGGGGGGGGGGGGAACAACTCAATTGGATCATTTTCTGGTGCTCAGAGTGCTTGAGAAGGACAATCTCCCAGGTCCTATCCTACTTGTCCCCGCAGAATAGACATATCCTATGACCTCTTCTCAGTGAGAGGGTAGGACTGTTTGAGAAGGTGGAGGAGGTAGCTGTGAAAACCAGAAAGCATTATACATAGAAGACAGGATTTTTCTTCTGATGAGACATCAGTAAAGCAGTGGCTGGTGTTTATTATTCTAAGATAGTACAAGCAGGGGTGCCTGGGTGGCTCAGTCAATTAAGCATCAGACTTCAGCTAAGGTCATGATCTCCAGGTTCAGGAGTTAAGAGCCCAAGCTTCAGGCTCTGTGCTGGTAGCTCGAAGCTGGAGCCTGCTTCCTGTGTCTCCCTCTCTCTCTGCACCCCTCCCCCACTCATACATTTTTCTCTCTCTCTTTCTCTCTCTCTCTCTGTCTCAAAAATAAGTAAAACATTTAAAAATAATAATAAATAATAAAAATAAATAGTACAAGCAAATTGTCAAATGATTCCACCTCGTAAACATAATTACATAAGACAGAAGCCTGAAAACCACCTGGAGGGCCTATACCTGAAGATGCCCAGACAAAGGGCATGAAAACAATTTATGAAGATCACTTCTTACCCCCATTTCCAACCTACAGCCTTCCATTTCTCTGGTACTGAAATTAGAACAAGTCTGCAGCATTGGAATCACAGGGGGATGGGTGAGGATGATTCCTTTTTTTTACATATGAGTAAACATAATACCAACAGGTCATTTAAAAATAAGGAATACCTTTAAAAGGGGAGGATGAGTTAAACACTGAAGCTGACCACAGAAGGTCCTGGAGCCCTTAAAAGGGAGGTCTGAGCAGCCAGCAGTGCTGTTTCCTCTGGGGTGTCATGTATTAGAAATACGCTCTAACTTTTCTCGGGCCAGAAGCCCTGATATCTACCCTTTTATAAAGCTTTAATTTCCACATTTGTAAAATTAGGACTTTGGATGTGAGGGTTCCCAAGCTGCCCCCCAAGTCTGGAAACTCCTACTTATGCAATACCGAGATATTTTCATTAAGTGATGCTCAACTCCTCCATCTCCGTAACAGGTTAATCATCTGACTAACTGCTCAGCTTTCCTGCTTTATGAGATCATCACTGCCAGTTCCAAGTGCATTTGGCTGCCAGAGAGCAAACATTCCATGTGTGAACTGGGGATACATATTGCCGTGATAACAAGTCTGGCAAATTTGAAACATACTGATTTAATCTGAAACAGCACTAAACTCCAACACACCGTTGGGGACCTGGGCCTGGGGCAAAGCCTCCTAATTTGCTTTCAGGTGGCATCAGTCGTAATGCCTCAGGGCTTTGAGAAGGTAAAACATGCCTACCTACAATCCTCAAAAAGTCATCCAGTCCATGCCCCACCTTCCATCAGGTGAGAGTCAGTACACCTGGACCATCGTCAGCCTTGCCTATTAAGCTGAGGTTCCACTTGATATGATCCACAGTTGAGGTTACCACTGCCCTCAGGGGGAAATCTATGTATATCGGGTGACTAAATACAGTCACGGCAAATGGCCATGGTCTCGCAGTAACAACCCACACATAGTTTCCAGAAGGCATCAGTAGCTCCTTATAGGTACCTCAAAACTTCAAATCCATGGATTTGGCCATAGGTTAAGGTGGGGAACGGGATTTTTTTTTTCTTTCCACTTAATTCTCACACAGTGTTACGAGTGCAATCGTTGAGGCATACAAAAAGATGTAGAAACACCAAGAAGGTAGGAAAGGGATGGGGAAAGGGGCACATTTATTAAATAGTGGTTAGCATAGTGGTTAAGAATACAGGCTCTGAAGCTGGACTACTTGGGTTTGAATCCTGGGTCTTCCATTACCTTGGTGTGCTGTCTAACGTAGGACAAATTACTTAACCTCTTTGTGCCTCAGTTTCTTATAGGACTATTAATTTGTGTAGAACACTAAGAACAATGCCTGCTCCATATGAGTGCCACATAAATATGACATTACTGCAGCAAGTCCTATGTTAACTGCCTTATTACTTAACAATTTTTTTGAAAAGGAAATTACTGAGTTCTGCTACGCTAGTTATAATAATGTCTGTGACCAGGGGTATATATCAGGAAGGAAATAAACAGATATGTGGACCAAACCCTTGTTTCTTCTACTAGTCTCTTCTAGCATAAAGGATTTCATACTGTACCTGATAGCTTTTTTTTTTGGCGCATTAATATGAATTGGAAATCTCTCCATGTCAGAATATGTAGATCCACACCATTGTTTTTAACTGCCGTATAGTATTACGTAATATGGAAATATAATAGATTATTGGCACATTCTCTTATATTTATTCTGTATCTAATGTTTACTGTGTACAGTACAAGATGTGGGGAGGACGCATAGCTGGTAGTGTAGCGTAGAACATGGTTCTCCAAGAAGCTGGTGGGGAAATTTGGGACTTAAATGAAATAATCATAGACGGCAAGAAGGTATGTAATAAAATATTAAATGGAATTCAAAACTAAGTGTCAGTGTTTGTGATTTAATAGGAAATAGCAATAAATTGTGTAAAACCATGGAGCCAAAGGCCTGCCTCCTAGAAGCTCTGGCTGGGCTAGAGAGGAAATTTACCCATTAGTTCTTCCAGCCTCACTGAAAAATTACTCAAGACAAGAAAGACAAGTCTACACTCCCTTAACAAGCTACAACACAGCAGCACACTGGTGTCTCACGTAGAGGTGGAATGCAGCAAGCCTACGTGTTCTCTTGCAACTCGTTGGGCACATGGGCAGGACCTTCCTAAAGCAGTGCAGGGATTTGTTCTCACCTCCAGCCTCTGACAGAGGTTTGTGTTGTTCTCCTTGAATCCCAAGTGGCACAGATAAGTCCTTTAAAAGGCACAGCGAATCTGCTCAAGGACCCCAAATGAGAACTCCCTTTCTTGAGATCTCCGGTCCTTTGTTTGGTTCTGCTTCCTTGGGAAGAATTCGCAGGGTTGTGAGAGCAGTTACCCCATAGGGCCCAGTTAGGGACATTCTGTGCTTAGGTATTCATAAATTTCTGCCAAGACCAGATTTCTTTTACCCCACCCTTATGTACTAATCGCTACCTAAATCAGTAACACCTGGTTGCCAAAGAATTAGATTGTGTCAAAGCCCACACTTGGTATTCCTTCTGCAAGGCCCTACCCAGCATCGTTCTAATACCTGGGTTAGGATAAACCTTTCGATTCTATCCTTGACCGCATGTATTTTCATGTATGCCTTTCTATTTGTATTGATGGGAGAGTCAATAGTCAATGAAAAGAAAAATATTATTAGGCACTCACTATATATTTAGCTCTGTACAAAGCATGGGGTTGGGGATGCTGGCAGAGGGAGGGTTATAAGAAAAATGAGACATAGCCCTGCTTTGGGGGGCTTAAAACCCTGACAGACATAAGAACACAACACGTTAGATCCTGAAACGGTCAAGGTAGACAGCATAGACCATATGTGCTGTGGGAGAGCAGAGAAGTGCCCCTAGAAGGGAATGGAGTCCCTGTAAAGGGCAACTGTTGTAAGGAGCATCTATTCTCACCTCCCAAATACTCCATGTCAGCCTCTTCTGGCAGCCCTGGGGAGTGAGTTCAGTAAAACAGGATGATCCAATGTGGCAAATAGACCAACATTTTGCTCACAGATTCACAGAAAGTCAGTGTTTCCCTGATCATTTGGGAACCAAAATGACTAGACTGTATTTTTCCTGGAACATTTTATTTTCCAATAAAGAAAAGTAGAAAGACCGCAACAATGAATATTTGTAAACTCTTCCCTACATTCATCAATTTTGCTATATTTACTTTATCTCTTTCTATAGAATGCATCCCCTCCCCCCTTAGAAAGAAAGTGCCAGGGGCACCTGGGTGGCTCAGTCGGTTAAGTGTCCGACTTCAACTCAGGTCACGATCTCGCGGTCTGTGAGTTCGAGCCCCGCGTCGGGCTCTGGGCTGACGGCTCAGAGCCTGGAGCTGCTTTGGATTCTGTGTCTCCCTCTCTCTCTGACCCTCCCCCGTTCATGCTCTGTCTCTCTCTGTCTCAAAAATAAATAAACGTTAAAAAAAAATTAAAAAAAAAAAAGAAAGAAAGAAAGTGCCAGACATCATCCGTGAAGACTTCAGCATATATCTTCCAAGAAAGGTACTCTCCTACCTAACCACAATATAATTATCATTCATATACAGTTTATATTCACTTTTCCCAATTGCCATACAACAATGCCCTCCATAGCTCTTATATAATATAATCACGGATTAGTCATTGCATTGGGTGTCTTGTCTCCTAAATCTCCTTTAATCTGTAACCCTATTCCCTTTTTTTTTTGGCCTCTCATCATCTTGACATTTTTGAAGAGTGCAGCTGAGTTGTTCTGGAGAATGACCCATGATTTGGATTTGCCTGATTTTTCCCTCATGGTTGAATTCAGCTGTTATTTCTTTTTAAAGATTATTGTGGTAAAATATCTGTACCACGAAAGTTACCATGCTAACCATGTTTAAGTGTACAATCCAGTGGCACTGTGTACATTCATAATATTGTACAACCATCACTGCTGTTTCCAGAATGTTTTCGTCATCCCAAACAGAAATTCCATACCCATTAAACAATAACTCCCCATCTCCCCTACCCCCGGCTCCTGGCAATCATCATTCTACTTCCTGTCTATGAATTTCCCTATTCTAGGTACCTTATGTAAGTAGAATCATACAACATTTCTCCTTTGGCCACTGTCTTATTTCACTTAATATAATGTCTTCAAGTTCATCCATTTTGTAGCATGTGTCAGAATTTCCTTCCTTATTAGGGCTGTATGATATTCCTTTGTATGGGTATACCACATTTTGTTTATCCATTCATCCGTTGACAGACACATGGGTTGTCTCTAACCTTTGGTTATCATGAATATGGTTGCTATGAACATTGGTGTACAGTTATCTTTTCAAGTCCCTGCTTTCAATTATTTTGGGTATAGGGGTGCCTGAGTGGCTCAGTTAGTTTAGCATCTGACTTCAGCTCAGGTTGGTGAGTTTGAGCCCCACATTGGACTGGCTGCTGTCAGCATGGAGCTCGCTTCAGATGCTCTGTCCTGCGCTCTCTCTCTGCCCCTCCCCCACTTGCTCACGCACGCTCTCTCTCTCTCTCTCTCTCTCTCAAAAATAAATAAACATTAAAAAACATTATTTTGGGTATATACCTATATGCCAGATCATATGGTAACTCTATTTTTAACTTTTTGAAGAACCACCATACTGTTTTCTATAGTGGTTGCATCATTGTATGTTCTTACAAGCCTCCAGTTTTCACAGTTCTCTGCAGTCTCTCCACATCCTCACCAATGTTTTTTTCTTTTTTTTTTTTAATAATAGTCATCCTAATGGGTGAGAAGTAGTATCTCAATGTGATTTTGATTTGCATTTTGTTAATGACTAATAATGTTGAGTATTTATGTGCTTCTTGGCCATTTGTATATCTTATTTGGAGAAATGTCTATTCAAGTTGTCCACTTTTGTTTTTTGTTTTTTGTTTTGTTTTGTTTTGTTTTTGCATGCTTTTGGTTTGTTTTTTTTTAAAGTTTATTCATTTGTTTTGAGAGAGAGAGTAAGTGCGGGCCCACGCATGTGTGCACACACACAAACAGGGTCAGGGCAGAGAGAGAGAGAGAGAGAAAGAGAGAATCGTAAGCAGGAGCCCGAGGTGTGGATGGAGCTCATGAATGTGAGGTCATCGCCTGAGCTGAAATCAAGAGCCCGATACTTAACCAACTGAACCACCCAGGCGCCCCCCACTTTAAAAAAAAAATGTACACTTTTGAATTTTTTGTTGTTGTTCTTCTTCTTCTTTAAGTTACAGAAGTTCTTTTCATATTTTGGACATTAATTTCTTATTAGATGTATGATTTGCAAATAGTTTCTCCCAGTCTGTGGGCTGTTTTTTCACTCTCTTGATAGTGTCCTTTGCACAGAATTTTATTTTTGATGATGTCCAAACTGCATATTTTTCTTTTATTGCCTGTGTTTTGTGTGTCATATCCTAGAAGTCACTGCCAAGTTCAATGTCATGAAGATTTTCCCTTATGTTTTCTTCTAAGATGTAAATAGTTTTAGCTCTTAAGTTTGGGTCTTTGATCCATTCTGAGTTAATTAAAAAAAATTTTTTTAATGTTTATTTATTATTGAGAGACAGAGAGACACAGAGCATGAGCAGGGGAGGGGCAGAGAGAGGGGGAGACACAGAATCTGAAGTAGGCTCCAGGCCCCAAGCTGTCAGCACAGAGCCCAATGCAGGGCTCGAACTCACCAACCATGAGACCATGACCTGAGCTGGACTCGGTCACCCAATCAACTAAGCCACCCAGGCGCCCCTTTTCTGAGTTAATTTTTGTATATGATGTAGATAACAGTCCAATTTCATTCTTTTACATGTGGTAATATCCTATTTTTCTAGCACCATTTGTTGAAAAGACTGGGCATTTCCCATTGAATAGTCTTGGTACCCTTGTCAAAAATCAGTTATTTCTGGCTTATTATTTCTGGCTTTCTAGTCCATTGGTCTGTATATCTGTTCTATTCCATTTTAAGAAGTATATGATTTCTTCCAAACTCTTTCTCATCCTTGCACCCACTCCCTGAAGGAGGGAATAAGGAGGAAAAGTCTTAAATGCAAAAGAATTAATTAATTAATGTTATGGTGCCCTGGATTTGAATGCTAGGGAGAGTGCAACATTCTGAAGGTGCCCAATTTTCAGACTAGCATTCAAATTGTCAGTGGTGAGCAAGCACTTTATTCTATTTTGAATCCCCTTACTATCTTAGGCACAACCATTCTTTACATGTTTTTCCCTGTGTTACCAAACTTAGAGGACCCAAATGTGCTTGCAAGTTATGCTGTCTTGAAATCCCACGTGATGGAAATGAGACTGATTCCTGTGTGTGTTTAGCCTTTAACTCATGGAAGAAGAATTGTTATTAATCAACAGTTATTTACTGACCATGCTTTATGTGCGGCGCTGTAACATAAAATTTATGTTCATGGTGGCTTCCACTGTAATTGGGGAGACAAAGTGTATATATAAATGGATAATTGCCTAGAGAAGGGAGAAATGAGAATTGAAATAGTTGGCAAAATCTCCAAATGTGGGGTCTTTTGGGGATTGCTAAAGAGGAAGAATAAACTCGGATTCAGGGTTGAAGGGGAAGAATAGTGGGTATTAAAACAAAGGCAGGAATGAATAAGCTATCTGGGGACAGTGAGAAGGCCAGCCTGAATAGATGGAACAGTGTGTGGGGGAGAACCCTAGTGGATAGGTGGGGTGGGGCTAAATTATGTAGGATTTTTAAATAACCAGGCAGAGGGGTGTGCACTTGATTTAGTAGGACAGTAGGATACCCTTAAAAGTTCTTAAATGGCATGGTAAATAAGGGATGGTGGTACTGGTTTAGGTAGATTTGTTCCAGGAGGGGATATGGGATAGGCTTTCAGAGAAGAGGAATTGATTCAGTTATCAGAGGACTTCCCTGAAAAGAAAAGTAGTAGGTCTTTGCCCCAAGTCCAAGGTCAGATTGAGGTGTGTTTCAGAACCCTTGCTAATCGAAACCCACTGTTAGAAAAATGCACTGGATCTAAAATCTTATAAGATCTTGCCCAAATTCAACCAGACCCACTAATCTTTTGTGTTAATGGCATAAAATTTCCACTCTTGGTTCTGGCTTGGTTTGGCACTCTCCCCAGATTGCCTCACTGTGGTGCCGAGCTTCCAAAGCTACCAAGCTACAGGCAGGGCTGCAAGTTTAGTTTCCTCATTTTTACAAAAGGTCAAGTTTCCTAAATTGGTGGATCAACTTGAATTTGTGTTGAGAAAGTGCACAAAATTCTTGCAGCTGACCTTCAGGGGGTCATTGCAGCTGACCTTCAGAGCTTTCTCCCCATTTCTCCCTGCGCCCTCCCCACCTCCATTCCCCTAGATGCTCAGCCTCATCAGGACCTAGCACTTTCTTTTCACTCAGTGCTCTCCCAAAACAGCTGAACATTGCCTAGGATGCACACAAGCCATTCAAGCTGCTCAGTCCCAGACAGGGATGTCGAACCTTGCCAGTTGACATTTTGGGGGTCACAGGGAAAGAGAGGATAAGCAAGCAGGAAGTGTTTCGTGGGCTTGAATCAGGGAATATGCAAGGACACCCCATGAACATTCCAGAGCTCAGTGCTAGACAATGGCATGTGCAGAACCATTAGGCTGATTTCCCCTGTGGTTGGAGGTTGGCTGCGTTTTTACCCTCCCTTCTCTGCCTGAACACTCCCAACACTGGAATTTCTTCAGATGGCTACCGTGTTTGGTTTTCAACCAGGACAAACAAAAAAAAAAAGGGGGGGGAGATTTGTTTTCCCGTCAGCTTTTGCTCAATGGAATCTCTGATTCTACTTACTGGTCATGCCTTGGACACTCCTGAGGCTGTTTAGGGCTTTAAACCCTGAGCACACAGGACTCCTAGCTTTGCTGACCCCTCTTCCACATCCTGAGCCTGAATACAAACTTCGTCTTCCTCACCCCCAGTGTCCCTTCAATCTGAGTAATTCTGCAGCAAATTCTCAGCCAATATTCCACCCACAAATTGCTAATTTCAGCTGAACTTCCTCAAACTGGAGCACCCCTCACCAAATATTTTGGGCTATCTCACAATCTATCTCAGCTGCACGTCTTGCTGGTATTTCCAAGTGGTGAAAAATCTCCCCTCATCTTAAAGGCTTCATAGTAAGCTCAGCCCCCTAAGGGCTGATGAAGAAATCTGGAGTTCTACCCTATTCATACCTAATTCCAGCCTTCCAGGAGTTTCAATACAGGATCTCTCAAAACCTTTGGTGTTTTGTTTCTCACCTTCTTTTTTCCCCTAACTGAAAATGGGGTGAGGAGCAGGAGAAGGCATTATGAATCAGTGTGATTAAAAAAACAAAACATGTGGACAAGCAAGGAGCGTCTTTGCACTTCCCATTTCTAATCTCAGGGATCAGGACGTAGAGGCAACTCTCAGGTGAGTAAATTTGCAGATGCCCATGCATGTCCGGAACATTCCTCAAGGGTCGTTAGAGACTGTCCAGCGGGGGCGTGGGGGCTAGTCTTCCGTTTTGGTTTTCTTTCAAAACTTCTGTCCAGAGAGCATCCTGTTCTGTTACATACATACCCACTGCCGTCTCCAAATTGCTAGGTTGAGTACAACAATGCTCAAGTGCCTGGCATTGGGTTATACACAGACAATGAGCTACAAGACCAACCCAATGAGCTGGTGCCAACCCTAGGATGGGTTGTTGCTGAGTTCTTTCCGACCAGCCCTCTGTCCATTTGCCTTTCTGTCTTCCCCTCCAGATCCCAAGAGCACAACCTCTTCCTCACTCAGCAGTTGAAGGCACTTTACAATATTTTCTTTAAAAAAAAAAATGTTTATTTTGAGAGAGAGAGCATAGGGGAGGGGCAGAGAGAGAGAGGGAGAGAGGCAACCTCAAGCAGGCTTGGGGCTGTCAGCACAGAGGCTGACTTGGGGCTTGAACTCATGAACTGTGAGATCCCGACCTGAGCCAAAATCAAGAATGGGATGCTTAACTGACTAAGCCACCCAGGTGCTCCCATTTTATAATGTTTTCAAATACACCCTTGATCCTTGCACATATTTAAGAAAAAGCTGTTCCCCCTCCAGAACATTTGGCAGAAAGCTGACCCTCTTCCTTCTCACTCACTCGGGTCAGTGATATGGTTGTCCTGTCTTCCCTGGGAGGGGATATGGGTGAGCTGGGGCCTCTCAGAAGGGAGCCTGTGGCCCAAGGTGCACACACCAGCCTTTGAGTGAGGAAAGGGAATGGGGCAGGAGGGCTGTGCCCCTTGGGGATCTGCATTTTACAGGCTTTTAATTTTATTTTTAAGTAAACGCTACCCCCACTGTGGGGCTCGAACGCAAGAGTCACTTTGCAGGCTATATTTAGAAGCAGTTTCCTGCTCGTAGAAAGCAGTGGCCAGCTCTGTCTATAAGTATGACTGAAGAGTCACTTTCTTTCAAAAGCTCGATTTATAGGTGTTTACTGTTTTCTGTAAAATGGAAAAAAAAATGTTGCCTTACAGGCATGTAGCCCCCAGTGCATTCTCAAGTCTCCAGAGGAAGGAGTGGGCAGCAGTTTGGTAAAATTCCACTCTATCTTAGAGTTACCTGAAGATAGGAACCAAGGTGAGGCTTTCAGGACAGCAGAGACTGAAGTTTCCCGTTTTCATCACCTAGATGTTGGTGGACGGATTTAGAAGACAGGATTCTGGGGGTGTGTTCCTCCCTTCCCCTTCAGCAGACCTATCCTACCTCCATCCAGCATAGTGGCCAATGAGGTTCAAATCCCATGTTACTAGTTGTGTGACCTGTTTACTCGTTATGTGAACCTGGGCAAGTTCCTCAATAACACTATTTCCCTCACAGGATTATTGTGAGGATTACATGGGAAGTGTGTAGGATAGGGACTGGCATACATCGAATAAGCATTACTGTGATTATGAGTTTTTTCCTCTCCTTGGCTGTAAAATGAGGAAATGCTCATAACTGCTGTGTTGGTCATTCTGCCTTCTGGACAGGAAGATGTCCACTGTGTGTGAACACTCACCGTAAATGTCGTTATGAGGGGACATAGAGGAAAGGAAAGACCTGCTCTGGGAGGGGAAGAGACTTCTCAGTGGGTTTCTCAGAGAATGTGTGACAAGGGAAAAAACCTGTACCCTGCTTTCCCTTGTGGAAGATGCCTTCAGCCTGAGGCCTGTCAGAGGCTCGGGGACCTGGGTCATTTCTCTACACAGAGCAGTTTATTAGCTAAGCCTGGGGATGGAAGAAAGCTGTGGAGGGATCGTGCAGGCATCTGACACACTCAGCCTCGATCTTTGGACTGCAGCTCCCTTAGTGACTGGCCTGTCTCTGTAGACATCTTCACACCCTGAGTCCTCCTGTCTGGCACAGAGTGTGAAAGAGGCGCCGGGAGGGCAGACAGGACTTGGATTTTGGCCAGGGTCCCTCGAGCAGTGACGAGCTGCAGCCACCGGGCTCCAAGTCTGCCCTAGCAGATTCTGGCTCCACCTCAGGGCCTAGCCCCACACTCGGGGCCCAGGCTCTGGGCACACGGTGCCACTCTTAGCATGCATGTCATGCTAAGGGCCATGCCCTCCAAGTCTTCCCATGCCTCTCTTGAACCCCTGGCCCTTTCTAGGCTTTTATAATCAGAGTCATCTTTGCTCTGCTTTGTCCAGCCAAAGCCCACCCCATCTGTGAAGGTCCACTTCAATCTCACCTCCTCCATGAAGCCTTCCCTCACCTCCCAGCTCGCACCAGCAGTCTCACTGTCCTGTTTCCTCGTTACCTATTCCATCCATTTGGAGAGTAGACATGTAGTTAATTATATTCCCCCCAAATGTTTGAGTGCAAGGCACTGGGGTGGGTATTGGGGGAATCTATAAAAGTAAAGGACAGGACCTTCTATCAAGAAGCTTGAGGGTGCCTGGGTGGCTCAGTTGGTTGAGCATCTGACTCTTGATTTCAGCTCAGGTCATGATCCCAGGGTCGTAAGATGGAGCCCTGCTTTGTGCTCTGCACTTGGCATGGAGCCTGCTTGGGATTCTCTCTCTCTCTCTCTCTCTCTCTCTCTCTCTCTCTCTTTCTCTCTTTCCCCCCGCCTTTCCCCCTCTGCCCCTCCCATATGCATGCCCTCTCTCTCTTAAAAATTTTTTTTTTAATTTAAAAAAATACCAAGAAGTTTAAACTCTAAGAGAATGGCCTGGAAAATCCCCTATTGCCATCTTGCTCTTCAGGTCTGGTATTATTATTTAACATAATAATAATAATAATAATAAACCATTTGGGGAATACTTGCTATATGCCAATACTGTGCCAAGAAGTTTACACAAACCATTTGAGCCTTAATAGTACTCCTATAAGGTAAATGCTATTGTTATTCCTACATTACAGACAAGGAAACCAAGATGCAGAAAGGTTAAGTAATTGCCCCATGTCAGCTGATAAGAAAGCCAGTATTTCAACCAGGCAGCCTGACTCCATTATTATACTCCTAACTACTGTGTCATATTTTTCCTGTGTTTTACCTTTTCTGCTCAGCTAGAGTGAGACTCTTCAAAGCCAGGCACCTGCCTCATCCTTCCTCACAGCCCTTGCAACACTTAGTGCATTGTTGCCTTTGTAGGTAGGCAGCATACGTGCCCAGGTAGTGAGTACTCAGTCGGGATTCAGGGATGCCTTGGTTAACAGGTCCTACTGCAGAGGGGAGAAGGGGTTGCTCAAGGTTTCTTACTTCTGGGCAAGAGAGCCAGGAAAAGAAAGGGAGTCCAGGGTCCACATACTGTTATGTACTAACTCTTTGCTTGCACTGCCTCCAGGACTGGACCAAGGCTACCAAGGACGCATGCAGCTAGGTACTAGGAGGGCCTTTTTTTTTTTTAAATGTTTATTTGTTTTTGAGAGAGAGAGGGAGGGAGACAGAGTGCGAGTCGGGGAGGGACAGAGAGACTGGGGAGACAAAGAATCTGAAGCAGGTCTCAGGCTCTGAGCTGTCAGCACAGAGCCCAATGCAGGGTTTAAATTCACAAGCCACGAGATCATGACCTGAGCTGAAGTCAGACACTTAACTGACTGAGCCACCCAGGCGCCCCTGGGAGAGCTTTTACAGTGTGGGTGTAGGCCCATTAGGAACAGGCCCAGAAGGTTAGTGCTTACCAAGACCAGGGAATCCCACACATTGCCTAAAACTAAGAATGTCCTGCCTTGAGAACAGACTCTTCTCATCTTCCAACCTACAAGCCTTCAGCATACCTTAGGATTTCTTACCACATCTGCTGAGTTAAGAGTAATCATATGTCTAAGAGCAGGAGCGCTTGGAGCAAAAAAAATGTCCATCCCCATACAAGAGGACAGATTCTCTGAAGTTTCGTTTTGTTTTTAATATTTATCCATTTTTGAGAGACAGACCACAAGCATGGGAGGGGCAAAGAGAGAGGGAGACACAGAATCTGAAGCAGGCTCCAGGCTCCAGGCTCCCAGCTGTCAGTACAGAGCCCGATGCAGGGCTCAAACCCACGAACCGTGAAATCATGATCCGAGCCAAAGTCAGATGCTTAACTGAGCCACCCAGGCGCCCCATCCTAGTACTTCTTTATGTACATGGAACATCTTTATGTTCCCCAGTATCCTTTATGTCCTAACCTAATTAGAGGTCCATAAATACTGGATAACTTAATATTTTAAATCAAAGGGTAAAATAATTAAGTGGAGGGATTTGAATGTGTAGAGCCTTGCCCTGCTGATCTTCCTTCAAAGTGCTCATACACTTATACAAGCTGTAAAGACATTTAGACAGCTATAGTCCTAGAACACTGAGATTGAATTGAATCCAGCAGGGTAAGACTATAGGGAACAATGGATCATTTGCATAGTACGTTGTAGAGGGAAAGGACAGGACACAGAGTTCAGGGTGGTGGGTAGAGGAAGGGCTGTAATAGCAATGAATTTCATTCTTTGAAATATTGCCCAACATCCTGGTATTTGGGAAATTTACCTCCCTTGGTTGGTGCAAATTATGGTATCCTAGTCAAGCCTGCCAGCCTAGACTCTCACTGGTGGACCTGTTGCTTTTCCCCTGAGGCCCTCCAGACCTATTGCCCTCTCAGTCAACCCAGAGCAAGTGATGGATGCAAACGAAGTCTAAGGATGGATGTTCTTGGGCCAACTGAGCTTGGACTCAAATTGGTTAAAAACCACTGGACTTTCGGAATCAGAATGGCATTTTACGTGGGTGGAAAAATCTTCCTTGATTTTGGCTTGTTCGTTTAGGGACTCACAGGACTGCACAGGCTGGGCAGGCTGCCTCAGCAGGAGGATGAGCCTTCAGACGAGGCAGGCGAGGTGTCTGCACACAGAATTTGAAGGTGGAAAGAGAGCCGCACGGGGGTGGGGAGTGGGACAGGAGGAGAAGAAACTGGGAAATCCTTCCCAGAGTTGAGAGCAGCTTTCCATTTCCAGGACTACAGATCTGCGGGTCCAGAGTTCCTAGGATAGAAACTTGTAAAATGGTAGTGTCAGGAGGGATTCTTGACTCTTAGGTGGTCTCTGTTCCTAAGCCCCTTTTGTGGTTCCATTCACTTTATCCCAGATCCCTAGGGAAGCTAGCGTTGAGATGAGGTCTACTTGTGTGATGTGCCTTAGAGCATGCAGCCCTTTTCTGAGCCAGTCTTCCCAAATCCAAGAGAACCTGTAATAGCAGCTGGGAAAGGGAACATGGAGAGGTCCCATTAAAAGTCCTGTGAGACTCATAGAGCTTAGATCTATAGAAAACTAAGAGAAGGTAAAATTAAACTTATTGAAAGCCACCCACAGAAGAGCAGGATTTCCTAACCTGAAGTCTATAAATCCCCAAGGCGGTCTGTGGTGAATTCAGGGGGTAGTGAACCTGCTGAAATTGTGTGTAAAAATTAGATATGCTTGTGTAGGTGTGGCTACATTTTTTTTCTGGAATGAGGGTCCATAACCTTTATCAGATTCTTAAAGGGTCTGTGACCTCCTGAAGTTAAACAAAACAAAACAACGCATTTTTCTAGAGGATAAAGGTGGGAACTGGGTGTCAGGGGAATTTGGAGGACATTCCAACTCCTCCCACTTCCCATGTGCTGCAAACATATGTGCAGTGGGAAACAATGACAAATACAGGGCAGTGACAGGTCAGTTTTTTTAAAAAAGACCTTCAAACCGATAGAATTTGATAGAACCGACAGAATAAAATCTGAGGACTTCCCAGATTTTCTTATAAAGGTTGTCTTTCTCTTCTTAAGTGACACGACTTTCTTACCTATCCCTCTTTCTTCCCTTTTGTCTTCGCTGCCACAGGAACACCTGTTCTAGTACCTGCTATTTGTTCCAGAAGGGGATTAAGGCTAGTAGGGGAGGTCTCATGTGTCAGGCTGGAAAGAAGAGCCACAGTCAGGAGAGGTTCAGTGTGTCCATCTGATCCAGTAGGAGCCAAACTTCTCGACCTTGTACATCTTTAAAACCTCTAAAACACTTTTGGATTACTGCAAGTATTTGTAATTGTACTTTTCGTATCCATAAATGAAAAACTCCATGCTGATAAAAAGCAACCGTGTGGGGCGCCTGGGTGGCTCAGTCGGTTGGGCATCCAAGTTCGGCTCAGGTCATGATCTCGCAGTCTGTGAGTTCGAGCCCCGCGTCGGGCTCTGTGCTGACAGCTCAGAGCCTGGAGCCTGTTTCAGATTCTGTGTCTCCCTCTCTCTCTGACCTTCCCCCATTCATGCTCTGTCTCTCTCTGTCTCAAAAATGAATAAACGTTAAAAAAAATTTAAAAAGCAACTGTGTATTCACTAATCCTTTAAATACCCATTTTTAAAAATTACAGCAACATCCCTGTGTGTTTCAAAACCAGCTCCACACCTACGTGTGAGATCAATTATTTATTGTGTCTATATGCAATGGCTGTTGTGCCACTGATTCAAGGACCCTTTACTGTAACTGAGGACCTTCTCCTCTTTCCACAAAGTGGGAATCACTGTCTAATTTAAGCTCTCCACTCTATAAATGAGGAAACTGTGGTCTAGTAAAACCAGTCTCCTAGCGAGGTGGTGTGGAGCCCATTCCAGAACCCAGGCCTCCCTACTATCTTCTGGCTTCTTTGCAGGATGCCTGTGTAGCCATAGAATGCTCTTAGAGCATCTGATCTCCCACTGGCCTCCGGAACTGCCTCCCTTCAACAGCCACACTGCCACACCCTCCCCTCACTGAGAGGTCTCCAAAGGGTACTCAAGGGGAGAAAGGACTCTGGATCTTTGACAGGACAGTGTGCTGCCATCCAGCACCCTAGAAAGCTGCAGAATGGGCCAGAGGGGCCTTTTATACACTTTGGTTTTAAATCAATAAATCAGATTTCCCCCCCACTTACCTTTGGAAAACACTTTGTCCCTTTCATATGACCAGACCTGGGAAACAATCAGACGAGGGTGTGGGTTATGCGGCACCCAGCCTTGGTAACAAACTGGAACCCAATGGCTGCCGTGGGCTAAGGGTGCTGGCCTTGGGTTCAGCCCTGCCTCATTTAGTCCTTACAAAACCCCTGTGAGTTAAGTAGTGTTATTCTCATCTTCATTTTACAGATGAGGAGACTGAAGCTTAGAGAGGTTAGTGGCAATGTCACGGAGTTATTAAAGGCTTCAGAGATGGGATTCGAAGCCAAGCCTGAATCCAGAGCCTGCAGTGACGACCATGATGCAATACTATGTTATGTGAGGCTGACTGGGCTCTGGATTCTTGGGTCCTCCTTGGGACTGAATTATTTTGTTACTCCTTTACTCAAGGAATCATTCTAAACCCAGCCATAGTTAAGCAGTAATGTGGAAGCCCTTCTCTTCCAAGAGACTGGAAACCTCTTTGCCAAATCTTTCAGGGACGCAGATGGACTCCACAAACAATACGCATCCCATGAGGGCAGAGACAGTTATTTTTTGCTATTTATTTGTTTGTTTATTTATTTATTTATTTATTTATTTAGAGATAGAGACTGTGCGAGTAGGGGAGGGGCAGAGAGAGAGGGAGATGGAGAATTCAAGCACTGACAGTGTGGAGACCGATGTGGGGCTTGAATCTATGCAACTGTGAGATCATGACCTAAGCCAAAACCAAGAGTCTGAGGCTTAACCAACTGAGCCACCCAGGTGCCCCTATTCTTTGCAATTCCGATTCTAGTTCAGAGCTCATGTTCAGAGGAGGTTGTTCCTATGCTCATTCCCACGTCTGCCCCCGCTCTCCTCCAATCCTAAAATGCTCCCTCCCCAGTCCACTCAGCAGCAAAAGAATATATAGGCTTATGCAAAGGTTTCCCTACTCCAGGAAGTTCTTCAGAACCATATAAACCCACACTGATTTTTTCCTTTCTTCTGGATCATTTTCTCTCTGGCCTAAACACAGCTTCTGCCTTTTGTCTGTTTTGACTCATGTGAGAGCCTTACTCCCCCAGCAATTTTTTTGTAACGTTTATTTATTTTTGAGAGACAGAATGTGAGCAAGAGAGAGAGAGGGAGGCACAGAGAGAGAGGGAGACACAGAATCCGAACCAGGCTCCAGGCTCCGAGCTGTCAGCACACGGGGCTTGAACTCACAAACTGGGAGATCATGACCTGAGCCGAAGTTGGACGCTTAACCAATTGAGCCACCCAGGCGCCCTGGCCCATCAAGCTTCTTGAAAGCAGAGGCCAAATGTATTCTGCATCCCCTAGCCCATACATCCAGCACACCGAAGACTGCTAAGTGGTACTTACAGGACTGAATTGAGAACAAGGTCCTCCCTCTTGGACCATTCATTCTAGCCAGTGCTCTCCTCCAAAGAAATTATTGGTCCCCCACCCCCTACCTAATTCCCTGAGGTTCATGATCTTGAAAGTGCTGGGATTTGTTTTTGCTGCCTCGTCAGAAAGAAGCCTGACCTTTCTGAGAATCTTTTGTCTGTGGGGCCCACATGGCTCTGCCTGGAAGTCTTGAGACCAATTTTTCTGCACCTGAGCAGGGCTCTCCTAGAGCTCTGAGACGCCATTCAAGGCTTTGGCAGCTTTCACTTTTAAAACCACCTGAGTCCAGACAGTGGGTTAAATGCAAGATTTGGAGAAAGGTGTGTGAGTTTTCTTCTCCACTCTTGTCTCTCACTCAAGGGTTCTTCTTAGCCAAGTGTGTTTGTCTTTTGCTATTCCAGGAGGCCGAGAGCCTCTTTCTCTCTGCAGACTGAGACAGAATGTCTGGCGCTAGAGGCACTTCAGCTCCTGACCCAACACCACCATCTCCCTGGAGCCCAGTGCTCTGGTGTGGACCTTCACTGGGTCAACCAGGACTGCTCACTGAAGCCTGCTGGGAGTCTTGAGCAAGCTATACACTTCTCTGAACCTCAGTTTTTTCATCTGTAAAATGGAGGGGCTGGGCATTGATCACTAAATTCTTTCCTGCACTAATGTTAAAGAGTTCTAAAATAGCATGGGCTTCTCATCATTTTCACCACGTCTACCCCCACCTCACCACTGACTTCCCACAGAATTTTATCCACACTGTGGTCAGGGATGAACCTTGACCTGTCCAGCTAGGAGATCCTATAGGTTAGGATAGTCTTATCGACAAAACAGGAGTACTACCACCCTGGAAAACTGCAGAAGGGGACAGAAGGGTCTTTTATGCAGTTTGACATTAAATCAATAAACCATATTTTCTCCTACTTTCCCTTGGAAATGCTTTATCCCTTTTGGAATACCAGGATCCTTTTTTTCACTGAATGACTTTAATAACAATAATAGTATCTGAAATTTGTTCCTGTTCTTTACAGTTTATGAAATGGTTTTACATCGACAATCTCATTTTTTTACGATTTTATTTTTAAGCAATCTTTACACCCAACATAGGGCTTGAATTCCCAACCCCGAGATCGAGAGTTGCATGCTCCATGGACTGAGCCAGCCAGGAGCCCCCCTACAATCTCATTGTTAAATCCTCATAACAACCCCATGCAAAAGGCAGGGATTATTCTTCCCTTTTTGCAGACAACGTAAATGGAATGATTTGCGTAAATTATCCAACCAGAATGATAAAGCTGAGAATGAATGTACCGTGTCCTAAATAGAAACTGCAGGGACATAGAAGCCAGGAGCAAATGCTTATCTGTTTAAGGATGTTTACCTTACCGTGATAGGACTCAGTGTGAACATTTGAAGGAGCGCTCTCTGTAATGTATAAATTATATGCAAATAATATGTAAATCTGCCTCTGAAGTTTTTGAACTAAGAGCTTGCTTGGTGTTTTACAAAAGAACACAACAGCACACATTCGGTTCCTTTCCCCAAGCCAGAGCCGGAGAAAACAGAGCAGAGTGTGAGGGCAGAGGATATTGGGCTATTACCAGCCTGCTTTGTACTTTCTCCTGACAATTTTTGTGGGAACCAGAGCAGGTGGAGTAGGAGGTAGGGAAAGGAGAAAAGAGCTCCCTGTGGTTCACCCCATTCCCTTCCCTTTTCACACCACTGCTCTTGCTCAGAGCCTCTTGAGACCCAAGCTTCCTTCATGAAGCCTTAGGGCCTCCCGCTTGAGAACGGCAGCTCTGAAAGACTCAGGCTGTAATCTCTCCCACACGTCCCAGGTCTCTGATTCATGTAGGTCATGCACTGCCATGGTCTGAGGCTCCTCATACAAAGTGGCGGAGTGTAATTCTTCATTCTAGAAAGAAAGACACTTGGCAAATGGTACCCAAGTCCAACTGTATAATCACCCTTCCACTGGGCAAAGGAAATCTAGCTAATCCTTGAGGAGGAGAAGGAAGAGGTTCATACCAACAGCATGGTCCTATCTGGATAGTTCAGTCAGGTGAACCTCAGGCACCACTTCTGTAACTTTATATACTGTCCCCTAGTCCCGGTCAGAAAATGCAGCTACTCTGAGGCAGAAAAGGCAGTGGGTTAGGCAGGAAAAGCCACTCATTTTTGGCTATTCAAGGAAGACTTACAGACCAGAATCCATACCAGACCATAGTCAACATGTTTCTTCGAAAAGGAAACCATTCTGTCTGTACTTACCAAAGCCGAGGCACTTTATAAATGTTTTTCTTTCTTTCTTTCTTTCTTTCTTTCTTTCTTTCTTTCTTTCTTTCTTCTTTCTTTCTTTCTTTCTTTCTCCCTTTCTTTCTTTCTTTTGAGAGAGAGTGAGCAGGGGAGGGGCAGAGAGAGAGGGAGAGAGAGAGAATCCCAAGCAGTCTCTGTGCCATCAGCACAGAGCCTGACGCGGGGCTCAAACCCACAAACTGTGATATCATGACCTGAGCTGAAACCAGGAGTCAGATGCTTCACCAACTGAGCCACCCAGGTGTCCCAAAGCCAAGGCAGTTTAAACAAATTATCTCATTTGATCCTCACAATGTCTCTGTAGGAGAGAAACTATTCTGAACCTCATTCGGGGGGAAATAAAGGTCAAGGCCACACAGCTAGCAGGTGGCCACACAGATAGCAGATTCACGGACAAGGAGGGTGACCCCAGAGACTGCACTCCTGACCAGAGCACAACACTGTCTTTATACGGAAGCCGGAGGTGGATGGGGGTACGTGAGACCTTTGAACAAGGTCTCGTGAGAAAGAGTGACCAGAATCTCAGAGATGTGAAGGCCCAGGCTTCAGGGTGACCAAGGCCTCTGGAGAACAGGTGACCCCAGATCAACTTGTGAAGGAGAAGCCTTTTCCTGGGAAGCTGGGCCCTGGCCCAGCTTCCCCACAGTCATTGCCTAACCTCTGTGGCTGAACAAAGAGGGCTGAGGTGAGGAAATCAGAACATCCTGGGGAACGAGTAGAGAACGGAAAACACGCTATTGCCACGGGGCCTGGGGCCCAGAGGCAAGGGCACCCTGTAAGCCTGGCTGAGGGCCCTGATGGGAGCCGCCTCCCTTGGCTATGTGAGCCTCCACTGGCAATAACCACCTCGGAGAGCTCAGGGAACCGTGAGAAAAAGCACAGGGGCCAGACTGGTCCTTTTATCCTAAGGAGCTTGACAGCTTCACAGATACCCCTTAATTACAAGCCCAGGAATAAAGGTAGGTAAACTGTGCTTTGGCCAGGACACTTGCCTCATCAGCTATTGTGAAGACAGGTCTGGGAGGCAGAAAGAATGCTGGGGAGAAGGATACAGAGAGGTAGGCATTAGCAGGAGTGTTTCTCAACACAGGGCCAGGGCTTTAATTGTGAGGGAAGAAGCCTGCTCTGGGACACTGTGCCAGGGACACTGTGCTCTGACTGCTACGTGCTCTTCCCCAGTATCTTTCTGCTGAGGTCCTCTTAGTATGTACCAGCCTCCACTACAACAACCTTGCTTGTGTCAGGGCAGGGGACCCAGGACAACAACAGTGGGTGACTCCACTCTTTTTTTTTTTTTAGGTTTATTTATCTATTTTGAGAGAGACAGAGACAGCGTGAGCAGAGAGAGAGGGGGAGAGAGAGAGAGAATCCCAAGCAAGCTCTGCACCATCAGCACACAGCCTGATGTGGGGCTCAAACTCAAGAAACCTTGAGATCACGATCTGAGCAGAAACTGAGAGTAGGTGCTTAACCAACTGAGCCATCCAGGTGCCCCTAGGCTTTCATTCCTCCACTCTTTTAACGAAATGCGGGCAATTTTAGCATCATATGTGCCAGAGACTTGCAGCATTTATTTTGGAAGGTAAAGTAAGGGATTTGTAATCTTTTACTGGCATAACTAAGGACTCTAGCCCCAGAATCAGGTCACATAAGGGCTGATGTATGGAAGGGTGCTCCATTTTGGGCAAAGCTGAAAGGTATGAGAAATGAGATCACTATGCAGTTTCCTTATACCACTCAGAAGTCTGGCTTCTAATTTAGAAGTTGGTAGATAGCCCCATTTCATAGTCAAGAAATCCCTGTTCTTGGCATCTTGGCCTCCTTCCTATTGGGAGAGGGGGTGGGGTGGGTTTCTTGGTGACACCTGTAACACTGTCCTTGTCATTGCCCTGTCACTTTCTCCACTATAATGAAAAGAGCACCACACAGATGATTTTCTGGCATTCCATCCCTTGAACACTTTGTGCTTCTATCACCCAAGGATCCAGACATTTGTCCTCCCAAGATCAAGCCCCTGAGCCTACATACATTCTTTTTCTCCTTAATGCAATCAGTAACTGGCCAGCACAACGCTAAAAGTCTTGAGGTATAAACCATAGAGAGATTAGTAACTTATAAGCACACAGGCTGATTACTCAGTGCATGTTGACACAGTTAATTCCAATGACCAGGTTATTACATTTCCTTTGTTTCCTTTCCTCTTTGCTTCCATTCCTGGTGAAGGCCAGTCTGCTCTTGCAATCTTTCTGTCTGTAAGACTTTGTCTTCAGTCTAGGCCAGGTAACCAATCAGAATAGCAGCGAGGTCCTGGTTTTCCACACTCAGAAATTTCCTTGAAACTGTCCTTCCTGGGAACCTCCTCTGCTCCCAGCAAATTCTTATTAGCTTTTCTAACCAACTGGCCATTAGTTCACTAAAAGTACTCCTTTCTGAAGCCCTTCACAGTAGATAAAATCCCCTGTAATGTACATCCTATCTCCTGGGGACTATTCCTCACTTTTTACTTCCATCCTTTCTTCCCACACACTTCCTCCATCAACACCACCTCTCTGTCAATCAACAGGATCTTCTTTTGCCTGTCAGTCGACCCTGAAATGGATACAGGAAGTCATGTGAGACACATTTCCTGTGCTCTGGGAGCAGGCAGCCATGAGGTGACAGTCTCTCACGTAGCCCTCTGTAATACCCCATGGTACATGCTGTACTAGAGGGATGAACCAAATGCTTTGGGAGAACTGAGAAAGACGGATAAATTTAGACCATGAGCAAGGCTTCCCAGCTGAGTTGGGCTTTAAAGAGTAAGTAGAGGGGCACTTGGGTGGCTCAGTCAGTTAAGCCTCCGATTCTTGATAGCTCTGGTCATGATTTCACCGTTCATGGGTTCAAGCCCTGTGTCAGGCTCTGCGCTGAGAGAGTGGAACCTGCTTGGGATTCTCTGTCTCCCTCTCTCTCTGCCCCTCCCCTGCTCACTCTCTGTCTCTCTCAAAAATAAATAAAGGTTTAAAAAATGTAAAAAAGAGTAAGTAGAATTTCTCCAAGTAGAGAAAAGAATGGGAAGCAGTACATCTTTTGTATGGGCAGAGTCTGTCCTTTCAAAACATCATGCTTCTTTGGATAAATATAAAATGTTCCCATTTATTCCTCTGGTCCCCGAAATCTGATGAAACTTCCTAGTGGGGCTTGCACTTCTCCTTTGAGAATCACTCATGTCTCAAAACTGAGAGATAACTATAGACTATTGTTTCTATAACCCACAGTAAATTAGAGTAGGGTTCCCTACACACACCCTTTTATGCATTCACATAACTGCTCACCCTTGATTCTTCAGAGAGATCATGGAAGTGTGGAATCTTCCTGGAGTCCCTGCATGGCTTCTGTGGGTAGTGTCAGGGATGTGAGCTTGTGTGCTAAATGGAAGAGGTCAAGACCTTAGGCTTACGTCTTCCACAGCCTCCCCAAGCCTGGCAGCTTCCTTGTCTTTACATGACAGCTGTTTGTTTTTCATTGGGTGCTGACAATGCATGCAACCCAGCATGTGAAGACATAGTCCTGCCCTCAGGCCTCTGGGAACCTGAGCTATATACTCAGCTCTGGGTGCAAACACAGCTTGAAAAGCAGGCAGGCTGAGCTCTAAGGTGTGAGGCCTTTGTTTCCTTCTCTGAGGGAAAAATGAGCTAGCTAGATGAATTCTCTGAAGAAGATAGCAAGCAGGAGTAACCAAGACCTCCTTTGTTGAGAATAGGAGGGAGGTTGGAATCATGTCAGTGCCCAGGCACTGAAGAATGCCTGGGGATGAAGGAGGGAAACACAGCCTGAGGCAAGTAGATAACAGATGGAGGCCAAAAATGAGGGAGGACAGGCCCTAGAGGGAAATGAGAGAGCACACTGTGAGAGCAGTACCACCTGCAGAGCCTCCCATGGCCCCCCATGGGCCTCACCTGGCACACCGCCCCTCCCCGACTGGGTCCTGGGGCTCACAGCCCAGCACCGACTGACCGAAATCAAGCCTTGCTGAGCAGGTGCCCATGGAGAAAGCTGGAAAGTTACGGCCAAAAGGATAGAAAAAGATGGAACTTCAGGAGGCAGTATGATATCGCGTAAAAGACACAGGGTTTCAAGCCAGATCAGCCAAGCTTCCTTTCCCATTACCATTCCTACTAGCTGTGTGTCATGGGCAAGTTGACTGTTCTTTCTCAACCTCACTCTCCTCTCCTGGAAAATGGGTTCTTGTAGGGTTTAAATGAAATAACAGCTGGAAAGTGCCACCTCGTACACGGTAGAGGTATACTCGTTACTCCTTTCATGGAAGAAAAGTGGTTTATTCCTTAAAATCCACAATGAGATTCAGAATTAGAATGAATGACCCAGAAAAAAGGAGAAAAGGATGATTTCGCATTTTTCCTCTTAGGAGCCACAGAAACAACAGGTTTGACATAGGTGTCCTGAGGAGTTTGGTCATCAGCAGGTGGGAGCTATTCCTGGTATGTCAGAGCACCCCCCAAATCACACCAGCCTGATGGCCTGGGAGGTGGCCACACTTTGCTTGATGGTTTTGGCCCCTTTCACCCCTAATTCTGTGATTCCATGAGGCCTACATAGCATCCCTTGGAAAATCCATGGATTGACCTGCTAGCCAGTCACCCAGTCAATCAGTCTATCCATCCATTTACTTCACCTTAGATTGTTCTATTGTAATGATGAAAGGATCCAGTGTGCCAGGGGGTGGGCCCAGAGGCATGGGCCCCCTGGCTTGCAAGGATACGCAGGTCTTTACGAGATTCAGAAGACACTTAGATACTTTTGGCTAGAGGTAACAGAAATCAGCCTAAAGTATCTAAGACCAAAAGGGAGAATTTATTATAAGATGCCAGGGACTCTTCTAGGAAGCATGGGAAGAATAATCAGGGAGGCCCTACAAAGGCCTGGAATCAGAAACCAGGAAACCAATATCAATCCAGGCAGCTCTGCCTCTCCAGAGATGACTGGCCTTTCATTTCTTTTTCTCCCTGTGTATCTTGGTTCATGTAATCATTGGTGGTTGGATAGCAATAGTGAATCTCATTTGCAGATTTATGGGAGAGAGAATCTGATTGGCCCTGCTTGGATGGGATACCTACCCCTGGTCCACTCAGCCACAGCCAGATGAGCCACGCATTCATAGACCACCATGATAATCTCTCATAAACAAAACTCGCTAGGCTACTCCTAAGTAGAGTTGGGGAATCTCAGCACCCAACAGGGGTTGCACCCCAACGGGGGTTGTGTTAGTTAAAATACAAGTTTGGTAGCTCTGTCAAGACCCAAAGTAATAAGGGCTTAGACAAGAGGGAAGTTTATTTCTGTCCTTTGGGTAACAGTCTGAGTGCATACAGTACAGGCATACTATGGTGGCTCCTCAATATTAGAGGCCCAGGCCCCTCTAGCTTGTTACTATACTCTTAGAATATTTGTTCAATGCACATGGTTAAAGATGGCTCACTGCAGCGTCCACAGTCCAACTAGGGAAAAAGAGAATAGGGAAGGCATGGGCCTTCCTTTTAAGTGCATTATTATTCCTTCTAACTTCTTATTATCCAGAACTTGATCATGTGGACATACTGTAAGAGAGACTGAGAAATATTGACTTTAGTTAGGTGGTCATGTACCCAGTCAAAAATCCTACCACTCTGGGGGTGCCTGGGTGGCTCAGTCAGTTAAGCATCCAATTCTTGATTTTGGCCCAGATCATGATCTCACGGTTCATGGAATCGAGCCCCACATGGGGCTCTGTGCTGAGAGTACAGAGCCTACTTGGGATTCTCTCTCTCCCTCTCTCTCTGCCCCTCCCCTGCCCTCTCTCTCTCTTTCTCTCTGTCTCTGTCTCTCTCTCTCTCTCTCTCTCTCTCTCTCTCTCTCTCACACACACACACACACACACACACACACTCTCTATAAATAAACAAACAAACAAACAAACAAACATTTAAAAAAAAAACAACCCTACCACTCTAGGGTGCCTGGATGGCTCAGTTGATTAAAGGTCCAACTTGGCTCAGATCACGATTTCATGGTTCATGACTTCAAGCCCCACATTGGGCTCTGTGCTGACAGCTCAGAGCCTGGAGTCTGCTTTGGATTCTGTGTCTCCCTCTCTCTCTGCCCCTCCCCAGTGTGTGCTGTCTCTCTTTCTGTCTCTCAAAAGTAAGCAAACATTAAAAAAATAAAACAAAAAAAATCCTACCACTCTGTAAGAAGGTCAAATAGCTATTGGGGGATGACCTCCTATAGCAGTCAATAGGGACATTGGTTCCTGGAAGCTCACAGAAGTTTTCATCTCTCTGACTCTAGCCTTGGGAAGAGATTATTGTTAAAGAAATGATATGGCAAGCGTGGAAACATGGATGTGGAAATGCTAAGGAAGATGCGACCAGAACAAGTTTAGCTTAAGTAATGTCTAAAGTTCTCTATGCTCTTACACCACTTCGAGAAAGCATGGGGATGATGTGCCTCTTCCCCTATCCTAACTTAGGGGATAGAAAAGGAAGTTCTTGGGACAGATTGCAGAAGTGAATTGTATAACACAGAGTTCTTTAAAGAATACACATCTTCAGAGCTGCGGTTCTCCTGGGCATAACTCAACTCTGCTAAACAAGAGGGAGTTGAAATCATTTCCTTTAGGCACTAGACCCACATATTATGTTCCTGCCTAGCAACCTCATCCTGCAGCTGTGCTGGGTGGAGTAGTTCAGAGCAGCTAATCCACCAAGAAAGCTGTGTTGGGCACCTACTGTTTGAAAGGCACCATTCTGGCTGCTGTAGAAGAGCCCATGGCAGTAGAGAATGTGTCTAACAGAAGGTTGTGCTCACTGACCCCTTCCTTTCAGCCACCAGACTGACCTTATCTCTAGCTGAGGACTTCCTGTGCACCCGTAATTACTTGACGAGGCAAGAGGCTTCAGTTCCAAGTCAGCGGATAGGATAATGAGTCACGATGCATATGGTAGCTGTGGCTTTGCTGACTGTGCATTCACCCTCTCAGCACTGCACTTTGGTCTCCAGAAGAGGAAGAAGGGCTGCCAGAGGGGGCTGATTTTTAGCTGCTCAACAGTATTGATCTTGCGTTTTTCAAGGATCCAGCACTGAGTGTGTGTGTGTGTGTGTGTACACTTGTCAGGACGGGGAAGGCAGGAGGGAGGTGCAAAAATGACTGTGGGAAGTTAGGAACTCAAAGTGGACTTTGTAGCTTTTAGTCACAGTGATGTCAAGATGGAGTGGGAGGGTTGGAAGCAGAAAGAGCCCCGAGCTAAGAATCAACCTAGGGTCACATTCTGTCTACAACTGAACTGAGTGTTTAAATATGACTTTCCCCATTTTAATTTTTTTTTTAATTTTATTTATTTATCTGGAGAGAGAGAGCATGCACATGTAAGCAGGGGAGGGGCAGAGAGAGGGAGAGAGAGAATCCCAAGCAGGTTCTACGCTGTCAGTGCAGAGCCCCACGTGGGCCTCGATCCCATGAACCAAGAGATCATGACCTGAACTGAGATCAAGAGTTGGATGTTTAACCCACTGAGCCACCCAGGTGCCCCTCCACCATTTTAAAAACAGGGGTAATGGCCTTGCTCAACTCCAAAGGATTTATTAAATGAAAGAGAATTGGACCGTGAGCCTTGCAAAGGCCAGGTCTCTACTTCATTTGTCTCTGTGCCTTTCAGCGTCTGGCATAGCGCTTTGTGCGCGTAGTAACTCTTCAGTGAATATTGTCTAGACCGAGTCACTGAAACCACCTGTTCCACCTTACATGTAAGGAAACGCAGTGAGGGACAGTGATGGAAAGAGCAAACACGGAAGGCGCCAGTTACGTCTTGTGTTGTACATTCAATCAACCAAAGTATCCTTCTTGTGAAGTGGCAGCACTGGGAGTAGAATCCAGATCTTTGAACTCTGACACCTCTGCTCTTGCCCCCTACCATATTGCCTCTGAGTTATTTGGCTAAAATCAGAGAGCTTGTTTACGGCTGAGATGGGATTCCTTTTCAGGAGAGCTATTACAGATCCCCTCTGCCTGGAGTTTAAATATAATGAATGGTTAAAAAACAGGGTCTCTGGAGCCAGGATGCCTGGGTTTGAATCCCAATTCTGCCATTGACTATGTGATCTCATTTAATCTCTTTATCCCTCAGCTTTCTCATCTGTACAAAGGGGACTGAAATTGCATTTCACCTCCCAAGGTTGTTGTGAGGATTAAATGAGTTAAAATATGTAAGGAAGGGTGCCTGGGTGGCTCAGTCAGTTAAGCGGTTGACTCTTCGTTTCTGCTCAGATAAAGCCCCACTTCGGGCTGGGATCTGTGCTGAGTGTGGAGCCTGCACACAGGCTCCTGTGAGAGGAGGGGAGAGGAGGGGAGAGAGGATTCTCTCTCTCCCTTTCTCTTTGTCCCTCCCCTGCTCGTGCATGTTCACTCTCTCTCTCTCTCTCTCGCAAAATAAATAAGTAGACTTAAAAAAAATACATGAAGAGCTTAGAAAAGTGCCTGGCACATAATAAGTACATTATTGTTTACTGCTCTTCTCAAGTAAGTTAGGTTTTTACTGCTATGGTGGTGGCTACAATCAGCCTTCACAAAGACAGCCATTTGATGATGGTGGAGTTTTTTTCTTCCTGAATAGGTAAGATTCCCATAGATGTTTTAAAGGACTGGAGACTCTACTGTATAAGTTCTTTGAGGGCTGAGGTGCTTCTCTGGTAAAGACTCTCCAGGGCTGAGTTCAGTGCCATACAATTGGTGGGCAATTGGAAAGCGATGACCAATAACTCCTGGGGCAGTCTGAGCCTGGGATAATTATCTCCTATGCACAGCACATTGACAGCTGAGATGGGACACTGGTTTTCTACAAACACATCTCCTTCCCTTAAAATCTTCCAAAGCCCAGGGGCGCCTGGGTGGCTCAGTCGGTTAAGCATCCGACTTCAGCCAGGTCACGATCTCGCGGTCCATGAGTTCGAGCCCCGCGTCGGGCTCTGGGCTGATGGCTCAGAGCCTGGAGCCTGTTTCCGATTCTGTGTCTCCCTCTCTCTCTGTCCCTCCCCCGTTCGTGCTCTGTCTCTCTCTGTCCCAAAAATAAATAAACGTTGAGAAAAAAAAATTAAAATCTTCCAAAGCCCAGCCTTTATTCAGATTTGCTCAGCATTAGAAAGTCACTGGAACCCCCAGCACAAAGACGGTGGCTGAATGCCAAAGGACCAGAGCCAGGAAAACCGTGTGAGAGGCAATCTCGCTCCTGCCAAGAATGGGATGCGATTTCCTACCCCTACCCCCGCAGTGGGCCCCCAACCTCCTGTCCTTCCCATTCCCCATCCACCCCCAGTCCTATGGGCCACGGATTTCTGCCTGAAAAAGCAATTCAGCGCTGTACACTGGGGATGTTTCCTTCTGACCTACTTCAGGCAGAACACTTGCCCTGCTGAGAAAGGGCAGCGGCCGCTCAGCATTCCCCCACCCCCCCACCCCCTCACCCCCCCCTCCCCGCCGCGGCCTCCAGATGCTGAGTCGTCTGTCACTCACTCACAGCCAACGGCCACACCTGAGAAGGAGCTTTTCTTCATGGTTTCCCCACATCGACACCTGGACTGACTAACCTGACAGGTTCCTGGGGTAGAGTTGAAACCTGTTTCCTGGTATAAATGTGCTTTGCCTTTTCTGTTATGTGCCTGTTTTTGTAATTTGGTTCAGAACCACCATTTACCATGGACCCAGGAACTCAGATTGCCATTTTCAAGTGTTCCTAGTTCCTCCTTCTTCCTCTTCTCCTTCTCCCTCTTCTTCATAATCAGTACCTTCCAGAGTACCTACTATACATATTCCCTTTAATATACCCAGTACTCAACTTTGTGAGGTAGATCTACAAGGACAGTGCTTCTCAGACTTTAATGTGCATAGGGAATCCTGTTCAAAGGCGATTCTGTCGAGTAGGTCTGGGAGATACCTGAGATTCTGCATTTCTCACAAGCTCCCATGCGATATTGATGCTGCTGGTTCTAATTCCTTGAGTGGCAAAGATATCAGGAAGAGTCTTTTGGTTGCAAGTGACTGAAATCCAATGTGAACTAGTTAAGCAAGAGGAATTTATTACAAGGATATTGGTGTCTCACAAAGCCGAGTACAGGATTAAAAACGCACCCCAAGAGGAGTGGAAGCCAAAGAGGACCCTCTTGGTTCTTGACTCTTCTTTCTCCTTGCATGCATTTCATTGCTCCATTCTTCCTCCACCCTTCCTTCCTTCCTTTCTCCTCCATTCTGGTTAGGACCAAGGTAACTCTACCCATAGTCCTGTGGATTCCATGTCCTCTGCTTCCTTGATTTACTGCTTTGGTATGGTGGAGCATATCTTCCAGTAACTTCCTATGAAAGTGAGCAACAGAAATAAAATTTTACTTACTAACATAACTGAGGGGAGCCTGGGTGGCTCAGTCGGCTCAGCGTCCAACTTCAGCTCAGGTCATGATCTCAAGGTTCGTGACTTTGAGCCCCGCGTCGGACTCTGTGCTGACAGCTCAGAGCCTGGAGCCTGCTTCAGATTCTGTGTCTCCCTCTCTCTCTCTGCCGCTCCCCGCCCCTCACTTTCTCCTTCTCTCTCAAAAACAAACTTTTTAAAAAATTAGAAAAAAAAACCTGAAAATGTCTCTATACTCAATAGTATAAAGTATAGAATTCTAGCTTCCAGAGTAGCTGTTATAATATCCAATACCATTTCAATTTTCTATCCTTTGTATCTCATTCTGAAAGTTAAAAATTTTTGTTTATTAAAAATAGATTTTTGTTCATTTATTTTTGAGAGAGAGAGAGAGAGAGAGAGAGAGATGGAGTGCAAGTGGGGGAAGGGCAGAGAGAGAGGGACACACAGAATCTGAAGCAGGATCTGAGCTGACTAGCCGGAGGCAGGGCTCGAACCCACAAGCCATGAGATCATGACCTGAGCTGAAGTCGGATGCTTAACTGACTGAGCCACCCAGAAGTCCCTCATTCTGAAAGGTTTTAGATTCTTCTCTCTGACCCCTAGCATTCTGAAAGTTCACAATGATGTGCCTTGGGATGGTTCTTTCCTCATTCATTATACTGGGCACTTAATGAGTCTTTTTGACCTGGAAACTTACATCCTTCTGTTGTAGAAAAAAAAAAAAATTCTTCTGGTTATTCACTTATTTCTTCCCCTCTGTTTTTTTGTTCAGTCCATCTGGAGCTCCTGTTATTAGGATGTTGGATCTTCTGACCTGATCTCTTGATCTTCTTATCTTCTGTATCTAATTTTCCATCTCTTTATCTCTTTGCTTTACTTTCTGTAAGATTTTATAAACTACTTTTTCTAACTTTGCTAGTTGAATTTTAAATATTTCTATTTTTAATTTCTCAGAGTTCTCTTTTGCTGTTCTCTGAATATTCCTTTTTCTAATAGGCTACTATTCTTATTTCATGGGTGTAGTAGCCTCTCTTCTGTCTCCAGGAACATTATTCTTGTCCTTTTTTGAACTTTTCTTCTCTCTACATTCTTTTCTCTTTTCTTTCTCTTTTCTTATTTCTTTATTTTGGTCTCTGTCTTTCATGTAGACTTTCTGTTTCTATTAAAGAGTGAGGCAGGGGCGCCTGGATGGCTCAGTCAGTTGACCCTTGATTTCAACTCAGGTCATGTTCCCGGGGTCATGGAAGTGAGCCCTGTGTCAGGCTCCACACTGAGCATGGAGACTGCTTGAGATTCTCTCTCTCTTCCTCTGCCTCTCTCCCCTGCTCATGCTCTCACTCTAAAAAAAAAAAAAAAACAAAAAAACAAAACAAAAAACACTTTAAAGAGGGAGGCACTAAACAGTTTACCGGAAGAGGAACTAAGAAGAAACTAATGAAGCCCTCTTCATTGTACCTTTTGAGTCTTTTAAATTCTGAGCCACATTAGTATAAAGCCTATTCAAAAAAAAAACAAAACAAACCTTTTAGAATTTATTTTAAGCTTTATGTGCACAGGAATGGCTTGTCCATTGAGGAATTTTACTGTAGAGATATTGAGATAAGGTGTCAAGCAGCTTTTTCTCTGAGGGGACTTCTAAATGTCAGTGTTTAAAAGTCTCTCTGGGCCATTAAGTCTTTTCTGATAAGAATCTTCGAGACTTCTGTCTGAGGATAGGTGTTGGGGGAGGGTATAAGCCTAACTGCCAATTTTGTTGAATGAGTGTTGGAGGAAGGCCGGATATTCCACTGTTGAGAATGTAGCTTTTTAAACAGGTACCTCAACCCTCTCCTAACTATACATACAACTGAGTCTGTCAGCCTCTGGAGTAAGCTTCTCAAGCTGTCTGTGGTGAAGGACCAGTTTTTAAATTTCTTATCTGTCAGGGACCCACATGTAGTTCTAACGCACATGGCTAGTACATATCTCTTACCACACATGACTCACAATAGGAGTTCAAACATCCAAACTGGTCTACATCCTGTTCAGAAAGAAGAATCCACTGAGAACACACTTGAAGGTTGAGGCAATTTCAAATTTCTATAAAAATTCTAAACACTCTTACTTTCTGTACTTATCATATTAGGGCCAGTAACAAAGTTTATGGGCCTAAACCAGTTCATGAACCAAATTTAACAGCACTGCTCTAGAAAAAAACAGTCTAATCTCTTGCCTTGAGGAGGAGCTGTCACTAGGCTTTGAGAAGGTGTTGGGGAAAATCTGGAGGGCTGGACTGCTCTGCAAATAGACTTTCAGCTCATTCCCCATCTCAGCTCTGCCCTTCATTCCCACATTCCTTGGTACCCTGGGTTTCCAAACCCAGTGCTTTCCTGAATTGCTCATGTCCCATGATTGGTTCCTTTCTGCAGGCATCAGGCCACAGCTTCTACTACTTGGCCAAATCATTTACCCCTCCTTATTCTACTTTCTTCTCCCATTTTCTTTGTCCTTGCTGTTTATACTTTAAAAAATCCCTTTCAAAATCCTGACTTCTTCACAGAATTGATTCAAAAAGTATGGAATTTCAAGGCACCCAGAATAGCCAAAACAATCTTGAAAAAGAACAAGTTTAGAGGGCTTATATATCCCAATTTTAAAACTTACTGCCAAGCTACAGTAACATGTTATCAAGTGTGATTTTGGCATAAGGACAGACATACAGATCAATGAAATAGAATTGAGAGTCCATAAATAAACCTTCTGATGTGTGATCAATTGATCTTTGGTAAGAATGCCAAGACAATTCAGTGGGGGAAAGAATAGTCATTTCAGCAGGTGGTGCCAAGACATGTGGAGATCCACACACAAAGAATGAAGTTAAACCCCTACCTCACATCACACACACAAATTAACACAAAATGGATCATAGACCTACACGTAAGAGCTAAAAATTTTACACTTTAGAAGAAAATATAAGAGTGAATCTTCATGAGGCAAAGACTTCTTATATATAACATCAAAAGCACAAGTAACGAAGGAAAAAATAAATTGGACTCATGAAAATTAAAAACTTTTGTGTTCCAAATGACACCATCAAGAAAATGCAAAGAAAACCTACATAAGAGAGAAAATATTTTCAAATCATATATCTGATAAGGGACTTATATCCAGAATATACAATGAACTTTTACAATCTATAGTAATAAGGCAAATAATCCAATTTTGAAATGGGCAAAGGACCTAAATAACATTTTTCCAAAGAAGATTTACAAATGGCCAATAAGCACATGAAAAGATTTTCAACATCATTAGCCATCAGGGAAATGCAATTTCAAAACTACAATGAGATACCACTTGATACTCTCTAGGAGGCTATTATCACAAAGACAGATGATAACAAATGTTACTAAGGATGTAGAGAAATTGGAACCTCACGTTGTACTGATGGGAATGTAAAATGGTGCAGCCACTTTGGAAAACAGTTTGCAGTTCCTCAAAAAGTTAAATGTAGGGGAGCCTGGGTGACCCAGTTGATTGGTGATGGACTCTTAATTTTGGCTCAGGTTGTGATCTTGAGGTAAAGGGATTGAACCCTACATGGAACTTTGCAACTGGACATGGAGCCTGCTTGAGATTCTCTCTGTCTCAATCTCTCTCTCTCCACCTCCCTCCCCTGCTCGCATTACCTCTCTCTCTCAAAAATAAAAAACAAAAATTCTTAATAATTAAAAAAAAAGTTAAACATAGACCACATGATCCAGCAATCCCACTCTTAGGTGTATATATTCACATAATGAGTGAATGTTCAAAAGCAACATCATTCATGATAGCCAAAAAGCAGAAACAATTCAAATGGTCATCTGCTGAAGATGGATAAATAAAATGTGGTATATCCATACAATGGAATTTTATTTAATGATAAAAATAAATGAAGTACTGATACATGCTACAACATGAATGAATTTTGAAAACGTTATGCTTAGCAAAAGTCACAACGTCACAAAGTCACAAATGCTTCCATTTACATAAAATGTCAAGAATAAGGAAATCTACACAGAGAGAAAATAGATCAGTGGTTGCCTAGGATGGAGTCCAGGGGATAGGGAGGAAATGGGGAAGGAGGTTTTTTTCAGGGTGATAAAACTATTCTAAAATTGATTGTGATGGGACACCTGGGTGGCTCAGTTGGTTAAGCCTATGAGTCTTGATTTCAGCTCAGGTCACGATCCCATGGTCCGTGAGATCTCATGGTTCATGAGATCAAGCCCTGCATTGGGCTCTGCGCTGACAGTGCAGAGCCTGCTTTGGATTCTCTCTCTCCCTCTCTCTCTCTGCCCCTCCCCTGCTTGCATGCACGCATGTGCTCTCTCTGTCTCAAAACAAATAAATAAACATTAAAAAAAAAATAAAATTGATTATGGTGATGGCTGCACAATTCTGTGAATATACTAAAAGCCTCTGAATTAGACACTTTAGATAGGTGAATTGTATGGTATGTGAGTTATTTCTCAATAAAGCTGTTATAAAGGAATTTCTGGGATCAACCCACCTGGTCTAACTGCAAGTCCCAGTGCCACCACTCTTGAATGTGGAGGGTCTTCAGCTTATCTTATGCACAGTGCTCCTCAATTATTAACACATGAGCTCAAATCTGAGGTGACACATTTGTTCTCAAACTAATGGTGATTTAAGGGCTTGCTATTGGCTTCCTTAGGGGATGTACCTAAAAATGGTGTTTGTTGAGTCAGACATATTAATCAACTGTGCTTAACTTGACACTCTTACTCCACAGAAAAGTTTCTTTTATTTTTAAAAAGCTATCTCCTTTTATTAATAGCAAATAATACAAAAAGCTCCTCCCTTTTTGAAAGCCTCAGCATGTGTTCTGAATGAGGATATAAACCCAGTTGGTTCATTTATTCAACAAATATTTCCAGAGTACTCACTACGTGCTACTCTGCCAGATTCTGCAAATGCAATCAATGGTGAACAAATAGCAGAGAGGAGAGAGCTGAATAAACAAGCCTTTAGGTCAGTGTGGACTCAAACTAGTCCGTCCTAAATCTCCAATGACAGAGGAATTGGGGATGTTTCACTGTTGAGGGATTCAGGGAAATGTCTACATTATCTTTTTTCTTCTTTGAGCAGTCACAGTTGGGTTTCTTGAATTACATAAATAGCAGAACAACACTAGCAGAAATGGGGGAAAAAAAGAAAAGACGCCAAACAACAGTGCTGCTGCATCGATCCAATTTCAAACCATTTCTCCACTCGACCCATTTTTGAAGATTCTAGCTCCATTTCCCCCTAGCTTTGGCGACCTCCATTGCATGTCTCTTAGAGGACCCAGTTCAAAAGGACCTCCCAAGACTCACTCTGAGAAATTCAGACCTGAGGTGTTGGAGCTTGGTGGCAGCCAAGATCCCCACCCCCCTCCCAGCTGCTCAGGAGGTTGGGGGAGCAAAGAAGTGGATGTAAATCTCAGGACCAGTTTGCTTCTGGGCACATTCCCCCAGATTCAGAAGCCAGGCAGAAGAGGACTGCTGAACATCAGGGCAGAAGAGGGAGGCCAATGCCTGAGCTGTGCAAGCCTTGGCATTGGAGGTATCCTGTGTTCAGAGACCGGCAATGCGATCACTGTCACCAGCAAGTCAGTGGGGGACATCTAGGGAGGAATGTGAGTCCCTACTCAGGTGTGCTGGGGTGCAAGTCTGACCCTGTTGACCTCGCTGACGAGAGGCAGCAGGCAAGCCCACGGGCAGGGCCATGAGGGCCTCTGAGTTTCCACTCTCTGAGGGTACTGAGCACTCCTAGTGCCCAACCCTGCTGAGGCAAGTCCAGCCCAAATGCCAGCAAAGTGAAGAACATGCTGTAGGATCTTGATGTGTCTCTTCACCTCTCTGAGCCCGTTTATTCATCTGTAAATGGGGCTAATAATCCTCACTTTGTGGAACTGAACCTTGTGAGGGTTAGAGATCTCAAGAAGCTTAGCCCTGCTTCTCAGTGAATAGTTTGCCATTATGTCTGGGACACCTACTTATTCTTGTGGGCTATGAGCCCCCTTAAATTTCTAGGATTCAGCTTTGTTATTCTCATCTCTCACTGAATAGAATTGTGTGTGTGTGAGTGTGTGTGTGTGTGTGTGTGTGTGTGCAAAAAAGGTGATCTTATTACAGCACGGGGACAGGACCTGTGAGCAGGAAGAGCTGCCAGAATTTTTTAAATATTAAAAGGTTTATTTTACCAGGTGCCCGGGCAGCTCAGTTGGTTAAACTTGCAACTCTTGATTTCAGCTCAGGTCATGATCTCGCAATTCATAAGATCAAGCCCCACATCTCTCTCTCTTTCTGCCTCTCTCTCTCTCAAAATAAATAAACTTAAAAAAAAAAAGTTTTATTTAACAATATGACTACAATGTAATATATGTTTATTATAGCATCTTTGAACATATCATAAAGGCAACACAAGATCAAAATAAGCCTGTAATCTGACCCTTCAGAAATAACCACAGTTAACATTTTCATGTAGAGTCTCCCAGTCTTTTGTTTTATGTATGTAGTTGTCATGGAATATACACATTTAGTTCCTACTTTGTATTCTACTCTAAGTATCTGTCATCATAACTTTTATAATAGCACTTAAAGTAACTAGCATTTATTTATTTTTTATCTTTTGTAAAGTACCTAGCATTTAAAATATTGGGGTACCTGGCTGGCTCAGTCAGAGGGAGCATGTGACTCTTGATCTCGGAGTCCTAAGTTCGAGCGCCCCATTGGGTGTAGAGATTACTTAAAAACAAATAAATAAGGGGCACCTAGGTGGCTCAGTCGATTAAACATCCAACTCTTGATTTCAGTTCAGGTCATGATCTCATGGCTTGTGGGATCAAGCCCTGAGTTAGGCTCTTGCACTGACGGTGTAGATCCTGCTTGGGATTCTCTCTTTTCCTCTGTTTGTTCCTCAACTGCTCATGCTCTCTCTCTCTCAAAAAAAAATAAACATTTAAAAAATTAATTAATTAATTAAACTAAAACTAAACTAAACTAAAATAACATCCCACAGTATAATTATACCATAAGTCTTCAACCAACCCTCTATTGTTAGTTGTATCTGGTTCTCACTATTATAAATAGTACCGTCGTGAATATTCTTTTTTTTATTTTTTAATTATCAAGTGAATATCATCATGAATACTATTTTTTTAAGCCAATTCTTTTTTTTTTTTTTTCAGTTTATTTATTTTGAGAGTGAGAGAAAGAGAGCTTGCATGCACATGTGAGCAGGGGAGGGGCAGAGAGAGAGAGGAGAGAGACAGAATCCCAAATAGGTTCTGTGCTGTCAGCATGGAGTCCAATTCAGGGCTTGATCCACAAACAGATCATGACTGAGCCCAAATCAAGAGTCAGGCACTTAATCAATTGAGCCACCTAGGCGCCCCCATGAATATTCTTTTATTTTTAGTGCTTTTATTTTCTTTGAGAGAGAGAGAGTACATGAGTACAGGAGGGGCAAAGAGAGAGGGAGAGAGAGAATCCCAAGCAGGCTCTGTGTGTGTCAGCACAGAGCCTGATGAGGGGCTCAAACTCACAAACTGTGAGATTGTGACCTGAGCTGAAATCAAAAGTTGGTGTCTTAATTGACTGAGCCACCCAGGCACCTCACCCCCATCAATATTATTAAAGCTAAATCTTTGCACACATTTCTGATTATTTTCCTAAAATAAATTTCTAAAATGGAAACACTACTTCAAATAGTAAGCAAATTTTTAAGGTTTTTGAGACCTGCTGACAAATTACCTAGAAAGGAAATAATTTTTAAATTTGGGTTTTATCTATTTATTTTAATATTTCTCTTTTTCTACTTATAAAAGGAATACATTCTTGTCAAAACAAACATTGTAGAAATATATATTTAAAAAGATTTTAAATTTCCCTTAATTTTATTGTCCAGAGATAATTGCTAATAACAATTGGTGTACATTAGGAGTACCTTGAATGACTCCAATTAGATACTTAGATTTAGTTGATTACCAGATTTTATTTTTTATTTTTTTCCCAATTTTATTTAAATCCAAGTTACTTAGGGACGCCTGGGTGGCGCAGTCGGTTAAGCGTCCGACTTCAGCCAGGTCACGATCTCGCGGTCGGGGAGTTCGAGCCCCGCGTCAGGCTCTGGGCGGATGGCTCAGAGCCTGGAGCCTGTTTCCGATTCTGTGTCTCCCTCTCTCTCTGCCCCTCCCCCGTTCATGCTCTGTCTCTCTCTGTCCCAAAAATAAATAAAAACGTTGAAAAAAAAAATTAAAAAAAAAAATAAATCCAAGTTACTTAGCATACAGTGTAATAATGGTTTCAGGAATAGAATTTAGTGATTCATCACTTACATATAACACCCAGCAATTGCCGTCCTAATGCCCATCACCCATTAAGCCCATCCCCCCACCCAATACCCCTCCAGGAATCTTCAGTTTGTTCTCTGTATTTAAGAGTTTCTTATGGTTTTCCTCCCTATCTTTTTTTATCTTATTTTTCTTTCCCTTTCCCTACATTCATCTGTTGAGTTTCTCAAATTCCACATATGAGTGAAATTATGATATCTGTCTTTTTCTGACTGACTTACTTATTTCGCTTAGCATAATGCCCTCCAGTTTCATCCATGTTGCTGCAAATGGCAAGATTTCATTCTTTTACCTTGCCAAGTAGTATTCCATTGTGTATGTAAATCACATCTTCTTTATCCATTCATCAGTTGATGGACATTTGGGCTCTTGCCATAATTTGGCTATTGTCAATAGCACTGCTATAAACATTGGGGTGCATGTGCCCCTTTAAATCAGCATTTTTTTATCCTTTGGATAAATTCTTAGTAGTGCAATTGCTAGGTCATAGGGTAGTTCTATTTTTAATTTTTTGAGGAACCTCCATACTGTTTTCCAGAGTGGCTATACCATTTTGCATCCCACCATCAATGCAAAAGTGTTCTCCTTTCTCTGATCCTCACCAACATCTGTTAATATTAGCCATTCTGACAGGTATGAGATAGTATTTCATTGTGGTTTTTAATTTGTATTTCCCTGCTGATGAGTGATGTTAAGCATCTTTTCATCTTTTCATGGTTAACACCATCTGGATGTCTTCTTTTGAAAAGTGTCTGTTCATGTCTTCTGCCCATTTCTTTACTGGAGTACTTGTTTTTTGGGTGTTGAGTTTGATAAGTTCTTTATAGATTTTGGATATTAACCCTTTACCTGGTATGTCATTTGCAAATATCTTTTCCCATTCTGTCAGTTGCCTTTTAGATTTGTTAAGATTACCATATTTTAAACATCTTCCTCCCTTTTCCTTCATTTCTTACAAGCCCAGACTGAGTCATTAGTGAGCTCCTTCTTTGAAGGTGGCCTGTGGCCAGGTCTACACCATTCACACTCTCAGTACAGCCTTGTCTGGTTATCACGGGCAAGCTCAGGCAGCCATCTCAGCTTCTCTCTGGAATCCACTACCAGTTTCCTCTCCGTGGAGAGGAAGAGTAGGAAGGGGGCACCAGAATGCAGTTGTAAATGTAGGTCCTGGCACTCACCCCCTGGATGCCTGGGGGAAAATGAGTGAAAGCACCGTAATGTAGCCAAGTCTGGAATCATCCCTGGGCATTCTAGAAACAGGTCATATGTACTACCGGTACATATCTACACACACCCGGAACAAACAGCTATGGGCTCATACATAATGTCAGTGCCTAGATTCTATATGCCAGCAGCTATCTCCACATCCTTTAACAAGCTTAGTTCTCTGAGGAAAGCTTACCTGCAGACGTTTGTGAAATGTGTTTATATGCATAAACACACACACACACACACACACACACACACACACACACACACATATATATATATATATATATATATATAATTTATCTCTGGAGGGGACCTCTCACCTACACAAGAGCTCAGAGTTACAAAGAAAAACCCTATTGGTGGTAACAGAAGGTCCCTTATACTAGAAAGGCTCAACGGTATACTAGAGGGGTATAACAAAGCAAAGGCCTTTGGGCACTATGGCCCTTAACAGTCCAACATTCCTCCCAAACTGATGACACCCCAACCCATCCACACCTTCCATTCAGAGTTAGCTCTACTTTCAGAGATACAGGTTCCCATGACATTTCTTAATGCTGTTAATGGTAATTATAACTAATAAATTCTCTTCTGTGGCTGCTAAGATCCTATCTCCTCCATGAAATCTTTTGGTCAATGGCAAGAGAAGTAAGAATTTTACTTGGCCTATTTTGTCTCAAGGTACATTCTTTTTGCGACTTCTTCATCACATGTGTGTAATATCTCCTTGGCTTTATGTAATGTGAATAATATGCATTATCTCTATTTTAAAAAAATTTTAATTTATTTTTGAGAGAGAGAGAGACAGAGTATGAGTGGGGGAGGGGCAGAGAGAGAGGGAGACACAGAATCCAAAGAAGGCTCCAGGCTCTGAGCTGTCAGTACAGAGCCCAACTTGGGACTCAAACCTGTGAACCATGAGATTATGACTTGAGCTGAAGTCAGACGTTTAACCAACCAAGCCACCCTGGTGCCCCTGCATTATCTTTATTCTTTGAGTTGTTGGACCTATTTTCACTTGTCCATTCCTTATAACCTTTAAGTCTGTCAGTGGCAGACAATGTGTTACAATCCTTAACATCCTGGATCAACAAAATGGAAGCTCCAAAAACCCAACTGTATGTAAGAAAGCATATGATAATAAGAGCAATACTAATATCTATTGAGTGCTGGCTGCGCGCCAGTCCCTGTCGTAAGCACTTTGCACGTATCAACTCATTCTGTCCTCACAACAACTCTGTCAGGAAGACACTATTGTTATTTTCATTTTACGTGTGAGGGACTTGAGGCACAGAGAGATTAACTGACTTGCCCAAAGTCACACAAGGAGTAGAACCAAACAGGATTCATAAGCTGACAACCTGTAACACTAACATTTTGGTGTTTAGCATTCTGGTTTTTTCCATGTGTATTTAAAGGCATTTTGTTTTAATTTAGAAAACTGAGGTCATAAATATACTTACTAGGCGTTAAGTGTGTGTCTTTGCTCAGGATATAAATTTGTAATTTCTGTGATGTACCTTTTAATTTTAGGAAGTTTTTCACACGGCTGAAGTTTAACATTGTGATTTCTGTTAATCTTTTCCTTTGTAATTTCTGTCACTGTTTTTATGTTTGGAAAATCCTTCCCCATTACAGGATCACTATCTTGTCTTCTGGCTTTATTGTTTCTTTTTTATCTTTAATTATTTATGTTATTTGAAATTTATTTGATAAATAATGTTTCCTTTTCCCTGACAAATTTGTGATATTTCCTTAATATTCCTTAACATTACATTTTTAATTATTCTAAGGTCTGTTTCAAAGTTGACTGATCTGTTTATTTAATAGATGTTGTTTTGTAGGGTAAGTCTTCCCAATTTGTTCTTGTTTTATTAGCAATCGTGCCTTAACATTTTGTCAAATAAACAATAGAATTATTGCATCAAGTAGGTTAACCTAACAAGTAAATTCAAGAAGAGTTGATATATTTAAGATGTTCAGATTTCTAATTTTTTCCATTTTAAAAATCTCCTCCCCTGCTACTTTTTGGTTTTTTCTGGATTACATTTACAGAGAGTGGTTTATTATACTTTCCTTTTTAAAAAAATTGGGGCTCCTGATTCTTGATTTCGGCTCAGGTCATGATATGATGGTTCGTGAGATCAAACCCAGAGTCAGTCTCTGTGCTTACAGAATGGAACCTGCTTGGGATTCTCTCTCTCCCTCTCTCTCTTCCAGTCCCTTCTTTGAACTCAATCTCTCTCAAAATAAATAAATAAACATTTTTTAAAAATTTTAAAAATTAAAAAAAAAAATCCCAGAGACTTATTTACTAAGTCTACTGCTATTTGGCTTTGTGACTCACAAATTTCTGGAATCATCTTAATTTTGTTCTTTCTATTTTCCTTAGAAGTGTTTTATTGTTCTTTTCATCACTTTTCTGAGATAAATCTGAGTTTGTTTATTTTCATCATGTTTTATAGTGACAGCATTTACCTTTAACACAGCTTTGACTATAATATGTTTTGATTCCCATCATGAACTATGAAGTCTGTAAATGATTTTTTAAAAAACAGATTTTTTGGAATATATACCTACCATCATATTCACCTGTTTAATGTGTATAGATCAATAAGACCTTCTGTAATCCCCAGATATTCATACTTATGGATGCTTGTTTTATGTTCTTAGGAATTTTCTGAAAATAGCCACTTATTAAACCAGAATTCATTATAAGAAGAAAAGAAAGAAAGAAAGAGAGAGAGAAAGGGAGAGAGAAAGAGAGAGAAAGGGAGAGAGAAAGAAAGAAAAAAGTGTACAGTTCAGTTAAATTTTAATATATTTAGAGAATTGTACAAGCATCACCACCATCTGACTTCAGAACATTTTCATCACTTTTTGAAGAAACCCTGGGGGCAACTGATTGGCTCAAATGAAAGAGCATGTGACTCTTGATCTCAAGGTCATGATTCCAGCCCCACTTGGGTGTAGACATTACTTAAATAAACAAACTTAAAAAAAGAGAAAGAAAAAGAAACCCTGTACCTATTAACAATACGTCTCATTCTCCTAGTCCTTCTAGTCCCTTCCTAGTCCTCCTAGTCCCTTCTCCTAGTCCCTGGCAACTACTACTCAACTTTCTACTGCCATAGATTTACTTATTCTAGACACTTCATATAAATGGAATTATATAATAGGTGGCCTTTTGTATCCGGCTTCTTCCACTTAGCAAATGTTTTCAAGGTTCACCATGTTACCCATGTATCAGTACTCCATTCCTGTTAATGGCTGAATAACATTCCATTGTATGGACATACTACAGTTGATTTATATGTTCCTTGACTGATGGACATTTGGGTTATTTCTTGCCATGGTTATTATGAATACAATGCTGCTATGAACATTCATGTACAACTTTTTGTGTGGACATATGTTTTCCTTTCTCTTGGGTAGTATTTGGGAATGGAATTGTTAGATCATATGGTAACTCTATGTGTAACCTTTTGAAGAACGGCCAAGCTGTTTTCTAAAGTGGCTGCACCATTTTACATCCCCACCAGCAATGAGAGTTCTAGTTTCTTCATATCCTCATCAATAGTTGCTTTTTTTATTTGTTTTTGATGTAGCCACTCTAGCAGATGTGAAATCATATGTCATTTATTTGCAATGATAACTAATGATGACGATTATGTTGAGCGTGTTCTCATGTGTACTTTGGCCGTTCATGTAGCTCTTTCAGAAAATGGCCATTTTTAATTGGATTAGTTGGCCTTATTGACTTGTATGAGTCCTTTATATGTTGTAGATACTAACTGCTTATGAGATACATGATTTGCAAATCATCTTCTCTCATTCTATGAGTTTTTTTTTTTCTCACTTTCTTGATGGTGTTATTTGAAACACAAAATTTTTTTTTCCTCTAAATGTTTATTTTTGAGAGAGAGACAGAGCACAAGCAGGAAGGGGCAGAGAGAGAGACACACACACAGAATCCAAAGCAGACTCCAGGCTCTGAGCTGTTGTCACAGAGCTTGACACGGGGCTCAAACTCATGAACTCAAGATCAAACTCATGAACTTAAGCTCATGACCTAAGACAAAGTCAGATGCTTAACTGACTGAACCACCCAGATATCCTGAAACACAAAAGTTTTTAATGTTGATGAAGTTAATTTATTTTTTCTTTTATCACTTATGTTTTTGGTGTTGTATCTAAAAATCCATTGCCTAACCCAAGGTCATGAAGATTTACTCCTATACTTTCTTCTAAGTGTTTTACAGTTTTAGTTTCTTAGTTTAGGTGTATGATACATATTGAGGCGTTTGTTTGTTTTTGTTTAAATTTATTTATTTATTTAACATTTATTTATTATGTTTTTATTTATTTTAGTAATCTCTATACCAATGTGAGACTCAAACTCATGACCCCAAGATCAAGAGTTGCACACTCTAAAAAAAAAAAAAAATGTGTTGCACACTCTACCTACTGAGCCAGCCAGGATCCCCTTTGTTTCCCATTTTGAGTTAATTTTTGTATATGGTGTAAAATCAGGATCCCACTTCATCCTTTTACATATAAATATCCAGCTGTCCCTGTGTTATTTGCTGAAAAGATTATTCTTTCCTCATTGAATTATCTTGGCATCCTTGTTAAAAATCTATTGATCATACATATGAGCATTTATTTCTGGATTCTCAACACTTTTCTATTGAAGAAAATTGTCTATCCTTATGCAAGTACTATGCAATCTTGATTATTGTATACTTGAATTAAAAAAATTTTTTTTTACATTTATTTATTTTTGAGAGACAGAAAGAGACAGAACAAAAGCAGGGGAGGGACAGAGAGAGAAGGAGACACAGAATTTGAAGCAGGTTCCAGACTCTGCGCTGTCAGCACAGAGCCTGACGTGGGGCTTGAACTCACAAACCGTGAGATCATGACCTGAGCCAAAGTCGGACGCTTAACCAACTGAGCCATCCAGGCACCCCTACTTGAATTTTTAATTTATTATTTGGAATATAAAAATGTATTGGGGGGGTACCCGGATGGCTCAGTCAGCAGGGTGTCTGACTCTTGATTTCAGCCTAAGTCATGATCTCATGGTTCATGGGATTGAGCCTTGTGTCAGGCTCTTTGCTGGTGGTGCATAGCCTGCTTAGGATTCTCTCTTTTCTTCTCCCTGCCCCTCCCCCTCTCACATGCCCTCTCTCTCTTTTTCTCAAAATAAACGTTTTTTAAAAAAGTGTATTGAAAGTATATTTTTAAACATTCAAGTTTTTAGACCTTTAAGCTTTAATATTCAGTTTTAGGGGTGCCTGGCTGGCTCAATCAGTTAAGCATCTGACTTTGGCTCAGGTCATGATCTCACAGTCCATGGGTTTGAGCCCTGCACTGGCGTTTGTGCTGACAGGTCAGAGCTTGGAGCCTGCTTTGGATTCTGTGTCTTCCTCTCTCCTCTCTCTCTCTCTCTCAAAAGTAAAAAAAAAAAAAAAAACAAAACAATAAAATTTTAAAAAATTCAGTTTTATTGCACTTTGATTAAAAAATAAAGAGTTTCATAAGGTACAGAGCTCAGTATGTAATTATTAGGCTTATGAATTAAAATATTTAGAACTGCCTTATCTAATATGGTAACCACTAGCCACATGTGACTGTTAAGCAACTCACAATGTGGCTAATGTAACTGAGGAACTGAATTTTAAAATTTTATTTAACATTTTCATCACCCTCAAGAATTTCCTCATGCCCAATTGCAATCAATTTCCATTACCACCCATGTCAGGCAATCTTTCTGTCTTAATAGATTTGCCTATTCTGAACATTTCATATAAATAGAATCACACAACCTACAGTCTTTTGTATCTGGTTTCTTTCACTTAACATAACGTTTTTGAGGTTCATTCATGCTGTAGTGTGTCAATACTTCACTCCTTTTTATTTTTGAGTAGTATTTCATTGAAGGGATACACCACATTGTATTTATCCATTTACCAGTTGATGGGCAGTGGATTGTTTCAATTTTACATAATTTTTTTTATTTTTTAATTTTTAAAATGTTTTTATTGTATTTTTGAGAAAGAGACAGAGCGCTAGCAGGGGAGGGGCAGAGAGAGAGGACAACACAGAATCTGGAGCCCGCTCCAGGCTCTGAGCTGTCAGCACAGAACACGACACAGGACTCGAACTCACATACTGTGAGATTATAACCTGAGCCAAAATCGGACGCTCAACAGACTAAGCCACCCAGGTGCCCCTAATTTTATGTGATTTTAATGAATTTAAGTTTAAATACTAAAGCAGGTAGGAGCGCCTGGGTAGCTCAGTTGGTTAAGTGTCTGACTTGGTTTCGGCTCAGGTCATGATCTCACAGTTCGTGTTTCAAGCCCCACATCAGGATCTGTGCTGATGGTGCAGAGCCTGCTTGGGATTCTTTCTCTCTCTGTCTTTCTCTGCCCCTCCCATACTCTCTTTCTCAAAATAAATACATAAACTTAAAAAATCTTTAAATACTAAAGCAGGTAAGATAGTTCACCTTCAAGCATGACTTTATTGCATTGGGGAGACTACATTTCTCTTTAACCTTTGAAAATTTAATACATGAATTGAGATGTGCAGTAAGAGTAAAATATACTCTGAATTCCAAAGACTTAGAATTCTTGATGTGCTTAAAAGATCAAAAGAATGAAAAAGGAACAGAGACTATCCAAGTAAAGTTGAAAGATGAACAAAATAACAAGATAGGGTTTCTAGAAATGTGGAGGGGGGGAAACATTAAAAACTCACCTCTGAATACCTCCAGGGGTGATAGTATCCCCTTGTGTTATTTACAGGCACTGCGTTATTTCATATGTATGACCTCTTTTCATCTTCCCAGTGACACAGTGAGGTAAGGACTATCTATTCTGTGCTTGAGGAAACCAAGGCTCAGAGAACTTAGTTTGTCCGAGGTCCCCCGGCTAGCATGTACGAAAACCAGATTTGACCCCTCTCTGATTTCAAAGTCCACATTTGTATCCGTTGCAGATGAATGGAAAGTTCACCAAGAATGTAGACAAGACACATGTTTGACTATGGCCTGGCCTTTAGATTTAAGCAACAGTCGGAGCGATGGCAGAGCAGGAGGGGCAAGGGGAAGACTTGACAAGAAAGAGGGTCTCTTTGCTCTAAATTGACAAGTTATTTCACATACTACACCTGCCGCCGGCCATTTCAGTCTTTTGGAAGGCTCTTCTGTTACCATGAGGCCCAGACCCTGCCCTCTCATCCCAGAGAAATACCTCGGGAGAAATCGCCTTGGCCTCCAGAGGCGGCTCTCACAAAGCCCGGCAGCGCCCCCAGCCCTGCTGCTCGATGATAAGATAAGACGCCCGAGGGACTGGGGAAAGAAGCCAGCCTGGTGACACCCAGCTGCTCCCTTGGTGACGTCTGTCCACAGCAGACACCATCCCTCCAGGGACTCCAGGCTCAGCCAAGAGGCCTCTGGTTTAAGACCAGCTCTATGGAGCTCCGATAATGCTGCCTTTCCAGAGCCTTCTGCAATCAGAATTGCCCCCAGCCTTCTGACCAAGTGTGGAGGGGGGTCTTCCTCAGCAGTGATGACTGACAGCAAGAAAGGTTCTTGCCTCCCCAGAGTCAGCAGCCCCAGACTGCTGACGCGTGCGGGGCTGGGCACTGTGAGTGTGACAGGACTATTTTTGCCCCAGGACAGTGCTGTCAGCAGGTAGGAGGTGAGGGGTCACGCTGCCGCTGCTGGGGTTGAGAGCTGGGCACAGTGCCGCTGGAGCCTTGCTGAGAGCTGGGGCTCCACCAGCCTGCAGAACCTGAAACCGCCTTCACTGTTGGTTCACAAAAACCCAGGAAGGTGAGGGACCCTAATGACTGGAGCCCATCACACTATTTTGAAAAGAGGCATCACTCACGATGACCTTTTTTTCTCACCGCTTCCCTGTAATCTTGATCCTAATGCACTATTCGCCACCTGCTTGGAAGAGGTATTGTCCCAGGTTATGCTCAGCAGTGAGCATCAGTCAGAGAGGACTGTGGCCCCTGACAGGCTTCCAAATGCCCTGTTGCATTGGCCCCAGTAGACTGTTGTAATGGGCAAATAGATCCGTGTAGCAGATTGCCAATGGTGCCCTCATTTTACACAGGAGCCGGGTTCCTGGAAAGTTGTCCTCAGACTGAATCCTATTGGGACAGCTCTACTGAGGGCAAGATATTCCACACTATGAATGCACAGGGGTTGCTACTCCACCAAAAACAGAGAATGCCTCCTTTAATTAATTTTATCTTTTTATATCTAAATACTTTTGTAAAATTTTATTTTTAAGTAATCTCTACACCCAACGTGGTGCTTGAACTCACAACCCTGAGTTGTGCACTCTACCAACTGAGCCAGTCAGGTGCCCCTATATATCTAAATATATTATCTATATTTAATTGTATCTTTAATTATTTTTTTTATTATTAAAAAAAATGACATTTTGGTTGTCAAAAGTCCAAATTGAGGGGGTTGCCTGGCTGGCTCGGTCGGTAGAGCATCTGACCCTTGATCTTGGCCTTGTGAGTTTGAGCCTCACGTTAGGTGTAGAGACTACTTTAAAAAAGTTTTATTTTTTTTAATTCAAATTGGGAAAATAGATAACTTAGAAATGAAAAGTCCTTATCATGATATAAATTCCTTCCATATATTTTTTCCTATGCTTATACAAATGTGTAGTAATCTAAAATAGACCTCTGAATTTTTAAATTTTTATCAATATAGGATCATAATCATACTCACAATGACTTTTTCCTCCACTAAATCTTGCCATATCTGTGCATAAAGATTTAACTCATTCCTTTTCAAGACATACATAGTATTTCATTGTGTGGATGAAATGTACTCTGGAGAACATTTTCTGTGAGAGAAATTCTCAGAAGTGCACTTATTAGGTAAACGGATGACGATATTTTAACTCTTAATAAATAATTGCCAAATTGTCCTTCAGAAAAGATTGCAGTGATTTTGGTACATTTGGTAGTAACTTACATTTACTTTCCTACCAAGTGTATGAAAATGCTTGTTTATCCACATTGTCACCAACATTGGATATTATCAGTCAATCAAATTTTTGGCGCCAGTGTAATAGGGGACGCACACGCACTCTACAGCCTTGCTTCTTCAGTGTCTTGTTTGTTCTTATTCTCTATTTTTCTATTGGGTTTACTTCAAAGACCTCCATGTATATCAGAGAAATCAGTCCTTTGTCCTATGTGTTGCAATCTTTTTTCTCATTTGTCTTCCTCTTCTGACATTTATGGTGTGGTGAGAGCACAGGGTTTGAAGGCAGACTCTGGCTTTGTCTCCAATTCACCACCTGAATAACCATAGTTTCATTACTTAGCTTCTGGCTCCCCATCTGTAAACTGAGGAATCAGAACAGTGCTTAGCTCAGGAGAGTGTAATGGGAATGAAATGAGTGGAGGCATATCAAATGCTCGGCGTAGTCCTTGTATGAAATAAGCACTATGGGGTATATGCTATTATTATTATTATTATTATTATGCATTCAAATAGTTTTAATTTTATACAGTCAAATTTATTGATCATCTATGGCTTCTGGATTTCCTGTCATGCTTAGAAAGGCATTCTTCCATCTAAGACTAGAAAAATATTCACCAAGGGTGTTATGGAAAGGGGTCTGTGGGAATCCATGTTAATATGAATCCCCCACCCCCTCTCCCCCATAATTTGGCTGTTTGCATATCAGGATTTTTTTCTTCCAGGAAGATTACTTAATTTAATTTAATTTAAGTTTGCTTAAAATAAGAGAAGTTTATTCTCTTACAGTTCTGGAGGCTAAAAGTCCAAAATCAAGGTGTCAGCAGGGCCCGCTCCTGCCCAAAAGCTCTAGAGAAGAATCCTTCCTTATTTCTTCTACCGTCTAGGGGACACCAGCAGTCTTTGGCATTTTTGGTCTGTGATGGCATAAGTTCAGTCTCTGCTTCTGTCTTTGCATGGTCATCCTCCCTCTGTGTGTCTAAGCCCCTGTTTTTCCTTCTACCCCCCCCACCCAGTTTTATTGAGAAATAAACCACTTTTGTTGAGACATACACCACTGTGTAAGTTTAAGGCGTGCGGCATGACGGTTTGATTTACGTACGTTGTGAGACGATTACCACAATAGGGTCAGCTAACATCCATCCTACTAATGCAGTCTGTCTTGGTCTCTGTGGTATAGCAGGGTGCTTCCGTCTTACCCCATGTTCTAGAATTCTCTCAGTGGTGTCTTGTTCTTGAATAGTTGTTAGTTGTTTTTCTTGTGAGGGGGAGTGAAGTCAGGAACAACCTATATCGCCATCTTGGTGACGTCACTCCTCAGGAATTATTTTAATTTTTTTTTTTTAACGTTTATTTATTTTCGAGACAGAGACAGAGCATGAACGGGGGAGGGGCAGAGAGAGAGGGAGACACAGAATCGGAAGCAGGCTCCAGGCTCCGAGCTGTCAGCACAGAGCCTGATGCGGGGCTCAAATTCACGGACCGCGAGATCGTGACCTGAGCTGAAGTCGGACGCTTAACCGACTGAGCCACCCAGGTGCCCCTCAGGAATTATTTTAAAGGGGAAACCTACTGCATTTAGAGTGTGTGCAGGGGCACCCGGGTGGCTCAGTTGGTTAAACGTCTGACTTTGGTTTCAGCTCAGGTCATGATGTCACAACTCGTGATTTCGAGCCCCGCATCAGGCTCTGTGCTGACAGTGTGAAGCCTGCTTGGGATTCTTTCTCCTTCTCTCTTTTTTCCTCTACCCTGCTCTCTCTCTCACTCTCCCCATTTCAAAATAAATAAATAAACTTTAAAAAAATCAATAAAATAGGTCAGGTTGCCTTTATGGTGTCTTGGTTTGGGGAACAGACTGTGTTAGCTTGTAGCTTTATGTCTAAAGAGTGGGCCTGGCAGGTCATACCCTGCCCCCTTCATAAACTAAATAACTTCCACTTGTCAGAAGTGCCAGCTTCATGCTGAGGTCCCTACCCTGGAGGAGTTCACAGTCCAATGAGAGAACAGACTAGTCATCAGATGGAAGGTGTCATTAAAGGCCTTCTGGTAGAAATAACATCCCCGATGGATGTTACTGGGTGGATAGCAAGGAGGGGAACCGAGGACATTCCAAACAGTGGGGACAAGACATTCAGTCACTGCTCTACGAATATGTACCCATCTCCAATGCATCAGATCCTCTTGCTACCTCTGTACAAAGGCACAGAGGCAGGGAGGACATCCTCTAGCATTGGAAAGAGGTGGTGAGATGGAGAGTAGCCAGAGGCCGGATCACAGAGCATCCGACTAAGACTTCCTGTCCCAGTTCTAGAACTTTCCTAATCAGATAGCCTTAAGAAAGTGGCTTTAGGGGCGCCTGGGTGGCGCAGTCGGTTAAGCGTCCGACTTCAGCCAGGTCATGATCTCGCGGTCCGTGAGTTCGAGCCCCGCGTCAGGCTCTGGGCTGATGGCTCAGAGCCTGGAGCCTGTTTCTGATTCTGTGTCTCCCTCTCTCTCTGCCCCTTCCCTATTCATGCTCTGTCTCTCTCTGTCCCAAAAATAAATAAACGTTGAAAAAAAAATTTTTTTTTTAATAAAAAAAAAAAAAGAAAGTGGCTTTACTCCTCTGGGGCTCATTTTCCTTGTCCTTAATGTACAGCCTCAGCTTATGCCCTTAGGCAGCTATGGAAATTCTATAAGATCACACATGTGTAAACATTCTGTCCTGTACAATGTACATATTTGACACCCTCAGGGTACTTTGTGCTGCTAATTAATAATGGGAGTTGTTCCTGCCTTAGGGGCTTCACTGTGGGTTCAGCCTGTCTGTGTTCCCTGGGGCTCTTGCGCCTGCTTCCTGCAGAGGGGACAGCTTCCAGCTGGATCCCAACCTCCATGTTCACAGCCTGCCCTGCTTTCCTGAGTCTTGATTCCTGCCTCTCCTAGTCTTTGTGTTGACCCAGATCAGGACTCTACTCTAATGCCCTTTAACCCTGGCAAAGATACTCCACAGGCAGGTCTGAGCCTCCTCCCCTGACAGGTTGTTTGTAGCAGGATTAGAATTTGCCCCCTGGGTACCTACTGTGTCCCTTTGGCCTTGTTTTCCCCAGGCATGAGTATAGGCCCCTCTCCATCTCTGGCAATTCTGCCATCTGCCCATGGGTAAGAGTTAATGGCTTAGAGATGGGGCAGGTGAGCATCTTCCAGCCAGACCTCAGCTCCTCTGCACACCACTAGAGCCCATTTGGAAACCACTGGAAACTGTGTCTTCCCCTGGGTGGTAGTGGTTCTCTCAAGACAGCAGGGTCCTGGAAGTCTGAAGACCACTGCAGAGGGCAGCACCCTGCAATCTTACAGTCCTGTGCACAGGGCACTGAAAGGCACCTGTTAGGCAAAGAGCACTTGGTGGGAGTTTTGGAAACCTGCGTTCTGCTTTCAGCACTGTCTCGTTGTGTGGCCTTGGACAAATCCCTGGCCTGCTCCGGTCCTCGGTTTCCCCATTTGTAAAATGAGAGGGCTGGCCATAGGGCTGAACTGATGTCCTGTTGGCAGACAGACATGTACATGGTTTGAAGGTGAATGCCTTTAGGTGGGGCTGGCACTTCCCAGTGAGAAGCTTCTCCCACCACTTCTACCACTGAAGGCATCTGAATTTGTGTTCTTTGCTGCTCCCCAGTCCTGGCCCTTGGGAAAGGAGCCAACAGTTCTTGGCCTTTTTGGCACCATTATTTAAGAGGCCACCAAAGGGAAGAGGTAAGTACAGAACCAGATCAGGCTAGGTTCTCTCACTTTCTAGGAGCCAACCTTGACCTAAGATGCAAACGGTGAAGAAGTCACTGGGTTTCCCAAGGCCTGTGGTCCTCATGGCAACAAGAAATCTCTCATCCTTTTCTCCTATGCTTACTAGGAGATTGGTCTGGCTTCACAGGACCTGCTCAGAGGACCCAGCACCATGGAGGGTCTCCACTTGGTCTAATGCTCTGCTATCGCCATCTTGAAATTCTCAATAATTTTGAACTGGGGACTCCACGTATCCATTCTGTACTGGGTGGGCCCTGCAAATTACTGGAGGTTACATTATACCCGTTTGGAAACCTTTTATCATGTGTTCTAGCAGTCTGTCCCCTTAGAGTACTGGTTCCTAAGACAGGCTCTGTGATTACCAGAGAAAGAACATTCTGAAGGATTCTTCTTGTCCTTCAAGGTCCAGATGAGATGACACGGAAACCATGAAGTCTCCTCTGACCTCCACAATGGATGCTCTCTTATTTTCCCACTTTATCACATGGCACCCATCCCTTTCTATAATTCATCACAAATTCCCTGTCTGAAGGATTCATCTCCACACTATGCCCTCTGTGCTTTGACTTGCCCAAGATAGATAGATGCTCAATAAATGTTTGTTGACTGACTGGAAAGCAAATAGAACTATCTTCTCAGTTCAGAGTACAGGGCAGTGCACACAGTGGGTGTTCAATCAATGCTGCTGACTCATTCAGGGAGCAGGCCAGGCAGTTGCACCATATGGGCCTTCCCTTGCCCCAGCTAAGGAGTCACATGGATGATCACAGTCTCCTTTTCCTACTCAGTGAGGGTACAACCATAGAACCAACGAGGTCCAGCATGGTACTGCTCAGTTACAGGGTTTCCTGGCGTGGAGGTGGAAAGGAATTACTCCTTACCCACCATCCCCGCAGTTTCAAATGCCCTCAGGTGCAATTATATTAAGAACCCCTGACACTTGCAAAGCACCTCAAAGTTTGCAAGCCACTTTTACACATATTATTCTCAAACTGTCCTGTAAGTCAGGAAAAATACTTAAATACCAATTATGTATTTGTTTTAACATTTTTCCTTTTACTGTGTTATGCTCATTGAGGAAAAATAAGAAAATACAGATTGAGCAAAAAGGAAAAGAATACCTCAGATTCTAGTACCTAGAGATGATACCGTTAATATTTTAGTCCATAGCCCCTCAGATGTATCTACACGTATAAACATATATTTTTAAAAATAAGATAATTCCAGGGGTGCCTGGGTGGCTCAGTCGGTTGGGCGTCCGACTTCAGCTCAGGTCACGATCTCGCGGTCTGTGAGTTTGAACCCCGTGTCGGGCTCTGGGCTGATGGCTCAAAGCCTGGAGCCTGCTTCCGATTCTGTGTCTCCCTCTTTCTCTGCCCCTCCCCGTTCATGCTCTGTCTCTCTCTGTCTCAAAAATAAATAAACTTAAAAAAAAATAGGATAATTCCAGCACTGTTTCATAATCATGTGATTCCCATTTTTAATAGGTGGCTAACAGAGGTCCCAGGTCACAGTGGGTAGTGCTAAAGCATGACTCCAGGTGTCCTCTTAGGCCAGCGTCTATATCTGGAACCAGGCTGCTGCTTAAACTCCTCAGGGGCCAGAGAGATTGGTTGCTTCTATTTGATGGCGGTAGGAATTGTTTGCTCGGATTGGGCTTAGGGGAAAAGACCCCAAAATTCTCCTGCCCCATAGTCCAACATGGGTGAGGCCAGGCCAGGTTGGGCCTGGCTGCTGCTCCAGAGCTCCTACCTCTGCAAAACTGGACTTTGCCTTGCAGTAAACAGTCACAGGGATGCCAGGGGTCGGCTGTCGGGCAGGGGGGCCCAGAGGGAGCCGGTGCCAGGTGGCGGGATTGAGCTGTATACGACTGACCCCAGAGAGCAACTAGATATCTGTTGAGTAGCCTTGAAGGGCTGCGTTTTTTGTGTTTTTAGACAGGGAGTGAGGACACAGCAGTGACCCAGCAACTGTCTCGCTGCCCTGGGGCATTGCCCCAAGCTGTAGAAAGGGTTCTTCCAGCCAGGCTCAGGGCAGGACTACCTGGTCTTCCTGCCTTCTTTCCTCCTCCAATCCCTCCCTCCTCCCTCTCTCCTTCTTTCTTTCCTGAGCACACACTACTGGTCAGATACTGTGTCAGGCACTAGAAGAAAGATGTCCTCAGAGATCTGGCCTTCAAAAGCTAAACAGAGGCTTACAGAACAACACAGTTGTTAAGAGTTTGAGCTCTGGCCTCAGACAAAGCTGGGTTCAAATTTTGACTCGCCCATCTCTAGCTGTGTGACCTCACACGTGTTACTTAACCCCTCTGAACCTGTGCTTCTCCTGGAAGGTATCTATAAGAAGTGAGAAAATTCATGAAAACACTTAGAAGAGTGCTCAGAACAGGGTGAGTTCTGAATAAATGCAGCTACTAAAAGAGAAGCTGTACATGTGGAAGAATTTAGAGTTTGGGCTGTTTAACATGTTCAGCACCCACGGTGGATCTAGTTCTAGAGAAAACCTGGGGGCTGGGTGAGAACTGGCCTGCACCCACTGGACATTTTTGCCAACGGTTTGGCAGAGTTTGGCAGATGGTCATCCCTTTCATGTATGTGGCCTGGACCATACACTAGTTCCCCACTGTGAGGGGGAGGGGTGGTACCCTCTCCTTTTACAAAGGAGGAAGCTGAGAAGCAGTGAGTTTGCACCACCTGCCCGAGAGAAGAAATGGCAGCCAGGCTCAGTTCAGATCCCAGCACAATGCCGACCATTCACTCAACCTTCATCTCCCCAGACCCTGGCCATGGCATCGGATCTGTTGCTCAGAGTGCAGGAGCTGGCCTGGGAGAATGTGTGATTGTGCACCTTACTTCCACATTTGAATCCTGAAGAAGGAAGAGAGAGCAGGTGTGAGAAGCCAGGTGGGGACTGCTGGGCAGAGAGGGACTCTTAGGGCTCAGCTTGCAGCTATCCTGGCAGGCTGGCTGGCAGAAGGCTGAGACCTCTTTGGATTGGCTGAAGCCACTGGGGCAGGGACTCAGGGCTGGCCGACCCTTGATGGCAGTTTCCACCCTGGCTGTGGTCCCTGAGACTCTGCTCCGGGAACTCCTCTCTATCTCCATCCTACATGCCTCTGGAGCTGCAGTGAGCATAAGAGCATTGCTTCCTCACCTGCAGCCTGTTTCATGTATGCCAGGACCCAGACACTGCGACCACAGGGACAGTACACACACACACACACACACGTGCACACTAAATCTGTAGGGAGGACTGAGGGGGTCAGAAGTCACATCCCCATGTAAGGAGCTCTATCTATATAAGAGACCTGTGGAGCACAGCTCACCATGGTTCTGCCTCTTAAGCACCATCCAAATGAATACAGGGTGACAAATGCATCATTAGTTCATTCAGCATGCCGGGCTAGGTGCCAGGCTCTGGGACACAGCAGTGAACAAGACAGATAAAGTCCTTGTTCCCATGACGTTTATCTGCTGGGGTGGAATTGAAAAAGTCTTTTTATCTCCTGGCTTCCCCCTTGATACACTGTATTCTCTGCTAAACCTTGTCATTTCAGGGGATTAGGAGAACAGGGCTATGGGGAAGGCAGGGATCTCTGTTATATCCTAGATGCCTAGCACAGGGTAGGGGCTGAAAACATGTTTGTTGAACTGAATCAAGTAGGAATCTTGGCAGGCTCCCTCCATAGGCCTGGGTGGGGTGGGAAATGCACCAGCTTCCCTTTTCCCACCTCACTGTCAGATATGATCTGCTTCATGAGGTCTTTTCACCTGGACTGTCGCCAGACACTGTGGGCACAGCTCTCACTGCTTCTTAGTCTAATTGCCTGAAATCCCAAGGAAACCATCCCTGCCTTTTGGAAGCGTGCGATCTAGTGGGGACATACAAAACTCATATGCACCGTCATGTGGAATGTTGATATTTTACCTTAGGATTAATTGTTCTGAAATTCATTTTCACCTACCTGTGTGCAGGCCTCCTATCTGGATTTAGTTTCCACCACAAAATCGAAGGTTCTACAAGACCAAGAAAGGCTCAGTAAAGGTTCCTGAGTCAAGCCATAAAGAGAATCTAAGGGTAAATGTATCAGAGCCCTGTAAACAGGCACGTGATCAGTAGTGCGAGGCAGCACTGGACACTGGGCAGGAAGGAACTGGTGGAGTATGCTGGCTGCCGGTGTGAAATACAGATTTTGATTTATTCATATTCAGAGGAAAGATTTAAACGTGCTACTTATACATACTTTAGACTAGTGTCCACTTTTGAGAGGGTTGCAGTGCCCTATGCTTCTAGGGACTGTATGGTGTAGTGGTCAAGTGCACAGGCTCCAGAGCCTGCCTGGGTTCAAATCCCAGCTCTGATATTTAACAGCTGGGTGGTCCTGGGCAAAATTACTGAATTGTCCTGAATCCCAATGTTCTCATCTATAAAACAGGTGTTGTTAAAAGAATTCAGCGACAAAATCAACATGAAAATGTCAGGCCCTGAGCCTAGAAGACAGTAAACACTAGCCGTTGCCATTCGGCAGCACGGTGTAGACCAAAAGGCCTCACACTTGAGCTTGCATGAGAATCACTTGAAAACAAAGATCGCTGGTTTCTACCCTGAGTTTCTGATTCAGTAGGTGTGGGGTGGACTCTGACAACTTGCATTTCTAACAAGTTCTATTGCTGCTACAGCTTCCTCAGGGACCACCTTTTAAGAACCACCAGTATAGGGGCGCCTGGGTGGCGCAGTCGGTTAAGCGTCCGACTTCAGCCAGGTCACGATCTCGCGGTCCGTGAGTTCGAGCCCCGCGTCGGGCTCTGGGCGGATGGCTCAGAGCCTGGAGCCTGTTTCCGATTCTGTGTCTCCCTCTCTCTCTGCTCCTCCCCCGTTCATGCTCTGTCTCTCTCTGTCCCAAAAATAAATAAACGTTGAAAAAAAAAATTAAAAAAAAAAGAACCACCAGTATAGAAGGAAGAATATAGTTTAGGATTCTGACATTGAGACCATCCCGTGGTATCAGGTGACTTTGGGCAGATGGTCTCTATGAGCCTCAATGACTTCACTTGTAAAATGGGACTGTTGGTAGCCACTTCGTGGGGGTTGTATCTGGCATACAGTATTACCATTAAGTGTTATTGTTCCAATTTTAGCCAAATCTGTTGGCCTTTGCAAGATGAGGAGGATCACAATGAGTAGAGATGGGTGGGGTGAGCCTGGGGAATGCTGCTGAGAACCCCAAGGTCAAAGTGGGGCATGGAGCAAATGCCAGATGGGTCTGGGAGCCTCAGAGCAAAGTGCTCATTTAAAAAGTACTCTTGCTTAGGGTATTGGGAGACAGCAGAAAAATTCCTTGGAAATTTCTATGTAGCCAATCCATGGTTAACTTTGGACCTGAGATGACAGTGTTTCCTGAAAGCCATTGACAAGGTGACCTCTTGCAGGGGAGGTGGAAAATGCTTCCTAAGAAAAAGCAAACAGGCCCCATGGGGTTCCTATTGCAACCCCTATATCTTCCTGTCCCTCCCTGCACACTCTCTTCCTTTTTTATATAGCCCCCTTTTGTTAGAAAGCAACCCTGTCACCTCCTGCCTCACAATGGGATCAAAAGCACTTGGGTTCCTGACCCGTGGCAGGTGGAGCTAAGGCGGGCTTGCCTTGCTGTTTCCCGGAGCGGCCCCCTGGTGGAGAACAGTGACATTGCAGACCTTCCCAGGGGGAGGTTTCTCCCCACGTGTCCAGTGTTCCAGCTCTAAAGCCCGGGTCTGCAGCCTGGGCCAAGGGCTGGAGCTTCTCAGCAAGACTGCGCCCAAGGCTTGGAGAAGATTTCTGGGTCAGTTGGGTATTACTATTACCGGAATAGCACGCAAAATACACCCCACCCGAGGTGGTTTAGAGACTGTTGATTTTTAAGAGATCCACTGCTCTTGGCACCGGGAAGCAGGCAGTCAGAGTGCTAGCCCCAGACCGGGCCTCAGAGGTCTGGGCCTTTGCAAGTTTTGGCCTGAATATCAGTGGCAGTTTCCAATCTGAGTCATTCACTCCCTGAGGCGGGATACCAGTGGGGAAAGGGCTATCCTTGGATAAGGGGCTTTTTTTTTTTTTTTTAAAGTTTATTTATTTTGAACCGGATGAGGGGGGGCAGTGCGCAGAGAGATAGGGAGAGAGAATCCCAAGCAGGCTCTGTGCTATCAGCCCAACACAGGGCTCGATCTCACAAACCACAAGATTATGACCTGAGCCAAGATCAAGGGTCGGACCCTTAACCGACCGAGCCACCCAGGTGTCCCCAGGGACTTTTATTTTAAAGGCAGATTCACTGTCCAAACACTACTCTCCTCACCCAGAAGCCATTGTGTATGAATCCCACCCTCAAAGATGCTTTGTTTTGCCTTTTTGGAAAAAAACTCAAATAAAAAATTCAATGTTATCATCGCTTATTGCACATGTAACATGGGCAAGTCACCAAGCTAGGCACCCAGGGGACCCAGGTACCGAGGGGACCCAGGTATACTGAAGATGCAATCCTTGCCTTAAAACGGGCAGCCAGAGGAGCCGTCTAGAGAGGTCTAAGCAAAGCCTGAGGCCAGTATGGAGCACAGCGGCCTTTGCACAGAGTCTGGGCAGAGCGTGCCTAGGGACAGGTTCTAGAAGGGATGAGAGGCTTGGGAGGGTGGGGAGGGCATGGGAAAGAAAGGCCTTAAGTCCTGGAGCTGAGCAGGAGCAGGCTGAGAAGGGTGGGGTGTGTTCAGGGAACAGTGAGTAATCTGGTGTGGCCCAGGGCTGCTGAGCATCACTGTGCCTGGCACAGGCCGAGCGGTAATAAGTAAGGGTTAGCTCTCTGCCCCCTCCCAGGGGTGAAAGGAGGAGCAGTGCACCAGGCTAGAGAGAGGGGTACATGCAGGCCAGCTGAGCACCTGTAGCACCGAGGCCTGGCAGAGATCCCAGGCCCGGTGTAGGGGGGCTTGTCTGAGAATTTCCCTTCTTTTTTTTTTTTTTTAATGTTTATTTATTTTTGAGAGAGAGAGCAAGAGAGCGTGCGCACAAGTGGAGGAGGGGCAGAGAGAGAGGGAGACACAGAATCCTAAGCAGGCCCCAGGCTCTGAGCTGACAGAGCCACCCAGGTACCCCAAGAATGTCTCTTCCTGGCAGATGGGCCTGGTGCAGCTGGAAGGTGAGACTCGCAGGGGTGAGAACAGGTGTTGTCGAAATGGACAGAGAAGTATTTCGATGACCACAGAGTTTGCTGGAAAGACTAATGGTGCCTTTGAAATCTGGGCTGGGACAGGCCCTGAGTCACAGCATATTATTTAAAACATGCCCTAGGCCCACAGGTGCCAAGTCTAATCCTGAGTGGGAGAGATGCTTCTCTCATATCTGTTTGAATACTTTATAGTTTTCAAAGCCCATTCACCTGCTTTATCTCATCGATCTGTTTAACAGCAGTTTTGTGCTAACCGGGGCGGGTACTCCTCCCATTCCACAGATGGAGAAGCTAAGGCCTGGGTATGATGAAGTTATATATTCTACTTTGTTTTAGCCATTGGCCTTGTTATAGTGAGGGTTTGCTTTTGTTTTAAATTTAGTATTATTATTATTTAGATAGTTCAAACATTCAAATGGTTCAAAATTCAAAAGGTATGGACAAAAGTCTCTGTCAACCTTATCTTCACAGCCGCCTGGGTCACCTCTTGCCAGTTGGAACCCAAGCCTTTTGACTTTAGGACTAGTGCCCTTTCTGCCACCTGGTGCAGGGGCTCAGGGACATTGTAGATTCAGGAAAGCCTGAGGCAAGTTTCACTGCTACAGGTGTTTTACCTCCTCTTAGCAGTTATGCATATGTATCCTTGGGGACTAATTGTCTTCTTTAATCTTAGTCCACATACGTTTATCTTTCCATCCTAAACTCCTTGGAGGCAGGGAGTATGCCTTCAATTTCTGGGAGGTGGTAGAGTAGGGATTAACCTTGTAGGCTCAGGCATATAGAAAATTGGGATGGGGCGCCTGGGTGGCTCAGTCGGTTAAGTGTCCGACTTCGGCTCAGGTCACGATCTCACGATTTGTGGGTTTGAGCCCCGCATTGGGCTCTGTGCTAACAGCTCAGAGCCTGGATCCTGCTTCGGATTCTGTGTCTCCTCCTCGCTCTGCCCCTCCCATGCTCATGCTCATGTTCTGTCTCTCAATAATAAATAAACGTTAAAAAAAATTTTTTAATAAAAAAGAGAAAGAAGATTGGGATAAAAACCTGTGCTGTGTGAGCTTGTACAAGTTACTTAGGTTCTCTGAGCCTCCACTTTTCCAACTACAATGATCATGCCCTTACCAATTTCACAGGGTTCTTGTGAAGCCTCACTGAGATGACTCAGGTCCCAAGTTTAACCCTGGGCCAGGCACAAAGTATGCACTCTGTAAGTGGGACCTATGATTCCCAGGGTACTGAGTTTGTGCACAGTAAGTCAGACCCAGGCATCCGTTCAAACTTAATTCTGACGGGATTGGGGATCTCAGGCACCTAATTAAGGGCAAATTGGCATAGTAGGTCACCCAAATCCATATGTTTGAGCAAATCATTCTTCCTGAGCTGGGATCCACCCTTTTTCCCAAAGGAGTCTCCCAACAGCCTGGCTCATCCCCATTTTCTTTTTGGGAGAGGCCTGGATTTTCTGGATAGTCAGTCATTTTGAGACCAACAGAAAGGCCAACAAGGCATGGGCCTATTTTGTCTGTAACCTTGAGCCTGAGTTTATACACGGGGAGACTGCCATATGGCTTTTCTCAGGGCTGACAGTAATGACTCACTGCAGGGTCACCAATGCCCTTGAACTGTCTTGGGCAAAGTGGCTCACTGGATCTGCTTCTGGGCCTTGCTCCACAGCTGCCTGACCTCTGCTTCTCTCAGACGAATGTGCTCAACCCCTGAGACTCTCTATTTAGACACAGGGGCTTCCCCACACCTGTATCACTCTGTGTTCAGAGGGACCCAAGAAATCATTTTTTCTAACCCTCCTCATCTCACAGATAAGAAAAGCAGCCCAGTGGTGGCTACAGGCTTGCTCATACCTCTAGAGCTTGTAGCAGACCCAGGATTTGAACCCAGGTCCAGAGTGCCTTCTGTGATCCTGTCCTGGCTGCCACAAACCCCTACCCCTCAGCCGCTCCTTCTCCACAGGGTACTCACTCCCTGCCTCAGGCTCCAGGTCCTAAACATTCTGAGTGGCAGATTCCATGGCTTTGTGGTAGGACAGTTACTTACCCCTTTGAAATCTGGTTTCCATGAAAGGACAGAATGATCTCTTGGAGCCTTGTGGTCCCCACTGACCATAATATCAATTAGCAACGTAAAAATGTGTTTACTTTTCTGTTAAAAGAGGCATTCCTTTCCTATCCAACTCAAGTTTTGTAAAGAAACAAAAATATACGCCAACAAGGATGAAGGGATACATAATTGCCTGGCAGAACAATGGAGCAATCCATGACTTCCAGGGATGGAATCCACAGAGCCTGGGGAGCTAGGACCTGGCAAGACAAACAGGGTGACAGGGAAGTCTGAGTTGGAACAAGGGGAAAGGACAAGGAAGAGAGAGGAAATTATTGTACTGGGGCAGGCCCGGGAGTGGGGCAAGCTGGGGAAACAAGGAATGGATCTCCAACCCCCCTGCATCACCCCACCCCAGCCAACACAATCATGCCCCTCTTGTTGTCCAGAACCCCCATGACACCCCATAATGGGACTCTGGATGTATTCCCATCTGCCCTGATGCCCCCCTGCTCCAACTTCATAACAGTCAAATTCTCCTTCTGGGTTTCAGGGGCCACTGGCTGGCATGATTTTGACGGGTTACCTTTCCCATGGGTATATGCATTTTAACAAACTGAGCCACCCAGGAGCTCAGGGTATATGCATTTTAAATAGGGATTCTGGAATCTCTGGTTCGGCTTCCTGCTTTCTTCAAGTAAAAGTGGAGGGGTTGAGGGGGGTAGGATGGAATAAGACAGATGCCACTGGGAGACAGTGTCACTGAAAGATCTGACTGAGCGGAAACAGGAGAAGAGCTTGGAGTAGTTCTCTTTCTCTAGGGAGAAACAAAGTCTCATTCTGTCTCTCCATAGCCTCCACTCCTCCAGAGATGGGATTTTCCTTCTCTTTCATAGATTTGGAAACTGAGGCCTAAAGTGCCAAGCCCAGAGACAGAGGTGGGCCCAAAGGCTGAGAGTCCTAACCCTGCAGCCCCTGCTCTGAGGAGCCAGATGAAAGGGGCCAGGAGCTGGAGTGAGAGCATGTGGGTTTGAGGAGAGGGGAGGCTCTGGCAGACTGGCCTTGCAGGCTGCAGCAGGGGGCAGGGGCAGCCCTGGGAGGGGGCTAGCGCCAAGGCCAGCAGAGGGAGCCGACCAGATCCAGTGATTCCCAAGTCCCAAGAAATATAAATGACTCATGCTGGGTGGCTCTGCACGCCAGCCCAGCCCACATTCCCGGGCCTTTGTTCCCAGCCAGCCTGGGCCTGGCCTTAAAGGGCCAGCTCCTAGGGCCTGAGCGTGGGCCGCTCCACCCCACCCCCACCCTCCTCTCTAATCCTGGCCCTTCCTTGGGTTGCTCCTAGTCTCTGGGCTGTGGGTAAAAAGGGTGGCATCCTGCAGGATTTAGGGGTCCATCCGATTGAATCTTCAAGCTGTAAGGGAGGGCTCTCAGGTCGTTTCATCCATCCCTCTGCCTCTGCACCTAAACTGTCCAAGAAGGATTAAGAAAACCTTTGCCCTGCTTTTTAAAGATGCTTCTGTGAGGGGACCCCTTTCAAAGCAACTTCTTGCAGAGTCTCAAACCATCTCCCTTCTAACACCATCCCCCAGGCTGCAGGCTGGGCTGAGGCCCCTCTCCCAGGGCCCCTCCCTCTATTTTCTCCCCACCCCACCCTGGGCCCCGTCAGTATTGTTTTTTTCTTGGCTCTCATTTGACACGTGTTTGGTGGGTTTTAGGTTGGATTGTGAACCCGGCTCCCTGTGCTGGGCCTCTAAGGGGTCCAGGTTTCAGGCCAGTCCTATCCTGTCCTGCCCATGGATCCCTCGGGGGAGAAACACCATCCTGGCGCCCGCCCATGCAGCCGGGCTGCCCCAGTCATTTCTTTGGACCTTGTGTGCCACCATGTGGACATTCTGGAGATCTGGAGCCTTCTGGGGCTTAGAGGGGGCACTCTGCAGACATTCCCACAGCCACCAAACCAGACACTGAAAAAACATCCTTAGCTAGAAAGTAGCCCTGAATCAGCACAAAACAAAATAGAGGCAGGCCCTAAATCAAAGAGGGAAAGATAGGACTGTACCCTCTGTGAAACAATGGCTTTTTTCTTCCTTTTTTTGTAAATATATATTTTTTAATGTTTATTTTTGAGAAAGAAAAAGAGAGACAGAGACAGAGCGTGAGCAGGGGAAGGGCAGAGAGAGAAGGAGACACAGAATCTGAAGCAGGTTCCAGGCTCTGAGCTGTCATTACAGAGCCCAGTGTAGGGGCTCAAACCCACGAACTTCGAGATTATGACCTGAGACAAGTCCAACACTTAACCAGCTGAGCCACCCAGGTGCCCCAACAATGGCTTTCTTAGAGCCATTGAACAACAGAAGCCAGCTGGCTCTATTAAAACTTATAGATAGCAATATTTTTTGTTAAAGCTTGGGAAGATCTTTGTGTCCCCAAGCAAACAGCCCCTTCTGTCCCCCAGCCCCTCACACAGTATTTGGGCAATGCTCTGAACACAACACTAGAGCTTTGGGTTTAAGGTTTTGTCCACTGTTAATATGCAAATTTTAAGAGAGGGGTCTCCTTAGATGCTTTCACAGTAATTTCAGGGTTTATCAGATCTTGAACTGAGAGCTGGGTTTGGAGGGAGTAGAAAGTGTCAAGCTATGGGGGAAACTGGAGGGAGGGACAAGGACAGGAGGAGTGGGGATGACCAACAGGAAACTCCATGGGCAGGGAAGCCCTGCTCACAGTTGTTCCCTAGTCAGAGCCCTTCCAACCATGGAGAGGCCTGGGGGCTGCTCCATAGACTCTGTCATTTAATAAGTGTCCATTGTACCCAGGACAAACCTTTACCAAATGGGCTAGAACCATGGGCTGTAGCTTTGAGGCCTTTGTGGGGCACTGGCCTTGGCATCCCTAGCCCCAACCAACCAGGCCAGCTGGCTCTGGATAAGCCCAACATCCAGAAGGAGCATCCAGAGCCCTCTGAGACCTGCCCCATCCATCCTTCCATCCGCCCACCCACCCACTCAATAGAAAACCTCTGTGGTCATCTGCAGGGTTAGGTCCACCCTCCTTCCAGGCTGTCACATCTTTCAAAGTTCTGCCTTCCTCTCCTTTCTCACTTACTCTCCCACAGTTCCTTGTCACCCTGATCCTAAATCAGACCATAGTCTTTCAGTGGATCTCCCTGCTTCTGGACCCGCCTGGGCCCATGCATTCCAAACTCCGCTCCTAAATTTATCTCCCTAAAACACACCCAAGTTCTCCTGAGTGATTGCGGACTCTGCCTGCAGCATCCAGTCTGAATTTCTGGGCCCAAACCAGAGGTCTGCTCCCTAAGCCCTATGTTGTCACTCCATCTTTCGGAGTTAGTGACTTCCTGAGAATAAGAGCTTTGTTTTATATTTCAAAATCAAATCAAATGTAAATTATGTCAATAAATCCTAGCCAAAAAACCCAAAACACTAGCATGCAACGCTGTGTGCATACAGACATGCATTCTGATGTGCATGGCTGTGGCCTCAGGGCTCTTGGCCACTCTGTTGAGTGGGATCCAAACACGGCTCCTGACACATTTGCTAAGCTGTGCACCCCGCCTCAGGGCCACATCATTCTGGGAGATGAGGTGCCCTTCCTATTCCCCCCAAGTCTCAGAGCTCCTCCTATTGTGTTCTGAGATGCTTTCCTTTCAGAGGAAAAGAGAGCGGCCCAAGGCCAGGCTGGGCCCAGGCAACACAGAGAATGAAATGAGGTTGGTGCATCTCACAAGGGGCTGAGGCCCTCCCCTCCCCCTGCCGTGTGAGGGAGCGTGACCCTGGGGAAACATAAATGACAACATTCTATCATTTCCAAGTTCAAAGGTCCGTAAGGGCTTTCTAGTCCAACTCTTTATTCTTTCAGGCCATAAAACTGAGAAGGGTGCTGCTTGCTCTCGGTTTACCACCAGGTTACAGGAGAGCTTTAAAACCTCTTTCCAGTCTCTCAACTGCTTCCCTTTCGGGAGCCTTCAAGGTAAGCCTGTGCTTTCTCCCTTACAGCCTGGGAACCCCAACCCCAGGGGCAGCCAGCCCATCAACCTGAACCACTATGCCACCAAGAAGAGCGTGGCCGAGAGCATGCTGGACGTGGCCCTCTTCGTGTCCAACGCCACGCGACTGAAAGCGGTGCTGGAGCAGGGGCCGTCCACCCACTACTACACCACCCTCGTCACCCTCATCAGCATCTCTCTGCTCCTGCTCGTGGTCATTGGCATCCTGCTTGTGGTCATCGGTGAGGAGCCCAGGCCTGGACTCGGCCTTGGCGCCCCCTAGTGGAAAGAAAAGCCTCACCGGCTTCCCGGCGCCACCCCCGCATTTGCACGCGCCAGTTTCTCACCCTTACACTAACCTGGTGGTAGCCCTCCGCATGACAACCGCCCAAGTAACAACTCCTCCACAGTGAGAGCAGGCTGCCTATCCTACCTCCTGGTATCACACATAGGGGTCACTCCACAATACCTTCACTTACTTGTAGCAGAGGTCCCTACTGCCTTTTGTGTGAGCACCCATCCCCACTCTTATGACCCAGGATAATTTCCCAAATCCCTATTCCATTAAGTACCGTGTGGATGCCCCATGCACTGGGCAGTGAGGGAGAAGGCAGCTTAATGCAATGACTACCACCTCCCTTGCTTTCTGCCACGCAGGTCTCTGAGGTGCCAGACTTTCTCTGACCTCTAGTGGATGCGGTGAGGGAAGTTTGGGGCTGTCGCCCCACCCTGACCCTCCCTTCCCACTCCCCCCACCCTTGTCCACAGCGCGGCTGAACCTCAATGAAGTAGAAAAGCAATGGCAGCTCAACCAGCTCAACAACGCCGCCACCACCCTGGTCTTCATCACTGTCATCATCAACGTCTTCATTACAGCCTTCGGGGCACAGAAGACAGGCTTCCTGGCCGCCAGGACCTCAAGGAATCCCCTCTGAACACAGCCTGGGACCCAGGTGAGGGAGGATGGAAGGTCGCCAAATGACCCTTTTCTCAGCTCTGGGCGTTTGGGGTAAAGTGACATCTTTGCAAGCAAAGGGGGAGAGAGATCTGAGGCAAGGAGGGGATCTTAGAGAAGAGCTTGGATCTGGGCCCAGAAAGTCCCCACGTGCTGTTAAACAGGTGACTCTTCCTCGGCAATTAAGCTTGAGCTTTTCTATAGCCCGGGATGGGTTTTTCTATAGCCAGTGTGGTTAGTGCTTGGCTCTGCCCCTCTGGCAAGAGGGAAGATGCAGTAGGGATTCCTCCTTGGCGCTGCCCAGCAGTCCTTGCTACTCAAACTGTAGTCCCTGGACCAGCAGCAAAAACACCGAAGCTTGCAGGAAATGTAGACTGTCCGGCCCCACTCCAGATCTACTGAATGGGCATCTACATTTTCAAAAGGCTGCCAGGGGAATTGTGTGTGCATTAAAGTCTGAGGGCCATTGGTCTGGCCTGCCCTCCTCACTGCCTCTTCTCTGCTTCCCCTACAGGTCCTGGGTCTGGAACTGCTTCCACCTTTCCTCCCTGATCTGTTAGGCTGATGGGCACTTTCCACAGCCCCTGGGAGAGCTCCAAAAAGGGATGTGTAGATGCCCTTGATCCCTACCCACAGCATCTGAAATAAGATGTACTATTTTACTGGTCTAAGTGAATCCCATCTTGGTCTGGAGTCCTGAACTCAGACTGGGGTACTGCCAGTCTTTCTAGTAGCATCTCCAGAATCTAAGACATGTCTATCTAAGGTCAAGCCCGCCCAGCTTCAGGACTCTGGTTCTTACTCCACCTCATTCCTTCCCCTCTGCCCCATCCATTTCCTCTGCTCCAGGCCTCAGTTTTCCCTTTCTGTAAAATGGAATGATTTCTATCTATAAAGTTTTCTGCAAATCCACTAGGAGTCAGTCTTTATGCATTGGGCTGGTCTCTGGATGCCCTCTCCAGCAACTGGAAAGAGCTTGAAGGAGCAAACCTAAATCCGGAGGGAGAAAAATCTTTTAAATCACTCCCTCTTCTCTGGGTTCTGCTGAGTCAACTTTCCTGGCCCCGCCTGCCTTGGGCTAATTACCACCTGCTACATCAGTGGCAGATTAGTCAATTCTGGATTGATCCATGTATGCGCAATCCTTTTTGGGAACTTGTTATAAACCTATCATAGCTTTCAAATTAGCACTTTCTCTTAGGCATGTACTTAAGGCATACAAACTCATTTTGATCTTTGCCTATGCAAAACAGAACTAGAAAGGTAAATTTGCACCCATAAAATGCCAACAGGGCATCCGTAGCTCAAACAGAAATGATTTTTAGATTGTCTGCTACTTTAAAATAAGTCACATCTTGGCTTCTCTCTGCTGCTGACCAAACCATTCTGGCCCTATGTCTAGCCTTCTTCACCCAGGGTGTCCATCAGCGTTTCCCCACTGAAACCACAATCTCCACAAATCTGCTGAGCAGAAAATGCCCAGTCTGCTATCAGACCGTGAACTCTGCAGGCAGGAAGAGTGCCGGCCCCTTCCAGAGTAAACCATGCAGTTCCCCACACAGCAGGCACCCAACTAATGGTAAAGGATAGAGGGTGGTGTGGAGGGTCCTTGGCACATCCATCAGAGGCCTGACTACTAAGGTACAGAGACGTGAACCCCGGGCCTCTTAGCCCACCCCTCTCCCATCTTGATGGGCAAGGGGAAAAACACACAAGCCACTTCGTTTTCTAAGAAGATGCTGTATTTAACAATTTCCTTCCCCCCATCCCACTCCCTCCCCCCACCCGACACATTTCCCTACAGAGCAGGGGCCTACCAGGCCCTCCCCTTAAGGCAGATGGTGTGGAGGTAACAAAGTCAAACACAAGGCACTGGCCAGGGTCAGAGAGGTGTGCGAGCAGGGCCTAGGAGGCTAGGCTCGCTCCCGTCATCAAAAGAATGGAAGTTGGAGAGCTCTTTGGGTTGGCTCAGGCCTTCCAGTGCCATGCCCAAGGGTGACCCTGGCCCCAGAGAGAAAGCTGGCACCCCAGCCAGCCAACCATAGCTCTCACCGACTCCCTGAAGTCCTTTCCCAAAGGCAGTAAGCCTGAGCGGGCTCTGAGAAAACCCATAGCCCAGGGGGCAGCTATGGCATCCAACAGCCACAGCCTATTAATTGGAAACTCTTTGTTCTTCCTGATTTCTTAGAGAGGGGCAGGGAATTCTCTTCAACCTCCAGAAGGTTCTCAACGGGCCCCAATCTCCTAGATGCCAAGCATGTGCCCTTGGTGAATGCAAGGCCCACCGGGTAGACCCTGCAACTCCAAATGCTGTGACTTGGACTCTATCACAGCACAGCTCTGTGGGGCTCCGCTGACTGGCATCCTGGGCCCTGTTGCACCAGCTAGGAGTGCTTTCTCCCAGCAGCAGCAAGCTCTGCGTTCCCCTCCCTAAGCAGACACTGAAGTTCCACAGCAAGTGTCCGACACACCCACACACCGTTCATCAATTCAGCAGCAGCGGCAGAGGCAGCAGCGGCGGCAAAAAAAAAAAAACCCAGCCCCAAAGGCCCCAGGGAATTTTTAGTGCAAGAGAAGTGTGTGATCATCAGGTGCCAGAAAGGGTCGCTTCACTTTTCGGTTCCTCTGGGCCCCACTCCCCTCCAACTGGGGAAGAGATCACAGGGTGATGCCCTTACCTCCCCCAACCCGTGGCCTTGCCCCTTACTACCCTGATCCCTGTTCCTCTGTCTTGCCCACACCCCTTCCTCTTCTTCCAAGCAAGGCCAGGGCTGGGGATCCCCCTGCAGGAGGGCAAGGCTGTGGGGGAGCAGAGCTGTGGGGACTCAGGATTTCCACTTCCTTTTCCTCCCATCCTGCTGGATGCCCACCTCCTCTTCGCATCTGAGTCCACGGCTTACATTCCCATCCTCTTTCCTCTCTGCTCATGGTCTCCCCAAGGCTTATGCTTACAGGCGGGTCAGGAAAGGGGCTTCTCTTCCTGCCTTCTCCACCCACCTTGCCCGTCCTGCACGGCCTGTATGCCAGATGCCGAGGAATGAAAGCCCGCTGTCCACCCGTTCTCAGAATCCCAACCCCACTGGGGCACCGCGAGGATGATGCCACTTCTGTGTTCTTGTCAGTCTGAAGTTAGCACCGCCTGGGGGGTAAGGTTAATGCCCTAATCAGTGGCCAGCTGTTCAGTGGCTACCTGGGAGAGATGTGCGTGTCTCTGGAAGGCACGAGCCTGGGGTAGAGCTGAGAACTCCTCTGGTTATAAATCAGCTGCCGGGTCAAGGACCAAGGGACACATCGCTACACAGGAGTGGGTCTGAGGTATGCAAGTGGGGAATGTACCCTAAATGCACGACTCCATCCCTCTCTCACAGTCAGTGCTGGGTCTGGACAGTTAGTTTTGGTTTTCTGTTAGAAAAATAAAAACCCCAATGAAGTATGTCCAAGAGAAGAGTTTCCAGGGCACGGTCACTACTCCCTGGGAGGAGCGTGGGTGGATGCTGGAATGCACCTCACAGATAGGTTGGCATTGCTCCAACAGGTCTTTCCTTCCTTAACTGTGCTGCCTTCTCCGGGAGCCGGTCCATCTCTGTCAACTGAGTGCACAGCCCCTCCTGGTCCCTCTCTCAAGGTCCTCCCTTCAGAGGCCCCGAGGGTAGAGAGACGGGCCTCAGCAGCTGTCTGTGTGAGGCGACAGCTCTCGGGGGAGTGAGGGTGCTAGCTCTGAGGCCTCTTGGGGCCCGGCCATGGCTTCTGCTCCCCTTCCCTCTCCTTCTCAACAGTGAGTAGGGGCATTGGGGAGCGAGCACAAGTCAAGGAGCAGGAAGCAGTCAGTCCAGTGGGCCACCCTTCGGGATCACGGCATCTTCATCTGGCGGCGGTTCCACATGCCTCGCTTGGAATGGAAGTGATGGAAGAAATTCCTGAGGGAGAGACGTTCCACTTCCAGGCCTGCTTGGAGGATCCTGAGTAGGGGAGGGGCAGGGTGAGAAACAGAAGCGCAAGAGGCAGCTGGGGAGAGGCCCAGGCCCCTGAAGATCCCGCCCTCCCGCATCTATACATCTATGTCAGACCCTGTCTCTGTCTCTCTCTGTTTACTCCCCACAGGGCATGCACACAGCATGGGCTTTGGAGCCAGACAGCCTGGGTTTGAATTCCAGCTCCTTACTATGGAAAGCCCGTAAAACCCGTCACCTTCCAGAGTCCCAGTTTGCCAATCTCTAGAAAGAGGAGGATGATGAGGCACCTAGGTGGCTCAATCCGTTAGCTTCCAACCTCGGCTCAGGTCATGATCTCATGGTTTGTGAGTTCGAGCCCCACGTTGGGCTCTGAGCTGACAACTCAGAGCCTGGAGCCTGCTTTGGATTCTGTCTCCCTCTCTCTGATTCTTTCTCTCTGCCCCTCCCCTGCTTGCGCTCTTTCTCTCTCTCAAAAATAAATTAATAAACATTAGAGAAAAAAAAAGAGGAGAATATACACTCAACTCTTGAACAACACAATTTCATATTGTGCAAGTTTTTTTCTGATAAATACAATACATATATACACACATACACACACACACACACACACACACACACACACACACATATATTGGAGGCTGGTGGTAAAGGCTAGAGCTGATGGGAAGAAGGGCTCAGTACAGCTCCTGGCACACACCCTGTGCCCACCACCAGGAGCTCAGCCTACAGGGGACACATTACGTATGTGATGGAGGCAGAGGGAGCAGATTCCCCCATTGCTTTTCTACATGCTTAGCCCATGGGGTCCCTCTCACAGAGAGACTGTCCTTCCAGCAAGGCTGTACTGAAGTCTGCATCTGCCCAGCCCGGCAGGGAGATCAAGGGTGGAGGTAACCGCTAGACTAGTCTTCCATGCACTTTGGGATCTGCTTTGGCCTAGTTTTGTGAGAGCTGGGTTATCTAATATGAGCTCCCTCAAACTACCTCCTTTGCAACTTCTGTATATACAGCATATCTCCCTTTTCTTTTCTCCCTCGAGGGAAAAAAAAACATACACAGACCCAGTTTTAAGCCTCGGACACTCCCTAGCTGTGGGATTCAGGACAGGTACTAACTTCTCCTCAAGCTGTTTTCTTGTTTGGAAAATGGAGATAACCACACCCCCTCACAGAAGTTTGGGGACAAACAAACAAGGGACTGATGTAAATCACCTGCCAAATACAGGCCTCCAGTGATGGCTGGCTGTCTCTTAGAAGTGTCCCCACCCTTCCAGGGCTCCTGACTTTGTCTGTGACATCCACTAGACACTGGTCCCTTCTTTCTTTGCTGTCTCCCCTTTCCCTCCTCTGCCCCCTGCCCCTTCAGCCCAAACCTCAAGGTATCATCCTCTTTCCCTCCCCTTCCCTTGGCAACAAATTTCTTTCTTTCCTTTTTAAACTTTTACTTATTAAATAATCTCTACCCCCAACATGGGGACTGAACTCACAACCCTGAGATCGAGAGCCGCATGCTCTACTAAGCTACTGGTCTAGTAGCCTCTCTTGGCAACAAATTTTTCTTTCTTTCTTTCTTTCTTTCTTTCTTTCTTTCTTTCTTTCTTAAGCAAATTTCTTGACAGAGGAATCTCATACTGATACAGCCTCCACTCCCTCACCACCAGCACGCTCCACGATCCCCTGCAACTTGGGGTCCCGGCCTGCCTGCTCCTGCTTCAGCACCCTCTTCTCGCCTGCTTGCCAAGGCTGCAGCTTGTCTGGGGTTCTTCTTTCTCCTTCTTTCCACTCTTTCCTCCTCCCTGAAACTCCCTTCTCCCAGGGCTTCCAGGGACCAGGACCTCCTGGATATCTTGCTGCCCTTTAATGATCCACACTGCCTCTTTTGTCAGCCCCCAAGTCTTTCCTGCCCCTTCACCTGTCTCTCTTATCGATTCCCACAGCCTCAGTCTTCCCAGCCAGGCAATGGCAGAGGGGAAGAGAGCTCCAACTCAGGAGAATGCAGCCATATTCTCCCACAGCACCTTGCTGTGCTTTACCCTGACAGCATACCATGTGGTTTAATTTCCATGCCAACCCTGTGACACAGGCAGAGGCGGTATCATCCCCCTTCTAATACATACAGAACTGAGTCTCGGCCAGGCAGGTAATGTGACCCCCAGTAAGTGGTGGGGCTTCCTTTGAGTACAGTGCTCTTTACCTGCATATCAGGAGTCTGCAGCCCAGGGGGCCGGGACACCATCCGTCTAGCCCTGTTCCCTCCCCAGAGCACCTGATGGGATGGGATCCCAGCACGTCCCTCAGATGCCCTCCTTTCCCAGTCACCTGTCCAGCAGCTCCCAGTCTTCCCCACCCCAGCGATCTCGGAACTCCTTGGTGTTCATGCCCCCGATTCTGTCCAGGTCTGACTTGTAGATGCCGAGCAGTCCAAACCCATTCACCTCCCAGTAGCCTGTGGACAGACGAGAATCCCCCGGTGAGATGAGCCAGGGGCCAGGAGGAAGCAATGAAGGCTTCTGGGCTGCATTCCCAGAGCCTTCTCTGAAAGACAGAGGATGGGGTGCCTGAGGTTGAAAGCTGTCTCGTTTGAACAAGTCCCTTGCCTGTTCTGGGGGGAAGCCCCCCGACGCTAACGTTCAGGGGCCAATGGAAGCAGCGGTCCTAAAAGGGAAGGACCATGGGCTCTACAACAAGATCTGACAGCAGCAGTCACTGGAGGCACAGCCCAGTGCACCTTCCTTATTTGTTTCCCTCTCCAGAGGCAGGGAGCCTGTCTTTCCATTTTTTTTCCATCTGCACAGGGCATAGAATCTGGCACACAGTAAACGTCTGGTGAAGGGAGAAAGGAAGATGGGGAGGAAATGTTCATCGTTGCCGCTGCTGTGGCCATGAGCACAGCCCTCAGGCACCTCTCTGGTGGACCATCCAATGGGCAGAAGCAGCAGGCAGGGGGTGGGGATGCTGTCATGGCAGACGTGGTTGTTTCCAGCTCTGGGATGAAGAACCAAGGCCAGAGAGGACTTTCCTACCCTCCCCAGCCCAGGGCAGAGCTCACCCTCAGGCCACTGGGGGGTGGCCCCGCAGTGCAGCCTCATCACCATGGGGGCAAAGGCCATCTTGCCCTCTACACAGTGCTTCCGGATGGTATCGATGATTCCAGCTGGGAAGTGGATGTGGAGGTCACATAGGAAGATGATGCTGTGTGGGTCCTGGGGACAAATTGGGGAGGGTCAGTAGACCCTGCGGACCAGGGCTCAGAGGTCAGGCCACTCCCTAGAATGATCCTTAGGTCCTTCCCATTTGAATAATGGACAAACTTCCATAATACAAACTGTTGGGCAGATTTCCATAGTACTGGGCACCAGAGTGCAATTCTCAGAGTCAGAGAATGAGTTCTGATGCCTTCCCTACACAATGTATGAACTGCAAGAACTCAGGACAAATGCTCCAGTGTCATTTGTTCAGTCCCACCCTGGCACTGGCCCTGCCCCATAGCAGAGTGGAACGTCCGTGTCCTCATTCCCTCCCGCTGTGAGGAGCTGACCACCGCACATATCCCAAATGTCTCCTCCTCTTAACCAATCTGTAACCACGTCTCCAGAGCCCCTCCCAGGTTATTACCTTCACCAGGTCTATGCCAGCCTGAAGCCCAGCTGAACGCTCAAAGTTTCCACTTAGCTTCATGTACTGGTAGCTGCAGGGAGAAGAGAGGAGGGAAGGGCAGAGTATCAGGGCTCAGCAGCGATGGTCCCTGGAGGAAGCCAGCAGGCATGGAGGAGGGATGATGCGTGCTCCTGAGATGGGATTATGGGCAGGTGAGTCCTCTGGAGAAAGCCAGAGACTGGGACTCAGGAAAGCCAGGTGGGACTTTGGGCTCTGCCTAGGACCCAGCAGTCCTGAGACTTCAGAAAGCAGGTGGCTAAGGCCGTGTGCTGGCCAGGGAACCTCCTCACCTCCGCAGCTTGGACCTCTTTAGGGCCATCTCGACGTCCATGTCCTCACTGCTATAGTCCGTGATGATGATATTGAAGTGTGGGTCACCGGTGACCTGGAACAGCTTTTCCATGTCTCCAATGAATTGCTGTACCCAGCGCGCCTGGTTCTTTACTGCCATAGTGGGCAACAGAGAGAAAGAAGTGATAATGCAAAGAAAGGCATCCCCACTGCCAGCTCCTACATGAGTCAGGACCCTATCGGGACCTCCGCTTAGGGGTAATACAACTATGGAAACCACCAGCAATGCTGCAGGGAGGCGGAAGGCGGAGGGAGAGCTCACCGGTGAAAGGGGGCTCTATACCCTGCTGCCTACAGAGCCTCCAGGCAGGGCCCCATGGGAAAGCCTTGGACGGGGCTTGTCCTCAGCTCTCCTAGTCACCCCATCATGCTGTCTCACTGTTATCTGCCCATCCTATTATCACCCTAGCCCACAGTTGCACATGTCTGTTACGTGCTCCCCTTTTCCACTATAAAAACCAGGTAACCCCCTCTATGTCTTATTCCCCAGAGTAGTTGCAAACCCCAGTACAACAATCTGGCCATGACTGCACCCAACCCCGAAACCTGTTATAATAGGAGAGCAACTGCCCGAGAGTCAGCATCTTTTCCAACGCCAACACTCAGTCATGTGATCTTGGGTCCTCAACCGTAAGGTGGCCTCTCCCACAGGTTCTTATGAGATCAAATCAGTGAGCAGAGACCTGGGTGGCTCACGGTTACTTTTAGGATCCCCACTCTGCTGATAATGGCCGGGCTCAGCTTGAGGCTCACCAGGCACAACGAAGTGGACCACGGCTCGGTGATTCCAGGAGAAGCCCTGGGGCCAACACAGCTTGGGCTCTGGGGCCCGGACATTCAAGACATGTCTCCGGCGGTTGTGTGAGCCCCAAACCAGGCCCTGCAGGTTCCGGGCCTCGACCTCTTCCCCACCAGCTGGATCGATGCCCTGCCAGCCTCGTGTAGACACATACTCGGAGAGCCGCACTGGGCGCTGGCCTTGTTCCAGCAGCTCAAGCTCCAGGAGGTAGCGACCTCCACGTAGCTGGTCCTGGCGCTTCTCCACGTTCACAATTCGCTGCAGCTGGTACTTCCTGTGGCAGAAAGGGCGGGCAGCTTGAGTAATTCCTTCCCCTACTGTGGGGGTAACATGGTGTGGTAGAAGCCTGTAAGGAGGTCAGGAGACCCTGGTTTTTGTCCTGGCGATGCCTTTGGCTAAGATGCTTATACCAGGGGGTGCCAGTAGAGCATGCAACTTGATCTCAGGGTCATGAGTTCAAGGCCCAGGCTGGGTGTAGAACTTAAGAAATAAGAAAAGAAAGAAAGAGAGGGACAGAGAGAAAGAAAGAACAAACTTACACCAGATGCTTAATCTCTAGTGTTCACTGCCTCCATCTTTAAAAATGTACCTAATTGACCTTGGATGATCTCTAAAGTCTGTTATACCTCTAAGATCCTAAGTATGTAAGGTGAATGTGTGTCCTTCAGAAACTGACCCTCATTAATAAAATACTCTGCTCAGAGTACATAAGACATATGGATTATCAGATAAATGTTGATTGGTTGGCTCAATATCATTAGTCACTAGGGAAATGCAAATCCAAACCATAAAGCGATACCATTTCACACACTTTAGGATTGTTAATGAATTAATTTCTTAATTAAAATGTTTAGTTTTGAAAGAGAGTGAGAGAGACAGAGAGTGAGCAGGGGAGGGGCAGAGAGAGACGGAGACACAGAATCCAAATCAGGCTACAGGCTCTGAGCTGTCAGCATAGAGCCTGAGGCGGGGCTCAAACTCACAAACTGTGAGATTATGACCTGGGCCAAAGTTGGATACTTAACCGACTGAGCCACACAGTCGCCCCTATTTATTTATTTTGAGAGAGACAGAGCACACAAGCAGGGGAGGGACAGAGAGAGAAGGAGAGAGAAGGAGAGAGAGAGAGAGAGAGAGAGAGAGAGAATGGCAAAGCCTAATGCGTGGCTCAATCCCACAAACCGTGAGACCAACACATGAGCCAAGATCAAGAGTCGGTGACTCAACCGACTGAGCTACCCAGGCGCCCCCCACCTCAATGGCTATTTTAAAGAAAGGAAGACAACAAGCGTTGACAAAGATGTAGAGAAATTGAAACCACTGATGGGAATGAAAAATGGTGCAGCTGATTTGGAAAAGAGATTGGCAGTTTCTCAAAATGTTAAACAGAGTTACTGTAAAAGTCAGCAGTTCTACTCCTAGGTATATCCCCAAGAGAACTGAAAACATGCTGACACAAAAATTTGCCCACCAATGTATTCATAATAGTCCCACAGTGGAAGCAACCGAAATGTCAATCAACTGACAAATGGACACACAATCCATGGCATAGTCACGCAGCGGAATATTATGCAGCTGTACAAAAGAATGAAGTACTCAATACATTCTACAATATGAATAAGCTAAGTGCAAGAAACCAGAAACAAAAGGCCACATATTACACAGTTCCATTTACATGAAATGACTATTATAGGTAAATCTGTAGCAGAAGAGAGTCGAGTAGTGGTTGCCAGGGACTGAGAGGAGGGAGAAACGTTGAAGTCATGCTAACAGGTACAGAGTGTCTTTTACAAGGGATGAAAATGATAGGAATCATAGTGGTGATGGTTGCATAGCATTATGAACATACCTAAAAACCACCAAATTGTACACTCTAAAACTACACTGTAAAACGGTACATTAAATAGTACGTGAATTCTATCTCAATTAAAAGAATGCTGATTGGTTAAATGAACGAATGAACAAACAAAGAAGTAAGGCCATGCTTGCTGCCCTAGCCCTTGTAGCCCATACCTGGGGTCTTGTCTCTTTTAGCCTCAGTTTTGCCTGATGGTGGGACAAAGACCTGACGGGTACACCTCATTCTCAGGGACGGGGGGGTCCCAGGTGCTTGATCTTCCATGGAGCCTGCCGCAGGGGACCATGCTACAGCCCCCAGGTCCCTGCCCCCAGGCCAGCTGGCTGCGCGAGCCCCAGCCCCGGTCCCAGAAGAGCCCTTTACCTTACCCCCGGCTCCTCTGGTTGAGCTTCTTCAGGAAGACGCGTGTGACCTCGAGAGCCTCCTGCTCTGGAAGCAGCAAGTTGCCAGATGTGTTACAGTTCAGATCGATCCAGTCAGTCCGCAGGGCTTGGAAGTCCAGGTTCCGAGCACTGAAGGTCTGGTCCCAGCTTACCACGGGGTCAAACATGGGCATGTATTCGAACACCTCACTCACATCCTCTTCCTCTTCCTCTTCCTCCCCCTCTTCTTCTCCCTCCGCCTGTCCTTCCTGGCCTGCAGCTACCACCACCTCTCCCTCCCCAGGCCAATCCCTCCTGGGGGCTGGAAGCTCCATCCTGTCCCCCCTTCTCTGCTCTGCAATGTATGTCTCAACTTGATTCAGCCACTGGGATTGTCCTAGCGTCTTCCTGGGGCTGTCACCAGTGGGCCTGGGCCCCTTGACTTGAGGCAGGTTCCCTGCCAGATGCCCCGGAGGCCACTTCTCAGAGGGAGGGGGATCTTGGCTGGGCCCAGGGCTGGGTCTTCTCCCCTGATTCTCTGGGGGTTGGACTGGGACATCACTGGTCCTCACAGGGAAGGGAGCTGTGGAGTTCCTCTTGGAAAAGGGTGTCAGTGGACCCTCCCAGGGCTGAGCCAGGAGTTTCCGCAGGCTTCGGAGGCGGTAGTCAGTGACATCCTGCCCAGGGGTAAAGGTGGGCACTGGTTTTCCCTCTGGCATCCTGGCATTCTGGTCATTGGAGTCAAGGGTCTCCTCCACTGCTTCTCCATATTGGGATTCTTCTAGAAGGCCTTCCTTGAAACCTGTCGTTAATAACAACCATTCCCCACATTGGAGTTGCTAACCTTTCCCAAACGAGATATACAAGATAGCTATTGATCATCTGTATAACACACCAAGGAGTTTCAGATGGGGACGGCATCTGGGCTCTGCTATTCACTCACATATTTATTGTGTGACCTGGGGTGAGTTACTAACCTCAACTAACTCATTTCTTCCTTCGTGTAAAGGGAATAATAGCCCATCTTCCATAGGGTTGTTATGAAAATGGAGTGACATAAAATACACAAAGTGCCTAGCAGGTGCCTGATACTTGTAGGACCCAACAAATGGCCCTGGATGTGCCCTAATCCCTCAGGAAGGAGGGCCACAGAGAGACAGTGCTTCTCGATAGCAGACTTCTCCAGTGAGGTGCCAGGGACAGCGATGCCCTCAAGCAGTCCAAGGAATCTCCTCCAGGGCTCTAAATCTCCTGATTTAGACTGCAGGTGTTAACTGCAGCATGCTGCAGCTGACTGCAGCATGCTGTTAAAAACAGTGTCATTTTCTACCGGTATGGAGAAGGTAGGAGTACCACTCTCTACTCCTTTGGGTTGGAGGAGGGGCTGTGTGGTTTGGATTTTAAGCTCCTCAGGGGCAGGGCTGGCATGGTCTGAACTTCCCCTAGAAGCAGACCATGGTCACCCCTCCCGACCTGACCTGGAAGCCTCAGCTGTCACTCTGTACCTGGCTGCTCCGGCTTCTGCTTCTCAGGCTGGTCCATCTTGATGTACTCCTGAAAGCTGAACCTGTAGGAGGAAGGCAGAGGTAGACTGGCCCCCGGTGCCCTGCAGGCTCGTGAGTGAGGCTCTGCCTGAAGCCCCCACAGCAATATGGAGTCATGCCGGGGACTAGGGTGCAGGAAGGAGGCTGGGCAAGAGAGTGTGTGTGTGTGTGTGTGTGTGTGTGTGAGTGTGTGGCGCGCCCAGGAAGGGCCCAGTCTCCTTGGCCTGGAAGAACATTTGTGTCCCCTCTGGTCCATGAAGCTCTACTGGCTTTTGCAGAACCCATCCATAAGGTCATTTCCTTACTCCATTCAGTGTCACTCACCTGTCCTGGTAGTATGAGTTTTCCTGGTAGAAGCATTTATTGTGGGTCTCCATGTGGCTCAAGCGGGTGTAGTCATTGGGGTAAACGAAGGACAGATGAACCTGGAGGCAGAGAAAGAAGCAGCAGGAATAAGAGCCCAGGATCCTGGTAAGAAATCAGCTAACCAGGGTTAAGCCTGCCCCTGGCCAGGACCACCTAGGGCTCCTAGGGACTGGCGAGGGGAAGACGGGCTGCTCTGAGCTCTGAATTTGTTATGCAGACCGGGATTCCATTCCACTCTTTAGGCCTCCTCTCCTGGGCTCTCTGGACCAAGCATAAGCCCCAATTCAAGCTTCCTGGTGCACACATACCTCATCTCCTATCTCAGCTCCTTCTCCCCAGCTACAGCCAGGACCATCCTCTCCTCCTTCTGCCATCTTATCCTCTCCTACAACCTCTAACCTTTACCTGCAACGTCCCACAGTCCCCTTTTGTCATTCATTCCATTGCTTTCGGCCCTCTTAAATAGCTTAAGGCAATGTCACCCACAAACATCTCAGTTCAACCCCACTCATTCTCTGACCTTGGGGAGGACTTCTAATCATCTCTAGATCTGGATAAGTAGTGTGCATTCTGCCTCTACAGTTTCTACTAGGGCTACAGGCTCTCTAGAGCTAACCTCCCATCCACAGTTCACTTTCCCCCAGTGCCTTGTCTATGAGTTTATTAACTACTGCTGGCTCATAGCCCAGTAGGTCAGACCCGGGCAGGACTGTATGGCCCAAGGAGCAGAGAATATAGGAGGCATCGGGCCACCCCACCTCATGTCATCATCACTGTTGCCGAGTTGGTGTGGGGGCTTCCCAAGGCAGAGCCTTACAGGGTGGTCCTGTGGGTGAGAGAGGCAACAGGGAACGCAAGCGCTCCCAGCCCAGGGACCTGTGAGGACATCCCATCTGCTGCTATGTGGCATAGGGAGGAGGAAGAGTCAGCCCCGGCACCCCTCCATCTCAGCCACAGGCAGCAAGCCCTCTGGATCCTGCCCCCACTGGCCAGCCCCAAGACTTACAAAGCGGAGTCCCTGGTAGCGCTGCAGGGGGAGCCCATCCACCAGGTAGCTGGGTTTGTAGGGACAATCAGGCAGGACATGGCGGAGATGAGCCTTGGGAATCAGAGGCACTGAGGACAGTAAGGGAAGAGGGGTGAGGGTGGGGACGGGAGCCTGGAATGGGCTGGCTTAGAGCCAGGAAGGCACTCGGCTGAGGAGGAGGGCCGAAAGCCTCTGCTCTGAGAAAACACCTTTTTGTATTTGCTCGTGGCAGCAGTGGGCAGAGGCCACATCCATCAGCTGAGGTTGCCAAACCAAGGCTGGCACCACTTTCTGGGGTGGGTGCATTCAAGGAGCACCTTGGAGGCCAAGGATTCAGACACGGTCCCTGGTTCAAGGTACAGCACAGTACTGGGACTGCTATACTGGGCTAACCTCACTAAAGGTTTAGAAACATCCAAGAGGCCAAAGTCTCACCCTAGTGTAGTGCCAATAACTGAATTTCCTCCCAGTTGTTATGGGACTTGGTCATCTTTAAAAATGTAAATTCTCCCAAGAGTTGACAACTCCAGCACCTCGGTGGGAACAGATTTCTCTCACTGGATTCAAAGAGCTGTGATCCCCTAAGAAACTATGACGTATGGAATTGTGGAGGCATGCACAGGGGATTTCTGGGCTCTGGTTCTATTTCCTGTCCTGGGAGGTGGTTACACAATGTCGGTTCTATAATGATTTGTATAATTATAAAATTGTACATATATATTTTTTGTGCTTCTCTGTACCCATGTTATATTTTACACTACATAAGGGGAAAAAATGACTCTTTGACTTTTGGGATACTGCGCTAGAAGTGACAAGTCTCCCAAGTTGCCTCCCACTAAACCTGGCAGAGTACCGTCCCCAGACTGGATGACAAGAATGCGGCCGAGGCCTTACCTCGATAGAGGGTGTCCCGAGGGTCCGGTCGCAGCATGTCTGCAAGGGGCTGCTCATCTCTAGGAAGAGAGTCTGGGGACCCTACATGGCTGGCTGCTGTCTGAGGGATGTGGCCCACGTCATCCATCTTTAGGACTGTCTCGTCTGGGCCCAGGGAGAAAAGAACAGAAAGCAGCTGTGAGTCCTGGGGCAAACCAAAGCCAGGCCCCTGCCCCTCTGAGGGGCTGAGTGCAGGCTTCTGTATCCCCCAGGGATAGTATGGGGTGTGCGCAATCCCTCTCCCTTGTTAGCCCTGCTCCCTCACAAGTTGTGGGTTCAGCTACTGATCTCCCTTAGAGCCACCCCACCAGCCCCATGGCTAGCACATACCACAGTGTATATGGGAAAAAGACAGCTTTCTGCTGGAAATTTGTCACTATAAGTATGCCTCATTTATTTAACAAATGCATCTATAGCATTTACTAAATAACAAAACAGGCACCGTTCTAAGCATCTTATAAATATCAAACCATTCAATCTTTATAAGCACCATAAGACTTATGTACTTCTTAATTATTCCTATTTTATAGACAAAGAACTTTGGGAAAGAGAATCTAAAGCATTTGCCAGAGATCACACAACTGATTAAGTGGCAAAGCTGAATTTGAACGTAGGCTATGTCGTCCCTGCTGCAGACAGGTCAGCCATGCCCCCCACGGGCAGGGCGCCCCCCCACCCCCGCCCCCGGCATTCTGCACAGCTCGCTCATCATCTCCTGGTATTTTCTCTCTTTTGTTTTAATTTTGAGAGAAAGAGACAGACAGAGAATACACACAGGAGGGGCAGAAAATGAGGGAGAGAGAGACAATCCCAAGGAGGTTCCATGCTGTCAGCACAGAGCCCGACTAGGGGCTTGAACTCACAAAACCATGAGATCACGACCTGAGCCGAAACCAAGAGTCGGACGCTTAAATGACTGAGCCACCCAGGCCGTCCATCCTCCTGGTATTCTCATCTCCAAGTGGGCCAGGCTTACTCCTTCCCTTTTCTCACTGCCCTGGGGACGGGTTGCTTGTCCTTGCTCCCTGCCTCCTGGACTCATTTGTCTACAGCCCCAGGTAGAGCTCTCCTTCTGTACCCAAGGCTGGGTGCCTCTGGCTCATCTCACTAGTTTCTCCCCTAAACTTTGGTATGGGCCTCTTTCTTCTCATTTCACATTGCATCTATGGATTCTAGCTCTCCCTTCTTCCTCTTGCACCAATTCAGCAGCTCACAACCTGCCCCTCTGCCTTGACCTTGACCTTGTGGCCTCCTGCTTTACTCACCAGCAACCTCCTCCCACCTGCCTTGCCCATTCCATACTGCCTCCCCTCCCCCGCCCATCACCGTCTGGGAACCCAGGCCTCCCCGGCCTGTCCCCATCCTGCCCTCCTTCTCTCTCACACACTTCCCACTGCCTTCCCAGTCTCCTCCCAGCACTTGGCTTGTCCTTCTCCCCTTAGGGTTCTGGCCCTGCCTGCTCTTCCTACACCCAGGCCCAGTGATTTCTCAGTGGGGCCTGCAGATAGGAGTCTTGCTGAGGAAATCATGAACAATTCACAGTACAACTGAAGAGTCATTTACTGTGAATTTAAAGCAGGTGAGAAAGTTTCTTTAGCTCTGGTCATGGCTTTGCAAAGAACCGTGGTTCCCTCATCTGTGAAATAGGAAACTGTCTCAGAGGTTTCTCATCTGGAGTGAGCCTCATGGTCTCTGGATGCCCTTGAAATCATACACAAAATATTGTGCATGGATGGGTAAGGGCATTTTTCGGGGTGAGGTCGCAGAGAGCTTCCAGCAGGTTCTCAGATTCCCTGACCCCTGAGAGTTAAGGACCTCTGACCTTAGGGTCCCTTTAAGCTCTGTTCCTTGTTCTGAGCCCCCTTCACACCCACATTCCAAGCATCTTGAGCTTTAGTCTGCACCCCTCCCCTGACCGAAGCCCCCTGTGGACTGAGCCCCACGTGTTGGTGCCAGCTCGCCTCTGTGTCCAGGCGAGGAGCAGAGCCTACTCACTTGTGAAGAGGGACAGGGAAGGGGAGTCAATAATGCTGAACTTGGCTCCAGGGTCATTCCGTCGCCACTGGAAGAGGAGAGAGGGCAGATGCAGAGGGCTGGAGGTAGCTGGATTTCGGAAAGGGTTCAAGGGACAAGGGGCGAGGAGTGGCTCAGAGCTGAGCTAGGAGGGCAGGAGCGGCGGAGCCCTCACCGCGACTTCCACATGATCGGTGCCCTCGTCATTCTGCTTGTGCAGCACCTCGAAGTAGTACCTCTGGGAGGCTGCCAGGCTGGCAGGAGAGAGCAGAGAAACAAAAGGCTATCTTCTCGGGCCGTGTTGTCACCCCTCTGACCCACTCTTCTGCCGTACCAACACCAGCTCCCACCTTGCTCCCGCCACCCCCTCCCCCATATCTTCTCCTTGTCTTCTCTTTGTTCACAGAATCCCAGGAGCTTTGCTTTTAATGCTGCCCTGGAGTCCCCACCCTACTGCTTACCCACAGTGTGACCTTACTTTTCTCTTCTCTAAGATGGCGGTAATAACAGTACATACTTCACAGGATAATCATGAGAATCAAAGGACATAGACATCTCCCTCAACTTATGATAGGGTTACATCCTAATAAACCCATTGTAAGTTGAAAATATTGGAAGTCAAAAATGAATTTAATACACCTAACCTACCGAACAATATAGCCCACCTTGAACACACTCAGAACACTTGCATTAGCCTACAGTTGGGCAAGATCATCTGACACAAAGCCTATTTATAATGAAGTGCTGAATATCCCATGTAAGTTACTGAATGAAAGTAAAAAACAGCATGGCTGTAAGGGTTCAGGTTATGCGTGTATTTGTTGTTGACCCTGCGAACACATGGCTGACTGGGAGCTGAGGCTCACAGCCACTGCCCAGCATCACAAGACACTGCTGTGCCCTGTATCACTAGCCCGAATAAAGACCCAAATTCAAAATCTGTAGTACCGTGTCCACTGAACACATATCACTTCTGCAACATCGTAAAGTTGAACAAACGTAGGTCTGGCCATCTGTAATAATAGAGTTGATACTGTGTGCTAGACACGTTCTAAGTGCTTCATGTATACTAACTCACTTAATTCTTGTTTACAGATGAGAACACTGAGGCACAGAAACGTTGGGTAATTGCCAAAAGTCACTGAGGTGGTAAGTGGTGGAGCTGGGATTTGGACTCAGGCAGTCTTGCTTTGGGGTCCATGATGCTAGCTGCTTCACTCAGTTACATGTAAAGTGCTCACCACAGAGACTGGCACATAGCAAGCACTCTTGGCAAGCTAGACTGTCTTACTGTTATCAGCCTCGCTATTATCACCGTCAAGCCCATTCGTGTTCTCGCCTGTGTGGGCAGGCCACCAGGTGGCACTGTGAAGTTGGGCTAAGTCCCCCTGCCGGCATGTTAAAGCAATTCCAGCCACTACAGCTGGGAAAGGCCTTGTTTCCCTCCAGTCTACCAAGGGATCACTGTGACGAGGAACTTTCTGCAGCACAGGCAGAGCAGCTGGTGTCCAGGCTGTACCGCTGCGGACATTCCCAGGGATGGAGCAAAAGGGAAGGTCAAGGACTGGGAGAAGAGAGACCTATTTTGTTTTCTAGTCCTGAGTGTCACTAGATAGCTGTGTGACTTTCATTAAGTGACACCCCTCTCAGAGCTTCAGTTTCCCCATCTGTAAAATGAGGAAGGATGGACCAAATGGCTTCTCAGTCAAAGACTTCATCTATCAGAACGCAGGAGTGCCTGGGCACACTGAACTCTGGAATAAGGAAGGCTGGATAGTGGGAGGGGGTGACTGGGCTCCTTGACTCTGATTTGGCCTCAGCGCTTGAGGTAGGCTGGGTTTTTTTTCTCCTGCTCACAGGAACGTCATGAGACTCCCTACTCACCTCACTGGCTTGGAAATTTGACTCCGAAATTTCCCAAACTCTCCAGGGGCAGTCCACTCTTTTCCAGTCTAGAGGTGTGGGGAGAGTGGAAAGAGAAGGAAGGAAGAAGACGAAAAATATGAAGAAAGGGAGGCAGTGAGTGAAGAGACAAGGAAGGAATGGGGAGAAAGTAGACAGGAGAGGAAAGAAGGGGGGCGAGGGGAGAGAAAACAGGAGAGGTAAGGGAAGTGACAGATGACACGGGCAAAAGCACCTCCACCCTTCCTAGAGGGTCCAGAGCAATCAGGCCCCAGGTGTGCCTCCTTGTCACCATGCTAAGGATGCTGGAACCCAGCAGGGGGTAGCCTAGTCCCTGCCGAGAGATGAATCTTCCTGAGGACTTTCTGTGGCCCCAGACTAACTCCTTACTCCTCCCCAGTTTACACCTCAGTTTATCCCTTTGTAAAATGGGGCAGCGGTGAGAGGGAAGAGGCTTCCTTCCCACACCTTCTTCCCTGGCTGTCACACCAGAAAGACTAATGGTAATGAGGGTTTCCTGATGCAGGCAGGTGTCTCTTCCATGACCTGGCTCCTGGGCCCAATGGGAGAGCTCTGGGGCTGGGCTGACCCTACCTTGCCCACACTGGCTAGCAGCTGAAGGCCTGACACCTGGTCATCACGGCTGAGCCAGAACTCTGCGTTGTCATCTGCAGCAATGGCAAACTGGATCTTCCCTGGGCAGTGGGGGAGAGAGTTCCAGATGAGAGCAAGAAGGGCATTGGCATAAAGGCCTGAAAGCCTATTTTATGTCTTAGCGATTACATTCTCTTCAGGGGACTTGAAGTGGGGGTTCCTCATCCTAGGAGACCCCATGAGGATGGAGAAGACTCACAGGGAGAGACAAGCTATTCTAGACTCTACAAATTAGGGAGACAAGTGGCAACTGGATGATACCTCATGGGGACTAAATTCCCCCCCTCTCCCCAGTGATAAGACTAACAGGGTCCAGGCAGCCTAGTGTGGACTTACTTCTCAGCTACAGACTTATGTTCTCTGGGTACCATAAAGAACCTGGGGCAGGGAGCAGGAGGAGGGGACTTTGGGGCTGGCCTCACCATCGGTGAAGGGGTGCAGGTAGCCAAAGATGCGAAGGCCATAGTTGGTCCATTTGGGGGACACAGCCAGCTTCCTCAGGGTTGTGCGAATCTATACCAAGAAAGGGGCGGGGGGGAACTGTTACTTAGATGAGAGAAGAGGAAACTGAAGAAATCGGGCCACTCAGGGCTGGTGGGAAGACCAGAAGGGAAGGAGACAGGAGGTACTGGAGTGTGACTTGGTGAGTAGAGTACAGGCAAGATTTCCACTCCTACTTGCTTCTTTGAGCATGTGACCTTGTACAGTGCACAACCAGCCCAACTGTATGCGGTAGCTCTGGCTAAACCACATCACAGCCATAACGAGAGCCTAAAGCTGAAAAGATGCAGAAGATGGCAGAGAGAAATCAAAGGAATCCGTGGGATGAGAGCAAGGGTAATAACTGGACAGGAGAAAAGAGGACCCAAGATATAAAGGAAAGAAAGTGAACCAGAAAAGAAGCCAGGAAAGATGGAGACAGAAGGTAGGGGGAGATGAGAGACAGAAGCGGGGCAGAGGGAGGGGAGAGGAGAAGGGTGTGGAGGGAGGGAAAAGAGGCACATCCAGCAAACACTCACATGGGGGTACAGTGGGAAGTGAAGGTTCCTCCTGAGCTGCTGAATAGAACTGCCACACCAGTCTTCAAACACATGCAGGTTGGCGCGGCCCTGGAACTGTATGGGGCAGAGAAGCAAGCGGGTGAGTGTGAGCACCCCCAAACCCGTCTGGCTCTGCAGCTTGAGGAGGCACTAGCCACCACAGCCCCAGCCTGTTTTCCTCTCACTACTGAAGGTCACGGTCCATTTCAGTTCCATCGCATCCTCGACCCTGCAGCTTCTTTCTCGAACCTCCATCCCCATTGCCTAGCCCTGAGGCCTGGGTCTGTTTTTCTGGCCATGCTTGTGGCCACACACACACACACACAGTCCCAGCTCTTTCCATGCAGGAAGGGGGCTGGTTTGTATTCCCCAGGCAAGGGGGAGTAATAGCCATGACAGAAAGGCATAGATGACAGAAAGAACTGGAAGGAGGCGCCAAGCTGGGGTTTCAGCTAAAGACTTGCTCTCCTCCCCTCCCCTTTCCCTTCTGCCTAATAGTAAGCTCCACAGCTGTCTGCTGGTGAAACCTTATCTACCCAGTAGTCTTCACGCTTCTGGCTCCCCTTGTGGGGAAGCAGCTGGGAAAACGCTGCAGGAGGTCTTTGGGGGCCCCATCCGGCAGGACGCCTCTGCCTCCAACTGCTCCCTCAGGAGCTGGAAGCCTCTCGCCCTGCCCAGCCTCTCCTGGCATAACTACCCGGGTGCCCGGACCTGGGCAGCCCTGGAAAGGTAGGAGCAGAGGATGTATGCTCTCTCCTCCTTGGCAGTGGCATAGGTGGAGGGGTAGAGATTGGGCCTGGAGGCCAGCAGCAGAGGGCCCCCTTCAGAAGAGAGGGCCTTAGAGCCAGTGCTCTGAGTGGGTGGAAGAAGGGCTGGGAGTTTGAGTGGGGAGGGGAAGCATGGGGATCATGTCCCAATTTATCCTGACAAAGAGTTTCAGATTACCCCATCTCAGCAATTTTCTCCTCCCCCTCCCCCAGAACTTAATCTCCAGGTTGTGGGAGGTGGGGCCTCAATTACTCTACACAAACAGGCCCTGCCCTTCCCTCCCCACTGTGGCCCATCAGATATCAAAATCTGAGCTGCCCTTAGGAAAACAGAGGAGGAAGGGACACCCAGACTGGAAGCCAGATAAAAGGAAGTGGCACATGGTCTTCGGCAAGCAATCTGGAGGGAGGGATGGTGGGGGGAGAACTCCTGCATGCCAATGCCAAAGATCTGAGGTGTGGGCTCTGAGGAAACGCTACTCCACAGCCAGACCCAGAAGGGACCCAAGAGAGCTCCCTGTCCGGTCAGCAGCCTGGCCCTTCCCGGGCACACTGGCCTGGTCAAAGCCAGGAGTGCAGGGCCTTGGGAAGCAGCCATCACTCCGGGGAATAGGAGTGGGGGGCTGGGATGGGTGGGAGAGAGAATGTGGGCTGGGTAGGTGGGGGGCGGGTTAAGGCTTCTTGGAAGGAAAGAATGAGGACATTGTGCTACTTCTGGGGAAATTCCTTAAGTCCAGTTTACAAGACTCAGTTGTCTCCTACCAATGACCTCCTCTCGGCCCCTCCCTGGGAGACTTTCAGGGCAGCGTGCTCAGACCCACAGCAAACTGCAGAGGGAGGGCATGCCACCAGAGTAATCTGTTGTGCTCAGCCAGGGGCCAGAGGCCACAGGAGGATTGGGCAGGGGAAGGAGGGAAGGAGGGGAAAAGGAAGGATTTGGGCTGGCCACCGCCACCCTCCCCCAGGGCCTTGGCTTGCAGTACAGCAAAGTAGCCTGGGATGCTGCAGGCAATGGAAGGTGGGGCAGGTGGGGGTGTAGGAAGAGGACTGGACCTCTCCCTGAGGTCTAGGCCCTCACTCAGCATGAAGGCTGCCCTCAAGCCCTGCTTCACCCACTCTCAGGCTGTAGGTGGGGGCCTCTGAGGGACCAGTGGGCACCATCTTTCTCCCCGGGCCCAGCCTGGCAACCCCAGGATTTGTGTCTCTCCGAGTTTTGGAGACTTTGTATCTGGCAGGGATGAGGGACTCCAGCTCATCAGCACTGCCCTTTGCCCACTCTCTCCACTCTCCAGCAGGGGCTTAGGCCCAGGGAAGGACACTGGTTACCCTCGATCACCACAGTGTGTCCACAGCTAATGACGGATTCAGAACTTCCAGTTAGAAGCAGTTGAAGAAAATATTTGTTGGAACCTTCTTGTTTTAGAGGTGAGAATATTGAGGCCACACTGACTCAGAGGTAACCAGAGGTAACCAGAGGTAAACTGACTCCCCCCAAACACACAGCAATTAGCCCTGTGGAAGTGGGGAGGGCGTCTGGGGGTATGGATGCAGGAGGGTAAGGCCAGCCTGCTGGGCCCTCCCACAGACACGTCTGCTGTCTTCCGTTCCCACAACACTGCCTCTGCCAGGCCTCACTGGGCTTGCCAGGCCTGCAGCAGAGCCTCCTAATGGGATGGAAGCTTCTCTCCCTCTGATTCTGCACACTGCCTGCATGACTGTCTTTCTAGAGCACAGATCTGATCATGTCACTCCAGTGCTTCAAACCTCAGAAGGTTCCCAAAAGGCTCCAGAACAGAACCTCACCCTGGCATGCGAGATCTTTCCCACTGACCTATCTTCCCAGCCTCACCTTAATCCACTCCCTGTCACACACCTACTTCCACCCACACCCAACTCCCCGTCTCTGCCATGCCCCTTCACCTCTCCATGTCTTTACAAATACTATTTCCTGGTTGGAAGGCCTTTTCCTATCTCCCCCACCTGGCAAACTCTGGCTCATCCTTCTCTGACTTTTTGAGGCAGAGTTAATAGCTTCCCTCCTGAGTGTTCCCAGAACATCTTAACTATTTGAATGAACAACTGCTTGGAGAAGCTAAGCCCAGAACCATATGCTCCCTCATTTATTCTGTAAGCAGTGAATGGCTGCTTTGCAGCAGTTAGAGATGAAAAGAGATGTGGTCCTCCAAGGAGAGAGATGTGTTAACAAATCGTGTCACCTGTGTCAGGGGCTATTACAGAGGTGTCAGAGGCACATGGCACGAAGGCAGGAGTGGTCACCTCTACCGCCAGGCGAGGCAGGAGCTGATCATGGATGTACACTCGAAATGGAGAAATAAAATGTGATACAGACACAATGCAATAATATTCAGCAATAAAAAGAAATGAAGTACTGATACATGCTACAGCACAGATGAGCTTGAAAATGTCACGCCAAGTAAAAGAAGCCAGACATAAATGGTCACATCACATGATTCCATGTATATGAAATGTCCAGAACAGGCAAACATAGAGAGACAGAAAGTAAATTCTTGTTCACCTAGTTCTGGATGGGGTGAGGGTGGTGAGGGGTGATAGTTAACGGGTATGGAGTTTCTTTCTGTGGTAATGAAAATGCTCTAAATTGATAGTGATGAACGATGCATAGTGATGCGCTCTATGAATATACTAAAATCTATTGAATTACACACTTCAAATGGGTGAATTACATGGTATTTAATTTGTATGTCAATAAAACTTACAAAAACAAAAAAAGTAAGCCTGAGAAGAGGATTCTGGGTCTCTGCCCTCTCCTCAAGAGACACCACCTCACCAAAGCCAGCATGGCATGACCCCAGGAAAAACACTGACTTCCTTTGATCTTATTTTGTATTCACCAAATTTCTTTCTTGTAACTATTTTGGTTTACCAGATGGAGCATCTTAAGTATCAGACAGTGTTTTGATCAATGGAACCATCTACTGATGTAAATGAATAAATTGGCATTGAGGTTTGTTCATTAGCGGGGTTTGTTAACTAGTCTTAGGATTCAGGTTGACATGAATAAGTTTTTGAGGGCAGTTACCCCGTGAAGCCCAGCCCCACACCGGCCACTCTGACGTTCTCTCTGACACACACCAAATAGAATGTCTAAGGCTGCTTTGCTTTCAAAAGTGACTTCTGGCCTCAGAGACCCTGTGCTGCTAGCTAAAGACTGGGGTGGGGAGACAAAGAGACCACCGTCAGCCTTGTTACACTCTGTCCTTGCTCACCTTCCGAGCAGGGCTGTGTCCTAGCGATGCCACGTTGAGTAAGTGAGTGAGTTAACCCCTCTCTGAGTCATTACTTGCAAAAGGCGGATAATAGTACAACCTGACAGCTCATGACAGCTATGACATATATTATCATTAACCTGAGCATTTCCTGCTGAAACCGTATGTCAAAAGGCAGGTGACAGGAAAGGAGATGGTAACAAAGAAGTCCCTGTGGTGAACTGGAAAAGAGCTGGAACCACTGTGCAGCTGTGTGACTAACTGCAGATGTTAGTTGTTGAACCTTTTCTTTTTTTGAGAGAAAGCAAGAGCAAGTGTGAGCTGGGGGTAGGGGCAGAGGGAGAGTGAGAGGGAATATTAAGCATGCTCCAAGCTCAGCATGGAACCTGATGTGGGGCTCGATCCCACAACTGTGAGATCATGCCCTGAGCAGAAATCAAGAGTTGGATGGCTTAAGCAACTGATTTACCCAGGTGCCCCAGTTACTTAACCCTTTTTTTTTTTTGAGGATTCTTTTTAAAGTTTATTTATTTTGACAGAGAGAGAGAACACACAAGCACACATGTGAGTGTGAGCGGGGGAGGGGCAGAGAGAGAGGGAGAGAGAGAATCCCCAGCAGGCTCCACACTGCCAGCACAGAGCCCAAAGTGGGGCTCGAACCCATGAACCATAAGATCATGGCCTAAGTGCAAATCAAGAGTTGGATGCTTAACTAACTGAGCTACCCAGGCGTCCTAGTTGTTTAACCTTTTAACAAAGGCCTTGTTTTCCTCGTTGGTAAAATAAGATGATTGGATCAGTGATTCCCTGAAAATTCATGAAAACTGTAATGAGGATTTTGCAAGGTAATTTTTTGTTTTGGTAAAGCTACTTTTAATATTAAAAAAAAAAAAAAAAAGTCCATGGACCTCTGGCATTTACCATCAAAAGGCCATACACTTAGTAAAAGATCAACTGTTTCTTTAAAAAGTTAATCCTAGGGGCACCTGGGCGGCTTAGTCAGTTGGGCGTCTAGCTTTTGATTTTGGCTCAGGTCATGGTCCCAGGGTCATGGGATCAAGCCCCACATCAGGCTCTGCACTGAGTGTGGAGCCTGCTTGAGATTCACTGTCTCTCTCTGTGCCCCTCTTTCCTGCTCATGCTCAATCTCTCTTTAAAATAAGAATATGGGGCGCCTGGGTGGCGCAGTCGGTTAAGCGTCCGACTTCAGCCAGGTCACGATCTCGCGGTCCGGGAGTTCCAGCCCCGCGTCAGGCTCTGGGCTGATGGCTCGGAGCCTGGAGCCTGTTTCCGATTCTGTGTCTCCCTCTCTCTCTGCCCCTCCCCCGTTCATGCTCTGTCTCTCTCTGTCCCAAAAATAAATTAAAAACGTTGAAAAAAAAAATTAAAAAAAAAAAATAAAATAAAATAAGAATAAATAAATTTTAAAAATTAAATAAAAAGTTAATCCTATTTTAATCACTATTTACTATTTGTTCACTGTTTTAATTTCACATATATATATGTGTATATATATATATATATATATATATATATATATATACACACACATATATGTATATCTCCATCCTTGATTGGCCAAAAAAACTGGGGACATTAATAATTCATAAATGCAGAATGTGGGGCACCTGGATGGCTCACTTGGTTAAGTGTCCAACTCTTGGTTTCAGTGCAGATCATGATCTCATGGCTTCATGGGTTCAAGCCTGTGTTGAGCTGTGTTGGCAGCAAGGAGCCTGCTTGGGGTTCTCTCTACCTCTCTCTCTACCCCTCCCTGCTTTTTTGTCGCTCTCAAAATAAATAAAAAAAAAAAAAAAGAAAGCTTAAAAAAAAAAGAAAATTAAAAAATATGCAGAATCTATGTTGGGGTGCTTGGGTGGCTCAGTTGGTTAAGCCTCTGACTCTTGATTTTGGCTCAGGTCACGGTCTCATGGTTTGTGGGATCAAACCCGAGTCAGGCTCTGCACTGACAGCATGGAGCCTGCTTGGGGTTCTCTCTCTCTGCCCCTCCCCCCACTTGCCTGCTCTGTCTCTCTCAAATAAACAAACAAACAAACAAACATGTAAAACAAAATGCAGAATGTTATATAGTCATAATCTTTCAAAATAATTGGTTCATTGGGGTGCCTAGGTGGCTCAGTCAGTTAAGTGTCCAACTTTGGCTCAGGTCATGGTCTCATGGTTCGTGAGTTTGAGCCCCGTGTCAGGCTCTGTGCTGACAGCTCAGAGCCTGGAGTCTGCTTCAGTTTCTGTGTCTCCTTCTCTCTCTGCTCCTCTCCCACTCGTGCTCTCTCTTTCTCTCTCTCTCTCAAAAAATAAATAAACACTTTTAAAAAATTAAAAAAAAATAATTGGTTCATTAAGAAAAATGATCCTAACTGTCCTCAAAGGATTGAAGGCTGGATCATTGGATCAATGCTCTTTAAGGGCCTCTCTTTTCAAAGTACTATCTCCAAGTGGGGCAGGGCATAATCACCTGATGATGTCACCCAGTATAGGTGTGCCAGTTTTGTAATCCATCCTCTCTCAGGGCTTTAAACAGAGGTGATTTCACGGCATGAAAAACCTAACATCACATTTAGCATGATACTGCCTCCTTCACTCCTGCCCCACAGCAAATAGGTGGATTGTAAATAAAATCACCCAGACTGAAGAGATCAATCTGTGATAGGTATGGATAAAGACAATGGGCTGGCCAATACCACCCAGCCAAGAAAAGTAACCCATGTCCGTGGGTCTCAGGACTAAAAGGTACTGGGTTATGGGCAAGTTGCAAAATACGAAGCCCCAAAGCACCATGTTACCATGGAGTCTTGGCATAAGCATTTTCTTAAGGTAGTCTTGAGCATGTTAATTAACTTCACTGAGCCTCAGTTTATTTACAAAAAAAAAAAAACCAACCCTGTCAGAGCCTATATAAGTGTAAGTTATCCTGACAACTCATTTACACATTTAACTGCTTCCTAGAAGTTTTCTAGGGGCACCTGGGTGCCTCCGTTGGTTAAGCGTCCAACTCTTGGATTCAGCTCAGCTCATGATCTCAGTGTTGAGATTGAACCCTACCTCCTTAAGATTCTCTCTCTGCCCCTCTCCCTCTCGTGCTTTCTCTCTCTCTCTCTCAATAAAAAAAAAAGTTTTCTGAAGCAGAGTTTTCTAGAGTATGATCCTTAGAACACTAGTTTCATAGAATATTAAGACATGCTTCATGGGAAAAAACAAGTCAGGAGACAAATAAGTTTGGTACCTGCAGAGCTAAACCAAGTTAAACAGATCACTGGGAACTTCTCAGAACCTTTCATGTGCTAATGTGATTTCCAAGAAGTGGATGTAGCATATAGTTTTTGAGCCTTATTTATAACAATGGACTCCTTCCTTCCTGGAATATCTAATAGGACTTACTAGTCTAAGAAAGACAGTTTGAGAGCCTATCTTTAAGACTGATGTGGGTGTGAAAGCCATGTAGCTTTCCTGAGGCTTGTTTTTCTCACCTGTAAAGTGAGGATAGTGATACTACTTACAGGGTTATAAAGCTGATGTGCGATGATATGCAAAAACCAGCACGTAGTAGACTCAAAGCAAATGTTCTTCTCTAAAGGAAGAACACTAAAGAGACTGGAGCTTCCTCCCCCTTTTTTGTCCAAATTAGAGGAAAATTGTTCATAATAAGCACTAGAAGAAAATTTTCTATGGTCTCTGCTGGAATTACCTATTGAAAACTACTTTTTGACCATCTCCAAGAGCAGGAACAGTAAAGAGTCCCTTACCTCTGAGAGCCAGGGGACGGGCTTATTCCACTTCAGGTAGCTGCTGTTAGCGCTCCCACCTCGCTCAGAGTCTTGGTCCTGGCAGAAGAGTGAAGAATGAATTTGGTGGGAATAGTAGGGCAAGAACGGGATTTGGGGCCCCTTGAAAGTGCGTAGGGGGAAACAGAGGGCCAGGAGACACAGTCTCTGTTCCTAGGAAGCTTATCAACATAAGGGACACTCCCATTTATTATTCACACTATATCTCTCAGAAATAGACTTCTTTGGTCTCCTAAGGTTCTTTTATTTTCTTGAATGTTCTGTCTTCCCATATGGAATAAAAAATTTCTAACTAGATCAGTCTCTTGAGGGCAGGAACTTACTTCTGTCTTCCTCTCCACACCCCCAGGACTCTGCCCAGGTCTGTCACTCATTTGTCCTAACAAGTAGAAGTCTGTTGGGGGTAACCCAGCCCTTCCCTACCCACTGTGCAGGTGCACGGTTTCAGTCTGGTACTGGTCCAGCCTTGGAGATCCATGTCTTTTCTAGGCTCAGAGGTCTAACCTTAGAATTCCAGACTGAATTAGACCCCAGTTTCCCTAATTCCACCCAGAGCTACTCCTGCCTCCCTAAGGATTACTGCCCTGAGAAACACTATAGAAAAAATACTCCATTACACATCTGTCCCCTGGCCATTTGCAGCTGTATATGTCTACCTCACCATCTCTGACTCTTAGCAGTGAGTGTCTGGGACCGTCAGTAGGGCCCCAGCCTAGTCCTCATGCCAGTGAGTGGCAGGACATGCTGGTTCTGCCTTAAGCCCTCTGCCACTATTGGAGACAAAGGCCACATGCCTGGAGCGGTTCAATTCTGGGTATCTTGAGCCAGGAGAGGAAGGCTCTGAGGAGGGTAGGATGGACATCTCTACTCACCCAGCTAACACAATCCTGTGATGTGAGACTACAATTCCAGGAACTCCTCTCCTTGGCCTCTTATCACCAAAAAGTGGAGGTTTCCCTTAAGGCTATAAGGGCAGGGACAGCTGAGAACTCATTTTAATGTACTAGCGGGGAAAATGGGCTGCCCCACCACATACCTTGAAGCCCAGCCTCTGGGGATGATAAAACTGGAGATTTGGATCCACAGCTGGAATGTTCCTGTTGGCCAGAGCCTTGGCCAGTTCTCTCCAGCTGCCGTATCCTATGGAAGGGAAAGAAGAGAGAAGCAAGGTCAACATAACTTGAAGACCTCATAGGTATGTAAGATTTGGGGGAATAAAAGAGGTAAGCTTCTTCCCTTCTGCTGGTCCTCACACCTCTTCATGTGGTGGGCATGAAGTAGAGGCTGCGGCAGGGGATGGGGGTCAGGGGTCAGGAGATAGTTACAACCTTGGCCAAGGTCAATAGGGCAGAGGGAGAGGAAATGAGCTCCTATTGCATTAAAATTTGCTGTCTTCCATAATCAGAGAAGGAGCCAGGCCAGGTGAAAATGGAACACTGTCCATTTGTCCATGCAGTTTGTCCAGCGCTACAGGTTGCCTCTTCCCCAGTTGCCTCTTGAGGCCGATTTCTCCCAAAGGCCGCTGTGGGAAAATGGTTGTGAAAGGTAATGGAAATAAGCTTGCTCCTGCATGGGTTCCCTTTCTAGCTCAGTCCCTTTCTTTCCTCTAAGCCCAGGGAGACAGCAGTGCTGTCTAGTTGGTGGGGAGGCCCTCCCCCTGGCCCATCATTATCAATGAGCTGCTAGATGGAACCAGAGGTGGGAAGGCAGGAAAGGGTGGGCCAGGACTTGGTACATGTCAAACAAATTTATAAAATGCTGGAGAGAGAAGATTAGAGGCCTCACTACTCCTGTGTTTATCTGGAAGCTGATATCTACACCCCGAAGAATCTGCAACGGGTTGGCTAACACACATCTGGGAAGGCTAAAAGCCAAACTGGGTGAGAATGAGGGGGAACAGGACACTTTTGGGGGTGCAAGCAAGGAGTCAAGGAGCAAAGAGCTGTGCTGAGGGAGAGGGTGTAGAAGAATCAGGGTTCAATGGATCAGCACTGGGGGGGTCAGAGCCTCCCCATGTGACACACAGACCACTTGAGCATGACTATCAGACTCTGAATATGTGAAACCAAATCACTGCTGGCCATGAACCCAAATCATAGACTATTAAGAGCTAGCAGAGGCTTTCAAGATCATCTGGTCATCATTTCAGATGAGGAAAATGGGACCCCAGCTGGTCAAATGACTTCTCTAGGCTCACTCACCAAATAGCAACAAGGCTAAGCCTGGAACTCAAGCGTTCAGATTCCCAGTGGGCTACTACTCTCTCTCTAACAGCTCTATCAAGATGCTCCCAGACACTGCAGTGGGTGCTGCACAAAAGAAGTTAGACTCACGGTCCCTGACCACTGGGAGCCAATAGCTGGCCCAAAGCAGAAGTGTCATAGGAACCCCTATGTGAGCACCAGTAGAGATACAGCAAACCAGACAGAGAGAAAAGAGCAGAGTCTATGAATGTGGCGCCGGCAGAAGGTGGACATCAACATTTTGCATAAGTGTTTATGTAATTGACTCTAGCAGGGAGATTGCGGTGGGTGGGGGGATGCTTTTCTTATAGTTATGTTTGGTGTGGCCCTTTGGGATCTTGTGAGATCCTGGCAAGGTCTGATTACCTCCATTTTACAGATGGGGAAGAGCAGCTCAGAGCTTAAAGTCACAGAGTTAGTTTTTGTTTTTAATTAGTTAATTTTGAAGAAGACAGACACCAAGAGTTGGGAACCGGCAGAGAGAGAGAGAGAGAATCCCAAGCAGACTTTGTACTGTCAGTGCAGAGCCTAATGCGGGGCTCAAACCCACAAAACCATGAGATCATGACATGACCTTAACTAAAGTCAGACGCTTAACCAACTGAGCCACCTGGGAGGCCCCCAGAATTAGTTGTTTCGAAGCCAGGATCAGAACACAGAGCCTCCCTGTCTCAAAAGCCAGCATTTTCTCCTGTGGGCATTTTTGGCACAGACATTGAAAGAGTCCCAGGGGCAGAGGCCTCAGCTGGGGATCTGTGTCTCGGGGTTTCTGCTCATGTTATGTTTATGGGGACTTCTGCAGGTTTATCCCTCTGCCATCAAGGTCTCTCCTGTTTCCATGGTTGGCCAGCTGGCAGTCAGGAACAGGTCAGACTAGTTCAGTGCAGGGGGATGTTCTGAGGAAGCAGGATTCTGGGGCCAGTGAAGTGAGGTGAGGCTATGGGAGGGAGGAAGAGAAAGAATGCTCCCAGACCTACACCCTAGATTTCTGGATGAGCTCAGGAGAGAGCTGTTTGTTCATCTGTTAATCCCAACTCAGACACAACTAATCTAAGAGCCCGATCCTTGCCAAGCCCAAGGAGTGGCTGGCTGGTGGCTGGGGAGCTTCAGTGCCTGGGTGGGGAGTGAGTCACACTGTGGGGAGGGGTGGGCAGTCCTTGCTTCTGCCTTTGAATGATTGGGTCATCTCTTCCTTGACTTTGTTCTTAGAATGAAAAGCCATCTACCTCTGGACAAAGTTGTGAGGAAATACTAATAAAAACAGTACTTCCCCTAGTGATGTGAGTTACAGTATGTCTCAAATGCACATCCTTTCTCAGACTAGTTTTCAGTTCCAGAAAAATTCTCTGACTCTTGGAAGTCACACCAAAGGTGAGACAACTTAACCTGAAATCAGTGAACTATCATTGTGGGTCTTCAGAATGCCCTGTCCTGGCATTTGCTGGGAAGCAATGAAGATTCCTTGACCAAATTTTGGACAGGCTCCTCTGAGCCCTCCTTTTGAGTAGGCCTCTTCCTTGGGCCCTGTCCTTGCTGGCCCAGTCCAGTGTTTAGGAAGAATCCTGTGAAGTCTTTTGTTGTTGTTTTTGAGAGAGAGAGAGAAAGAGAGGGTACACAAGAGCGGGGGAGGGGCAGAGAGAAAGAGAGAATCCCAAGCAGGCTCCATGCCCAGCTCAGAGCTGAACTTGGGGCTCACTCTCATGACCGTGAGATCATGACCTGAGCCGAAATCGAGTCAGACGCTTAACCGACTGAGCCACCCAGGCGCCCCAAGAATCCCATTAAGTCTTTTTATCAGGAGTTCCCCCACCTTTGATATCTGATTATCCTTGATAACTGATCAATTCCTCATCTCCGATCCCTGATATATAAGTTCTCAGCCTGCCTTTAGCAAGAACCCCCCTACCCTGATGTCTCCCCCTTAGTAATTTTCCATCTCCTGCCGCCCTCACTCTGCATGCTGGCTATAAACCCCCCGCTGCCTTTGCTGTATTGGGAATTGAGTTCAGTTCTCTCCTGAGGTCTCTTTCCTATATCGTGATGTACTGAATAAAATCTGCCTTTATCACCTTTAGTGTCTGGCTCTATGTCTCTGTAAAAGAAGGTAAGAGGTGGTTCTCTCAGTGAGCAAGGACAAATCAACTGTGGGAAAGGGGATGGATCAGTAAGGTTAAACCCAACCAGGCCCTGCCCCTGGTCACAGGTGTTGGGATGGCTTTGAGATACTTAGAGATGGGGCAGTCAACAGCCCAAGCTTTAGTAAGCTCAGGAATAGAAAATTCCCTTTGCTGACTTCAGAGTATAGGAGAAAGAGAAGCAAGTCTTCGGGGTCAGACCCAATTGTCTATCTACTGCTTATAAATGGCGACTGACTGCTTGAGCAAGTAATATGACACACTGTAAGTACTCAACAAGCATTCCTTCCTCAATGAGTTTGGGGTTTGGGACCTGGAAGTCAGATACAAGTTCAAGGCCCTGGACAATTTTGTAAGAGAAGCAAGCAGGTTGTGGGCCAGCAGGAACTCAGTGGCAGTGGAACAACGGATAATACTGCATCTGTTTCCTGGGTATTACCTTCTGTTCCCCGCCCACTGCCCATCCTTCCCTCCATTAATATCCACCAAGGGCATAGCAGGCATTGGGCTGTGTGCTGGCCATTTGGCAATCCCTTTTCCCGTGCCTTTGCCTCTGTATTAACCCTGCTAGTGGATACCCAGGCATTGATTTGCCTCCTGGGGGGGAACTTGGATCTAAAGAATGTGCTGATTTAACTATTGACACTTGTCACTTGCCTTCTGATAAGTGAACTCCTCCTGCTCCTGGCCAGACCTCTCCTCCCAGAGTGCCAGCTGCCAGGGCCTGTTTCCCCTGCAGCAGGTGTCACATTTGTGCCAGGAGACAGACACCCCGATCTCAGGTGACAGATAAAGCACCACCATGGGCCTCACATTCTGCCCTCACAAAGCTGGGCTATCAAATTCACCATCAGCTGGAATTTTGCCAACATCCCTCTTCTATGCAATGTGAACTCTTCAAAGGCCTGAAGATGATTATGTTGGCTCTTTGAGAAAAATATGGGATACATATATCCCTTGCTGCTTTTTTCAAAGACTGTCACGTATGTTATTTCACTGCATCCTCACAGCCTCCCCATGGACTGCTGTCCTCTCCATTTTAGAGATGAAACAACAGAAACAGAGGTGAAGTCATCAGTCCATGGTCACACAGTGAATAAGATAATCCACCTTAAGGACTTAGTACTTGGAACATAATAAGCAATGAACAGGTTGCAGCCTATTATTTTACTACCCATCACGATGTTGCAGATCTGAAACTTGCATTCATTTCTCCTGACCTCTGGCCTCTCTTGGCAATATGTCATATGGTCAACAGGGACATTTACACCAGGAAGAAAGGAAGTCCCTTGCTGCTCAGGCAGATTTTGGATAGATTTTGAAAGTCTAGCTGACAGGCCTTGCTCATGGATTGGATATGAGGTGAGGAATCAAAAATGACTTGAAGCTTTTGGACCTGGACAGTTAGAAGGCCCGAGTTGCTGTTTACTAAGATGGAGAGCATAGGCTGGGTGTCAACAGGAAAGGCAGAGCTGAGAGTAAATGTCTAAAAGAGGCAGGGCCAATGGAAATAGTATTTCTGAAGCTCCATTTCCAGCCTTGGGCAGGGCTCCGCCGAAAAGGGCTAGCATGTTTGCTGAACTAAAACACTTTTTTTTTGTTTATTTATTTTTGAGAGAGAGAGACAGAGTGTGAGTGGAGGAGGGTAGAGAGAGAGGGAGACACAGAATCCGAAGCAGGCTCTAGGCTCTGAGCTGTCAGCACAGAGCCCGACGCGGGGTTCGAATCCACAAACCGTGAGACCATGACCTGAGCGAAGTCGACGCTTAACCGACTGAGCCACTCAGGTGCCCCTAAAACACTTTTTTAAGAGGGGAAGACTGACCCCCCTCTAGGCCAGTGGGAAGGTGGGACTGAAGGAAGAGCCAGGAGGGCTGGTCCCACAGGCTCCACCAGATGTAAAGGGCCCAAAGGTCCAGGGTGAGTGCAGCAACTTTGCTTACATGCCCAGCGTCTGTGCAGAGAAAAGGTGATGAAATCCAGAGAACAAGAGGTTGCCAAGGGAATAAGAGGTCATGACACCCAGGGCACAGTTCCATAAATGCCAGCAACCAGCACTGAGTCCTAGGACAAAAAAAGCAAGACTGTAGCTCTGACCTTGGAGTGCACTTGAGAGCCAGTCACATGTCCTCAGCAGAACAAAGCTGCTATGGCTAGAAGCCAGCAGGGCTTGGACCCTACCAGAAACTTGCAGTAGCACAATCAGGGATGAAACCAGGGACTATCACCTGGGAGGGGGTCTCTAAGGCCAACACAAAGCTCCAGTGGCAGAGACAGAGCTGTGAGGCTTAATCTTTCCTTTCCAGCCCATGACACCATGATGCAAGAGAACTTCTTATTAATGTAACCTTATCAGTCAACATTTGTGTGGGAGGCATATATACATATATATACTTATATTAAGTGAAATATAGAAAATTGCATTTAATACAAGCCTACAGGAAAACAAGGCTTAGAGGTCAAAAATCTTGCTGAAAGTCAGAGGTAGTGAAAGAGACCAGTATTTGAACTGAGGACAAAAGGCTGTGTCCTTAATTCCACTAGTCTCTATTGAATACACTTGAGAATTTCCATCCACCTCCACCACCATCATTATCACCTGGTGTCAGACACCCATTTAATCACCAAACTATCCCCTCCCTAATTATCTCTGCCTCACCACCCCCACCTGCCAAGCCCCACTCCCCAGACTATTTCCTTTCTCTTTCTAACCTGGCCACTAACACCTCTCCATATAAGCCAAAGAAAAGCAAGAGGGAGTGTGGAGACCCAAATATCCCCAAACAGCTGAGAATTGGACATAGATGTATCTGTACATAAGCCTGCTCCCCTCTTCCTGTTTTCTGAGCTTCTTCCTTCCCAACATGAGGAAAAACAATCCAGCTTTGTGTCGGCAAGCAGGGGTTGGCCCAGAGGAAGATTACAAGTGGTTTGCTCAGTCTGTCTCAGTCTCCCTCACAGCACAGGTGTGTGGTGGGGCTGGGGAGGGGCAGGTAATGAGGAGAGGAGAGAGGTGGGGTCCCAGTGTCTCCCTAGCTCCTCTTTGGTGAGCAGATAGATACAGGTAGGGCCTGATGAGCCTCTTCCCCCACTGCCCTGTACCCCCACTGCCAAGCTGCTGCTGCTTAGAGCCGAGCTCAGGAACCAGAACAGCCAGCTGCTCCCAAGCTTCCTGCCAAGCTAGCACCTGAGCTGCTGTAATGGTTTTGGCTGCTGGCAGGTCGAGGCTTGCCAGCAAGATGCAAGGGACTGTACCTACTGCCCTGTTGGGTGCCACCTAAAGTGGGGGGGCAAAAGAAGGCATCACAGCTGTGCCAAATATGTACTTGTATATTTCAGCTCTGCTGCCAGTACTTCCTGTTCACTCAAACATCCAGATTCAAGCATAAAACTCTAAGGGGGTAGATGAGGAGAGGAGATAGAGAGGGCAAATGCCCTTTCTATTATGCTGCTGCTGCTCTGGGAATGTAGAGTCTGTCTGTACACAGCCCAGCCCGTAACTTTCCGTTCCCCAAGCTATGGGTTTGATCAGTAGAGGCCCCAGAAGGTTTGGCCAGGTCCCAAGGCACCTCTAGGATACCGTCATCATCATTATTACAAAACAAAAACAAAAACCCCCACAACATTTAAGCCCCCATTTGCTAGTCAGTGTCGACAGGACAATTACAGCCACAAACACATTTCTGTCCAGGAGGAATTTTGACTGAAGACCCTTGATGAAATGGGATGGTTTCAGGAAAACCTAGAGGTAACAGGGTCCAGGACTTCTAAGACTGGCCCAAGCCAACTCAAGAGGTGTTTTCACCCTCTGGTGTACCTACACAAGGGCCACTTAGGTAGTCTTAGGATCCCTCAGATCACAACAGAAGCCACTAGGCTTGTCATTTCCAGTCTTTCTGGATGAGGACACAGACAAGCTTCTGAACGTGGAGGAAAATGTGGGACATCCTTTCCCTTCCTGGATTCTTTCTTTTCTTTCTTTCTTTCTTTCTTTCTTTCTTTCTTTCTTTCTTTCTTTTTAACCTTTCTTTTCAATTTATTTATTTTTTAAAAATTTGATGTTATATTTTTGTTTTTTTAACTTTTAATTTTTTTTCTGATTCTGTACTTTATGTTTTTTTAATTTTATTTTTTATTTTTTAAAATTTACATCTAAATTAGCATATAGTGCAACAATGATTTCCTTAGTGCCCCTTACCCATTTAGCCCATCCCCCCTCCCACAACCCCTCCCGTAACCCTCAGTTTGTTCTCCATATTTATGAGTCTCTTCTGTTTTGTCCCCCTCCCTGTTTTTATATTATTTTTGTTTCCCTTCCCTTATGGTCATCTGTTTTGTCTCTTAAAGTCCTCATATGAGTGAAGTCATATGATTTTTGTCTTGCTCTAATTTCATTTAGCATAATACCCTCCAGTTCCATCCACGCAGTTGCAAATGGCAAGATTTCATTCTTTTTGATTGCCAAGTAATACTCCATTGTATGTCTATATACCACATCTTCTTTATCCATTCATTCATCGATGGATATTTGGGCTCTTTCCATATTTTGGCTATTGTTGATAGTGCTACTATAAACATGGGGGTGCATGTGTTCCTTCGAAACAGCACACCTGTATCCCGTGGATAAATGCCTAGTAGTACAATTGCTGGGTCATAGGGTAGTTCTATTTTTAGTTTTTTGAGGAACCTCCATACTGTTTTCCAGAGTAGCTGCACCAGCTTGCATTTCACAGAAGTTCGCAGTGCTCAAGAGTAAGCAATTAGCAGGCTGGGAAAGAGTGAATAAATGAATCAGTGAACAAACAAATCACCAGGCATGTATTGAGCACTTGTTATATACTCAGAGCTCTGCTAACTACTGCAATACATAGAGAGGTACAAACTGAGGGGCACCTGGCTGGCTTGGTTGGTGGAGCGTGTGACTCTTGATCTTGGGGTTGTAAGTTTCAGCCCTATGATGGGTGTAGAGATTACTTAAAAATAAAATCTATAGGAGCACCTGGGTGGCTCAGTGGGTTAAGCCTCTGATTCTTGATTTCAGCTCAGGTCGTGATCTCAGTTTGTGAGACTGAGCTCGGTGTTGAGCTCCACAATGACAGCACAAACCTGCTTTGGATTCTCTTTCTCTCTACCCCTCCCCTGCTCTCTCTCTAAATAAATAAATAAACTTAAAAAATTTTTTAATAAAATCTTTAGGGGCTGGGGAAAAAATAAATAAAATATTTTTTTAAAAAAGAGAGAAAAAAAAAGAAAAGTACAAACTGAGACATGAGGACCAACATGTCTGTGTCCTGGCGCTCACACCTGTGTGCACAGGCAGGGCGTGCACAAGCCAGTTTTGCTTTATGCAAACAGACCCACACTAGACAGCTAGGCTAACTGGATGTGAATGAGATGACGTTGCTTGATGATTTTCCAGACTTGTAGAAACCTCAGGCGAAACGCTCTGCAAACTATTCTGGGATAAGGGAAATGGCCGTCAGGGTCCCAAATAGTTCAAGAGAAGCAGAACAGGTATAGGAAAACCCCAGTTCTGTAAAAAGACAATGGAGTAGTTTCAGCAGAAATATCCCCACGACGCACCTGAAGATCTGATATTGCCTATGGAAGCCCCAACAGTGAGGACAACAGCCCAGGAGCTAGTCAAAAGGCCGAGCTCTTCCTTCTACTTCTTTTCAGGTGGGAGGGGGGAGCAGTAGAGGCCCAAGATCCCAGATCCCAAGATCTCTTTCCTGAATGGGTGGAGGTGGCCCCATCCCTACTTGAGGGGAGGGGTGGTTTCCGTAGTTAAAGGTCTTGGAGGACCTTCCGGCACACAGAAAGTGTTATAGAAAGAAAAAGTAGAAACCAGAAGGAAAAAAACAAAGCCTGGAAGAAAGACTGGGAGGGAAGAAGAGCTTTGAAAAAGAGAAGAGCAAGCCCCATCCAGCCAGCTAATGAGACAAGAGGGGAGAAGTGGGAATATTTGATAATAATGATGTTAATTATGAAGATTGCTGCATAAATGCCAAAAGGGAGCTGGGAGGGGAATAACACTGTTTACAGAGCCCTCCTCCATGCCTTAACCCACTCAACCCACTGAACAGGTTAGTACACCCTGTGCATTTAACAGAGGATAACCACAATAGCTAAATCCATGCATTTGTTCAGGCCAGTCTGTGTGCTAAGCACTTGAAATGCATTATTTCACCTTCGTAACAATCCTTTGAGGTAGGTATTAATTATTCCCATTTTACAGATAAGAAGGTTGAGGCCGTGGGCAGTTAGGAGGCTCAGTGGGTTAAGCTCTGACTCTTGGTTTCGGCTCAGGTCATGATATCACAGTTTTCGTGAATTTGAGCCCCGCATCAGGCTCTGTGCTGGCAGCTTGGAGCCTGCTTGGGATTCTCTGTCTCCCTCTCTCTCTGCCCTTCCCCCATTTGCACTGTCTCTGTCTTTCTCAAATAAATAAATAAACCTAAAATAATAATAATAATAACACTCTTTTATGCACCTTGTTGAGCCCCTTCTCTTTTCTGCACCAGGCCTGAAAATGCATCAGATACATTATCTGATCTGAAGGGCTGCCAGCTGCTGGATTTGGGAGGGCTGATGAAGGTGACTTACTAAAGCCAAGCTGAGGTTGGTTGTAACCTGTTTGGGGGAAAAAGAGGCAAAGAATAGGACACAGAGGGCATGGGTGACGGTAACTCTGCTCTCCCAGAAAAGAATGTGGGGACCCTACTTTCCTCCTTTCCACAAAACATCATTGTCAAGGAACCTCACAGGTTAGACCAACCAACGGCAGAGGCCTGAGTTGTGTGTTTGCCCCACCCCTGCGTCAGCTATTCATTCCCCCCACCCCCATCCCCCACCCCCAACCAACCCATCTAATGTTATATATCAGAGCTCTTTCACACTCTTGGTCTCGTTCTTACTTTTATCCCAACCCCGTGAGGCATCTCCATGTTGCTGAGGGGCCACAGAGACCACAGACAGATTAACAGATTTGTTTAATGTCAAACAGAAGCCAGTGCTAAGGCCAGGCTAGAGCCTAGGCCTCTGATTCTTGTTCAAGGCTGTGCATGACAGCACAGTGCTCATCTGTGGCTACTTGGCATTCAGTGGCCTACAGGGAGCACTCTGACTGAGCCCAGTTGAGGAAAGGGCTGAAAATTAGCACTGTGCTGGCAGGAACTAGGTCTTGTTCATTATTATACTCCCCCCGTATAAATCAGTTGAAATTAGCTGTTTCCCAGCTTCAGAGAAGGGTTACACTACCTGGGCCTGATTTTATATTCCCATTGTAGAGATCAGGCACTTGATGCCTGTGGAATGAACGAACGAACGAACGAATGAATGAATGAATGACAAGGAGGGCTACAGGAGGGGCCTGGCCTGTTGATCATCACAGAACTAATTAGGTGTCTTCTGGCGACAACTCTGGACTAGGGCTTGAATGAACTGACAGACACTGGCCCTGATGTTCCAAGAAGCGAACCAGCCGAAGGCTGTCTCAACACCTGTGGGCACTCACAACGTCATATGTGTCAAGAACCCAAAGCTACCTCTAAGAAAGCTCTCTCCTAGGCCCTCTTTCTCTCTTTCAAAAATGTAATTTCCAAATCTCCATGTGTGTATGGTAAAACATAATTAACATAAAATTTACCATCTTAACCATGTTCAAGTGTATAGCTTAGGGGCATTAAGTGCATTCACATTGTTATGCAACCACCACCACCACCACTACCATCAACTCCAAAATTTTTTGCTCTTTCCAGACTGAAACGCTGTACCCCTTAAACACTAACTCCCCATTCCTTTCTCCCCCAAGTCTCTGGCAACCATCATTCTACTTTCTGTCTCTGTGAATTTGACTATGCTAGATACCTCATGTAAGTGAATCATATATTTGGCCTTTTGTGTCTGGCTTACTTAGCATAATGTTTTCAAGGTTCATCCATGTTGCAACACATGACAGAATTTCCGGCCTTTTAACGGGTGAACCATATTCCATTGAATGTACAGACATTTTGTTTTTCCATTCATTTGTCAATGGACATTTGGGTTGTTTCCACCTTTTGGCTATTGTGACTAATACTGCAATGAAAATGGATGTACACGTATCTGAGTCCCTGCTTTCTTTTCTTTTCTTTTCATATGGCACTCTCTTTTATTTATTTTTTATTTTTTTTTAACATTTATTCATTTTTGAGAGACAGAGTGTGAGTGGGGGAGGGGCAGAGAGAGAGAGAGAGACATAGAATCTGAAGCAAGCTCTGGGCTGAGCTGTCAGTACAGAGCCTAACGCAGGGTTCAAACCCACCAACCATGGAATCACGACCTGAGTTGAAGTCAGACGTTTAACTGACTGAGCCACCCAGGCACTCCAGGGCACTCTTTTTTAAACTGCTAAAACCTTTGTCCATTCTTCCAGAGACAGGCCAAGGAGGGGGTGGGGGGCAGGCTGCTATCCTCTCAGTAGAAACATGGTAGCAAACTTCTTGTTTGACAGAGAATACAAGAAGTCTGGGGACAGTGAGTGGAAGGAGGAGGAAGGGTGGGTGGGTGGGTGGGTGGAATCAGGTTGGAGCAATCCCAGCCAACAAGTTAGGGTCAAAAGCAGAACTTCTGAGTGGGCCCACAGTAGGGCTTTACCCAGCAACTGTCCTAGTTCACTTGCCTATGTGGAAATGGGCAATTTCAACACCTCCTGGCTTCAGACAGAGGTTAAGTTCCCTGGTCTCTTAGAAACTCCAGTTCAGTACCAATGCTAGTCCTCGATGACATAGGTACAGAAACTTTGAGTAAGCAGTTAGAACCTTTTAGTGCAATCTGACATTGCTGGAACATCAATATAGGATAGTGGAGTCATCTCACTGAACATGGTATAGATCATTTTTGGGTGTTCTGAATGCTGCATCCTGGCAATATGTAGTATGACCACATCAGTCAGTGACAGACGGGGAACTAAAAACAAAAACTGGAAAAACTGGTCCTTCACTATACCGTGTTCTAGTTAGCATCATGGACCTGCCTATCTTCCTTCCTTGCCTCTCTTCTTTCCTAACTTAGGCCAAAAGTAATTCTGGAAATGACTGGAGAATAGCTCACAGAATCAAAGAGAGAACTACACCACCAGCCCCCAGAAAGGCCAAGAACCAGGGTAGTGATTGGAATCTCAGTAACCAACCCATGACTGCTCCAAACAGTTCTCTGTGTCTCTGCTCAGAATTCAAATTCCCAGGAAAGAGAATCTGAGTGGTTTTAGCTTGGGCAGGGGTGTCATGGTGGTGGAAGGGTGGGACGAAGTGGGCAGACTTATAATGGGGATTTTCCAAACTTTCCATGTGAAAAGAGCTGAACACTGAACAATTGACTATTATTCCTTTAAAAAAAAACTTTTTTTAAGTTGGCTCCATGCCCAACGTGGGGCTTGAACTCACTACCCTGAGATCAAGAGCCGCATGCTGTAGATGGATGGAGCCAGCCAGACGCCTCTGTTATTCCTAAAACAAAAATGGAACTTGTCTGAGAGTCATTATATTTTTAAAGGAGGGGCACATAAAATGCAGATATAGCTGAAAGTATTAGAGACACAGACACATGGAGTTAGTTCCAATACTTAAGAGACTTTACAGAATATGTAAAAGATGAGAGAGTTGATTATTTAGAATATCCTCAGGAAAAGTTCCAGACTCATACAGAGAGACAATGTTGAAAACACATTTCTTGGAATGAGAGGTAAAGCAATCATTCGTCAGAGCCTTTGAAAGCAATACTCCATCAAATTCATTTTAACCTCAGTTTAAAAAAAAAGAGAGAATGAATGTAAGAAGTGTTATAGCGTGGGGAAGCTTAGAAATCATCACTGCGAGCCCCAACATTCTACATTTTTTTAAGTTTATTTATTTTGAGAGAAAGAGAGAGAGTGTGTGGGCTTGCAGGAGCAGGGGAGGGGGAGGAGCAGAGAGAGAGAGGAAAGAGAGAGAGAGAGATGGAGGGGCAGAGAGAGACGGAGAGACAGAATCCCAAGCAGGCTCTGCACTGTCAGCACAGAGCCTGATGAAGGGCTCAAAGCCACAAACTATGAGATCATGACCCGAGCTGAAATCAAGAATCGGACACTTAACCTACTGAGCCACCCAGGTGTCCCAACATTCTGCATTTTAGAGCATTGAAGGCTTGAAGACTGGGTTCACTGCCAGAGGTCGCAAACCAAGCTAGAGACAGAACCAGGACTGGAACCCAGGTCTCCTCTCTTCTGGATCAGGAGTCTTCAGTTCAGACCACATAACTAACCTGCTAAAGTGTGAGACTGTCCCCAGGCTATGAACCTGATGAACGGACACACAAGCAGTACTGGGTGGGGGAAGGAGGTGGAATGTAGCATTTTGTCATTTGGAATCCTAGGACTGAGCATAGCCCCTCTTGTGGAAACAGGGTTGTGGTCTAAAGAGACAACCTGGGGAACAAGTTTCTCTGAGTATCTGAGAGCCTGCTAGTTTAGTTTGGGTCCAGGCTGTTCTAAATCTAGAATCTGATTGTATAAAGGAAGGCTTTCTGAGCTCTTTGGAAGCAGAGGCTGTGTCACACCTTTGACCGTCCTGTAGGCACAGGCTTAAACATGGAAGATGTTCAATAAATGACTAATGGATTTCATTGAAATATCTTTTTTTTTTCCTTGAGAGAGAGAGAGAGAGAGAGAGAGAGAGAGAGTGAGCACACAAGTGGGGAAGGGACAGACAGAGAGAGGGAGAGAGAGAGAGACAGAACCCCAAGCAGGTTATCACCACCAGTGCAGAGCCTGATGCGGGGCTCAAACTCATGGACCATGAGATCATGACCTGAGCTAAAGTTGGACACTTAACAAACTGAGCCACCCAGGTGCCCCTTAATGAAATATTTTTTATTGTTTTTATTATATTCTGTTCTCTAATTACGAAAAATACTTAACCTAAATATGTAGATATATCCACAAGCACATTAACTACTACTTTGCCATGCTATCTATTAACACTCTACATAGAAGGAAAAAATGCTCTTTTCTCTAGATTAACAACTACTTTTTAAAATAATGGAGGGGCGCCTAGATGGCTCAGTCAGTTGGGTGTCTGACTCTGGCTCAGGTTATGATATTGCAGTTTGTGAGTTTGAGCCCCATGTCAGGATCTGTGCTGACAGCTCAGAGCCTGGAGCCTGCTTCAGATTCTAGGTCTCCCTCTCTCTGCCCCTCACCCACTCACACTCTGTCTCTCTCTCTCTCTCTCTCTCTCTCTCTCTCAAAGTAAATAAACATTAAAAAAAAACTTTTTTAAATAAATGGACAACGGGAGCCTGGGTGGCTCAGTCAGTTAAGTGTCCTACACTTGGTTTCAGTTCCGGTCATGATCTCATGGTTCATGAGATCGAGCCCCACATTGGGCTCTGTGCACTGACAGCAAGAAGCCTGCTTGGGATTGTCTCTCTCCCACTTTCTCTGCCCCTCCTCCACTCGTGTACGTGCACTTGCACACGTTCCCTCTCTCTCTCAAAATAAATAAACTTAAAAAATTAAAGTAAATGGACAAGTACAAGTATATTTGGGAATAGAAAGAAATTTAGACTTGGTAAAAAAAAAAAAAAAAGGCTAAGTAGGAGCACCAATAGCTGAGTTGATATTTGTTTTCTACCTTCAAAATAAGAATCTGCTCCCTGGACTGCAGTGTAATTACTAAAATTTATACTTTAGCTTAGACACTATTGGTCATAACACCATATGATCATACCATCAATACCATACAATCTCTACCAGTCTGCTCGTAACTTCACAAATGCAAGAAAACATTGAGTCTTAGGATGGCTGATTAAACTATTCAGTATACGGTTTTTATATCCCACACAATCAAAGCACCAGCTCTATGTCTAAAGGTGAAAGTGTAATAAATAAGAAAGTGAACACTTGATTAAGTCGACTGGTTATTTGATGTGTCAGTGACCAAATTTCCTGAACCCCCAATCAGGCTATGTGGTGTAACCAAGGCAACAGAATATTTGAAACAGTTAATCTTTCCTGGAAGCTCAGGCCAAATAGTCACATTGTTTATTCGACACTAAATTATCAGTTTCACAGATCTCTATTGTCCTTAACCTCACCAACTTTGCTACATTCACTAGTGAAATGGCCAAACATGAGTAATCTATACAATGCTATCTAGCCCATTTGTAGCCAGATTAACAAGAGGGCTGGCTAAAGATGCACAGAGGATAAAAATTCATTCCAAGGACCTCTGTCTGCCTGCCTTCCAAGGACCCTGCCTGCCTTCAGCCCCTACTCCCCAACAATTTCTTCCACCACTCATTGCCTGAGCCAGCAGGCCAATCCAGGCCTACCACCATGTCTGGACAGAAGTGACTGCCCAAACCATACCTAGAAGTGGGGACGGAATCACTGCTAGGCCAAATATTTTGAAATCCCCCCCCCCTCCCCAGAGGATATATGGAGATGCGGGAGGAAGCCAAGAATTTGAAAGTGACCACCCTGGCAAATCAAAGAAAACTCACAGGGTAAACATTCCTAGAATTATCACGAGCACTACTGAAAGTTGAGTGAGCAGCTCAACTTACCCACTTTTTGCTGAGTAGACTGTGCTGAGAAGCAACAGTCACTCAACCTGAATTTGTGTGCCTGATTTGGCTCAAAGTCCCTCGATGAAAAAACATATCAACAAGGTCTAGTGGGAACCAAAGAGGCACTCAAGGATAGCTAAAGAGACAGCTGATTAAAACTGCCCAGGAATTGGACAGTCTACTCCAATCCTTTACCAAATAAAGGAGAAAGTAACAGAGCACTTTGGAAAAGAAGCCAATGCTATAAGAAAGCTACAAAGATGAAAAGCAAGTGGGAGACTTATTACCACTGAGCCGCGTGCCGCTAACAGTTTAATATTTCAACCTTTCGGATCTGTGTGACTCTCATTTTACCTGTGTGATACCAAATGGTTTCAGGAACTTTCGCTTACTTGGAGTACTGGCCAAGACACGTGAGACACAGAGAACTTAGATTATTTTTTGGCTTCCTGAGCATAAACTTTGATATTTAATGACCTGTGATAGCAGTCAGTATCCCGGTAATACATAAAACCCTTGGGAATCTATTAACTGTTTAGCATTCCCAGGTCTTAGGGGAATATGTTTTCCATCTTTCAAAGAGTCTGTTGTAGAGTAAGATGCAAATATTCCCTTGAGTGGGCTGAGGCAAGAGCTAGGTTTCCCTGGAGTTCACCACCACACAAAAACAGATACAGGCTTTGCACAAAGACTGCACAGTCTGCTATTTATTTTGAATTGGCTTCTTGGATCAGTTTATCAGAGTTGTGATGGGTGCACTAAATAGCTCATATTGGGAAGGAAGCTTTAAAAGAGACACCTGGGAGGGGCACCTGGGTGGCTCAGTCAGTTAAGCATCTGACTTCGACTCAGGTCACGAACTCCTGGTTCACGAGTTCCAGCCCCGCAACGGGCTGTTGTGCTGACAGCCCACAGCGTGCAGCCTGCTTTGGATTGTGTCTCCCTCTCTCTCTGTTCCTCCCCTGCTCACACTCTATCTCTCTCTCTCTCACACAAATAAAGATAAAAAAAAAAATTTTTTTTTTTTTTTTTTTTTAAAGAGAGACCTGGGAAATGAAAGAGGAAGCTGCATGAGAAGCCAGTTAACTAGATTTACTGAGCAGCTAGTATGCTGACATCGCTGCTTTGCCTGACTCTGGGAGGGTGATCGAGTATTGCATTAATAACCATTTTCAGAGTTGGGGTGCCTGGGTGGCTCAGTTAAGCATCTGACTCTTGATTTCAGCTCAGGTCATGATCCTGTGGTTCATGAGATTTAGCTGGCAGTGTAAAGCCTGCTTGAGATTCTCTCCCTCTCTCTGCACCACCACCCACCCCTTGTGCCCTCTCTAAATAAATTAAAAATAACCATTTTCAGAGTCAGAACGATCTAGAACTGGATCCCAGCCCTGCCACCTTCTATCTGTGTGACCTTGGGCAAGTTCCTTAATCTCTCAGAGGTTCAGTTGTCTCATCTCCCTGCCCCCCATCATTCAGTTAGAAAGATTACTTCAGTGCATGAATGAATTAAACATTTGCTCCATGTAGATGGGGTAACAGATGGCAACTTTAGTATTTGTGGTACTCAGTAGTTATCGATGGACTAACTACTGACTCTGCCAGGCATTTTATATGGGTTCATTTCCAAGGGACAATAGCCTGTAAGGTATTATGTTCCCCATTCTCCTAATAATAAAACTGATGTTTAAAGAGTACATGAGGGGCGCCTGGGTGGCTCAGTCGGTTGAGTGTCTGACTCCGGCTCAGGTCATAATCTCACGGTTCGGGAGTTCAAGCCTCACATCGGGCTCACTGCTGTCAGCACAGAGCCCACTTAGGATCCTCTGTCCCCCCCTCTCTCTCTGCCCTTCCCCCACTTGCACTCTCTCTCTCTCAAAAATCAATAAAACGTTAAAAAAATTTATTTAATAGTTTACATGATTTGCTCAAGATTCTGTAAATGGCTGGACTGGGATTCAAATTGGTTCTTTTTGGTTCCTTAGTCCACAGTCTTAGTCCCAGTTAATCCTCACTGCAACTCTACAAAAACGAATGTTATGGAGACCCATTTACAGTGAGGAAATGGAAACAAAGGAGCGAACCCAGGTCAGGAGCAAGGAGTCCCGGCCAACAGCACTGCCATCGCTGCTAATGCAGGCTGAGCAGGACTTTCACACACCCAGGCCTGTATCCCTCCTGCACCTTTTCTGTGACACAACTCTGCTTGACACATGCAGGGTGGGTTTGGTAACATGACATGGTCCAAAATGAAGCACCAAATAAGGCTCCCAGAATTTAGAGAAGAGGACCCTGGAGGTCAGGTCCAGAGTAAGTGTTCTGGGAAGCAGGTGGAGTTGCTGGGTCTGGGAATGGAAGTAAGTCATTGCCCCTAGGAGACCTCGATTTTACAGGGCAACCTGGATTGTCTCCATTTGCCCTCTCTAAGCCCCACCCAGTTCCCTGACTGGAACCCAGCAGGTTTTTACTGAAATAAAAGTAGCATATGAACACCACCCTCCCCCAATATCACAGTATAGACATTTATGGAGCAGAAAGTTATGACCCCCAGTGCTCCCCACTCCCCTCTCTACAGGCCACCCCTCCATCCTTTTGCTAGATGCATTCTCATTTGCCCTACATCCACACAGGGCAGAACTTACCTCAGGGCTCAGTCTGTGGACTACTTCTTTTTTTCTGTCTACATTCCCACCCTTGCTAATCTCCTCAGGTCCTTTTGAATACCATCTAAACTGGACCACACCTTAGCTTTAGCTCCGACCCTCCCTGAACTCTACATTTGTGTATATGATTTACTTCCTCCCGTTCCCCACTTGGAGATCTGAGAGGCATTTCAAATTTAACAGGTCTTGATTTTTTCTGCCAAACCTGCTCCTCCCTATCGTTCTCATCTTAGTGAATGGCATCTCCAGCCTTCCAACTGCCCAGGTCGGAAATCTGAACCATTCTCAATTCCTCTCCCCGTATCCCAATCAAACAGCAAACCTTCAAAAACAACCCCAAATCTGCCTACTTCTGACTCCTCTACTTGTACTGCCCCTGTCCTACCATCGGGTCTCGTCTAGTGTCTGAGCTCACACCCTCATACCCTACAGTCTAGAGCAGGAGTGACCCCACTAAAATGTTAAGTCAGGCCATGTCAATTCCCTGCTCAAAATCCTGCAGTGTCTTCCCAACTCACTCACATTATAATCCAAGATCCTTTGGATCACCTATAAGTAAAGTTGGCTGGGGACAGACCAAGTTCACACTGGTTGTCCTCGCAGTGTTCTTAACAGCACCCACTTTTCCTATCAAAAGTGTCCCAGTTTGGACAACAAATGACACAGCCACCTGGCTAAGGATGCCTTACAGATTAAATCCTTGCCCTGGTCTCATCTATCTCTTTACCACCATTCTGCTCCAAATGCTTGTCCCACATGCCAGGTACATTGTACCTCAGGGTCTTTGCACTTCCTCTACCTGAAATACACTCCCTCAGGTATTTACATAGCCTGCTAGCTCTCTTCACTCCAGTCTCTGCTCAAATATCAGGCCTTCCTGATCATCCTACCTACAACAGATGCTGTGTACTCCAAGCCCATTAGTCTTTCTTCTCTCTTACCCTGCATTATCTTTCTTAATAGCATTTACTACCACTTGACATATTATGCCTGCATATGTATAAAATCTATCTTCTTCCCAAATGTATTTTGTCCATTATGCCGAGCACAGGGTAGACACTTGTAGAATAAATGCTGTCACTGTTAATAGTATCCATATACTTTCACACAAAGGTTAAAAAGCACGACCTCTACAGGCAGATGCAATGGTATCTAGCTATGTAACCTTAATCTCTAAACCTTGGTTTCCTTCTCTAAAACAGTGATATTAGTAGGATTTACCTTATTGGGGTTATTCTAAAGATCAAAGGAGAATAGCATATCTCCTTAATAAATACTGGAGATAATAACGCTTAATCAATACTGGAGATAACAATACAAAGAGCGAATATATTTAGCACTATGTGTCTAAATAACACTATGTGTTAGCACATGTTAAACATTTTACAAATATTATCTCTCTTAATTCTTATAAAAACCCTTTGAGATAGGTACCTTTTATCTTTTATCTCCCTTTTACAGTTGAGGAAATTGAGATTCAGAGAGGTTAAGTAATTTGCCCAAGGACACATAGCTAAAGTGGCAGAGCCAGGATCTGAACCCAAGGTCTCTGGTTCCAGTGTCCGTTACTATTCACTATTCTGCTTTGATTACAAACTCTATTGCAGAGTTCCTTTTGTTTCCTACAAATTCCAAGTGTTCACACAAATGAACTATAGAAGCATATTTTTTAAAAAGTATCTCATCTCCTTCTACCCCTTCCCACCAGAACTAATGTTAACAGTTAAGTAAACTTCATATCTCTCTACTAGCTCACACACTAATAGAATTTATTAGTTTTTTGTTTTAAAAAATAGGTTCTTGTATGGAAACCAATTTGACAATAAATTTCATATACTGGAAAAATTTAAAAAAATAAAAAAAATAAAAAAAATAAAAAATAGGTTCTTGTTACATACATATTACTCTGGAACTGCTCTTCTCACTGGTACCATGGACATTTCTCTGGGTCAAAACATAATTCATTTTTTTTTTTAAACAGCTGCAAAAGTATTCCACAGTGTGGCTATAGCATAATTTAGCAAACTAGTTTCCTCCTGCTAGACATCCAACTGTTACCAAACAATGTTTTAAGCATGTATGGCTGCTCTGATTTCTACAGATCAAGTTCCAAAGTGAGATGGCAAAGTAAAGTGCATTTTTTTACATTTTTTAACGTTTATTTTTGGGGGGGGGGGCAGAGAAAGAGAGAGAGAGAGAGAGAGAATCTGAAGCAAGCTGCAGGCTCTGAGCTGTCAGCACAGGGCCCAAAGTGGGGCTCTAACCCATGAACCGTGAGATCGTGATCTGAGCTGAAGCTGGACACTTAACCAACTGAGCCACCCAGGCGCCCCAGTAATGTGCATTTTTAAAATGTCAGTAATTGAGTATTACTTTCTAAAAACGTTTGAAAACAATTTCACATGGTCACCAACATTATTTAAAACTTTGTTTCCAAGCAACTTCATTAGCAACACAATTAATCTTTAAAAATTTTTGCCAATCTGATGGGCATGTACATTTTTAAATAAGTTTTTTATGCTTACTTAGTTTTGAGAGAAAGACAGAGCGTGAGCAGGGGAGAGGCAGAGAGAGAGGGAGGCACAGAATCAGAAGCAGGTTCCAGGCTCTGAGCTGTCAGCACAGAGCCGGACATGGGGCTGGAACTCACAAACCATGAGATCATGACCTGAGCCAAAGTCGGACCCTTAACCGACTGAGCCACCCAGGCACCCCTGTCTTTTTAAAACATAGATGGGCTTATACTACACATCTTATCCTGTAACTTGCTTTCTTCCCCTCAACAATAATATCATGGACATCTCTTCAATAGTTTTAAAAGTATGCTGTTTACGTCTTTTTTTTTTTTTTTTAATTTTTTTTTCAACGTTTATTTATTTTTGGGACAGAGAGAGACAGAGCATGAACGGGCGAGGGGCAGAGAGAGAGGGAGACACAGAATCGGAAACAGGCTCCAGGCTCTGAGCCATCAGCCCAGAGCCCGACGCGGGGCTCGAACTCACGGACCGCGAGATCGTGACCTGGCTGAAGTCGGACGCTTAACCGACTGCGCCACCCAGGCGCCCCAGAAGTATGCTGTTTACGTCTTATAATTCACCTCTGTGACCTGGAGCACATTTCTTTCCTCCCTGGAACAGTTGATCTTTAAATGAAATGGGGATGACAATGCTGACCTTCCTGAATTGGCAAGAGAAGGTAGAAATTATTTCAAAACAAATACAGAATCACTTCATACCCACCAGAAGAGCTATCATCAAAAAGACAGACAATAACAAGTGGCAAGGATGTGAAAGAAACTGGAACCCACTTACACTGATGGTGAGAATGTAAATAGCGTGACCTCTTTGGAAAGCGGTCTGGCAGTTCCTCAGAATGTTAAACATAGACTTAACCATATTTCTACCCCTTGGTATATGCATAAGAGAAATGAAAATATCATAGCAGCATTATTCATAATAGTCAAAAAGTGAAAACAACCCAAACATCCATCAGTTGACGAATGGATAAACAAAACGTAGTCTATTCACACTATGGAATCCTATTCAGCGATTTTAAAAACTGAAGTTCCAATACCTGGGTGAGCCTTGAAAGCACTGTGCTAAGTAAAAGAAGCCAGACACAAACGGTCACATATTGTGTGATCCTATTTCTAGGAAATGTTCACCCTAGGCAAATCCACAGAGCAGATTAGAGATTGCCAATGCTGGGGGTGAGGGAAATAGGGAGTGACTGTTAAATGGGTCCTGGGTTCCTTTTGGGAATGATAAAAGTGTTCTAGATTAGAGGATGAGGACAGTTGCAAAACCACTGAGTTTTATACTTTAATGAATAACACCCCAAGGCCTCAGACTTCTTCTACCCCAACACCTGGGTCTCTCTAGTCTCCCTTTTTCCCCCAAGCATCTCCACCCCGTTTAATTATCTTGATCCCTAGAGAGCAGGCAACAGGTTTCTTTTCAAAGCTGCCTAGGTAGGGTTTGTAGCTAGCACTGCCCCTCCCTCGCAGACCCAACCCCCTGTTCTTTGTACCCAGATCGTTTACTTATTAAACCAATTAGATTAAATGACTCACGTTGCACCCTAGGGCAGGAGGCGGGATAAATGGCTCACAAAAGAGTCTGCCTTGCACTTGAAAGGGCCTGCTTATCTCTCTTTACCTGTCCCACCCTCTGCCCACCACCTAGGACCAGGCGGCTTTCCTGACTGCTGGAAGAAACCTGAGGAGGATCAGGGGTGGTTGCTACCCCCCCATCTCTCACCTCCCCCAGCCCCCAGAAAGGCCACACCAAGCTCTCAAAGAGCTGACACAATAGTCCTCTCATTTCCATTGCTTACAAGGCCAGCAGGCAACCAGGTCAGCATCTGGGCGAATGTTTGCAGAGCTCCTGGTTCTTCAGAGACTTGCCAGGAGGGTATCCGGAGCCCTGCCCTTTGCTGCCTCGTCTCAGCCTCAAACGGTGGCGCCCCACTTTGGGTGCTCCATCCCTGCCCAAACTTGCTTGCGTTGAATGCCTTGGAGATGACATACAGCAAACTCCTGAAGTACCCTGGACCCCTCAGTCATCTTGGGTGAAAAGTCAGGGTAAGGGCCTGAAGTACCCTGGACTCCTCAGTCATCTTGGGTGAAAAATCCGGGTAAGGGCCTAAGCTATTTCCCCCAAGCTCTAAGATGTGTGAATTTTCAGTCCAACAAACAGATTAACTCTTTAGGTCCCTGAGGGAAACAAAGGTATGTTCCAACAAGGTGTCTTATCTTCAGAGAAGACTCGGGGACCTAGCAGATAAGGGAGGACTGACACATAAGTAGTCATTTTGCAGGTATCCTGCAGCAAGGGATGAAATAGGGCCGAGTATGAGTCTCGCCAGGAGTGTGGAGGAAAGGTTTCCTGGTGTCCTTTCCTCCCTGCTCTCACCACCCCACCCCAGCGCCCCCTCTGCCCTGCACCCTCAGGCATTGGCAGGACACCCCAGCTATCCAGCCCGTCAAGGGCTTCTCTAGGCCACAGTTAGAACAATCCAGTTCTGCTCTCACACCTCCTTCCAAAACACCACTTCGGAGGCTTCCCTCCTGACAGCCTGGAATCCAGGCAAGAGGTGTGATTTGAGTCAGATCCTGTCCCAGAGTGGAACCACATCCTCTTGCCACCCCCCACCCAGGCATTTCCGCCTTTGTATATTTATAAGACTCTCTTAAAATAGGTCCCAGCAAACAGGAGCAGAGACCTGATTTGGGTCGATGAAATCAGCATTTGGGAGAGTAAAGACGCCCTCCTGAGAGCAAAGTTGCTATTTTTTCTCCTATCCCATATCCGGGTTTCAGTATCATCCAAATCCCCCGAGAAGCCTCCCGGTCCTCCCATCCAGCGTGGCTTCCCGAGTTTCTCCTGCCCTGGAAACCTCCATGTCTCCTGTCCTCCAAGTGCAGATGAGTTTCCTAAAAACACTGTGGCCCCAGGCCTCCTTCTAATGCTCACTTATTATTAGGCAATTACATTTTGCAAAGTACTTGTCAGCTGTCAGCCCTTTTGCTCAGCAAGCCCATCCACCCACTCCTAAATGGGCTCTGAGCTCCATTAAGGAGGGGGCAAGAAGGGACAGCTGAAGGTCTGCAGGTGCAGGTGTCCCAGACCATCGACCTCAGGACAAGTTGTCCATCATCTCTGAGGTGTTGGAAAGGAGGCAGCGACGGAGAAAGCAGGGCCTTTGAAGTGTGTCTCAAATACCTGCTGGGACCTGGCAGAGATTCTGTGCTGGGTGAGAAAAACCAGCCGAGTGTGTGTGGAACAACTTTCCCAAGTGGAACGACTCCCTTACGAGGCATTCAGAGCCTGGCACCTCTGCCCAAGCTTGGGTCACACACTCTCCTGTCGGCCTCCCCAGGCTGCATGGGAGGAAAGAACTCTGGCTCCCAGGATCCTTTCTGAGGAAGGATTTATTCTATTTTGCAGTGTGGGAAGCCCGCTGGGGGGCTTTGCGGAACAAGACAAAGGGGAGTGTCTGTTTCTTCCCTTCCTCTGGTTTAAGTCTCAAGTCAGAGAAGGCCAGTCCTAGGAGTGCGTTTGTAAGGCTGGGGCAGGGCAGGGCAGCCCTGGAGCTCTCCTGTAAACGAGGGGTTAAAATGGAGGAGGCCAGGGCTGAGGTGGAGAGCACAGGGCCTGGGCAGGGATGAATGTTTAAGTCGGAGGGGTCTTTTCTGCTTTTGTTCTTGTTTTGCTTTTTGAGAGAGACAGAGAGACAGACAGGAAGCAGGAGAGGGGCAAAGAGAGGGAGACAGAGGATCCAAAGTGGGCTCTGTGGGGGCAGCACAGAGCCAGATGTGGAGCTCGAGCACACAAACCGCTAGATCGTGACCTGAGCCGAGGTCTGACGCTTAATTGTGAGTTGGAAGGTTTAAGGCAGATCAGAGGATGTTCGCAGGGGCGTCTGCAGAAAACTAAACCTGAGGCAAAATGTTAACATAAAAGTTGTTTCAAAATATATATTAGCCCTTCTGAGGTGACAGAAACAATCTGTGAAGGATCTGTAAGCTCTGTCTTCATCAGCTAATATTAATGGGATGTCCAGCCTGCACTGCAGGGGGAGAGAAAAGGCAGAAACTGCTAGAAATAACTAGTGACAGGGAATGCTCTGCCCCACTGTTCGTTCACACTGTTAACCAAATTCTTGTTTTGTGCAGGGCCTCCGAGAACAAGACCCTCGTGGGAAAGTGCTTCAACCAGAAGCATCAGCTCTCACACCTGCAGAGACACGTGTGGAGGGAGAGGCAGAGGTGGGGGGGGAGGGGTGGCAGCAGGACCACAGGGCAGGTAACATGGTTTGTTGTCGAGCTCTGTCAGTCCATTTACACCTGAGGTCTCTGCCTCTGATAGTGTGAGAACTCAGAGACAGCAGAAAGGTCTGTCTAATTCTCTAGACAGAACCTAGGCTCAGTGACACTGTCAGACAGGTGTTCTCTGCCATGGGCAGTGGACAACAATGCGGGGGAGCCATTCCACGGCAATATTAAAAGGTGGGCAGGGCCTCGCTCACTCACCCTGAAACATGTTCAAAAATATAGCTATGGGGGGAAAAGTTGCTATATAATGTTACAAAAGTGAAGTGATCTAAAAAAAAAAAGGTTTTTAAAACTGCCACAGCCAAGAGCTTAAGGAGACATGACAAGTGAGTATAATGTGGTGATGTGGATCCTGGAACAGAAAAAGGGCATCTGAAAGGGAATCAGAATAAAGTATGTACATTTGTTAATAATAATGCATCAATAGTAGTTTATTAATTGTAACAAATGTACCATACTAATGTAAGGCCTTAATAATAGAGGAAACCGGGTATAAGGTAAATAAGAACTCCCCGTACTATTTTTGCAACTTTTTGTGAATATAAAGCTATTCAAAAATAAAAGGTTTATTTAAAAATGTACTTATGCCTACAAATACAGGGGTTTGTATGTGTACATGTATCATACAGGCATAGAGGAAACTTAGAGGAAGGTATGTTAAATTTTTTATGGTGGTTACCTCTGGGAAGACACTGTTTATATTACACGCTTTTGGATTTTTAAAAAATGTATTTAAATAGTAGAGATAGGAATGAAAATATAGGAGAATCAAAATTGGAAAATTCTGCCCTACTCCATTGTTCCTGTGACAGGAAGAGCACTGGGCTAGGTGTCAGGAGCCCAGGATGTGGGTCCTCGTTCTCCTGCTAGCTTTCTCCCAGTGACCCTCTCAGGACCTCCATTTTCTTACCTCTAAAATGATGATATTCAGGGGCACTCCAAATGTTACCTTCTGTGATTTGATGATAAGCACAAATAAGAGCCTCAAGTTGCTAGCAGAGCCATCATGGTTTCTCCTTTAAATAATAAGCCTCCCCTCATGCATTCAAAACATTTCAGCCCCTAAAAAAATCTGAACCACATAGAATTTTTCAGGGATATATCTGTAGGTACGCTGTAGTTTCAGAAGTTAAAAAAAATGAGAGAGACAAATTGGGTTACAGACTGATTTTTAAGAAGAGTATTGGCTGATGCTTAACTGGCTCGAATCTATGCAAATGAAGGAAGACAAAAAAAGATGGATGGAGTTGCAAATGGCAATGCTCCCACTTGTCACCGATCTGGGGCTCATCATGAGAGAGGGTTCCACAGAGCTTTGTTTCCAGCTCCCCATTCACCTCCCCCAACTCCTATCACTCCAGATGCAGGACAATGTGAGAGGCAGACCTATTCAGACCCCTCTCTCTCTGAAGATAGCAATCCTGGACCTGGTGATGTGAAACAAGGGTCTTCAGGACACCATCCCCCATGACAAGGAAGTGTGCCAGGGAGACAATATCTCATCCAGTGGGAACATTCTGAAAACGGGACGAGAAAGCATGAGAAAGGCCAGGAATCACAAAAGCCAAACCTAAGGATGGGGGCAAATTTCTCCCCCAGGCAAATTTCAGCAAGAGCCAACTCCTGATTTGGGGTTTATCCAAAGCAATTCTCCAATCCAAGAAGGAAGGGGGTGCAGGGGGCAGTGTGGATGTGCCCTCCTTTCCCTGACTGGACTCTTAGGAGTCCAAGGTTAGAGGCTACCGTGGGAATCAACAGAGAAGAAAGCTATTGTGAGAGCCATTGGCACTGCTGCCGTCTCTTTGGGTGAAGTCAGCATGGTGGTCACCCGTTCCTCTATTCTTTTACTTGGTATTAATTTATTCTACAAAGACAACAAACCGTGCGTTGTCTCAAAGCACAGCTACCAAATGACTAGTGAACTCACTGGTGACAAAGTATAGAATATCTGTTCAAACCTATGACGAAGTCTTCCTAAGACCAGTGGGATGTGCATATATGCAAGTGGCAGAGGAGGTGTGGGGTGGGCAGATGCGTAAAGAAAGAAATAGAAGATTTAGGAATTTATCCTAACTTTAAAGAGTTTATCCTCAAATTTGAGAATATTAGACTATTAAAAAGGAAAAGAAACCAATTTTTTACAAAAGCACCAACAAATATAAGTTAATATAGTGCAGACTAGTAAGTAAACGTTATGCATGGAATAATGGAGTGATTAGTGTTGAACGGAGTTAGTTTGAGGCGACTTGAAAGTTGTAAATTTTTACAGGCGTCCTCCCTGAGGTCAATGGGAATTCTGGCATTCAAGGCAGACAGAACTTGGAGTCTGTAAATCAGACCTACACTTTCTTCCTGGTTCTGCCACTCACCCATGCTGCCACCTCTGGTGAGTGGTGGCCCATTTTCTGCTTTGGTTTCATGTCGTAAAATAACAACTATTGCCCTTTCCAGGAGGCTACAAGAATCAATGAAACAAACAAAAAAACAAAAAACAAAAAAAACCCCGACAACAACCACCATAAAACCCCAAACTATTACATAGAATTTGTGCGGAGGTCCACGGAGGGAAGAAAGTGCTAAGATCAATTCAAACCAGTTCTGCTTATTCGTTTCCAATATAAAGTAAAAGAGATTTCAAGAGCAAACCAAACTGAACGGTGGTCTGTGTTATGCAGCCTATGCTGCACTCTAGCCTGTGCATACGGCATACACACGTCAGCAAATACAGTAATTATCTATCGGGGCACCTGGGTAAGCGTCCAACTCTTAATCTCAGCTCAGGTCATGATCTCACTGTTTGTGGGTTCAAGCCCCACATCGGGCTCTGCACTTATGTTGCAGAGCCTGCTTGGGATTCTATCTCTCCTGCTTGTGCTCACTCTCTCTCTCAAAATAAATAAACTTAAAACAAAAATAGTGAACTACCAATGACCTACCACTTGGTACAAAGATGGGGAAAGACCAGCTTGGCAAGACACCAGTTCTGCTGTCTCAACTAGCTTCTCCCTTATCTCAACAGAACACCTGAAAACCCTCCCCTCTCCCACTCAATCGTTGCCAATAATTTTACAACTGCGTCTGGGTAAACCTTTTAATTGCCTCCTTCCCATAAAACCTATTGCCTTCCGGCAGCTTTCGAATTTCAAAGATATTAGAGTCCTTTGGCTGTAGGAACAGCCCTCTCTGGAAATCCTTTTCTGTCTGTACTGCTGATTTTCCTCAGCTTCCTTCTTTCCCTGGGGTGGTATAAGAGACTCCCCCAATTTCTGACTAAAGAGGCCCAAAGGAGAGAAGGAGGGGGAAGAGGACAGTGCTGGTAAGCAGCAGAGACATGGTTTTGTCTTCTTATCTTTAGCCGCTATGCAACAAGTTAATCTTACTGTATCTTTTCTATATGGCTAACTCTGCAGCTTGGTAGGAGGGCAATAAAATCTCCTTGTCTAAGGGCTGCCTGCCTGGCTTTAGGCTAGTAGCACTTGATAATGCAAGGCAGGCTTAGCTTTGGTCACCTTGGCCAAAATCCTGGGGTACAAAGAAATGGGCCACATTCAACGATCCTTGATTAGTGACCCAGTGATGGGCAGATAGACCCTCCAGGAAAGTGCCAGAGAAAGGGACAGGACTCAGTGAATGGGCTTCAGAGTCATACAGATCTGCATTTGACTCTCAGCTTTGCCACTTACAGGTATACATCCTCAGACAGATTCTTACCTCAAGAAGCTTTCGTTTGTTCAACTGAAAACTGGAGTTAAGATACAGCAGAATGGAACTGAAAGAAAACCTCAAGTGGAATCATTGAACCAGACACTAGTTTTCTAGATATTTCATTTATTTTTGAGAGAGAGTGAGCACACAAGCAGGGGAGGGGCAGACAGAGAAGGGGACAGAGAATCTGAAGCTGCTCACGCTGACAATAGGGAGCCGAATGCGGGGTTCGAACTCACGAACTGAACCACGAGATCATGACCTGAGCCAAAGTTGGACACTCAACCGAGTGAGCCATCCAGGTGCCCCCAGAAAGTTTTTTTTTTTTAATTGAAGATCACAACCCATCAGTGGTCCACGAAATCAGTTTACTGGGTCGCAAACAGTATCTTTAAAAAATGAAAAACACAGGGCACCTGAGTGGCTCAGTCAGTTAAGTGTCAGACTCTCAATCCCCAGCTCAGGTCTTGATCTCAGGATTGTGAGTTCAAGCCTTGCATTGGGCTCCATGGCTGGGCATGAAGCCTACTTTTAAAAAAGTAAATAAATAAAAATAAAATGAAAAATGAAAAATATCACAGTATCACCCATAGTTGGAGTAAGTATTATTAAATTTTTGTTCCAGTTATAACTATAATGTGTAAGTGTGTATGTTTGTACTGGCAATGTAAAGTGTACTTTTTCGGTGGATCATGGTAAAAAAGTTTGAGTTCCCGACATGGAAGGATCAGCAGAGATCCGGGCAAGAGGTAGCCGGTGACCTGTCTGAACCTTATAAATCATCCATTCTTCTCCAACTAACGACCCAGCTCCCATCCCCACACGTACTCCCAGAAGGTCTCTTCCTGTGTCTTCCTCCCTTTCCCTCCCCAAACACTAGGCCTTTGGCTCCGCAGCTGTACCGCAGTTCCACTGGGTGGGGCATGGCTCTTCTCATCCTTTCTCAACAGCTGGCAGTACAGACTCGACACAGTGGGAGTGTTCAATAGCCAGGGGGTGGGCCCAGCTTCACTCAGGGAGAAGGGCAACTGGGGCCCTTCAGAATCTGACTCAACAGGCACTGTGCGGGTGCTATTTCTGACATCATATTTAATTTCAAAAGAACCATGGGGTTATTCCAGTTTTAAGGGTGAAGAAACTGAGGTCCACCCAACAAGGAAACAGCAGAGATTTGAATGCTGGTCCAATTTTCTTATTATTAACTCATTCATTCCTTCATTTATTCTTTCAACAGACACTTAATGAATGCCTACTATGTGGTAGGCATTGTGCCCAACAATGAAGACATACCGATGAATAGTCACTGACCTCAAGTAAGAGGTAACAGGCATTTAACACGTGAATTTGTTAAATGCTTAAAAAGGGGGATGAAGGGGGGCACCTGGGTGGCTCAGTCAGTTCAGCATCTGATTTCGGCTCAGGTTATGATATCCTAGTTCCGATTCATGAGTTCGAGCCCTGCATCAAGCTTACTGCTATCAGCACACAGACCTCACTTCTGATCTTCGGTCCCCAACTTGCCCCTCCCCCGCTCGCTCTCTCTCAAAAATAAATAAACATTAAAAAAAAAAGGATGGTGGGAATGCAAGCTGGTGCAGCCACTCTGGAAAACTCAGAGTTGGAGTTTCCTCAAAAAACTAAAAATAGAACTACCCTAGGACCTAGCAATTGCAGTACTAGGCATTTATCCACGGGATACAGGTGTGCTGTTTCGAAGGGACACACGCACCCCCATGTTTATAGCAGCACTATCAACAATAGCCAAAGTATGGAAAGAGCCCGAATGTCCATCGAGGGATGAATGGATAAAGAAGATGTGGTATATACATACAATGGAGTATTACTCGGCAATCAAAAAGAATGAAATCTTGCCATTTGCAACTATGTGGGTGGAACTGGAGGGTATTATGCTAAGTGAAATTAGTCAGAGAAAGACAAATATCATATGACTTCACTCATATGAGGACTTTAAGAGACAAAACAGATGACCATAAGGGAAGGGAAACAAAAATAATATAAAAACAGGGAGGGGGACAAAATGGAAGAGACTCATAAATATGGAGAACAAACTGAGGGTTACTGGAGGGGTTGTGGGAGGGGGGATGGGCTAAATGGGTAAGGGACATTAAGGAATCTATCTACTCCTGAAATCATTGTTGCACTATTTGGACATAAATTAAAAAAAATTAAAAATTAAATTAAAAAAATAAAGTACATAAAAAAAGGAGGGCATGAAGAGAGGGGGCTGAATTGGAGACACATTTTATGACAATATGGGGCAGGTGAGAGGACTAGGAGTTTTTATATTTTACTCAAATTCAAGTCTGTAAGGGTTGGATTTTCTTTTTCTCTCTTTTTTAAATGACGAGCATGCATTATTTTTGTAATCTTAAAAAAAGGAAGTAGGTGGTCAACAGTGTCAAGTGCTGTGGAGGTGAGTGGGATGAGGTTGGAGAATTGGGGTCTACCAAGGTTCACAGACCTCAGGTGACTTGCTTTCGTAATCAAGAGCTCACCTGCATGGTAAACACTAAGAAAGGGAAGAGCGGGATTTGGTTGTCAGGGGGTGCAGATGGGGTGGGGGAGGGAGAGGAGTAGAAGCTGACTGTAGCATCTTTCATCAGACAAGCTCCAAGCTCCTTAAAGACATTAAGTCACTGCTCCACACAGCAAGGAGGAGTTAGCAGTGAGCCTGAGGCTCATTTCACGGGTCAGAAATCTGAGACACAGGAAGAATGCTGGTGCAAGAGCCTGCAAAGGATTTGACAGCTGATAGAAGAGAAGTCATAGCTCCCAGGAAACTCAAAGTTTCTTGCCTTTTTTTTTTAATGTTTGTTTATTTTTGAGAGAGAGAGAGCGTGAGCGCACAAGCGGGGGAGGGGGAAAAAGGGGGACAGGATCCGAGGCCAGCTCTGTGCTGACAGAAGAACCCCCACCCCATGTGGGGCTTGAACTCATGAACCTTAAGATCATGACCTGAGCCATGGTCATGATCTTGTTTGACCCAGTGAGCCACCCAGGTGCCCTGAGTTTCCTGACTTTGCGGGAGACGGCAGTTGGAGGGAAGAGGACAGTGTTGTGAGTGCAGTCATGGCCCTGCTGGTGGAGGAAGCATGGCCGAAGACATCTGAGATAGAGGGGTGTGGCCACTGAGTCGGTGGTGGTAGGTGTGTAGGTGAGAGAGCAAAGGCCAAAACAGGGGGGCCCTGTGGTCACATGAGTCACGGCACACACTCCCTACAATTGCCAGGATCTCATGCTGGGAAACATTAGTCAGTGGTTGCAAACCCAAAACATGCTACCTATTGCCTCTGCTGTCACTGCATCTGTCTAGGTGTTCCTACTTAGGAACTTGTTTAAACAAAAAGAAAATAGTGCCTGTGGATGCCACTCCTCCTGAAATAACGGCAACGATTTTCACACTCTCCACATGTGTGCTAAGAATACCACTCACCTCTTCACTGGTGAAGGGTTAGCACCACCAACTTTGGAGACCCAACAGGTCACTCTACTTTGCAAATCCCAGATTTTTTTGAGAGAGAGAGAGAGATTACAAGTGGAGGAGGAACAAAGAGAGAAGGAGAGAGAAAATCCCAAAGAGGCTCTACACTGTGACAGAGCCCGATATGGGCCTCAAACCCAGGAACTGTGAGATCATGACCTGAGCCGAAATCAAGAGTCCACACTTAACTGACTGAGCCACCCAGGTGCCCCCTGGCTTCCCAGATTTTAACCTCTCTTTCCTCAGGTCTTTCTTGGCCTCTCTTCCTGAGATTTTTTCCCCCTGTCACTTCCTCTTTTTCCTGTCTCTGGTTTCTCCTTCTGATCTCATTGCATCTGTCTCTCAGCCTTCTATCCCTATGCTGCTTTCCATGTCCTGATCATTTGGAACTAATACAACACTGGGAGCAGAACCCTCAAGGCGGTGCTATAATCTTCTACCTCCAAGGAAGGCCCCCCAGGGATATAATTATGAGGCACTGAGTGCAGCTGCCAGAAGAGGCACTCAACAATGACAGCTGCTACAAGTCAGAGTGTCTGACGAAGACAAGGGGGCAGGAGGGTGCTGGAGGCCCAGTTCAGGGCACAGGAAGCCTGTTAACAGGTGGCTTGACCAAGGTCAGCCAACTGGGTCCATGCCCTAAGGGGATGTGATGGAGAAAACACTCATAAACAAGCTAATCTGCCTAGACCGGATCTCCCCTCCTGGGAAGGAAATCCAATCCTCACCCTGTGTGTCTAGTAAGTCTTAAAGCCCAACAAGATGCCTAGGCTTCTTCTCCCCTTGTTCTTTGCCTTAGGGGACACCTAAGGACACCTGGGGGATGGGACAAGGTCTATGACAGACGCAGCAACAAAGGGTGGGGAAAAGGCCTGCAACCCAACTGGTTAAGGAGCACTAGTCAGTTCACATTGGCTCATCAGTCCATCCTGTACACTGAGCACCTGATGCAGGTAGAGTGATGCACTGGGTTCTGTGTGAAGATGGAGAGGCAGGAGACGACACTGTTCCTCACCTAGATGAGAAAATAAGATAATTCCTGGATTTGGCTGTCAATCAGGATCTAAGGATACTTGATAAAAATAATGATTCCTGGACCCCCCCCCCCCCCCCCCCACTTTGCCGCCCATACCTACAGAATTAGAATTTCATGAGGGATCCATATTTAACAACCTCTTGGTGATTCATTAGCATCACCAACTTTGGAGACCCAACTGGTCACTCCACTTTGCAAACCCCAGCCCGTCTCTGACCTCTTCTTCTCCAAGTTGTGTGTAAAGATAAGGTTAGAAAGGATGATGTTTCCTGCTTAGAACATGGAAAACAATAATATTAGTAGCCTGATATCTGTTAATTTTTACAACAATCCTACCAATAGGGCAGTAGTAGTAGTAGTATCCCCATTTTAAGGATAAAGAAAGTTTAAGCCGAAAGAGGTTAAGTAATTTGTCAAGGAATACTCAGCTAAGTAAGAAGTGGAGCTAGGATTCAAACTCAGGTTTACCCAGGGGTGAGTTCAAAATACTTGACCAGTGCTACAGCACCAGCACTGACTACTGAGAATAGATGTCAGCCCTGGCAACAGAGCACAGTACTGAGGACTTAATAATGGCCAGGCACTGCCTCTTTGGCTGCTAGATGGTATGGAGGTCTGGAGGGTTGCAGTGGGGGTTTGGGGGGGGAGGGGCACCCAGAAGATTCAGGGCAGCATGTGTTCACCTCCCAATACAGAATTATTTCAATATTTCAGCACAAGTGGATTGGTGTATACCAGCTGGACAGGCTCCAAATCCCAGGCTTCTTCCACTACACCATTCTGCCCAGTTCAGTTATCCTGTCCCCCTCCACCTACCATTGGAGTTTTAGACATGATAGGAATTAAGCCACAAGTACAACTTAGTCAGAATCTTAGATTTGCCTCCTCCCATGAGTCTCCTCATGGAAACTTGCTCTAAGAACCTTGATTCAGCTTGATAGGTGCAAGATAACATTTTAAAGACTTACTTCTTATAACCTATGCATTTGCTAGAGATCAAAGCCGTAAGTTAGGAGTTGCAAACTCCTTCGGGTTCACTCCTTCGGGTGCTTTAAATAAATTTGAGTCAACACTTAAAACTTGGGAGATTTCACAAAAACTCCACATTTCTAGTTTCTCTTGAAAAGTAGGGTAACTGCCAAAACAGGGCCCATAACCAAATGGAAATAAAGGGTTGGAGCCAAGAAGTGGCCATCCCTTTTTTCATCCATTTAACAAATGAATTTTTGAGTGCCTGCCACAGGCAAGGCCCTATTCTAGGTATTGAGAGCATAGGTTCTCCATTGCACTATGGTGCATATAATTCACACAAAGTGTGTGTTTATGCTTACATATGGCCTGCTTCATTTACTTAAGTCATCTGCTTATACCTTAAGTTTTTGACCCCTGCCCCTCTGAGCTAAACATACAAAGGTCAAAATGGCCAAAGCCAGGAAGGCAACTCTCATAATGTTATCCCTGCACCAGCTCAGGCTTCCTGAAGGGAGACTATCAGTCCCTAGAAGCCTCTCCAGTCCCCTAAAAGAGTCCTGTCCTCAGGTTTTACATTGTTGGGGGTTCTGGGCTCTGACCCAGACTGCTACTAGATTTTGGGTCTTCTCTTCACACCAAAGCTCCATTGCTGTGCCCCTAGTTCACCAACTTGCCATTTATCATTGGATTTTCTAATTCCACTATCCAGGTGACACCATCACTAAGATTCTTTTCAGGGCAGGGCAATGCTCTAGCTTGGCTAGGAAGCTTGCTGTCTAGCTTGCTGAGGAAGCCTCTTTAAGGATGGACTTGAGAATATCCACGAAGACAAAGTTATAAATGCTGCCTTATCAATATAAATTCCTCTACTTTGCCGTTCTGGGTCTTCTAACCTAGCCCCACATATCTGCTTTCCTCGGCTTGTTATTCCAATCTGAAATTTTTCTTTTTCTGTAGCTACCATCCTCCATACCTGCTTCTCTCACCTACCCCAAGCCTATTATCTTATACATGTAAGAATCCTTGCTTCCTGAGAACTAACTGAAATTAACTACATGGGTATATATAAACATACAAGGAACATATAAAGAACAAAATAAAAGCAGGAAGTCAACATTAAATGGGGCCATGGATATAGCTATTCAAATTCAACATGGGTCAGAGAGCATCATTCTGATGTGTGGTAGGAAGCAATGGTTTGGAGCATCCAAAGCCAGCATAGGTTAGCCTTGTAGTGACCTGCAGTCTGAAGTGTCTATTCTTCGGGTGGCAGTTGGACCTGGGTGGAAATTGTGGTGTGAGAGCTGGGGAGTTTAGCATCTCATTCAAAACCACTTCTCAGCTCTAAGAAACATAAAGGCTGGCTTCATGATACCAAATCAGAAGCAGCATCAAATAGGAAGAGGGAAAAACAATCTCTCTTCAGGTCAACTGTAGGGCATTGCTAAGGTATTTATTAATAAGCCCAGGAGAAAGCACAGAGGACTTGGCAAATGGCCAGGACAGTGGGGGTGAGGAGGGCATAAAGCTAGAAGAGTAGAGACAGGTCTGTTTATTGTTTAGCCACTGCACAGGAAATCTAGGGTGGGTGTGGAAGAGGAGGAGTGAGGATGGGAAGAGACTAAGAAACCCACTGTGCATTGCACCCAGGCAAGGATTGAAGGATCACAGTGGCTGGAAACAAGCTAGGAAGCACTTAGGGTAGCAAATCAAAACACTCTGAAGATGGCTGTGCTACTGAACAAGAGGCACAACAAGAAGATGGCAAGAACAGCTTAGGAACGCTGGGTTTGGGGCTGTTGGTGACAAAAACAAGAAAAATAAAATGCCTACATCCTGACTTGAAGATGAGGTGAGGTTTAAGAATGGAGAGGGGGAGAACAAGCATGACAGGGAAGAAGCTACTACCTGGTTCGTGCAACAAGAGTGAATGAAGGCAGTTCCTCAGAATGCTAAACATAGATTTATCATCTAATCATCTGGACTAGATGTTTGAAAATGGGTATTCAAACAAATATTTGCACATCAATGTTCATAGCAGCACTACTTGCAATAGCCAAGGTGGAAACAACCCAGATGTCCATCAACAGATGGATGGATAAACAAAATGTGATATATCCCAAACGATGGAATATTATTCATCCATAGAAAGGAATGAAGTACTAATAACATGCTATGATATGGATGAATCTTGAAAACATTATGTTAAGTGAAAGAAGCCAGACACAAAAGTCACATATTATACGAACTCATTTATACAAAATATCCAGAATAAGTAAATCCATAGAAACAGAAAGCAGATTAGAGGTTGTCAGGGGCTGGGGATAAAGGAATGCAGAATGACTGCTTCATGGGTACAGAGTCTCCTTTGGGGATGATGAAAATGTGTTGGAACTAAATAGAAGTGACGGCGGGGGGGGGGGGGGGGGGGGGTGGGCGTGCCTGGGTGCCTGAGTCAGTTGAGCCTCCGACTTCGGCTCAGGTCATGATCTCGCGGTTTGTGAGTTCTGGCCCTGAGTCGGGCTGTGTGCTGACAGCTCGGAGCCTGGAGCCTGCTTCACATTCTGTGTCTTCCTCCCCTGCTCATGCTCTGTCTCCCTCTGTCTCTAAATAATAAATAAACATAAATAAATAAATAAAATAAATAAATAAATAAATAGAAGTGACGGTTGCACAAAACTGTCAATGTAATAAATGTCACTGAGTTGTATACTTCCACCTCAATTTTTAAGTGTTTATTTATTTATTTTTGAGAGTGACAGACAGCCTGACAGGGGCAGGGGCAGAGAAAGGGAGACAGAGAATCCCAAGAAGGCTCTGTGCTGTTAGTGCAGAGCCTGATGCACAGCTCCATCCCATGAATGTGAAATCATGATCTGAGCCAAAACCAAGAGTCAGCTGCTTAGCCAACTAAGCCACCCAGACAACCCTCACCTAAATTTTTTAAAAATGAATGAACAAATGAGTGGATGAATGAATGAATGAAGGCAGCAAGGGAGTTCTAGGGAACAAGGTTTAAAGATATAAAAATAGAAAAGTAGGAACCAGAGATGGGCAAGGGACAGAGATACTACCATTTGTTCTCTAGCTCCACAGCTCTCAATCCTTTTCCTGCCATGATCCTTGACAGGTGACATGGCATGACCTATCGATGTGCATATTTAGAGTTCTTCCCAACTCTCAAGAACTTAACAAATTCCAACCTTTTCTCTACCCCTCAAGAGAGGGTATTGGAATACATATGAGAGACAAGGATGTAAAACTGCTTTTACATTTATAGATACACATACAAACACAAAATATATACTATTAGCATTTTACTGATGCTAAATAATAAATGCATACTTTTAAATTTTAAATCATTCATGAACATTGATATTCTTGTAATTCTTAAAAACCAAGTGGCCCCTGCTTCCATTATTTCATGGGGATAAAATTCTAAGTAAAGATAAGATAGCTATCCAAGGGCAAGACTTAATTCTGAACCACTCTAGCACAGCCAGGGCCACCATTAGCCTGTTTAGTGCCTTTGTGTCTTTCCCCCAAGCATGCAGCTTCGTAAGTGCAGCTCATGCTAGATTTTGGTCCCCACTCACACCCTGGTAGAGGAATACCTATGCAGCATACAACCTGCACAACTGTACACAATAGCCCTGAGCACAGGCCTGGAAATACAGTAGGTACTCCCAAGTGCTAAAAATAGGAAGCAATCTTGGAGGTAATCACTTCTCATCTATGGCATTTTTCACGTCTATGTGACTCTTTAGCTTCTTATTTCAGATAATGTATCTGGGGAAGGGTGCATTGATCAACTTAATTAAGGTTTACAATGAAAGTCAAAGTGACTAAGGGGAGAGAGAAAGTCCCAAGAATTCAGGATAGAATGAGGAAACTCAAAGGCCTCCAGATGAGTGACCTATGACCTATGAGGACTCAACTGATGTTGAGCCATCAGTTCCAGGATATACAGACAACCTACCACCCTCAATGATTACTGTTACTTTGTATTATTTTTTAAACTATTATTTTTCTAAACTATTATTTGATGATTCATGTTTAAATCAGATGGAAAATATACCCAAGACTAAGTAAAAAGCAAGTGGGTAAAGGCGGGAACTGCTAAGGAAAGTGGCTGAGATACTGAAATAGCTTTTAAAGTCTTACTAGAAATAATGAACTATTGAATGCTTTCCCTGTTTAAGATCAAACAATATAGTGTTTCAACATTGTACTGAAGGTCTTAGCCATCACAATAAGACAAGAAAAATAAAAGGCACAATGACTGGAAAAGAAAGAATAAAACTCATTTATTCTTTATTTAAAGATTATGTACCTTGAAAACCCAAAGAAATTGAGAAACTATTTGAATTAATGAGTTACTTAGGAGGATTGCAAGATACAGAATCAATACACAAAATTCAATTATATTTTTTATATGCTACTAATAAACAACTGAAAATGTATTTAAAATAATATAATTTATAGTAGTATCATAAAGCATTAAATATATTGGAATACATTTAGTGGAAGATGTATAAAACCTTGATATTGAAAACTATAAACTACTGCTGAGAGAAATTAAAGAAAATCTACATGAGGCACCTGGGTGGCTCAGTGGGTTGCACATCTGACTTCAGCTCAGGTCATGGTCTCACATCTCGTGAGTTTGAGTCCCACATCGGGCTCTGTGCTGACAGCCTAGAGTCTGCTTTGGATTCTGTGTCTCCCTCCCTCTCTGCCCCTCCCAAACTCGTGCTCTGTCTCTCTGTCTCTCTCTCTCTCAAAACTAAATAAACATGAAAAAGAAAGAAAGAAAGAAAGAAAACCTACATAAGTAGAGAAATATTCCATTTTTATGGATTGGAAGACTCAGTTTTACTAAGATATTCATTCTCCCCCAATTTCATTCCATTCAAAATCCCAGCAGACTTTTTCTAGAACTTATAAAATGTAATGGAAAGCTAAAGGTCCATAAATAACCCTGACAATCATAAAGAAAAAGAATAAAGTTTGAAGACTTACACTACAAGATTTCATAACTTACAATTAAGCAATAGCGATTAAGACAGTGTGATACTGGTGCCAAATCTGGACTGTTTCAATAGCCCAATAGAGAGTCCAAATACACACACACACACACACACACACACACAAATGATTTTCAATATGAATTTCAATATAATTACCCACAAACACATGGCCAACTAATCTTTGACAAAGCAGGAAAGAATATTCAGTGGAATAAAGACAGTCTCTTCAGTAAGTGGTGCTGGGAAAACTGGACAGCGACATGCAGAAAAATGAACCTGGGCCACTTTCTTACACCATACACAAAAATAAACTAAAAATGGATGAAAGACCTAAATGTAAGACAGGAAGCCATCAAAATCCTCAAGAAGAAAACAGGGAAAAACCTCTTTGATCTTGGCCGCAGCAACATCTTATTCAACACATCTCCAGAGGCAAGGGAAACAAAAGCAGAAATGAACTATTGGTACCTCATCAAAATAAAAAGCTTCTGCACAGCGAAGGAAACAATCAGCAAAACTAAGAGGCAACCAACGGAATGGGAGAAGATATTTGCAAACAACATAGCAGATAAAGGGTTAGTGTCCAAAATCTATAAAGAACTTATCAAACACAACACCCAAAAAACAAATAACCCAGTGAAGAAATGGGAAAAAGACATGAATAGACACTTCTCCAAAGAAGACATCCAGATGGCCAACTGACACATGAAAAAATGCTCAACATCACTCATCACCAGGGAAATACAAATCAAAACCACAATGAGATACCACCTCACACCTGTCAGAATGGCTAACATTAACAACTCAGGCAACAACAAATGTTGGCGAGGATGCAGAGAAAGAGGATCTCTTTTGCATTGTTGGAGGCAATGCAAGATGGTGCAGCCACTCTGGAAAACAGTATGGAGGTTCCTCAAAAAATTAAAAATACAACTACCCTACAACCCAGCAACTGCACTACTAGGTATTTATCCAAGGGATACAGGTGTGCTGTTTCAAAGGCACACATGGACCTCAATGTTGATAGTAGTACTATCAACAATAGCCAAAGTACAGAAAGAGCCCAAATGTCCATTGGTGGATGAATGGATAAAGAAGATGTGGTATACATATATACAATGGAGTATTACTTGGCAATCAAAAAGAATGAAATCTTGCCATTTGCAATTACGTGGATGGAACTACAGGGTATTATGCTAAGCGAAATTAGTCAGAGAAAGACAAATATCATAGGACTTCACTCATATGAGGACTTTAAGATACAAAACAGATGACCATAAGGGAAGGGAAGCAAAAATAATATAAAAACAGGGAAGGGGACAAAACATAAGAGACTCTTAAATATGGAGAACAAACAGAGGGTTACTGGAGGGGTTGTGGGAGGGGGGGATGGGCTAAATGGGTAAGGGGCACTAAGGAATCTACTCCTGAAATCATTGTTGCACTATATGCTAACTAACTTGAATGTAAATTTAAAAAATAAATTAAAAAGAAAGAATTTCAATACGATTAAATGTAAAAAGGAAAATAGGAAAATCTTTCTAACAGAGTTGGAACATCTCAATATTTGTATGGAAAAACTTAACCTTGATCCATACCTCACACCCCACACAAAATTCAATTCAAAATAGATCACAAACCTAAACACAAAAGGTAAAACTATAATGTTTCTCAAAGAAAATATTTCGGGAAAAGAATATCTTAGTAATCTTGGTATAGGTAATGAATATTAGACAGGCTATAAAAGGCACTAATGATAAAAGCAAAAAAAGTAATTGGAGCACATCAAAACTAAAAACTGCTCACTAAAAGACAAAGAAAATGAAAAGGCTTCAAAGTGGGGAAAATGTATAAAACATATCTGATGAAAGAGTTATATCGGAATATAAAAAAAACTCCTACAAATCAATAAGAAGACAATCCAATAAAAAGATATGAACTAAAGATTTAATACTTCATGAAAGATACAGTAATGGCCAACAAACAAACAAATGGCAAGGTCCTCAACCTTATTGGCCATTTAGGAAATGCGAAGTAAAACCATACCGAGATACCACTTCACACCCACGTGAATTACTAACATTTGTTTTATTTTTTTTTTTAATTTTCCAACGTTTATTTATTCTTGAGAGACAGAGAGAGACAAAGAGAGTGAAGGACGGGCAGAGAGAAAGGGAGACACAGAAACTTGAAGCAGGTTCTAGGCTCTGAGCTGTTCCGACACAGGGCTCGAACTCATGAACCTCGAGATCATGATCTGAGCCGAAGTTTGACACTTAACCCACTGAGCCACCCAGGTGCCCTGAATTACTAAATTTAAAAGACTGATAATGCCGAATGTTGCCAAGGATGTGGACCAACTGGAATGCTTATACCTTGGTAGTGAGAGTATAAAATAATATAAATACTGTAAAAAAAAAAAAAAGTTTGGCAGTTTCTTACAAAAATTAAACATATACCTACCCTATGACTCAGCAATTCTACTCATATATCCAAGGGAAATAAAGGCATATGTCTACTAGCAAATACTAAAAATAAATAAATTAAAAAAATAAAGACTGGATAGGTTATAGTACAAAGTTCTCTGTAATTCACTGCTGGTTAAGATTTAAATTGGCACAACTCCTGAGTACAGTTTATAGTATTTATAAAATTTACCAAGCACATACCCATGTGCTCCAACAATTCCACTTTCCTATGTTTAATAGAGAAACTCTTTCACATATGCAACAGGAGACGTGTTAAAAATATGCTTATAGCAGCATTTTATATAATTTTTAAAAACTGGAAACAATAGAATGGATAAACTGGTAGCTTCATACAAGTATATACCACAGAGCACTGAAAATAAACCATAACTAAAGGCATCAACATAAATGAATCTCAAAAGCACAGTATTTAGTCAAAAAAGAAAGCGTACAATATTCCATTATATTAAATTCAAAATCAGGCACAACCAAGCTGTATATATTTTTTAGGAATGCACATATAAATAGTATAACAATACAGAAAGACAAGGGCATCATTGACACAACTAATGATGCCGATTATCTGTGGGGTCAAGGGAGGAGATACAATCAAAAAAGTGGCCCACAGACAGCTTCTAAAGTCTAATATTGATGTAATTCTTAACCTGGTTGGTGAATATTTTGGTAATTATCTTATTATTGTTCTTTACAGTGTACATATTTTATAAATTCTTTGTATGCATGATAAATTTTAATAAATTAAAACCAACTATTTTTCTGTAAGTAATCTTCACACTCAACGTGGGGATCAAACTCACAACCCTGAGACCAAGAGTCACATGCTCCACCAACTGAGCCAGCCAGCCACCCCTAATACAGGCTACTTTAAAAAGCATATGTCTGGGGCGCCTGGGTGGCTCAGTGGGTTAAGCGTCCGACTTCGGCTCAGGTCATGATCTCACGGTCCGTGGGTTTGAGCCCCGCGTCGGGCTCTGTGCTGACAGCTCAGAGCCTGGAGCCTGTTTCAGATTCTGTGTCTCCCTCTTTCTCTGACCCTCCCCTGTTCATGCTCTCTCTCTGTCTCAAAAATAAATAAATGTTAAAAAAAATAAATAAAAAAAAAAAAAACAAAGCATATGTCTACACAAACCTTGTATAAGAAAGTTTACAGCAGTTTTATTCATAATAGCCATACTGGAAAAAAAACTCAAATTCCTATTAAGAGAACAATGGATAAACAAATTGTGGTTTAGCCAAAATATGGAGTACTATTCATCAATTAAAAAAAAATAAAAAAGAATAGGGGCTCCTGGGTGGCTCAGTCGGTTAAGCATCCGACTTCGGCTCAGGTCATGATCTCAAGGTCTATGAGTTTGAGCCCCGCGTCAGGCTCTGTGCTGTCAGCTCGGGGCCTAGAGCCTGCTTCAGATTCTGTGTCTCCTTCTCTCTCTGCCCCTCCCCTACTTAAGCTCTGTCTCTCTCTGTCTCTCAAAAATAAATAAATGTAAAAAAAAAAAAAACATTAAAAAAAAAGAACTACTGATATAAACAACATAGATAAATCTCAAAACCACTTCTAGTGAAAGTCCTAGATGAAAAAGTACATACTGTATGACTCTATTTATATACGAAGTTCAAAAACAGGCAAAGCAAACCTATTACAAAATCAGAATAGTGTTGCCTCAGGAAGGAATTGATTAAAAAGGGGCTTTGAGGAATATTCTGAGGTGGCTGATAATACTCTATGATTTGGGTAATGGTAGCATGGGTATATACACTGAACTGTGCATGCAATTAAGATGCAATTTATATGCACATTGCTGCACTTAAATTATTCCTCAATAAAGAAAAAACATAAAATATATACAGGAAGAGTCAAGAGACCAAATACAAATGGGTCTTTTGATGGGTAGGAATTTATTGGAAACACAAGATACAAACACACACACAACCTTTGTGGAGGCCTTGTGAAGAAAATGAGGCCATAAGATATACATAAATCAGATCAGGGTACCATGAATCTTCAAATCATGATGGGACTGAATTCCTTACCACTGAATTTGTCTTCTCTTTTTCAGAAAGAGCTACCATATTTAGAGAATAGAATTTAGATGAGGTTAGTCTAAGAATTTGAGAACTCAGGTATGGTGCAGCCTAGGAAACCTATAAGAGAATAAGTTAAGGAGGCTGAGGATAATGGCTCATTAGGTCTGGTCATGAGGAAGCTTCATTGCCAGTTCATTTACACATTTGTAAAATGAGTACACTCGGCCAGATTATCTTTCAGATTCTTTCTGCTCCAAAATTTTTAACCTACAAGTGGAAACCCTGTCTGCAGATAACAATTATCCAGGAAACTTTTGGAAAATGCCAATGCCCAGGTCCTGCCCAGACTAAATAAATCAAAGTATCTGGAGGATGAGGAGTGGTAAGCATCAATTTTTTGTTTCTTTTTAAAAAAAATTTTTTGGGGCGCCTGGGTGGCTCAGTTGGTTAAGCGTCCAACTTTGGCTCAGGTCATGATCTCGCAGTCTGTGAGTTCAAGCCCCGCGTGGGGCTTCTGTGCTGACAGCTCAGAGACTGGAGCCTGTTTCAGATTCTGTGTCTCCCTCTCTCTGACCCTCCCCCGTTCATGCTCTGTCTCTCTCTGTCTCAAAAATAAATAAACGTTAAAAAAAATTTTTTTAAAAATTTTTTTAATGTTTATTTATTTTTGAGAGAGAAAGAAAGAGACAGAGCGCGAGTGGGGAAGGGGCAGAGAGAGAAGGAGACACAGAATCTGAAGCAGGCTCCAGGCTCTGAGCTGTCAGCACAGAGCTCAACTCGGGGCTTGAACTCACAAACCGCGAGATCGTGACCTGAGCCGAAGTTGGATGCTCAACCAACGGAGCCACCCAGGCGCCCCTTTTGTTGTTTGCTCATAACTCTAGACTCAGGGGCACATGCCCCACAGACCCCTCCCACAGTTTTTTAAATTAATAAACTTAATTTTTAAGAGCAATTTTAGGTTCACAGCAAAACTGAGCAAAAAGTACAGAGTTCCTATATACACCCTGTCCAAAAAACCCACCAACTTCCCAACTATCAACCTTCTGATCAGAACGGTACATTAGTTGCAATCAATGAACTTAACATTGACACATCACTGTCACCCAAAGCCCATAGTTTGTTAGCGTTACTAGTGTCACTCTCGGAGTTATACATTCTATGGGTTTTGACAAACATTTAATCACATGTATCCACCGTAGTATCATACAGAATAGTATTATTGCTCTAAAACTCTTCTTTGCTCTGCCTATTCATGCAGCCCCACCCCCTGGCAATCACTGACTTTTTTTTTTTTTACATAGTTTTTTACTGTCTCCATAGTTTTACTGTCTCCATTCTTTTCCCGAGAATGTTGTTATCATACAACATGTGGCCTTTTCAGATTGGCTTCTTTCACTTAGTAATGTGCATTTAAGGTTTTTCCATGTCTTTGTAGAGCTTGATGGCTCATTTCTTTTTAGTATATTGTCTGAATGGACCAGTTTATTGAGCCATTCACCTATGGAAGGACATCTTGATTGCTTCCAAGTGTTGGTAACTATGAATAAAGCTGCTATAAACATCTGTGTGCAGGTTTTTGTGGGGGCATAATTCTTAAACTCTTTTGAGTAAATACCAAGGGGCATGATTGCTGGATCATATGGTAAGAGTATGTCTAGGTTTGAAAGGAACAGCCAAACTGTCTTCCAAAGTGACTATACCATTTTGCATTTCCACCAGCAATGAATGAGTTTCTGCTCCTCCATAACCTTGTCAGCACTTGGTGTTCTCCACATTTTGGATTTGGGGTATTCTTACAAGTGTGCAATGATATCTCATTGCTGTTTTAACTTGCAATTCCCTAATAGCATATGATGTTGAAAATGTTTTTCAGATGCTTACTTGTCATCTGGATATCTTTAGTGAGTTATCTATTCATGACTTTTGTATATTTTTTAATCAGGCCATTCTTTTTCATGTTGAATTTAAGAGTTCTTGAATATTCTGGGTAACAATCCAGTATCAGATGTGTCTCTTGGGAATATTTTCTTCCAGTCTGTGGCTTGTCTTCCCATTGTCTTGACATTGATTTTTTCAGAGCAGAAGTTTTTAATTGTAATAGAGTCTGTTTTATCAATTGTTTCTTTCATGGATTGTGTCTTTGGTGTAGTATATAAAAAGATGTTCTTTCCTTTACAATCTGTATACCTTTTATTTCCCTTTCTTGTCTTATTGCATTAGCTAGACTTAGTAGTGGTGAGACATCCTTGCCTTCTCCCTGAACTTGGCAAAAAAAACCTTTCAGCTTCTCACCATTAAATAGAATGTTACCTACAGATGGGGCAGTGGTTAAGCATCAGGCTTTGGCTCAGGTCATGATCTCATGGTTCATGGGTTTGAGCTCCACATCAGGCTTTGTGCTGACAGTGCAGAGCACTTGGAATTCTCTCTCTCTCCCTCTCTCTACCCCTCCCTCCTTCCCTCTCTCTCTCTCTCTCTCTCTCTCTCTCAAAATAAATAGACTAAAAAAAAAAAAATGTTAGCTATAAGTGTTTGTAGATGTCCTTTATCAAGTTGAGGAAGTTCACCACTATTCCTAGTTTGCTGAGTTTTTATCATGAATAGATGTTGGATTTTATGAAATGCTTTTCCTGTATGTATTGATATAATCATGTGATTTTTCTTCATTAGTCAGTTGACACAGTAGATTAAATTAATTGATTTAAAAAATTTTGTTTAATGTTTATTCATTTTTGAAAGACAGGGAGAGACAGAGCATGAGCAGGGAGGGGCAGAGAGAGAGGGAGACACAGAATCTGAAGCAGGCTCCAGGCTCTGGGCTGTCAGCATAGAGCCCGACATGGGGCTCGAACTCACAAACTGCAAGATCATGACCTGAGCCAAAGTCAGATGCTTAACCAACTGAGTCACCCAGGCGCCCCAATTAATTGATTTTTTAATGTTGAACCAACCTTGCAGACTTGAAATAAATCCCAATGGCTGTTATGTAATTATTTTTATTCATTGTTGGATTTGATTTGCTAATATTTTGTTAAGGATTTTTGTACCTATGTTCATGAGACAATGATCTGCAGTTTTCTTGTAAATTTTTTTTTTTGTCTGGTTTTGGTATTAGGGTAACGCTGGCCTTATAGAATGAATTAGAAGTAGTCTCCTTGCTTCTATCCTCTAAAAGAGACTGTTGAAAATTGGTATGCTTTCGTCCTTAAATATTTAGTAGAATTTGCCAGTAAAACCATCTGGGTCTGGTGCTTTCTGTTTTGGAAGGTTATTAATTATTGATTCAATTTCTTTAATAGATGTAGACTTATTCAGATTGTTCATTTCTTCTTATATAAATTCTATCGGATTGTATCTCTCAAAGAATTGGTTTCTTTCACCTAGATTATGAAATTTGCAGGCAGAATTATGCTGTTCCTTAATATCTTCTTAATGTCTATGAAATCTAGTGATTTCATAGTGATATTCCCTTACATTTCTGACAATAGTAATTTGTGTCTTCTGTTTTTTTTTCTTAGTCTGACTAGAGGCTTATCAACTTTATTGATCTTTCCAAAGATCAACTAGCTTTTGGTTTACTGCATTTTCTCTACTGATTTCTTATTTTCAATGACATTGATTTCTTCTTTTTAAAAATTTTTTTTAATGTTTATTTATTTTGAGAGAGAGAGAGACAGTGTGAGCAGGGAAAGGGCAGAGAGAGAAGGAGACACAGAATCCAAAGCGACTCCAAGCTCTGAACTGTCAGCACAGAGCCCAATGCTGGGCTTGAACTCATGAACCGTGACATTATGACCTGAGCTGAAGTCGGACACTTAACCAACTGAGCCACCCAGGTGCCCCATTCAATGGCATTGATTTCTTTTTAATTTTTTTATTTAAAAAAAATTTTTTTTTCAACATTTATTTATTTTTGGGACAGAGAGAGACAGAGCATGAACGGGGGAGGGGCAGAGAGAGAGGGAGACACAGAATCGGAAACAAGCTCCAGGCTCTGAGCCATCAGCCCAGAGCCCGACGCGGGGCTCGAACTCACGGACCGCGAGATCGTGACCTGGCTGAAGTCGGGCGCTTAACCGACTGCGCCACCCAGGCGCCCCCAATGGCATTGATTTCTAATGAAATTTTTATTATTTCTTTTCTTGCTTACTTTGGACTTAATTTGCTCTTTTTCTAGTATACTAAGGTGGAAGCTTAATGATTTCATATCTCTCTTCTTTTCTAATAAATGCACTCAATTAATGCAATAAATTTCCCTCTAAGGACTGCTTTCACTGCATCCCACAAGTTTTGGTAAGTTGTTTTTTCATTTTCATTTAGTTCAAAACATTTTTAAATTTCTCTTGAAATTTCTTTGATTCCTGTGTTATTTATAAGTGTGTTGTTTAACCTCTCACATATTTTGAGATTTTCCCAGCTATCTTTGTCATTAATTTGTAGTTCAATTATATTGTGTTCTGAAAACAGACACTGTATGATTTCTACTCTTTTAAATTAGCCAAAGGGTGCTTTATGGCCGAGAATGTGCTCTATCTTGCTGAATGTTCCATGTGAGCTTGAGAAGAATGTGTGATATGCTGTTGTTGGGTGAAATAATCTATAAATGTCAATTACATCCAGTTGATTAATGGTGCTGTTAAGTTTAACTATGTCCTTACTGATTTTCTGCCTGCTGGATCTATTTCTGATAGAGGGGTATTATAGTCTTCAACTATCATAGTGGATTCATCTATTTCTTCTTGCAATTCCATCATTTTTTGCCTCAAATATTTGATGCTCTATTACACATTAAGGATTGTTATATCCTCTTAGTGTATTTTATCAGTGCATAATGCCCCCTCTTTATCCCTGATAACTTTCTTTGCTCTGAAATCCACTCTGTCTGAAATTAACAGAGCTACTCCTCCTTTCTTTTGATTAATGTTAGCATGGTGTATTGTCCTCCATTCCTTTACTTTTGTTTTGTTTTGTTTTTTTGAGAGAGAGTACGTGGGCTAGTGGGTGGGAGGTGGGTCAGAAGGAGAGGGAGAGAGAGAATCTTAAGAAGGCTCCATGCCTAGCACAACCATGAGATCATGACCTGAAGCAAAATCAAGAGTCAGATGCTTAACTGACTGAGCTACTCAGGCACCCCTACTTTTAATCTATATGTATCTTTATACTTAAAGTGGGTTTTCTATAGGCAACATATAGTTGGGTCTTGTTTTTCAGTCCATCTGATAATCTGTCTTCTAATTGATGTACTTAGACCATTGACATACATAGACCATAAAGCATACATAAGAAATAGATAAGCATACACAATCAAATACATTGCTGCTATTATTTTGAACTGTTGTTAAATTAATGAATATGAAAAATAAGATAAAAGTAATTTTACCTTCACATACTCATTCTTCAGTGCTCTTCCTTTCTTTATATAAATCTGAGTTTCTGACCTATATCATTTTCCTTCTCTCTTGAGAACTTTTTTTTAAAAGATTTTATTTTTAAATAATCTCTACACCCAACGTGGGGCTCAAACCTACAACTCCAAGATCAAGAGTCGCATGCTATACCAACTGAGCCAGCTAGGAGACCCTGTCTGGAGAACTTTTTTTTTTTTTTTTTTTTTAATTTTTTTTTTCAACGTTTATTTATTTTTGGGACAGAGAGAGACAGAGCATGAACGGGGGAGGGGCAGAGAGAGAGGGAGACACAGAATCGGAAACAGGCTCCAGGCTCTGAGCCATCAGCCCAGAGCCCGACGCGGGGCTCGAACTCACGGACCGTGAGATCGTGACCTGGCTGAAGTCGGACGCCCAACCGACTGCGCCACCCAGGCGCCCCTGGAGAACTTTTTAAAAACATTTCTTGCAAGGCAGGTCTACTGGCAATAAATTCCCTCAATTTTTGTTTGTCTGAAAAAGTATGTCTCCTTCACTTTTCGAAGGATGATTTCACAGGGTAAAGAATTTTAGGTTGGTAGGTTTTTTCCCTTAATAATTTAAATACTTCACTCTCTTCTTGCTTGCATCGTTTCCAAGATGACGAATATCATTTTTATCTTTGCTACTCTATAGGTGAAACTTCTTTCCTCTCGCTTCTTTCATGGTGTTTTTGTTTTTGTTTTTTTTTTTTCTTTATCTTTGATTTTCTGAAGTTTGAGTATGATTCTCTGAGCTTCCTGCATCTGTAGTTTGATTAATTTGGGGAAATTATCACTCATTATTATTTGAAATATCTCTTCTGTTCCTTTCTCTCATTTGTTATGAAGAACATATGGTGAACATTATGCATATGTTGCACCTTCTATAGTTGTCTCAGTTCTTGATAATCTGTTCTATTTTTTTTTCACTCTTTTTGTTTGTTTGCTTTTCAGTTTTGTAAGTTTCTTTCGTCATGTCCACAAGCTCAGAGATTCTTTCTTTGGCCATGTCCAGTCAACTAATTGGCCCATCAAAGGCACTCTTCATTTCTGCTATGGTGTTTTTGAGCTCTATAATTTCTTTTTCATTTTGTCTTAGAATTTCCATTTCTTTGCCTTCATTATCCATCTGTTTTTGCATGTTGTCTACTTTTTCCACTAAAGCCCTTAGCATATTAATTATAGATTTTTTATTTATTTAAAAAAAATTTCTTTTCAGGTGCCTGGGTTGCTCAGTCAAGCAACCAACTTCAGGTCATGACCTCATGGTTTGTGGGGTCAAGCCCCACATCGGGCTCTGTGCTGACAGCCACCCACGTACCCCAAACATAGATTTTTAAAAGTCCTGATCTGATACTTTTGACATCTCCACATACCTGACTCTGGTTTTGATGTTTGTTTAATCTCTTCAAACTGTGTTTTTGCCATTTAGTATGCCTTGTTATTTTTAATTGAAAGGTAGACACAATATACTGGGTTAGGGGGACTGCAGTAAATAGGTCTTTGGGGATGTGACAGTAAGGTGTGAGGGAAGTATTCCACAGTCCTATGATTAGGTCTCAATCTTTTGGTGAGCTTGTCTATCTGGTCTATGACCCTCACTGGTGCTTCTCAATTCCCATTCCCTGCCCTTAGGTAGGACAGTATGACTAGAGCTGGCTGGAGTTGGGTATCTTCCTTCCTCCAGGGAGGTTAGGCCCTGGTAAAATAGTTTCTCCTTAGGGCAGGCCTTGTTAAGAAGAATAGACTGCTCTGGAATTTTTCACAGTGGTTCCCTTCTCTTCCCCTCGATGAAAGCACAAGGGGATTTTCCTCCAGTATTCACTGTGAGGACTTGGTAGAGCTCCTAGAGGTAAAACACAAATGTGGGAGGGCTCCTTTATAAGTGAGTCCCCTGAAGTTTTTGTTTTGTTTTATTGAGATACAATTGACTTACAATATTGTCGATTTGATATATTTATATGCTGCAATCTGATTACCACCATAGAGTTAGCTAACACCTCTATTATGTCACATAATTATCATTTTTTGTGTGTGTGGTGATAACAATTAAGATCTAGTCTCCTTAGCAACTTTGAAGTTTATAATACAGTATTGTTAGCTATAATCACTACATCGTGCATTATGTCTCCCGCTGAAGTTTTTAAGTCTCAGACTTGTTCACATTGAGCCTCAATTACAGTTTAGGTTATCCTATGCTGGCACTGGTTCCTATGGAAGTTTCTGCTCCAGTACGTTTTGTTTTAAAATTAACCATACTTGGGGCGCCTGGGTGGCACAGTCGGTTAAGCGTCCGACTTCAGCCAGGTCACGATCTCACGGTCCGTGAGTTCGAGCCCCGCGTCAGGCTCTGGGCTGATGGCTCAGAGCCTGGAGCCTGTTTCCGATTCTGTGTCTCCCTCTCTCTCTGCCCCTCCCCCGTTCATGCTCTGTCTCTCTCTGTCCCAAAAATAAATAAACGTTGAAAAAAAAAATTTTTAAATTAACCATACTTAAGTGTAATTCGTATACAACATAATGTACCCATTTTAAGTGAACAGTCCCATGAGTGTTGACAAATATATACACTGGTATAACCTCCACCATTTTCCCTCAGTTATTATTGTTTTGTTTTGTTTTGTTTTGCTTATTTGAAAGAGTGAGAGAGAAAGAGAGAGAGGGAGAGAGAGAGAGAGAGAGAGAGAGAGAGAGAGAGAGAGAATCTTAAGCAGGCTGCATGCTCAGCACAGAGTGTGACACGGGGCTCAATCTCACAACCGCAAGATCATGACCTGAGCCAAAATCAAGAGCTGGACGCTTCACTGACTGAGCCACCCAGGCACCCCTTGCCTCAATTAGTTTATTCCATTGTTTCTGTGTCATAGTTTCTTCACATCTTTTGTTCCTAAATGGAATACCTGTAAACACCACTCTACCACAGGGGTCTCAATTTGCTGACTGCTCATGTCATAAAATTGGGCTCAAAATGGAGATAGAAACTTTATTTAATTAATCAAGTAATTTATCTATCCTTCATATATCTATTGAGCCTGTATCATTTCCCATAGCTGGTTCCTCCCTTTCTCTCAACTTTAGCTGCCCTTGGACTGTAAGGACCTCTTTCCTCCCTCTGTAAGGAAGGTAGTAGCCTCTTCTCCTATCAGGCCAGGCTCTTTATCATGCCCTTGGCACATCCGTGCTTGTTACCTGTCTTCAAGCTCCCTTATCTCCATCTAAAGGCCCTTTGCACCATTTAAGTCCTAATTCAAATCCTACCTCCACCACAAAGCCTTCCTCCCCTAGCTAGATTTTATTTCTCTTACTTCTACCAGGCACTTGAGGACATAGTCATGCTCCCAATACCCTCAGAGCTCACCTTGCTTTAGTTGTTTTGAATAATCAAATTCACTTAAATATGGAATCAGCTGACAGCTTTCTTTGAAGTGGACATAATGCTAGGTTCTGGGCAATAGAGTGGTAACTAAGACACAAAACAGATATGTTTCTTGCCCTTATATAACACACTCTAAACAAGTGTAATAAGCTCCACTCAAGGTAACAGGGCTTCTGGTTGTTGGGGAAAACACTGTCAAGGGAATTAGTTATTTCTGATATACACATCCATCTCTGCAAGAACACCATAGCTTTTGGAATACCAACTGGGGGGAGTTCACACTTCTGAGTATCTCCTGCAGTTCACATATACCATATGATCAAATATTTACTGGATGAAACCAAACTCATGAGACAGGTACCATTGGGAAGGTATGGGGTCATTATAGGGGGCAATTTAGCATCCTCCAACACCACGCATTTTTTTTTCTCCATTTTCTCCTCTTTCCTTTCCACTTCATTGTCTCCTTCCTTCTCTGTTACTTGTCTCATTTCCAGTCTTTGCTGGCCTAACCCTGGACCAGCCTGGGGCCCAGGGTATTCTGGTCATTGCTTAGCTATGTACTCCCTTATCTTTTCATCATCCTTTATTTCTTAGCTCATCCCATCTGGAGAGAAAGTGGAGACCTAAGGGTTTTTACCTTGGCTACCCATGAGAATCACCTGAAAAGCTGATGCTTAGTTCCCCCTCTTCTCATATCTAGTTGATTGACTTGAGGTGAGGTCTTGGTATGACTAGGTCTTAAAGCTCCCCAGGCGATTCAAATGTGCAGCCAGACTGAGAACCACCAGGACAGATTAAGGATTTCAAAGCCTCCACCTTCTCAGATGAAGGTGATGGCCCCCGGAGATAACCATGGAACTTAGCATGTGCCAACAGTGGCACTGCTTGCACTAGGGGTGGGGTAAGGACAGATGCTTCATATCTCTAGCATCTCAGCTCCGGAATGACTGCCACTGACAAAGTTAAGCCAGCACCCTAGGGAAGGCAGGGAGAAGAGAAATTTGTTAATAGATGAATGCTCAGAGCAAGGAGGCAGACTGCCCTGTAAAACAGGCATCATGTTGTCTTGATGGGGCCAAGGGAAGAGGAGAAGAGGCAGTACCTGAAAAGTAGCTGGCATAGGATTAACTCTCAATAAATGTCGGTTTTTATGGTGATATAGTGTTTTTATTCAAATTATTTACACAAGAAGGAGCAGTAAAATTAGTTCCATTTTAAAGATGGGAAATAGCAGTTAAGAGAGATTACAGAACTTCCCTGCCTTTCCATCCCCTACCCCACCCCCACAGGCCAGCTTTCTGTGCAAGTCAACTCACTGCATCATAGCATGTAATGGCTAAGATGTGAGTGCTCAAACTTGACTGCAAAGATTATTCACCACAAAATCTGCAACAGGGTAGGGAACCTCTGAATTTCAGTTTCCTTATCTGCAAAAAGAGGGTTAGATTCCATGCTTTCTGGGTTTCCTTTCAGTATAAGTCTACGATTAACCCAGGAGATGTGTCCTGGGACTGGGACTTGGCATTCTATAGCACGGTGCTGAAGAATGTCAGCTTCTCAACTGATGTCCCATGGCCCACTAGTGGGCTTCAGATGGGTAACAGATGTGCTGAGTATCAACCCCTTGGGTTCCTGGGGCAATAGAACTCCAGGGCTGGCTGCATTCAACCACAAATACCTTTATCTCTATCCCCATATGGGATACAAATATCTTTTCCTGTCATTTTCTACATGTGTCAATAGGAAAAAGGTTGAGAAGCACTAAACCCAATTACTCATTTGGTGTTGGGTGGGAGGCTGGATTTAGTCCCTAAACCCAGGACAGGTTGGGGATACTCTCTTCTCCTTGTTGCCCCCAGCTGCCCCCTTTCAGACACCACGGACCCACTGGATTGGTGCTTTCTCAGTAGTTTCTGGCCTACAAAGCCATCTGGAAAGGGATAAAAGATAGAAATATCTTAACACAACAGGCCTTGGAGAAAGTGGCAGCCTCAAGGCCCCGCCCTCTGTGCAGAGAAAGCCTCATCCTAGGCCTTCCCAGCAGCTGAGGCAGAGGCAGGAATGTACCCGGGAGCAGACCTGGAGGGCTGTGCCCACGGCTCCCTGCAAGGAGACTTAGAACTCCCCGCAGGCGGCCAGGCCCAGCTGCCTCTGCCCAGCCACAGCTGCTGGCAGGGAGTCTCCAGGTCTAAAATTAGCCTCCAGCTCTCCACCCAGGCAGTTCCACCACTCACTCTGGCAGACGAGGCCCTGCGGTGAGGTAATGACTGGGAGCCTGTCTGCCCCAGGACAACGAGGGGTTAGGGGAAGGCAGCACAGAGCAAAGTCCCGCTTTCCCATCATGGTCAGCCTCTGGCTAGAATTGGGAAAATGGGGGAAGCAAGGGCATCTGTGTATGTGGGACTTGACTTTTTGCTTTGCTTCTGCTTTTCTTCCATGTCTGGACCTAAGGGGTACACTCTTAACTCAAGGTGCACCAAGGAAAGGAAAGCAAACTTCCTGAGCGTTTAAGATATGTCAGGTTTTCAATTTGTCACAACAACCTTGTAAGGTCAGGATCATTATTCCCACTATATGGAACACAAGGATGCTCATCAAATTAGTTGACCTAAGTCAGTGACCCTGTGAGGAAGAATCTAGAAGTATCAGCTCTCTTCTTTTAGAGGGGAAGTCTGCTTCCCAGAGGGGCACCTCCAGGGAGAGCTGCCTCCCTGAGGCAGAGCCTGAGCCCATGACTCACTGACCCCCATCTGTAGTTCCTCAGCTTCTGATGGTCTGGTCAGGAAACCTGTGGTTGGAGCTGCCAAAATAAGCAGCCAACTCTTTGGCCAATTCCTGGGCACAAGTTCCTCCCACCCCTGGGCTGAGGTGGGGAGGCAGGGGGTCAGCAGCTCAGAAGTACACAGGAAGAGTGGGTAGGAGGGCTATGGGAAGGATAGGTCAATAGGGCCTGTGGAATTGGTCCATGGTCAATAGGGCCTGTGGAAATGCCCCCCAAAGTCACTAAGCCTCTCCAATCAAAGGCGTCCCTGAGACCCTAACGATCATTATCCCAGAATGATCATTACTCAGGGCTCATACCTCAACCTGTCCTTCACTGTCCCCATTGATGGAACCTGTCCTTCTCAAGTGAGTGGGGGAGGAGAGAATGCTGGAGGGGGAAAGTGGCAGAGGGCAGCAGTCTCTGGGATAAGAGCTGGGCCCAGGGCCCAACTCCCAGTCCTGTTTGAATGAGAAGGCAAGGTCCCACAGCTAGTAAGAGACTGGAGCCAGGATTTGAATCCAGGCATCTCTCTGAATCTCTTTTTTCCAATCTTTCTCTAGCCACTTCCAGCATAGAATCCTCAGTACTGGTGCAAATACCTTTCTTTGGGAATAATGTTGGAGCCGGAGGGGACCTCAAGCACAAAGTGACCAAGCCTTCTCATTTACAAATGAGAAAACCATGGCCCAGAGGGCAGAATTGACTTGTTCAAAGTCACAGAACCAGTTCATATCAGAACCAAGATGGAAATCCAGATCCCCAGACTCCCAGCCCAGGGCTCTTAGCCCTAACCACATGCCTAAAAGAAAAAGACCTCCAAGTTCTCTTCTGGCCCAAACACTCTATGATTCTATAACCTGGCTTCTACTTTCCCCCTTCTGTTATAACAGATCTCAACTGATCGTGCAACTCACCAGTGACTCTCCCTGCTCCTTAGCCAAACATGCTGGTTTCCTCTCAGGTTTCATTCTTCTGGACCTTTTATCTACACCTGACACATTTGCTCACCTTTTTCCTTATCAAGACTCCTTAGAAGAAAGAGCCCCTCCTCCACATTTCCCTAATTGTTCATTTTCTCTCCCTCACTCACTAGTTGTAGGCAGCCAACTGTCCCCCTCTCCTTGCACTGCTAATGACAGATCCCCAAGGCTGCTCTCCCTACCCCAGCTTTGGCAGTGCAAGGAACATCAGCTTGCTGGTCCAGGGGAGGGCTCTTGGGCAAGGTAGAACAGTGACACCGGCAAAGCCATAGCCATGAAACAAAATACCCCCTGCAAGAGTTAAGTTACTAAAAGAGAGATTCTAGACTGCATACCGAGGCCTGCTGAGCTTCTGGGCCATCCCGAAGCCATGACTTAGAACCAAGAGCCCGCACACCTGAGTGAGCTTCCTTCCTCAGTGGACTTAGTAGGTTTGTGTGTACTTCTTGCCACCTCTTTCCTTTGTTTCTCCCCATACAAAGTAGGTAGCAGGCTCTACCTTCTTGTGTTCTGAGTGAACTCGAGGACTCATCATGCTGGGTGCGTGTCAGTTTGCCACCCCCGTCGCTCCATATGCATCCTTAGGCTGTGGCAGAGGACACCTTCCCAGACAGTTTGGAAAAAGAGCAATCTTCCTTCAAGGAGAAGCAAACAACCTCTGATCTAAAATGTGGCTGCGACCAAAGTTTCTCCAAGTTCTCAGGCGAAAAGTTCCTTGTGAAAACAAGGTACTATTGTTCTCCCTTCGCCTTCTGCTCCTTCCCTTACATGACTGGATCACGAAAACCCTGCCAGCTGGGGAAAGTGTTCACTACTCTGGAACTTTCCAAACCTTATTAGAGATATAAAGGGGCAGAAAAATATAGAAAAAAACAACCCTTTCTTGACTTTTTTTTTTTGGTTTTAGAAGAAACTACTTTGGAGTTTTTTTCTCCTGCCTCTCAGACTTTCCAATTTCTAAATATACCAAGCATAATCATTTTGAGCAAACCAAGTTATGGGCAATATATGTTTATCTCATTAAACTAACAGAAAACGACTTCAGATTTGTAAGGGGAACTACAATTTTTTATAATTGTTTCCCTAAAAATATTACAATATATTGCCATTTCCCAGAAATTGAACCTCCCTATTTTTTGTATCAAGTCCCTTAGGCACTTTATGCTCATTTCTATCTCTCAAAGTGGTAAATGCCGACTTCCACCTTAATACCTCTTACTTTGACAAGTGTTTTCCCGTGACAGACAGGTGGTATTTCCTGAGAAATGTAATTAAAGCTTCACTATTGTAGAATGTCCCTTATGCAAATATTTTTCTAACTTTCAGGCATCAGAGCAAAGATGGAATTCTTAAACATGTTAAATCAAGCTTGAATATTAATTTTTCACCTCCTCTCTGTAGGCTTCCAAACATGTTCTGAACCCACTTATTTCTACCTATGCAATTTTTCTTCAATTTGTCATCCATTTCATCTTTTACCCCCACATAGAATTGCAGTAGTGGACTTCCATCTGCTAACTAAAACTAGGATTATGAAAACATCAGCCCTCATCAGCTTGTATCTTTCTCCAGAGATGAGAATAAAGGAGATGACATTTTTAAATTTTTTTTTTCAACGTTTATTTATTTTTGGGATAGAGAGAGACAGAGCATGAACGGGGGAGGGGCAGAGAGAGAGGGAGACACAGAATCGGAAACAGGCTCCAGGCTCTGAGCCATCAGCCCAGAGCCTGACGCGGGGCTCGAACTCACGGACCGCGAGATCGTGACCTGGCTGAAGTCGGATGCTTAACCGACTGCGCCACCCAGGCGCCCCAGGAGATGACATTTTTAAAAAATATGTACTTTGCTAACAAAAGATCTCACGATTTATGTGTTTCAAGACTCTTCTGATTTAAAATCAACTTCATCTATTCCTATTCTCCATCCCTTCTCAACTCCAGGGGGTAAGATAGGAAATCGTAACTCCACTTGCTTTTTTTAAATTTATTGTAATGTTTATTTACTTTTGAGAAAAAGCATGTGAGCAACAGAGGGGCAGAGAGAGAGGGGGACAGAGGATTTGAAGTGGGTTCTGCACCAACAGCAAAGAGCTGATGTGGGGCTCAAACTCAGGAACCATGAGATCACGACCTGAGCCAGAGTCAGGCACTTAACCGACTGAGCCACCCAGGTGCCTCCACCTGCTTGCTTTTTTTTTTTTTTTTTAAAGAGGCTTTCCACTTCTTTACTAGAATGGGCTGATCTGAGGATGAGAGGGTATGGGGAACAAAGGAACCTGCTGGACTAAGAAATGCTGCATCTTGGCCTGCCCTTTGCAATATGAGAATTCAACACCAACAAGAGCTTCTTTGCAGGCTTCACTCAAGTATCAATCTTGATGCAGGGTGTCACTGGAGAAATTTCAGAAAGCCCACAAGTCACCCCCAACAGCAGCTGAGTTGGGCACATGCTCCACCCCCAGCCAGGTGACAATAACTTCAGCTCATTCACCGGCAAGAAAAGCTAAAGCAGACTTGAGAATGAGTTATATGCCTGCTTTGTACACTGTCAGATCGCTTGGATAGGTAGGAAAAAAGACCTCATGAAACTCAAACATTACAAAAAGCACTTTCCTTAAACAAAAAGGGAATGAGTAATGGCGTGTGTGCTGTAAAGAGCACTGCTCGGGCATCAGGGGTTCTGGGCCCGGTACTACTCTCCAGGCAGGTTGCTTAAAACTCTCCAGGCCTTAAATTCTGCATCGGTGAAATAAGGAGGTCGGGCAAACAGGTTACACTTTAAGAGGCAACTCAAATCACTTTATAGTGACTGTCTGTTGAGCTGTGTTGAGAAAGATCTTGAGACCTTATTTTGGCTCAGTGAAAGAATTACATGCTCTCTTCAAAATGTCTGCCATTGGCCTGGAATAAGAAATGCAGGGGGCGCCTGGGTGGCTCAGTGGGTTGAGTGTCTGACTTCAGCTCAGGTCATGATCTCACACTCTGTGAGTTCAAGCCCCGCGTCAGGCTCTGTGCTGACAGTTCAGATCCCAGAGCCTGCTTCAGATTCTATGTCTCCCTCTCTGCCCCTCCCCTGCTCATGCTCTGTCTCTCTCTGTCTCAAAGATAAATAAAAACATTAAAAAAAAGAAAGAAAGAAAGAAAGAAATGCAGGTATTTTTCATCTCAGAATTTAAAAATCTCCAAGATCCATTCCTGTCCTGGAATCCTCTAGGATATGTGAAAGATAGCTCCTAAAAACCAATCAAATGAGAAACAAAGGGGCTTTAAAACTGACAAAATCAGGGGCGCCTGGGTGGCGCAGTCGGTTAAGCGTCCGACTTCAGCCAGGTCACGGTCTTGCGGTCTGTGAGTTCAAGCCCCGCATCAGGCTCTGGGCTGATGGCTCAGAGCCTGGAGCCTGTTTCCGATTCTGTGTCTCCCTCTCTCTCTGCCCCTCCCCCGTTCATGCTCTGTCTCTCTCTTTCCCAAAAATAAATAAACGTTAAAAAAAAATAAAATAAAACTGACAAAATGATTTTAAAAAATAGTAATTTAAAAAATGACAATAAAAAATGATTTAAAAATAGTCATTTAAAAAATAATGACAATAAAAATGATTTAAAAGTAATAATTTAAAAAATAGTGACAATAAAAAATTATTTTAAATTTATGTATGTATTTAGAGAGAGAGAGAGAGAGCATGAGCTGGGGAGGGGCAGAGAGAGAGGAGCACAGAGAATCCCATGTAGGCTCCACACTGTCAGCACAGAGCCCAACACAGGGCTCAAACCCTTGAACCGTGAGATCACGACCTGAGCAGAAATCAAGAGTTGGAAGCTTAACAGAGTAAGCCACCCAGGTGCCACTAGAAGCTAACATTTATTAAACATTATGTATCCAGAACTGTTCTAAGTACTTTCTATGCATTATTTCACTGAACTGCCACAACAAAATCCCAATGAGGTAGAACAATTAATATTCCCATTTTACAGATAAGTAACTGGGGCATATTGAGGCTCAGTAACCTGTTTACTAAAGCACAGCTTACTGAGAATTGGAGCTAGGATTCAAATTCCAGTAGACTGACTTCAGAGAGTTGCTCTTCACCACTATGCTATGGTGAAGGAAGAAAAGGAGGAATAAAGACGCTGGCAGATGCATGGAAGACACAACAGCAACCTCAAAAGTTAAGGTAGAAAGGATGGCTGTGTCCATATGGAGGAAACACGGGCACAATGAAGCCTGTGCCAAGTCAATACAAGTTCACTACCTGCCTCTTCCAAGCACTCCACTAATGCTTGCGAGCAGGATGAAGCAGATGGCCATGACCAGATTCTTTGGAGCCATCATTGGCTTCTCTAACAACCCTAGTGGGAGTACATAAGACCAACCCAGATAAAGTAGAAATAAAAGAAAATATTTAAAAGAACCAAAGAAAATATCAACTTTGAGTTTCAGACAACTTAAGTGCAAGAGAAGTTCCAAAAATGGTTAAGGTCAACTGGCACGGAAGTAAGAAAGCCTTCAGGAAATAGATGGGTTAAAAGCACGGGTAGAGCTTTGAAAAAGCAAGCATAAGGAATATCATGAGACTGGACAGCAGCATTCAAGAGTCTGGAAGAAGACCAGCTCAAGACGGAGGAGACACCAACTCTGGTTCTCCAAGGACAAGAAGTGACAGTGAAGCTATTGCTCTCTGGACGGTTACTTCCAGAGTTTATACACGCTGTTCTCTATCTCTTACCAGTGGGACTGCTTCCTGACTCTCTTTCTCCCACCTAACATCCGTCCCCTGTAACTACAGTAAAGGGATTTAATTGGAAGGACATCCCCAAATCAATCAAACTCTGGGAAGTTACCATGTACCAGGTAGTGGACAAAGCACTCAAGCAGAATTCTTGGCTAGGGACCCACGGATAGGTGTCAGGGCCTGTGTACCTCCCCAAAATAGCATGCAAAACATACGAGGGGGCAGGCAAATTTCTGGGGAGAGGATCCACACTTTCTTCATCAGATTCTACAAGGTATGCGAGCCACAAAAGGTTAAAAAACTCTGCACTAGGGAGACAACGGGGGAAAATGCCCAGGTCCAGCACTCTAGAAATTCACTATCCCATGGGGGAAGACAAACACAGACATAAATAACTCTGATGCAAGGCAGATTTTGATAAGTGCACTAATGGAGGTAAAAAAAAAAAAAAAAAAAAAAAAAAAGCCATGAGGGAAGGGGAACAGGAGGGGAACAGAGGTTGATTCCAATTGCACTGTGGATAGGACATCCTCTCCCAGATCCTGGTTTTGGGATCCAAGTTTGTCCTGAGGAAAACCAACCACTACTACTTCTCCTCAGGCCCAGACAGAGCCTTTGACTAGCCCCTCTTTCTCAGGTACTCCCAGTGGAAAACTGAGTCTAAGGCTGACTCTATTCCTGCCAGGGAGGTGAAAGAAGGACATTGTTTTCAGGACAATGGGAGGCAGTAGGAAGAAGATGCTCAACCTGAGAATGAGCAATGACTCCCTTCTACATTTTTCCCTCTTTAACCCAGTTCCCATTCTCTAAATTCCTGAGGTACTCACTCATTTTGTGCTCAAGCATGTCCTCTACCCCTAGTTGTCTATTTTAGGTAAGTCATTTCTCAGAGCACTCCCTCATTCTCCAAGCTCATCTTTTCTCTCACCTCTGTGCCCAGAAATTTTGTGCCATTACCATGTTTCATTTTCTTCCAAGAACTAATCACCATCTGAAATTCTTTTGTTGATTTATGTGTTTATTATCTGTCTTTTTTTCATGAAATGTAAGCTCGATGACAGCAAAGGCTTTGAATTTCTGGTTCCCTTCAATATTCTAATATCTAGAACATTGTCTGGCACATATGAAGGGTGCAATAAATATCTGTGGAATGAATGTCTCCTGTTCCACTGTATTCTCCTGCAGGACCAGCACAATATCATAGCCCCAGAGAGGAGAATGTACGGAGAAATGAAAGTACTTTTTACTCATGAGAACATCTTTTGAGGTGCTGATTGTGCAGAGCCACCCTTAAAATGATCAAGGCAGTGTAGCCAGAGAACCTCATGTGAAACCTACAACCCAACATTCTGTCACCTTCTACATCAATTTTACCACCAAATTCCGTCACTTCTTTGACAGGTCTCAACTATTCTCTGTCACCCTTCTCAACTAGACACTCACTGCCCATACTTTAGGTCGCTGTGATAACTACCTGAGTGGTCCCTCTATTTCTAAGGCATCCTGCAAACTTCCAACAGTTTAATCTACCTATAATCATAGTTCCCAGGACATAAAAGGTATTCAACAAATGTCTGAAGGATCAAAGTAAAATCAGTGGATGAAAATAATAAAACACTGTGTTCATCACATCAAATCCCTGCTTTAAAAAATCTAGGGGCGCTTGGGTGGCTCAGTCAGTTGAGCGTCCGACTTCGGCTCAGGTCATGATCTCACAGTTTGTGAGTTCAAGCCCTGCGTTGTGCCCTGTGCTGACAGCTCAGAGCCTGGAGCCTGCTTCAGATTGTGTATCTCTCTCTCTCTCTGCCCTTCCCCTACTCGTGCTCTGTCTCTCAAAATAAACATTAAAAAAATTAAATTAAAAAAATCTATGTTGCTCCCCATCAAGTCCAAACTCAGCAGCCTGGCACATGAGACTCCAGTCATGTCACAACCGCTGTACCCACCTCATCTCCTTTTACCGTGTGAGCCTCTGTGCTACAGGATTACCTTTGCTTGTACATACAACTCCCAATAATTACAGGCCATTGGGGCTGGAAATGGTCTTAAAAATTCAAGCCAAAGGACTCCTCTTTGGGAAATACAGTGAAATACTAAGAAATGGTGGACAAAATATGACAAACTTCTTTTTATTTACATAGTGAAGCATCCCATAAAGTAAGAGAAATCTCTAGGGGCCAAAAAATGAAGAACTGAGGGGTGCCTGGCTGGTCCGGTCAGTAGAGCATCTGACTCTTGATCTTCGGGTCGTGAGTTCAAGCCCCATGTTGGGCATAGAGTTTACTTAAAAAAAAAAAAAAAAAATGAACTGAACATCAGAGCAGCAAGCAGATACTAACACTCTGGCAGCTTCTTAGTTTGGGGCAACCAACAACTTTAGATAATAGATTATAAAAAATAAATTTGTTTTGGGGCACCTGGGTGGCTCAGTCAGTTGAGTGTCTGACTTCGGCTCAGGTCATGATCTCGCAGTCTGTGAGTTCCAGCCCCGCGTCGGGCTCTGTGCTGACAGCTCAGAGCCTGGAGCCTGCTTCCGATTCTGTGTCTCCCTCTCTCTCTGCCCCTCCCCCGCTCATGCTCTGCTCTCTCTCTCTCTCTCTCTCTCTCTCTGTCAAAAATAAATAAACATTAAAAAAAAATTTTGTTTTAAGTTATTAAAACTGCAAGAATATAGTATTTAAATAGCATTTTATTTTTTTTTTTATTTTTTTATTTTTATTTTTTTTTCAACGTTTATTTATTTTGGGGACAGAGAGAGACAGAGCATGAACGGGGGAGGGGCAGAGAGAGAGGGAGACACAGAATTGGAAACAGCTTCCAGGCTCCGAGCCATCAGCCCAGAGCCTGACGCGGGGCTCGAACTCATGGACCGCGAGATCGTGACCTGGCTGAAGTCGGACACTTAACCGACTGCGCCACCCAGGCGCCCCTTAAATAGCATTTTAAAAGGAACTTGAAATAGAACCAAATAAAACTTACAGCTTTGAAAAATATAGTCATTGAATCAACTGAGAAAATGGGGTAATGCCTCCCTCTCGATTTCTCTTCCAAATTTTCTACCCTTCATTGGGCCTGTGCGGTTTCCCCTGCCTTCCCCTGGAAGTTGTTCACCTGAGATCTCCCCATCATCCTCTCCCTTTTTCCAGCCCCTCAACTCAGCCAAAACAAAAAAAGACAACCAAGAATTGAGATGCTCCATTAACACTTTGTCCCTGGTTCATGAGGGAATCCTCAATGTCCTCATTCTTCCTGCTAATCTTTGACTCAGAGGTGGTGGTGAGTGGAGTTAGGAGACCAGCTGTTTGGTGAGGGGAGGGTGTGCATGTGCACATGCCTGCATGCATCCATTTGAACCCAGGGTTGGCAGGCAGGGTGGAAAGGAGTGGATCAGAGGATTTGTAAGAAGATCTCAGCAGAGAGGCCTTTAATCTTTGAGGCAACTGCTTGTGTGGAGACCATGTTGTCAGAAATGACCTTGGAGACCAAGTAGCCAGTAGCACTGGGATAGCTGCCACCTCTTAGTTCAGGCAACTGAGTCATGGAAGGTCAGGGTCAGAATGTCCCTTTGACCCCTTGGTGACACCAGAGAGGTTCCAAACCTACTCCTGAAAGAGGCATCTCCTTCCACAGACTTTGAAACTGAAGCCCTCTAAAAGAAAAGGCACCTGGCCAAGGACCCTCGATAAGTCAGTTACAGAGCCAGGATTTAAACTATGATAACTGCCCAAAATTCCTGCCTTCCAGTCCTAGAAATCCTGCGTGCTACTCAGGGGCATGCAGCAGAGTGACAGGCTACTACTGCCAACTGCAGAGCTTGTGTGCCCTGACCATCCCTGACAGATCTCTCATTCTCAGCAAATCCTTGACTTCTAGCCCACCCCTCCCACCCCCTAATGCAAATCTTTGCCAGGGATGGGGATAGAAAGATGGAGGCAGTGCCGAAGAAAAATAAGGGTGACTAAAAAATATGTATTTGCTGGCAGGTGTTGAACATGGATGGCCTGGGGACTGATGAGGACTGGGCACAGCTGGGACACGGACTGAGATGCTGAAGAAACACTGGCAAAGGGCTAGTTGAGGAATGTATCTATCCATTCCTGCCTGCCCAGCCATTTTCTAATTCCTACCTGACTGTAAACACTCAGGGGAAGTGATGGGACCAAACATTCATTGAGCTCTTAATATGTACAAGGCTTATGTTAAATCCAACTGGGCACCTAATATGTGCTGGGCTCACTAAATCTTATTTAGTCATAAGAAAATCTCTACAGGGAAGGCATTATTGCCCCAGTTGCCCAGATGAAGCATCTGGGGCTTGAAAAGGACTAAGTACCTTATGCAAAGTCCTGCAACTAGTGAGTAACAGAGCTTGGATTTGAGCCCTGCCTCGTCTTCAAAGTCCATAATTTTTTCCAGGAACTATCAATGCTTTCTTCCCCACTCAGTCCCCTACAAGAAAGTAAATGCTCCATAAACATTTTAGGTTTTAAAATGAATCACCGCTGCAGCCATTCAACATTGGGAAAATAAATAAAAATTGAAAAATACAAAAAAAATTGAAAAATACACATCACTCGATTTCTGGTTATTTACGTATCAAATCCTTGGTCTGTTTGGAATGTCATTTCTCTGTAACCACCCCACCTTTCTGTCTCTTTTTCCCTTCCTTGGGCCCTCTTCCCAGGTCTTGATACCACAAAGCACAATTCAACCTGCTATGGAGTAGGAGGCATGTATAGCCTCTGCTAAGCACCACAAGAACACAGTTTAAAAGAAGAAATTAGGGGCGCCTGGGTGGCTCAGTTGGTTGAGCATCCGACTTTGGCTCAGGTCATGATCTCACAGTTCGTGTTTGAGCCCCATGTCAGGCTTTGCGCTGACAGCACAGAGCCTGGAGCCTGCTTCAAATTCTGTGTCTCCCTCTCTCTCTGCCCCTTCCCTGCTCACGCATGCACGCACTCTTTCTCAAAAATAAAAATAAATGAATGAATGAATGAATGAATGAATGAATGAATAAATGAAACTGGTAGAGGAGGCAGATAACATCTCTTCCCTGAGCCTGTTTTCTCATCTGTTAGTAAAGGGGCTGGATCTCTGATGGTTGTGACTTTATGCATCCATAAGCCACCTGTCTGGGCAGTGGCCACAGGTCTTCATGTGTATGGTCTCACCATTGGTCCAGCAGGGTGGGCATACAAGCTTGAGGTTCCTGGCCTTGTTGACCAGTCTCCTCAGTTGCTTTATCAGTAGTGATAGGGTGCCCCAAGCTTTATTGAATTTTCCTTGTATTTCTGTCACTATTTTTCACTGACACTGGCTAAGGCCCCAACATCTGTCAGTATATTCTAAGCTTTTAACGATACTCATAAAGAGGTGAGAATTTATTTCTGAATGTCATTCAACTTTTCAGCACCTAAATAAGCTAAAGACAAAAATAAAAAAAGATCAGGAAAATTATTTTTTGGCTTTTTTATCTAGAATTCTTGTTTAAGGTATTCCAGAATCCAGCATCTGGTTATCACAGTTTATTATACTTTATTTTTTTCTTTTCAACAATCTCTAGATGAAAGTAGTGGGATTACAGGTGATTTTTAATTTCTTCTTCATGTTTTTATATATACCACAGCACTTATATTGATTTGTTTTATGCCTTTGCTTCAGAAAAAGTTAAAGTGGTTTACAAGGATCATAGAATATAAGATGACATAAACTAGAAGTCATTGTGGGGTGAAAAGAAAAAATAAAGGTATAGGCATAAAATTGATACTAAAAGGCAGGTCACAAAGCCTTTTACACTTTTTTCAGGTGAACTAAAAATTGAATTCTAAAGTCTTCTAGTAACCAACACAAAGGAAAATACCTGGTGGTTATACAATTTATATGGACAATAAAAAAAATTGCTCAAAAGAAACATAGCTATTTCTCTCTCTCTTTTTTTAAGATTTTATTTTTTGGGCATCTGGGTGGCTCAGTCAGTTCAGCACCTGACTTCAGCTCAGGTCATGATCTGGCCGCGGTTCTCAAGTTTGAGCCCCACGTGGGGTTCTCTATTGTTAGTGGCAGAGCCTGCTTCAGACCCTCTGTCTCTGCTCTCTGCCCCTGCCCTACCAATGCATGCACGCTCTCTCTCTCAAAGATAAATAAACATTAAAAAAAAAAAAAAAAAGAGTTGGGGAGACTGAGTGCTCAGTCAGTTAAGCGTCCGACTTTAGCTCAGGTCATAATCTCATGTTTCGTGAGTTCAAGCCCTGCATCAGCCTCTACACTGAAAGTAAAGAGCCTGCTTGGGATACTCTCTCTCTCCCTCTCTCTATATCCCTCCCCCACTGACACCCTTTCTCTCGTTCTCAAAATAAATAAATAAATAAACTTAAAAATGTATATTTTTTACTTTTAAGTAATTTCTCCACCCAACCTGGGGCTCGAACCCACAACCCCTAGATCAAGGGTCACATACTCCACTGACTGAGCCACCCAGCTGCCCCCTAATGGACAGTTTCATAGGGCTAGATCACATAGCATTTAGGCTCTTGGTCTTCACTGGCCACTCCTTAAGTTATTATATCAGTTGTACTGGGGTACCTACAGCACAAGAAAGTAATTTTACAGGACTTAATGTGTTCTAGATACACAGCTGTCATCTGGTATGATGAACATGCATTATTTTTGTAATCATAAATATTAACTTTAAAATAAAGCACATATTTTCCTACACAAAGCATAAAAATAAGCTAAGTTAATCAGTCTGTCCTTGTGATAGTGACTGAAAGGGAATTCAAGGAGTGCTTCTGAAGTACTGGTAATATTCCGTTTCTTCATCAGGGTGCTCATTACACAGGTATGTTCAGTTTGTGAAAATTCAAGCTGTACACTTACATGTGTACTTTCTTTATATGTGCACTTTCCTGAACATATAAGATACTTCAGTGAAAAGTTACAAACAAAACAAAACAAAACACACACACATACACACACCCACACACACACAGAGCCAGGGACCACAAGGACGATTTGTATCCTTATTGTCTAAAAAAAATTGGTTTAAGGGCACCTGGGTGGCTCAGTCTGTTAAGCGTCCAACTCTTGATTTCGGCTCAGGTTGTGATCTCGCTGTTCATGAGATTGAGCCCCAAATCAGGCTCTGTGCTGACAGTGTGGACAAAGCCTGCTTGGGATTTTCTCCCTCCCTCTCTCTCTCTGCTCCTGCCCCACCCGCACGTGCTCACATGCATGCTCTCTCTCTCAAACTTAAAAAAAATTTTTTAAGTTGGTTAGTAGTTAAGAAATTTTTAAAAATTTAGCATAAAAAATAAATTACATACAAAAATATCACAAGGATAAAAATAATATTCATTCTTGCTTGTCTCATGGATACTTCTAACATTGAAAGCAGCACTTGTTAGAACCTAAAAGTCTGCAAAAATTTCAAGAGCTATCCATCATGGTTTGCTCAGAATATATAACATGTTCAGCCCAACGCCCTTTATATACAACATCCAAACTGTTCTCACCTTTTCCAGTAGTATTTTTTTTATATTGGGCAACATATAAATCTATTAATTGTGGATCACACGATTAAAGGGGTCTGAAAGCTCAGCTATACAGTTGGCCTGGTTTAGACCTCACCATCCTTGGATATAAGTAAAAGTGTTAGTGGAAAATAAAAGGGTAGGTTTTGAGACTGGTGGAACTTGGTACAGAACGAGACTCCAAGAACAGCCTCTAGGCCCCCTTCCAAAGCAAACTCTGCTATGGCGGCTGCTCCGCTCTGCTTCATAAAGCTCAGCACTAGAGGGCAAGACCAGGCTCTGTGGCCTGGAAAATTACTGCAGTGCAAGTACCAGCAGCTCCTAAAACCAGCACAGAAGTGGTTGCTTCAGAAGACCTCATGCTGCAAAGCAGTTATAACCATGCAGGGCATCTGAACAACTCCCAGGACAGGGAGTGGTAAGTAGCCTTAACACCCCTGAGCAGGTGAATGGCGCTTCAACTTGGACTGAGGGTGCCTGGCTGGCGTGGGCAGGAGAGGTGGCGAGATGTTTTGCTGCAATTCGCCTGGTCATGTCAGAAGGAGAACGGAAGAGACCAGGGAAAGGAGAGGCCAAGTCTGGGTAAGGTCTCCTACTGCCACATATGGCGTTCCGAGTACAGACCGCACTGGGTCCAAAGAAAACACACTTATGTAAAAAAGCATTGATGGCTTAATTCTTACCCTTTGCATATGTGTTGAAAGGCTATTGTTGTTTATACGTATTATGGTACAAGGAACAAGAATTCCTAGGTTCTATTCTTGGACTGTCACTGATAAACAAACTATCTGCCAGTGGAAAATATCAGGTGCTTGGAAATTCGGAGCTTACCATCCATAACCAGGAGGTATTTATTCAAGTGCCTAGTGTGTGCCCAGAATTGGATAGTGATTTCAAGATGCACACAACAGCCAGGTGGCCAGGATGGCAGCATAAAGAGACATAAGTAGGACGCAGGAATAGGAATCAGAGGTGCCATGGGAATGAAGGGCAGTCCGGCCAGCACAGCATGAAACACAGTCCCAGGCCACCCGGAGGACAGGAAGCAGTTGTGCTTCCCTTCAACACTTACCTCTGCCTGAGTGTCAACCCTCAGCCACACCATCACCGCTGTGCCCACACATCGGTCTCATTTGCTTCTCCTTCTCTGTCTGCCTGCATCTCAGGTTACTGTTCAGCCCTGAGTTACCTCTGCTACTAGAGGGTCTGTATCCTTTCCAGGTCAGAATGGCTGTGGTAACCCTGACCCCAGGAGCTGACATCTGTGGGTGTGCCTGCTTCAGCCCATTCAAAGTCAATCAGAAATCACAAGGGCCAACCAGAGAGATATGTTGCAGATTTAAGGCAGCAAAAGCCGATTAATTCCTGGGCTTGAGAATACTTTGGGGTTCAGCAGGTAAACCTGGCACTAAAACGGAGACATACCAGACCCAGCCTTGTGAGATCTAGAAAGAGGCTGGTGCATGCTATCATTCTGCCCTGGCTCTGTGCCCAAATGCAATCTCTTGGCTCCAGCAACAAGTTAGTCCCAGCAGTAGGTCAATTATAGAGCAAAGAACCTAGAAACCATTTTAGTCCAGACCTCTGCCCTCAGGCAGGATTTAGCTAATCCAATCTGAACAAATGGGTATAACTTGTTAAAACCTGCCAGAATGGAGAGTCTTTAACTTCCAATAATAGTCTGTTCCCAGGGCTGCTTTTCAGCTGGTACACACCAGTACAGCTGTACCAGTTATTAAAATTCAGAAATACTTTTTTTTAAATTTTTTTTAACATTTATTCATTATTGAGAGACAGAGAGAGACAGAGCATAAGCATGGGACGGGCAGAGAGAGGGGGAGACATGGAATCCGAAGCAGGCTCCAGGCTCCGAGCTATCAGCACAGACCCTGACGCAGGGCTCAAACCCACGAGCGGTGAGATCATGACCTGAGCTGACATCGGACACCCAACCCACTAAGCCACCCAGGTGCCCCAAAATTCAGAAATACTTATGAACATGTTGGTATACAGTGAGTGCCCCAAGCCCTCTGAATGTCCCACTACCACCCTAACCTGTCCCCAGGAGAGCTTCATGACTCAGCAGCTAAAGGGTTAATGCCAGCCACAGCAAGGGACCTTCAGTACCGTTTGTTCACGCATCATCCATACTAAAGTATCATAACACTGTTTTACCCTTGCCGGTTCCATCCTATAATGCTACCTACCCTATTCTAAAACTTTCAACTGCTTTTTCTTATCTACTGAAAAAATACCAGTCTTTGAGGTTGTTATTCAAAGTCTTTCATAATATAGCACCATCCTATATTCTCCCTCCTACTCTCTGCTTCATCAAACCCAGATGCTCAACATTCCCGAACATTAACTTTTCCTTGGTCTTTGTTTACCCTGCTTTCTGCCTGGAATGGCCTTCTCTTTCCATATCCATTAAAATCTTACCAACTCCTCAAGATCTCCTGCAATGCCACCACTTGCATGAAGTATTAGCTGAAAGCACCACATCCCATTTCCAGAAGTGTCACAGCAACATCTAGATTCTATATTTGTAAAACTTAATGATTGTTTCATATTACGATTATTTTTATATATGCACCTGAACTCTCCCTAGAGAGACAGCTGTTGAGAGGGCAGAAACCATAATCTAGTCATCATTATATCTAAGCGACCTAGCACAATGCGTTGCTCGAGGTATGTGCTAAATAAATATTTGTTTAAATGAGTGAGTGAACAGCTCTAATTCTTTTGTCCAAGGGACCCATTTTCTATCTGTTAAAGATTTGGGTTGTTTTTCTCTAAAGTTACTCCAATTGTGGTTGTATCTCTTTCTACATATGGAGCCCAAATTGCACATCATCCATATCTTAAACTACTGGGTTATTCCATGAAGATGAAGCAGGAAGCATGCTCCCCTGTCATTACTTTGCCACCCTGGAGTTTGTGACTGCCATTTCTCCATACACTTCTTCCAGCATCAGATCAATGTACCCGTCACACAGGGACAGGCAAATGAAAGGTTCTTGGTAAAGGAGGCTGGCCTTAACAGATGACAGGAAGGCTGATGGTAGAGTGAGTTGGCAGGGACTGCTAGAGAAAGGAGGCAGGGTGGCTTGTTGGGAAGCAGAGCCAAGATGGGACTCTGGTTGCTGTGGTCAAGGCCACGGATGCAGTCCTGGGAGGGAAGTTTTATTGCCCTGGTTGCTGTTGGTATGCCAGGGTGTAAAGGAGGGAATGCTAGCAAGACTTTCCCTACCTCTATTTTTAAATTCCTCCTCCCCTGCTCTCCCTCCAGGGGAAGAGTTCTGAGCTGGGAGTAAGACCTATAGGACAAGAGAGGACTTTGATGAAAGATGTCTGGGCTTCTTTAAAATAAAGAAGGATGGGAAACAAGGAGCCAGAAACCACAGCCACTGTTTAAATCTCATTCCAAAAGGAAATCCAGGAAAAAGTAGAATACAATGGGACAGCCCAGCATGAAAACACCCTGCACAGCAGATAGGTTTCGGGGTTCTAAGAGGCTGAGAAGAGGAAACAAATGACCCATCAGTACCCAGGCTTGGGCTCTCTTTAAAAATGATAGTTGGGGTGGTACCTGGTTGGCTCAGTCGGTTGAATGTCTGACTTCAGCTCAGGTCATGATCTCGTGGTGAGTTGGAGCCCCATATCGGGCTCACTGCTGTCAGACTGTCAGTGCAGAGCCCGCTTCGGATCCTTTGTCCCCCTGTCTGTGCCCTTCCCCTGCTTGTGCGCTCCCAAAAATAAATAAATATATATATATTTAAATGATGGTTAGAGAAATAAAGACATTGCTGAATTGGAAGCTAGGAACATTTTTCTGGGGAAGGGTCAGTTTGGGAAAGGAAACAAAGATTAAGGAAACCCAGTTGGTGGGGGGGGGTGCCTGGCTAGCTCAGTCTGTAGAGCACATGATTCTTGCTTTCAGGGTTGTGAGTTTGAGCCCCACACTGGGTGTAGAGCTTACTTAAAAATAAAATTTAAAAAAAAAGAAAGGAAACTCAGTCAGAGAGTTAAGATTCATCTAGAAGGGAAACCAAACAGACCCAAACAATTGATAGCCAAGGATGAGAAAGACAACAGGAGTTAGAAATCAGGAGCCAGCATGTGAGATTACCATGATGGCAAACTAGTTCTGGTCTCCAAGGAGAAAGCACACTTGAGGTAAGGGAAAAGTGTATTGGGGGGTGGGAGGGAAGAAGGGACATCATTAACTTCAGGGTCACAAAGCAACTGCTTTCCTCTGTTTTTAATCTGTGCAGAGGATCCCCCTGGTTACCACATTAACAAAATAGTAGCCACATTGAGAAGGGGTGTCCCAAGGAGAGAAGGGAGATCCTTTCCCAGGGCCTCCCACCTGCACACACTACAACTGGGCATGCCCACTTGGGATTGAGTGGCCACAGGATAGAAGAGTAGGCTCACTCTGTGTTTCAGAGGAAAGAACAAGGCTCAGGGGAGGGAAGAACAAGCTATGGGAAAGCAAATTTTGGCCATCAGAAGAAAACTCTCCAATTTGGAGCTGTGGGGCTAAGGCTAAGCAGAGCTGTCTTCATGATGTGCTGAAGCACAAGGCTCAAGCAGGAAAGATCACACAATCTAAGCATCCAGACTCCAAGGGACTCTGGAGATCATTTAGTCCAACTTTCTCCTACCTGAGAAGCTGTCATTTTCCCCATGATCCTCCAACTAGCTAGTGGCAGAACCAGGAACCCCAGTCTCTTAACTCACAGCCAGAATTACTTCAACAGAGAGGTTCTGCCGTAAATATATGTCTCTACCCTGAACCAGCTCAATTACTGACCTCAGTAATTCCCTCTCTTTGGCCACTGGAGGAGGCAAAGCACCACACCCAACTCTTGCAGAGCAGTTGACACAAGGACCTGTCCAAGCACCTTCTCACCGCAATGTCATCACCACACCTTCACAACTTCCTGAAAGTGGGAAGTGAAGGTATGGAAGACGATGTGCTAGAACTCCTCAGGCTTGGGCAGGGAACCGCCTCATCTGGGAGTTTCTCCACTCCTTTTTCCTGCCATTACTGTCCTTTTACAGTCCCTGACACTTTCAGAGTTTTACTTTGTTAGCTCCATCAACAGTACATTGAAAATAACTTCGGATGGCCAGGCTGTTGAATTAAAACGAGGAAGAGGTCTTTCCCTCCCATTTCCCTAGGAGGAAACTGAGGCACAGAAAAATTAACTGGCTTTGTCTAAGTTAAAAAGAGGAGTAGGAATCTAACTACTGCCTGGTCCACCGTGTCGTGCATTGTCTCCAAGAGCAGGGTCTGGTGAGTTTAGTAGGTTCCGCAGCGTTCCAAGGAGAGCTTCTCATAACTAGTTGGAGGGATTGCCAGAACGAGGAGAGGGGTCGGCTCAGTAAGGAAAAGGAAGGGCCTGGGAGGGGGGCGGCATAGGGGAAGGGGGAGGTGAGGGGGGTCTCGGAGGTATGGTTAAATAAAGAACCCCAGAAAGCGCAGCAGGACTGGAAACGGAGCAAGCCACAGAGAAGGCGATGAGCAAAGTTTGGGCCGCGCTAACCGGAGCGCGCCGCCTCGGCGGACACCGGCCGAGGGCACCCAGGGCACAAATCCCCAGCCCGCGCGTGGACCGCGCGTTTGTCTCGCTGGGGGGCTGCAAGCCGAGCGCTCTGGATGGAGGTGCCCGGCGTCTCGGCCGGCATCCCCGCGGGGCGGGCGGGAGCCTCTCTCCCCGCCGTCCTCCTAGGGGAGCAGCGAGCAGCCCCAAGGATGTCCCCGGCGGGCAGGCCCGGGCTCGGAACTCGGCGAACGGCCCCCCACACCCCCCTTCTCTCCCGGAGTAGGCAGCCGGGCGGCGCCGGGCACCTGGACACGAAAATGAGTTGGAAACCAGGTCTGAGCATGAGAGGCGGGTCTCCCCAAAGCGGGGGCCACCGTTCGTGTCTCCCCCCACCTCCGCGCCCTCCCCGTTCCCCCCGGCGCTACTTACTCCGATTCAGGGGGTTCCCGCCGACCTGGGCCGACGCCACCAGCTCCAGATAGAGAGTCCAGAGCCCCACGGACACCAGGGCGAGCGCCAGCAGCAGCCGGAAGCGCCTCCGCAGCAGCTTGACCGGGCGCAGGAGCAGCAGGAGAAGCGCGGCCCGGGGGCTCCCCATGGCGCGGCGCCCCGGCGGCCGCCGCCAGCGCGGGCTGCTCCGCACCCAGCCCCCGCCCCCCGGCCGGGCCCAGCGCCCCCGGCGCACGGCGGCCCAGCCCCAGTCCCTGCCCAGCGTCTCAGGGCTGCGCGGAGGCCGTGTCCCCCGGCCGCTCTCCAGCCGGGCGCCGGCTCATGCTCCGCGCGCGAGGAATCCCTCCGGCTGCGCGGGCGCCTCGCGCCGCCTCTCAGGTCTCTCTCGGCGAGCCGAGCCGGCGCCTCCTCCCCCGAGTGTCCTCCGCGCCCGGCTCTCCTCTCCACTCCTCTCCTCGTCGCAGGCTCGCAGCCGCCCGCCCTCCCTCCCGCCTCCTCGCCCGCTCGCCGGCTCTCACACTCTGTCCACAGGCAGGCTTCCCCTAGGTGCGCGCCGGCCCGCCTCTCCTCCGCCGCCTCCCGCTCCAGCTCTGGGAGCGACCGCACTCCCACCTGTCCCGCCCCCGCCCAGGCCCCGCCCCCGAGGCACAGGTGGACTCCGCCCCTGAGAAGCCCCAGGAAGAGGGGAGAGCCCCTCTGGGTGGCGAGAGATGCGGCCAGAGGTTGGCGCCACCGCCAACTCGGGACGTTTGGAGTGTAGGAGGGGGCCAGTTCTGATCCGAAACTGGTGTGATCGAGGGCAACTGAGGTACCGCCCAGGCATTTGGTGGTGGTGCGCCCCAAGCCGAAGTGAAGTAGAAACTGGGTAGGAGCGGGGTGGGGGGAGTGGGGGAGAGGTCATGCTGGGGAAGAGTTGGGGGTACCGCCTGAGGCTCCAGGGCCTTTCGTGGCCCGTGACGACCCTACTTCCTACTTTAGGTATCAAGAGTAGGCATGATATTAGTTGGAAGGCAATGACCACTGAACTCCGTCAGTTTCTTCCTCCAGGTTGGATCTGAACACCCTTCTGTCCCAGACTCAACCACATCAACAAGAGACGCTGGGGAAGTTGTATGTATCCCAGACTGAACCCCCAAATGGTTTCTCCCAGACTGGGATGAAATAGCTGTTAGGGGAGAGTAGATGGAGCGTTCTAAAGAAGAATTAAAAATAAAACAGAAAGGGACTCAGAATTGAAAAGATCATCAAGATATTCTGTGTTCCAGTTCTCTGCCTTCCAGCAGGTAAAATAATTATTATCTGATTTAAGGTAGATAATTGAGGTCCAGGGGAGCAGAGTTGCCTAAGGACAGTCAACAGGTAACAGTGCAGTTTTCTTTTCCACTCTCCTGGGGGAAATGGTCAGGAGACTATGAAAGAAATGAAGGATCAGAAGCATTCCCGGATATTTTTTAAGTTTGTTTGTTTGTTTGTTTGTTTGTTTGTTTGTTTGTTTATTTTGAGAGAGAGAGATAGAGGAGGGGGAGGGAGGTGGGATGGGGTAGAGAGAGGGACTCAGACCATGAGATCATGACCTGAGCTGAATTCAAGAGTCAGATGCTTAACCAACAGAGCCACCCAGGTGCCCCTTTTCCCAGATATTTTTAAATCAGACCGACAACATGCAAATAGTGTTCCAAGACAGAAGTTCACAGAATTGAGTACTGTGTTTCCCCTTCTCACTGCTAACACTTTAGTTGGACGCTCAATAGTCCACTAATCTTTAGGGACTATTGTACTTTTCCCAATTAGCCCCCAACCCCCAACATACTCTCCACTACCACCAGATAGTCTTTATAAAATTCTTTTACATATTCATACCGTTGCTCAAAAATATTTAATGGCTTCTTAGTGCTTACTGATTAAAATGCAAACTGTAAATCTGGAATTCAAGGCTTTCCAAAACCTTTTCCAACTTTATATGACCAATGAAACATGCTTTAGCTAAAATGAATTCATTCACCATGCTCCAATACATTTTGTTTTTTAGTTGGTCAAGTTTGGCCTTTGCTTCAAGGTCCATTTCAGGCTCTATGAAGTTTTCTTGGACCAGCCCAGTCTTGAACAACCCCATCCTGCTTGGAGCTTTAGTAGAACTGACAGCCTGCCCCACCCACTGATATGTACAGACTCCCCAACCTCACTGTGAGGCTCCAAAAGTGGGAAATTTGCCTTCTCAATATGGACCACAAAATCCATTTTAGCATTCATTAATGTTTGAGGAGCAAACATCCCTCAGAACTTTCGGTATACTTCGTTTAAAAAAGGTGGATCTGAAGAACAATTCTCTCACAGTAGCCCCAAGAAAATGTCTGCAAAGTTCCAAACCATAGATGTGACATTTCCCGTGCTCTTTTCTCTCTCCAAAAGACTGAGAGACAGGAGCAGCCAGTGTGGACAAGCTTGGCTGAGGCAGGTGGGAGGTGATCAGGGTCTCGGTAAATAGAGCCTTTCTCTCTCTGTTTCTCTCTCTCTCTTTTTCTCTCTTATTGGGAGCAACCAGACTGGCTGTTAGGCTGAGTCACTTTCAGGACTTTGTGATGGAAACAGGTGGCATCCCTGCCACAATCTTCTCTTCAAGACTAGCCCTCCTGGGAGAACACATACAACCACTTCCATCAACCAAACCCTTGAACTATCTATTATGTGGGAACTGGGAGAGATATAACACAGAGAGCATGCCATTTAGTCTAGGAGAAAAGATATTCCATAGAAAAAGAGATCTAACAACATAAAGGCTGATTTTCTGGTCCAAACAGTGAATTCCAAAGAAATTCAGAAAAGGAAAGAGATCACTTTGCGTACCTCAGTTCTTTGCCCTCCTCTTCCCACTCTATGTTCTTATACCTTAAAGAGATCATTTCTGGGGCATCTGGCTGGCTCAGTTGGAAGAGCATGCAGCTCTTGATCTTGGGGTCATGAGTTCAAGACCCACATTGGGTGTAGAGATTACTTACAAAAAAAATGAATAGATCATTTCTTTCTCTACTTATGGTGAGAAGGTGCAGGGGTAGGCAGGGATAAGGAGGGTGGGAAACCTTGTGGCTCTCTCTCCCTCTTCTGTCTCTTTCCTGCTGTGGTTACCTCCCCGGCACAGAGATATCCCTCACCCCCAGAGTCTGCTTTCAGACTGCTTGCTCCAAATCCCTTTTGACTCCTAATGATATCACAGCAAGGCAGCAGCCAGACTTTGAGACCCAAATTCTTTTTTCGATCAATTGAGCTGGCTGTCATTCTCCCTGAGGTCCAGAGCTAAGTATATAGGTTGAGGTATAATTTTAGTGGCACAATATTGCCACCAATGTCTGTTCATTGTCATGTCAATTTAACTGGATGCTCACTCGTTCTTCTGATGGTTTTCACTGTCCTTTTGCTCTCTCACTTCAGCCCTGGCACCTGTCTAGAATGCCCCAGGGTCACATTGCAAAACCACACCTGAAAAGGAAAATCGTTTCCATCATGCTCACCCTCTGATGGGGTGGGCTCTAGTCTCCGGGGTGGGCTCTAGTCTCCGGCTTGGCTAGGATGTCAGCATCAGGTCAAACCCCAAATTTCTTCTCCCAAATTACAGAAGCTTTGTGAGAGAGGTCAGTCTAAGCTTTCTAAAATAGGCCAAGGTTAGCACAGGGACCAGAAAATTCTGGTTTGTAGAGAACTCAAAAGGGAATTGTGTGCAGTGACGAGTAGGTGTGGTGGCAGAACTCTTGTGTCTGAAGCAATTCTTATTCTAGTCATAGGGAGGTAGCATATACTGAGTGAATCCCATGATCCTGGGGCCACCCTTTCCATTTCCTCAAACCTGACACCTACGGGATAATGTGGCAACTTGAGCTTAGAGAACAATTTTATGTCTTTATCATATGTGTTTTATTTCTCACAACCACATTAGAGTAGTAGGAAAAGTATTTTCCTCTATTTATGAACTGCACAAGCCTCAGTTTCTTCAAGGTGATCTGCACCAAGTTCACATAAACAGTAAGTGATGGAATCAGAACTAGAACCAGATTGTTAGCCTCTGGTTCTCTCTCCCTTGTATCCAGAGCACTCCTTCTCTGGCCTGACCTTCCATACTTCCTTCTGCCCATACAGACCCTCACTCGTGTTTTTCACTTCCGGAGCTTCTCTGCTATTCAAAAGTATTTCATGGAGATATCTTGGTAGTGGAAATTCTGATGATAAATCAGTGAGGGTTTCTGGACCATCACTAAGTCAATGTCTTAGGCTGTGAAGTGGAGAGGAATGAGTTCCTTCACTTTGAGAGAATTCCTAAGAGAGAACAGTGCTGAAGCTATCTCCCAGTGCCATGGCCCTCTTGGCAAGCATTTATTTATTTCTTTCAACTCATGTAAAACATCTGTGTTTATAGGTTTCACTAGTTCCATTTTACAGATAAGGAAATTGGCTCAGAGATGTTTAATATCTGGTTCAAGGTGATGTAGGTGACCTGTGTCTTAAATGGGACTCAAACTCAGGCTTTCTAACTTCAGAGCCAATGCCTTTTTTTTTTTTTTTCCCTTTGCACATATTTCCCTGGAAGTTCCCCTGGAGCAATATATTCACCCTGGAAACTCTGAGCTCACTCTCAGCACATCCATAACTCACCGAGCCACATGATAATTCTTCTCATTCTCCCCCTTCCCAACCCTCACCAATGCTTCCTGATCTTCTCTTTACAGAAGAAGTCACTTTTTCCTCTCTCTTCCTTCCATGAGTCCCATCTTTTACAAGACTTTCTGCAGTTTGCTGCTTTGGAGGCTAGTCCCAGGAGAAAGTGGAAACCCTCACTGAATGCTTCTTATTGGATATTCCTCTGGATTTCCAGTGCAGTTGGGCCCTTCTCTCTGGATGATAGAAAGAATTGTATGAACTAAGCCCCAAGCCTTAGTTTCTCTACATTTGTGGTCCTAAATAATTTTGCATACTGGATTGGGAAACAGATGAACATTTATACCATCTTTATAGAAGAATATGTACAAGATCGCATCATAGAGAGTCAAATGAACCAGATGAAGAGAGTCAAAGAAAAGATGAACAGAGGGCAGAGATGTTATGCTGAAGTACCAGAACAAAGCTCCTTGGCTTTCAGGAAAGATCCCGGGCGATTCACATACTGAGAGCTATGACTTCATCTCCCTCCCAAGCAAATGAGTTCTTCATTCTATCTGTTGCAAATGCAAGGCATGACCCAGACCAGAACTATATGCTTCAAAGGTTAAATTTGGCATCTATTGCTAGGTTTTGCTTCTCTTTCCAGTGTGCAGTGTAAATGCCTCCAAATTACTACCACTTGTCTTCCTTCCGTCTTCCTCCAGGGAAAAGGATTCTCTAGCAAGTCAACGGACAATTACCCAAGTCAAAAAATTAACTTTGACTTGCTCACGCTTTTCCACAGAGTAGTAGCAATATTCCCCTCCACTCAGATTTGCTTTGTTGGCTGGGAGACCCACAAGGAGAAAGGGTGAACAGTGCTCTTCATTGCTCATTAGTTGGTGCTGAAACAGAGGCTAAATGAGCCTTCCCTGAAGCTCCACCTCCAGTCTCTTTGACAACTAATTCCCACTAGAATGACAGTCTCTCCTGTCTGCATCCTGCAATCTGCTACTACAGATAATGGTCAGGAACTTTGTAGCTGAAGTTAAGGCATAGTGACCCCCAGCTCTGGGTAGCTTCTGTCTCATTCCCACGTCCTGGGAATGTTTGATGTCTAAGAGCTCTGTGGCTCGCCATGGTGCTTGGTGCTTTAGTACCTCTCAGTGAACTCTTGGTGCTTTCTTCTCTTCTCCCAAGACACAACCCACACAGTTGGTCCCCACAACCATGAACACACACAGGTGTACACACGCTCCCCTTTGGGGGGCTGTACAGATGGTAGACTCAGAGGCAGCTTTCTGGCATGACTTAGCTCTCTGGCACCACCTTCTGCAGCATGGAGGGTGTTCTCAGCACTTTCAGAACACGCTGTAGGTCTCTAAGCCTCTGGGAGAGACTGGATTTCCTACCTCTATTCTTTCATCCTGAAGAAACTCTTCCATATACAGCTATCACTCCAAACTTCCCAGCTTCTCAAATGCCTAACAGGGCTTGTCAGTGACCACATCTGTTCTACGACTCTACAACCTGTACTCCTCCTATAACATCCTGCCCAGAAGTCATTCAATAAACACTCTGTAACAACGGAAAATGTTCTTACTCCCCTGCCTCCTCTTCAGCCCACTCAATTAAGGATGTCTTCCTCTATTAAAGCAAAAGCAAGAACACAGATGTTCCTTCCCATGCCTCAAACACAAGTGAATCCACTCACCTGCTGGGAATGCTGCAGGCAACCCAGGCAAGTGCATGGCACAGTTGGATGAACCTCCCTTATGGCTTTGCTAGGGAAGAACAATGATCCTAATGGCCAGTACATGTGCAGAGTGCTACAAAACAGCTCCAGTGCTCAAACCCCAGACAGACTTTCTGAAAAACTTCTTTGTCTCAGTTCATAGGTCCAGGCTATAAACTCTGGTGAGAGAACCCCAGCCATGCCACTTAACACTCAATCACTGTGGCATCTCAGCAGCATGTCTCCGTTTCCAGACGGCGATGCTGGGCACTGATGAGAGTCAGAACTGTTGGTTTCGGGTTTCTCAGCCATGTTATCTAAGGACCGGCTGCTTGGGATTTGATCAGGGCTGGTTTGGGAGAGAGGCAGACGCCGTCTTTTCCCCAGAACAGACTACCCTTTGAGCTCTGCCGCCACCCGGGCTGGGGATGGAAGAAAGAAAACAAAAATCCTCACTGTATGTGGTTCTCCGGAATTTAACTTGGCTCTGGAGAGGGAAAATTAAAGAGCAACACTGCTCATCCACTCTCAACGCCCTCTGCAGGCAGCAAAGCCCATTAGCACTGAGGCTTGTCAGGACTGGGAAGGCATTGGGGTGAGGACAAGGTCAATTTCTCTCCCATCTCCTCCCTAGGCCAACACTAAGGTGTTGAGTAGGGAAGTCCGATTTAAAGTCCCTTTACAAGAACCAGCCCTTTCACAAAGATGGCACTGAAGGCAGAGAAGGAAGCCCCTGACCCTACCAAAGCTGAAGCCAAAGCAAAGGCTTTGAAGGCCAAGAAAGCGGTGCTAAAAGTGTTCACGGTCACAGAAAAAAAAAGATCCGCATGTCACCTACCTTTTGATGGCTCAAGACACTGTGTCTTCAAAGGCAGCCCAAATATCCAAGAAAGAGCGCCCCCAGGGGAAACAACCTTGACCATTATGCCATCATCAAGTTCTCGCTGACCACTGAGTCAGCCGTGAAGAAAATAGAAGACAACCACACACTTGTCTTCATTGTGGATGTCAAGGCCAACAAGCACCAGATCCAACAGGCTGTGAGGAACCTCTATGACATTGACATGGCCAAGGTCAACACCCTGGTCAGGCCCAATGGAGGGAAGAAGACATATGTTCCACTGGCTCCTGACTATGACGCTTTGGATGTTGCCAACAAAATTGGGATCATCTAAACTGAGTCCAGCTGGCTAAATCTAAATATAAATTTTTTCACCATAAAAAAAAAAAATAATGAAGTCAGTTTCCAAGAATCAATTGAGACAGAATGTTCTCATCGGGCTAAGCTATGAAGAAAGGAGAGAGACCCAGTCTAGTGATTTGGGACAAGGACAGCGCAACTAGTCATGTGGTGAGATTTTTTTGTTTTGTTTTCCTGGTCCTTCATATATTCACTGCATACGTGGTGTGGGTGTGGTGTAGTGTAGGGTGGTCAGGGTGGGTGTTGGGTGTAAGAAATCACTTTGGGAGAAAGTGAAATGCTGAGTTCTTCCTAAGTATTTATATTCCCTAGAGCTTCAAAAAAATTCTTCTGCCTTAACAAAGATTCTGCTCTTCAACCTGACATCTTACCCTAAAAAGAGGCCTGTCAAAGCAAGTCACTGAGAGATACACATGGAAAACCCCTGCATTCCATCATCCCAGCTCATTTTAGGGGACATTTCATGTTCTGTTTTCCTTTAAGTCATTAGCAAGTGAACTTGGGGACTTTAAATCAGTCTCTGATTTATTTCTCTCATCTGGATTCAGTCACCCTTTGCTATACAGTTTCCCATCCCAGTGCTACCTTTGCTTACTAGGTGGATACTTTGCTTTCAGGTAGGTTTTCCCTTAAATTCCATGCTGTTCCTGGCTGTCAGCAGAGCATACAACTTTTGATCTCAAGGTTGTGCTTTCGGTCCCCATGTTGGGTATATAAAAAATAAAAAATTAAAAATAATAAAAGTTGTGTGGTTTTTTTTAAATTTCGTACTATTCTCAAGGGAGATTACTCCTGCTTTTCGATACCTCTAGGCAAAGAAATCCCCTAACATTCTCACCATTAGTTGCTGGAATCATGGAAAAGCAGATCACCTAGGGAGGATCCTGTGGGTGAGAGAGTCCTGGGAATATTGACATTGACATGATAAGCAGAAGGGAGTCAGACAAGGAGTGAGCAAACCCAGCCAACAGAGGAGTCAGAGAGGACAGAGAGATCTACGAAGCAAGGAGAACACGTGAGGATGGGGTGGCACCCTCAAATGCGAGTGCTCAGGAGGTGAAGCTGGAGGCCAGGCATGACACAAGATGGGGCAGGATGAATTCAGGGTTACGGTCAGACTGAGTAGAGGTGAAATACAGAATCCTGAAGACATTATAGAGGATTTGAACAAAGAACATATAAAGAAGAGTTTAATAAGGTCATTTTTGGGGGGAAGGAATTCATTGCTTTGACATAAAGCAAGAAAGCATAGCTTTTGGCACATAGAGAGCATAGCTCTTCTGTAGAAGCTTATCAGGTGGTGCCCTGGCCTAGGAAGTGATACAAGAGTGTAGGGCAGAGTGGAGAATCACTCTAGTTAAGTAAAAGAACCCCAGACAGACCAGTCCAATCTTGACCAATTATCGAGCTTGTGGCCAAATGAAATCTTACAGAAATATGCATGACAATACATCAGACTCATTCAGATTTTGGATCCCTCCATTTAATATTTCATTATCCCTTTCTAAATGTCAAGACAGAGAACAGTCAACAAAGTAGTATCGAGATTGTACTAATTTAAAATTAGCACCGATATGGTTAAATACGAAGATGTTTAGTGGATTGGACAATCGTGAGCCAAACGAGGAAAGAAAATGCCACAAAACCAACAGGAGGTCCATCAGAAACACCGTGGTCCAATTGGAGTTTATTGGGATGCAAAAAACAGCAGACTAGCCATGTCAAAATGGAATGGCTGAGAGAAACTGGACAAATAACATCTTACTCTGTATTTCTTCCAACCACATGTGAACCCACAATTATCTAAGAAGATAGATAGATTAAGATGGAGGTAAATGAATTAACTTTTCAAGCATATGATTTTATAATAAATATTTAACTAAAACAAATATATATTTACCACACCAATTTGAATTGACTCTATTACAGTAACCTAAATTCCAATATTTAATTGGGTCTATTTCTCAACTTTGTATTCTATGGCACTTGTTGGTCTGTTAATGTGTCAATACAACACAATTAAAAAAAAAAAAAAAGCATGGCTGGCTCAGTTTTCAGAAAGAAGCCACGCAGCCCAAAAAGCAAAGAAGAGATGCCAAGATCTGCAAACAAAAGCAATAATAGCTTCTATTTGACAGCCAAGCTCCCAGAAAGCTCCTATGGCAAGGGCAGTGGGTTTCTTAGTAACAATCTCACTCCACACACTTATGTACCACTTAAGATGTGAATATTATCATCTGGTAGTTCAGAAAAAAATTACATCGTTTCCAAAAAGAGAGCTATCCCATCCACAATAATATGGGTATACTATGATGCTACCTTAGACACCAAGTAATCAAGTACATAACTGTTCCACAAGTTCAGCTTGTGTTCACACTTCTTTTTGTAGGACTGACTTGAAATTAAGCTACCAATCAGTCCAGGAGTAGAATACTTCACAGCTTACACCCATTAACAGATTTACAAACAACAAAACCCAAAAAAACCTTTTGGAGGAACTTAGCTGGCTCAGTTGGTAGAACACGTAACTCTTTATCTCAGGGTCCTGAGTTCAAGTCCCACCTTGGGCCTAGAGCTTACTTTAAAAACAAACACCATCTTTTGAAACATTTTCTTTGCAGTGCCTCCCTTTGGCCCTTTCTCCTGTCTGCCTATTCTAGATCCATTTAGTTCTCTGCCTTTACCTACTTGGTAAGTTAGGACACATGACGCAGACAGTGATTTGCTGGAATCTTAGACTTTTTTTTCATTGGCAGCCAATTCAACTCACCAAATCCTTCATCAAAACCTACTCCTAATGGTTCTATCCCTTGCCCCTCGCCAGTGCCCTCTCCTCTTTCCAAACATTCACTCTTCTCAAGCTCCGCACGACAGCAGTGCCCCATCTCACTCTCAGTGGAAGGCCTTGATTTTATTCCCTCTGTGAAAAATGAGGCAATCAGCCCTAAGGATTATCTACTCCTCTGCTCTTGCTGCCTCCATCGAACTGGCTCTCATTCTCCTCCTCCTCTTATTTCACGAACATCTCTTCGTTTATATGTGATAGAACCAAAGGTAGTGGCACTAAAACTTTATCCATTTTTCCATCTACATCCTCTATAAAGCAAATTGTTCTGCCTCTGGACCAAAATAATTGCATATGTACCTGGACAGCCTCTGGACAGTCAGTTGATCTTAGCTTAGTATAGCCTCATTCTGATTCATCCAGGACAAAGGAAAGAACTCAGGTTTCCATATTTGTATTAAGAAAATGGTGATTGAACTGCCAGTAGGAGATGCTACTTTCTTCTTTAATGTCTATGATAACAGATCAGGTTTTTTTCAACTAACAAGTTCAGCCAGAAATTCCCAGAGGGATTAGTCTTGGACTTTAGAGGGACTTACATATGTGGATGGTTCTTCTTTTTGTTCTAACACTTAAAGAACTACTTTTTCATTACAGTTGCTATTTTGGCACTAGGCAAAACAAAAAGGCTTATTAAATCATAGAATTTCAGAGCAAAACTTTAATACTTGTACAAAACTGCAGAGACTTGGAACAAGTAAAGTCATTAACAAAGTTATAAATGTGGTTTTTAACAAATGATAGAAAACTAGAATATCCTCAATTACATTTTTATTGAAAAATAGTTAATGTGTAATATACAATATATACATTATTTTTTAAAAAACATGTTATTGGTGAAATGATGAGCTTTCATACAAGGATCACTGAAGTTTCACTCACTCTTAGCAAAGTGGCACTTTTATTTTCCTAGGTGAACATTTTGTTTAAAAATGGAGTCTCTAGAAAGAAAAAGAGAGAAATAAAGGGAGAAAGAAAGGAAGAGGTCTTTAGTGCCCTCTGGTGAAACTTCCTGAGACTGGGTATCCAAAAAAAGTAATTCCGCTCATGAGGGAAGAAAGTTAAATAGCAGAATTACTACCTGTTCACATTTGACAGAATGTGATTTGCTGCCTTGGGCAACCTCAGAGGATGCCTTGATCTCAGGGAAAGTGTTCCAACTACTGACACTCAGCCCAGCTGAGTGAAGAAAATACTTTCTTCCTAAATTTTCATTGTCATTGCCTTCTTAAAAAAACAAAAAACTCCTATTTTAAGTGGGAGAAAAAATGTGGGAAAGGTTACAATCCAGACCAAAAAAAAAAAAAAAAAAAAAAAAGCTAATAGGACAGCAAAAATTATAGCTAAAACTTAGCAAGAAGAGCTCCTTTAGTGGTCCCTAACTCTTAGCCCGGTCTTCATAATGATGGATATCACTGTCCTAGCCGACTCTATGTGTACAGATTCTGGGAGAAAATAACCTTTTCCTCAGATTTCAGGAAGCAGACCTATTCCAGACGAGGGCCATTTCTAAATGTAAACATCAACAGAGTCTAAGTTCATTCTCCAGACCAAATACTTTGGACTTAAGGTTCTTCAGTTCTCCTTGTAGCTTATGTGCCCGTCTATTGCTGTCACGCACCTCACACAGAATGGCAAGATCCTGGTTTGCCTGGGCATTAAGTGTTGCCTAGAGATTGGAAAAAAAAAGAAGAAATGATTATAGCACACGCCAGGAGAAGAAATCGGTCAGAAAGGCTAGGCTCTCTGGCTCCTTTTTGTGAGACTTGTAGTACATAAGAGAAATCCAGTCCTTAGTTTGCTTAACAACTAACTAAAAGAAGGAAAATGTAGAGTACAATTAAAGCAGAAAAGGCGTGAGACTCTTGGCTTTCCCACATAGCAGTAAAGAAGCCATGGGACAGAGATCATAAATAATGAGTAAAAAAAGACACTGATATGAACATTACTGGTAAATTTGCCAAAGAATCAAAGAAAGCATCTCTTCTTTTCCACAATTGACCTTGTTTGGCACATAGCAATCATTGAAGATATGTGGATGACTGGTTAAATCTCCTTAAGAAGGATCCTGAGGCAACCTGGATTCTAAATAAAGCTGTGTTTGATAGGGAGAAATTACTTTACTACTCATCACTTTCTCCACTGGTAAAATAGACACAGTTCTTGTACTCTACTTCTTGAACAGGGAAGGATGAAGCTTTCTGCTAAGTTTAGCTAAGACAGAAGTACACTGATGCAATCAATGATTTCAGTCTACTTAGTCTTCCCTCTGGTGTGTACTCACTAAACTGATTTTAGTGAGGTGTGTCTACATATTTCTCTTCTGAGGAGGCCTCACGGCCACGTCTCCTCACCTGCACCCCTTTTCTCCCTCTTGGTCATTCAGAATTAGCAATTACCTTATAGAGTATTTGCTCCAAGTCTTTCAGCCTCTGCCGGAGAATCTTAATATCTGTCTTAAAGCCTTCTACTTCCAAGATACGCCGATTCTCCAAGGCCTCATAGCGTTTTGTCATCACCTGTAAGCGCCTCCCCATCTTGTTAGTGCGATCCTAAATATAAGGACAGGGCAAGGCATTTTTGAAGATGAGGGAAGCATTCCCCAAACCATCTGCACTTCCCACTCCATCAGAGGTGGCAGAGAATTTTGTACCTTGAAGATCTCTCTCCTCACTCTCTCTTCCTCACGAATTCGGGCAAGTTCTTCTTCTAGGGAAATGCACTGCTCTTGATACATGTTGGACAATTTTTTCTCTTGTACTAACTTATCTTTTAGGGACTGCAGGTCAGAAGGAGAAAAAATTACAATTTTGGTAATTCAAATAGCACTTAGGCAAGGAAAGAAAGGATTTCCCTAAGTCTAAAACGAGTTAAGGAACAAGACAGCAAGGAACTTTGGAGAGAATGTGAAAGCCTCTTATTTCTAGAGGACTCTCTCAACCTTTTTCTGAAGTGTACATAGTAGAAATTCTTTTTTTTTTTTTTTTTTTAATTTTTTTTTTTTCAACGTTTATTTATTTTTGGGACAGAGAGAGACAGAGCATGAACAGGGGAGGGGCAGAGAGAGAGGGAGACACAGAATCGGAAACAGGCTCCAGGCTCTGAGCCATCAGCCCAGAGCCCGACGCGGGGCTCGAACTCCCGGACCGCGAGATCGTGACCTGGCTGAAGTCGGACGCTTAACCGACTGCGCCACCCAGGCGCCCCTAGAAATTCTTTAAAATAAAACAAATATCTTGGATCTGAGAAGAATCAGATAATGGAGCTCAGAACTATCTCAAGTAAGACATTACAATATATGTTTTGGGACACATTTCTGAAGTTTTTCTTTATTTTACTTTCAATTTTTTTTAAGTTTATTTATTTTTGAGAAAGAGTGAAAGCACAAACAGGAGAGGGGCAGAGAGAGAGAATCCCAAGCAGGCTCTGCACTAATAATGCAGAGCCTGATGCAGGCTTGATCTCACGAACCGTGAGATCATGACCTGAGCTGAAACCAAGAGTCTCATCAGACAGAGCCACCCAGGCGCCCCTGAAGTTTCCTTTAAATAGAAACAACAACAAATATTATATATGTTCCATCAAGCAGCCAGAAGATCTACAAAAACCTAAATCAGATGTTTCTTCCTTACACACAATCCTTCAAAGAGGTAGAATGTTTACAGCTAAATTATTCTCACCAGGAATGTAAAGGCCCTAGAAGGCATCCTCCACAATTGGCTGCTGCCCCCACCCCCCAACCCATCAACCTCTTTGCTTTCCACTTCCTTCTTGCTTATTCCTCTATGACCACAATGATATTCTCCCTCTTCCCTGAACATACTTTTCTTTTTAAATTAAAATTCTTGTAAAGTAGGGTCCACACCCAATGTGGGGCTCGAGCTCATGAACTTGCTCTACCGACTGAGCCAGCCAGCTGCCCCTCCCTGAACATACTTTAAATTTGCTTTTCCCTCTGCTTGAAATGCTCATCCCCTAGGTCTGTACAACAGGCTCTGTACCATTTTAGGTCTCAGCAAAAACATCAGACATTAACAGAGGGTCCCCGTGCTTCCCTACGAAAGTAGACTTTTAGCAACTACATACAACCTTCATATAATCTTTTTAATTCCTTAATACCATTTACTTTTTAATAATCTATCATTTTTAAAAACTGTTTATTTAATTTTGAGAGAGAGAGAGACAGCGAGCAAGAGCTCGGGAGGGGCACAGAGAGAGGGAGACACAGAATCCGAAACAGGCTCCAGGCTCCAAGCTATCAGCACAGAGCATGACATGGGGCTCAAATTCACGAACTACAAGATCATGACCTGAGCCGAAGTTGGATGCTTAATTGATTGAGCCACCCAGACGCCCCAATCATTTTCTTTGTTAATGTTTCCTTCTTACCCATTAAAGTTTTTTTTATCTATTTAAGTAGTCTCTACATCCATGTGGGGCTCGAATTCATGACCCCAAGATCAAGAGCCACATGCTCTTCCAACTGAGCCAGCCAGATGTCCCCATTCTCACCCATGAAAATGTAAATGCCATGAAGGCAGGCCTGGTCTAACTTATCTACTGTTGTAGCTCCAGAGCCTAGCCCGTAGTAGGAGTGTTATAAGTATTTATTCAATGAATAAACAAATCAATCAGTAGTTTAATTTTCTAAATATGCAAACACTGTAATGATAACACTACTCGTTGAAAACTATTTCTTGGAGTGCCTGGGTGGCTCAGTCAGTTGAGCGTCCGACTCTTGGTTTCAGCTCAGGTCATCATCTCACGGTTCGTGGGCCCGAGCATCACATCGGGCTCTGTGCTGACAGTGTGGAGCCTGCTTGGGATTCCGTCTCCCTCTCTCTTTGCCCCTCCCCCACTCATGTTCTTTCTCTCTCTCTCTCTCAAATACATAAACTTAAAAAAAATATATTTCTTTTTACTATCATTTTTTTTTTTCAACGTTTATTTATTTTTGGGACAGAGAGAGACAGAGCATGAACGGGGGAGGGGCAGAGAGAGAGGGAGACACAGAATCGGAAACAGGCTCCAGGCTCTGAGCCATCCGCCCAGAGCCCGACGCGGGGCTCGAACTCACAGACCGCGAGACCGTGACCTGGCTGAAGTCGGACGCTTAACTGACTGCGCCACCCAGGCGCCCCTTTACTATCATTTCTTAATGTTTACTTATTTTTGAGAGAGAGAGTTCACGCACGAACCAGGGAGGGGCAGAGAGAGACGGAGATAGAGGATCCCAAGCGGGTCCACGCCGACAGCAGAGACTCCAATGTGGGGTTCAAACTTGAGAACCATGAGATCATGACCTGAACCAAAGTTGGATGCTTAACTGACTGAACCACTCAGGTGTCCCAAAAAACCTATTTCTTTTTTTTTTTTTTTTAATTTTTTTTTTTCAACGTTTATTTATTTTTGGGACAGAGAGAGACAGAGCATGAACGGGGGAGGGGCAGAGAGAGAGGGAGACACAGAATCGGAAACAGGCTCCAGGCTCTGAGCCATCAGCCCAGAGCCTGACGCGGGGCTCGAACTCACGGACTGCGAGATCGTGACCTGGCTGAAGTCGGACGCTTAACCGACTGCGCCACCCAGGCGCCCCCAAAAAACCTATTTCTTTTTTAAATTTTTTTTTTTTTCAACGTTTATTTATTTTTGGGACAGAGAGAGACAGAGCATGAACGGGGGAGGGGCAGAGAGAGAGGGAGACACAGAATCGGAAACAGGCTCCAGGCTCCGAGCCATCAGCCCAGAGCCCGACGCGGGGCTCGAACTCACGGACCGCGAGATCGTCACCTGGCTGAAGTCGGACGCTTAACCGACTGCGCCACCCAGGCGCCCCGTAAAAAACCTATTTCTTGAGGCTGCTGCTATAACAGCTTTGGGAACTGAATGAATCTTGTATGACAATTCTCAGGTTCTTTGAAATTCTCTGAATTCTTTCAACTTTTCCAGAAAAATTAACAATTTCTATAAGACATAAGAAAACTACCTTAACATATTCATTTTGGTGATGATGATTCTCATGAATGACTGGCCAAACGTTTCTAATTTTATCTTCTTTCTTCTTACATTGCATGCTGTATTGCTTAATCTTTGACATCAAATGATCTTTTTCAAGCATCCATGACTTCTCTTTATTTTGGTTTTCAAATCTGAGTTGCAAAAAGTCTTTGGTGCTCTCATAGAGAAGTTCTTGGGTGTGATGGAGACTGAAAGAAAATACAAATGTGGACACGAAGAAGCTTACATGGCACCTATGACACATAGTTATTCAGACAAAGGGAAGATATAGGTTCTTTAAAAATTGTGAAATCCGTGAATTCTGTAAAATATCATTAACACTTTTAAAAACACACTTAACCTGGTCACTGGCAATCTTACATGTTTTACAAGACAAAATGTACTGTACTTACCCTTGCTCACTGGCTAACAGACTGGGCTTTATAGATAGTTTCCTAAATTTCAGATTATATAATTAAAAGACCTATAGAAATATTCGCACATAGCCTGCACAAATGTGGACTATTCCCTGACTGAGGGTGAACACAAGTTCTAAAATGTCAAAGAGTTTTGCTTTTGTTTATGCTGTGCTCCACACATAAACTGCCTGGTATCAAATCTTATCCTTTTCTCAAGATCAACTTCCTCCATGGAGGCATCATGGCAACTTTAAGCCCATTTAGTTTCTCTATTCTCCAAAATTCCATGTCAGTTTAAATCTCTATGCCTGTGCTACAATCCGACACTTGCTTATATATGATGCTGTTTTAACTATCAAAAGGCATATTTTCCTTTTTTTTCTAAGTTTATTTATTTTTAGATCTTTATTTATTTTTAAGGGAGAGAGCATGAGTGGAGGAGGGGCAGAGAGAGATGGGGGGGCCAGAGGATCTGTACTGATAGTAGCAAGCCCAATGTGGGGCTAGAACTCAAGAACTGTGAGATCATGACCTGAGCTGAAGTCAGACACTCGACTGAGCCACCCAGGTGTCCTTAAAGTTTATTTTGAGAGAGACAGAGACAGAGACAGAGACAGAGAGACAGAGAGAGAATCTCAAGCAGGTTCCATGCTATCAGTGCAGAGCCTGACATGGAGCTTGAACTCACTAACCAGGAGATTGTGACCTGAGCCGAAATCAAGAGTTAGACGCTTAACCAACTGAGCCACCCAGATGCCCTATTTTTCTTTTTCTTTTCAAAAGATTTTATTTTTAAGTAATCTCTATACCCAATGTGGGGCCCAAACTCACAACCCCAAGATCAAGCACCACATGCTCCATCAACTAAGCCGGCCAGGTGTCCCACCATGCGTATTTTCTAACCTGAGTGAAAGCTTATACCTTATTTATCATTTACTTTTGCACTGCTACCACCAGATTTTCAAGGACAGTACCAGCTACTAAACAGACACAAAGTACTGAATAGATTCTCGCCGACTACTGAGATTTTGGAATAGACGAATGATGTTCTATCTTCAAAAAAAAAAAATCTATCTAGAAGTTAGCAGTTCATCAGTTTAACATCAACACCTAGAAAAATACTGTATCAAATGATCAAACTGCTTGCAAAGAATATGAAATACCATGAGGCAATCACTGTAATTTTCCACTGACCAAATAATGTCAGACACACTCAGTTCTTTTCATGAGTAATAGGATATGCAGAGAAGGGGAAATAATAGCATAATGCAGGCACAAAGCAGGATAACTGTCACCAGATGAATGTATATATGTTCAGGTATACATGTATGTGTATAAAGAAAGAGATTGATTCAGTTACCACAAGGATCTCTCTTGCTTTCAACGAGTTATTTTATTCTATCTTACATTATGTTCTCAATTACAAAGTGGGCGAGTAGGATCTTGTTAATGTATAAGTGGTTTGAAAGAGACCCAAAAGACAGTCACTAATGGCCTTGGATTTCATGCCATTCAATATTCTTAGGATGATCTATCTAATGTAAGGGATTGATCATGTGCTCAGATATGTAGATGATGTTAAACCAGGATGGTTATTAATATTCTAGAAGACAATTGTAAAATTACAAATTACTATGAAAATTTAAAAACACCGTTCCCTAGGGGCGCCTGGGTGGCTCAGTCGGTTGGGCGACCGACTTCGGCTCAGGTCATGATCTCGCGGTCCGTGAGTTCGAGCCCCGCATCGGGCTCTGTGCTGACAGCTCAGAGCCTGGAGCCTGTTTCAGATTCTGTGTCTCCCTCTCTCTCTGACCATCCCCCATTCATGCTCTGTCTCTCTCTGTCTCTAAAATGAATAAACGTTAAAAAAAAATTTTTTTTTTAATAAATAAATAAATAATGAAAACACTGTTCCCTTAAAAACAATTAAAATCCAATGAAAACTGAAAATGCTATGCGTAAGGCCAAAATACCAAAAATAAAGACGAAGGTGGAGGAGTGCTGGCCAAATGCAAACATACTGCTGTGTTCAAAGAAACAGAGCTGGCAAGAGCCAGAAGGCAGTTCCTACTCTGCAGTGGCCAGAAATCTTAATTTAAGTATCACATCCAATTTTAATCCCCATACTTTCAAGTGGAGGAAGAGGCACTAGAGAAGTTTAAGATGACAATAAAAAAAAAAAAAATAAAGCGATGAAAAATGTAACATGAAAAAAAATTTTAAATGTAGAATGTTTAACACAGAAAAGAAGCAGTAAGGTGCAGTTTGATAAGGATCACCAAGTACTCAATGTTTATTGCGTGCCTATTGTGCATACAGGGCAGGACAAGAGTTGGACACTTAACCAACTGAGCCACCCAGACGCCCCAGGACAGTCCACTTATAAGCCACTCAGAAAAATGCAAAAATCTGTCAGGTACAGCTTTCTTGAACACTCACCTTTTGGTAAGCTCTTTGATTTTGTCCTGATTTCTCTGTTGATGCACTTGTATTTCCTCAATGCGAATCCGTCTATCCTCTATGAGCCCTTCAACTTGCTCTCGAGAAAGCCTGGTCTGTTCCTCCAGCTGAGCCTGCAGCGCTTCCACCTAGGTAGGCCAAACGGGGTGTGGCGTATCCACTCCTGCTTTGCTTCCATTTATTTATTACCTCTAAAAGCCAGCCTTGCTCCAGAAAAGTGTAAAAAGCCAAACAAAAAACCCACAAACAAAAGCACAGCAGCAAAACAAATAGAAGAAAAATCTTAAGTGTTCTCCTTTTTATTTAATGTCTTATAAATGGGGTTAGGCTACAAAAGAGCAAGCTCCGTCCACATTAAACAAAGCATCTACATCACACACAAAAAGCTAGAAAATACAGTTTCCTCTACCCTAAGATTCTCATCTTTTCACTATCTCCTATTTTGGAATTTTAGGACTGTCTTCCTCTTAAGAACCCCTCGTTGCACAGAAATAGAATGACTCTTCTTCATTTTTCACTTTAAAAGGTGGGGCAAAATCAGTATAATGTAATTTCCTTCTCTGATTCTGGCTGTCATGACTCCAAATGGAGATACTAGCCAAAGGCAGAAACTGTCATTTAAAGCAACAGACTGCTCTGTTGTTACTCCTCCCCAGTAAGGACAGGAACTTGAGTGCAACTAGATGAAAAATCCTGGTTGCAAATGATACACAATTACCAGATGGTAATAGGATGATTCATGACTTTCCTAGGCCAATGTACCTTTTAAAAAAAATTATTTATTCTTTGTGAGAGAGTGCAAGCAGGGCGAGGGACAGAGGGAGAGAGGGACAGAAGATCTGAAGGTCACAGCACAGAGCTTGATGCAGGGCTCGAACTCATGAGCCATGAGATCATGACCTGAGCCGATGTCAGACGGTCAACCAACTGAGCCACCCAGGCACCCGTAGAATACATGCACTTAAATAAACCGATTTACCCCCCCAGAGGTCAATCTATCAGCACAGATCCCCTAGGCCAATCACAAAGGGAATTCTTACTGTATGATAGTTTTGTTGGGTAAGGCTTTGTATATAAGCTGAAGGAATAGAAGGTTCAGAATAGCGCTTCTAGAATGGCTCAAAAGAGAACAATGGTTTTAAGATATAAAATAATTTCCTTGGAAATTAGGAACAACCTATATTTTCTTTATCACTTGATGAATAGATGTAACATGTATGTAAGAAGATATTTATATGATAACAAAGGTATGCTACACAAAGCTAAAGTTGTGGACAGAAACTGTTCTGGTCTGCCAAAATAAATTCTTTACCTGCAGGGTAAGTGTTTGTATGTCTCCCTGGTATTGCTCAGAAGAACTTTCTTCTTTCTCTCTCATTGCTGGTTTTCTTTTGCTTACTTTAGAATCTAAAACAGAAAACAAAAATTAATCAAGACCCTTACCTAGTTTTTCTTAGCTATTTGAGCATCAACATTAGCTCTGCAGAGGAGTCTGGCTGGGTTTACCTGTAAGAGAAGAAAAGGAAGAAGAATGAAAACATCCAATGGCTATAGTAATAGTTTTCCAAATGGGAATCTCTCTAAAGGAACTATGCCAGGATGTCTTCTGGATAATAATATTCACGTTTCTAAAGAATAAACACTAAATTTTCCTTTGGAGTTGTATCTATTCTCTTCATAAAATATTATTTAATCAGAAAAGGTAAGGAATAAGGAAAACTAAGTCTAAACATTTGGTTGTGATTTATCACCCAATTTTCTAAAGATGGGGATTTTAAAAATAAGCAATGCTAGGACCCTGCCTGCACCTGCCAGCCAGAGGCCGTTTATTGGTGGGGTGGAGCAGCACTTCCCAGGAAGGGGGGTGCACAGAGCAGGACCCTTTAAGGCATCAGGGTTTAAATCCCAGCCTAGCACCAGGGAGGCATCAGATCAGTAGAGCAGGACAAACCGCCTCGTTCGGACCCATGTGGCACTGAGAGGAGGCCCTTTGGTGGGGTGCCCAGAGCGGGACCCTTTAAGACATCTGGGTTTGAACCCCAGATGAGCCCAGGCATGGGAGACTGTGGAGCAAGAGAGAGGGGGAAAAAAATAGCCCCACTCCCACTGTGCAGTACTGTGAGGATGGCCTGAACAGAGTGGTTTGGGACACCGGGGGTCTGGGGAGGAGAGACTGGGATGTCACCATTTTTCTTCCCATCACCAACAAGGTGGGGCCTCAGGGAACCGACAGAGGGCCCACAGTGGAGGCGGAACCCGCCTACACCAAACCACGCCCCTCTGCACCTGGTAACTGGGTGTCTACCTGAGCAAGATTGACACTAACCAGACCAGACAGCCTCTCCTCCAGACCAGTGCTGCCACCAGTTCCAAGGCACCATCAGGTATCAGTCCAGCATTTTTGCATTTTCTGATTTAATTCTTGGATCATTCTTATTATATGCATATATATGTGTGTGTGTGTGTGTGTGTGTATTTACACCCATACACATGTATACACACATATATATATGTGTGTGTGTGTGTGTGTGTGTGTGTGTATATATACACATATATACACATATATATACATATATATATACATATATATTTGTGTGTGTGCGTGTGTGTGTGTATATATATATATATATATATATATATATATATATATATATATATGTTTTCTTCCTTTTCTCCCTCTTATTTCTTCCCTTCTCTAGTCCGGTTATTCTGTATTCTGGTTGTTAGTTTATTTAAGCAGACATATTTAACCTATTCTCTTTATACCTGTTCTATATCTCCTTCTTTATTTTCTTCTCTCTCTGGATTAAGCCACATAGTTTCTCTGCCCAGTTAATTTTCTTTTTTTCCTTTCCTTTTCCCCGCCCCTGTCATTTCTCTCTTTGTACAGGACAGGGCCTTTTCCACCACCACTGCCCCCCAACCCCCTTTTTTTAAAAATTTTTTTTCCAGGACTACTTCAATGAACAAATCAAAGCACACCTGGTGGAGGGTCCAAAACATCACTATGAGTAGGGAGATAAAGCAATCAGAGTCACAACAACAGAGAGCACATAACACACTGCAAAACACCTCCTGAAGGGCCAGGCCCTGGACAGTATATGACCCCTCTTTAATATAGTAGTGCTCCCAGGTGCAGGACACATTACAAGCTTTTAAAACACATAAGGGACAGAAAACTAGCCAAAATGACAAAATGGAAGAATTTTCCTCAGAAGAAATTCTGACAGCTGAAGAGTTGATAAAAACAGATATAAACACTATATCTGATCAAGAATTTAGAATAATAGTCATAAGATTAATCGCTGGGCTTGAAAAAAAACAAAAGACAGCAGAGAATCGATTGCTGCAGAGACCAAGGAAATAAAAAGTAGTCAGGATGAATTAAGAAATGCTGTAAATGAGGTACAAAATAAACTAGATGCAGTGACAGCGAGGATTGAAGAGGCAGAGCAGAGTATAAGTGAAATAGAAGATAAAATGATGGAAAAAGATCTAGCCAAGAAAAAAGATAAAAAAAATTCTAGACCACAAGGAGGGAATTAGAGAACTGTGATTCAATGAAACAGAATAATATCTGTATCACAGGAGTTCCAGAACAAGAAGAGAGAAAGGGATGGAAGGTTTACTTGAACAAATTATAGCTGAGAACTTGTGCAATCTGGGTAAGGAAACAGACATTGAAATACAGGAGGCACAGAGAACTCTCTTCAGATGTAACGTGAATCAATCTTCTGCACGACCTATCATGGCAAAATTGGAAAAATACAAAGATAAAGAGAATTCTGAAAGCAGCTAGGGACAAACAGGCCTTAATCTACAAGGGTAGACACATAAGGGTAGTAGCAGACCTATCTACTGAAACTTGGCAGGCCAGAAGGGAGTGGCAGGAAATATTCAATGTACTGAATAGGAAAAACATGCAGCCAAGAATCCTTTATTCAGCAAGCCTGTCATTCAGAACAGGAGAGATAAAGGTTTTCCCAGACAAACAAAAACTGAAGGAATTCATCACTACTAAACCAGCCCTGCAAGAGATTCTAAGGGGAACTCTGTGAGGGAAATGTTGCAAAGACTACAAAGGACCAGAGACATCACAAGCATGAAACCTACAAATAACACAATGACACTAAATCCATATCTTTCAATAATAACACTGAATATAAATGGGACTAAATGCTCCAATCAAAAGATACAGGGTATCAGAATGGATAAAAAAACAAGATCCATCTATTTGCTGTCTACAAGAGACCCATTTTAGACCTGAGGACACCTTCAGATTGAAAGTGAGGGGACAGAGAACCATCTATCATGCTATTGGAAGTCAAAAGAAAGCTGGAGTAGCCATACTTCTATCAGACAAACTAGATTTTAAACTAAAGGCTGTAACAAGAGATGAAGAAGGGCATTATATCATAATTACAGGGTCTATCCATTAAGAAGAGCTAACAATTATAAAGTTTTATGAACCCAATTTGGTAGCACCCAAATATATAAAACAATGAATCACAAACATAAGTAATCTTACTGATAAGAACATGGTAATTGCAGGGGACTTTAATACTCTACTTACAACAATGGACACATCATCTAGGCAGAAAATCAATACAGAAACAATGGCCCTGAATGATACACTGGACCAGATGGACCTGACACATATATTCAGAATTTTTTATCCAAAAGCAGCAGAATACACATTCTTCTCGAGTGCACATGGAACATTCTCCAAGATAGATCACATACTGGTCACAAAACAGCCCTCAAAAAAATATAAAAGAACTGAGATCATACCATACACATTTTCAGATCACAATGCTATGAAACTTCAAATCAACCATAGGAAAAAGTCTGGAAAACCTCCAAATGCATGGACATTAAAGGACATCTTACTAAAGAATGAATGGATCAATCAGGCAATTAAAGAAGAAATTAAAAAATATATGGAAACAAATGAAAATTAAAACATGACAGTCCAAACCCTTTGGGATGCATCAAAGGCAGTCCTAAGAGGAAAATACACTGCAATCCAGGCCTATCTCAAGAAACAAGAAAAATCCCAAATACAAAATCTAACAGCACACCTAAAGGATATAGAAGCAGAACAGAAAAGAAACCCCAAGACAGAAGAAGAGAAATAATAAAGATTAGAACAGAAATAAACAATACAAAATAAAAAAAAACAGATCTATGAAACTAAGAGCTGTTTTTTTGAAAAAATAAACAAAATTGATAAAACCCTAGCCAGAATCCTCAAAAAGAGAGGACCCAAACAGATAAAACCATGAATGAAAATGGACTTATCACAACCAACCCCTCAGAACTAGAAATAATTATCAGAGAATACTATGAAAAATTATATGCCAACAAACTGGACAACTTGGAAGAAATGCACAAATTCCTAGATACCCACACACTACTAAAACTCAAATGGGAAGAAATAGAAAATTTGAACAGACCCATAACTAGTGAAGAAATTGAATCAGTTATCAAAAATCCCCAACAAATAAGAGTCCTGGACCAGACTTCCCAGGGGAATTCTACCAGGCATTTAAAGCAGAGTTAATACCTATCCTTCTCAAGCTGTTCCAAAAATTAGAAATGGAAAGAAAGCTTCTGGACTCATTCTATGAAGCCAGTATTACCTTGATTCCCAAACCACACAGAGACCCCACAAAAAAAGGAGAATTACAGGCCAATATCCCTGATGAACATGGATGCAAAAATTCTCAACAAGATACTAGCAAATCGAATTCCATAGCATATAAAAAGAATTCTTCACCAGGATCAAGTGGGATTTATTCCTGGGCTGCAGGGCTGGTTCAATATTCATAAATCAATCAATGTGATACATCACATTAATAAAAGAAAGGATAAGAACCATATGATCCTGTCAATAGATGCAAAACAAAATACAGCATCGTTCCTTAATAAAAACCCTCAAGTAAGTTGGGATAGAAGGAACATACTGAAATATTATAAAAGCCATATATGAAAAGCCCACAGCTAATATTATCTTCAATGGGGAAAAACAGAGCTTTCCCCTGAGATCAGGAACACAACAGGGATGTCCACTCTCATCACTGTTGTTTAACACAGTGTTAGAAGTCCTAGCATCAGTAATCAGACAACAAAATGAAATAAAAGGCATCAAAACTGGCAAAGAAGAAGGCAAACTTTCACTTTTCATAGACATGATACTCTACATGAAAACCCGAAAGACTCCACCAAAAAGCTGCTAGAATAGAATTTAGCAAAGTCACAGGATACAAAAATCAATGTACAGAAATCAGTTGCATTTCTATACACCAATAATGAAGCCATAGAAAGAGAAATCAAGAAATCGACCCCACTTACAAATGCACCAAGAATCATAAAATACCTAAGGAATAAACCTAACCAAAGATGTAAAAGATCCGTATGCTGAAAACTATAGAAAACTTATGAAGGAAACTGAAGGAGACACAAAGAAATGGAAAAACATTCCATGGATTCGAAGAATAAATGTTAAAATGTCAATACTACACAAAGCAATCTACACTTCAATGCAATCCCAGTCAAAATTGCACCAGCATTCTTCTCAAAGCTAGAACAAACAATCCTAAAATTTGTATGGAAACACAAAAGACCCCAAATAGCCAAAGTAATGTTGAAAAAGAAAACAAAACGGGAAGCATCACAATCCCAGACTTTAGTCTTTACTACAAAGCTATAATCATCAAGACAGTGTGGTATTGGCACAAAAACAGACACATAGACCAATGGAATAGAATAGAGAACCCAGAATTGGACCCACAAGTGTATGGCCAGCTGATCTTTGACAAAGCAGGAAGGGGCATCCAATGGAAAAAAGACAGTCTCTTTAGCAAATGGTGCTGGGAAAACTGGACAGCAACATGCAACTAGACCACTTATACCATACACAAAAATAAACTCAAAATGGATGATAGATCTAAATGTGAGACAGAAAACCATAAAAACCCTAGAGGAGAAAACAGGCAACAACCTCTTTGACCTCAGTTGCAGCAATTTCTTGCTTGACACATCTCCAAAGGCAAGGGAATTAAAAGCAAAAATGAACTATTGGGACCTCATCAAGATAAAAAGCTTCTGGGGGCGCCTGGGTGGCGCAGTCGGTTAAGCGTCCGACTTCAGCCAGGTCACGATCTCGCGGTCCGTGGGTTCGAGCCCCGCGTCAGGCTCTGGGCTGATGGCTCAGAGCCTGGAGCCTGTTTCCGATTCTGTGTCTCCCTCTCTCTCTGCCCCTCCCCCGTTCATGCTCTGTCTCTCTCTGTCCCAAAAATAAATAAACGTTGAAAAAAAAAAATTTAAAAAAAAATTTAAAAAAAAAAAAAAAAGATAAAAAGCTTCTGCACTACAAAGGAAACAATCAACAAAACTAAAAGGCAACTGACAGAATGGGAAAAGATATTTGCAAATGACATAGCGGATAAAGGGTTAGTATCCAAAATCTATAAAGAGCTTACCAAACTCAACACCTGAAAAACAAATAATCCAGTGAAGAAATGGGCAGAAGACATGAACAGACACTTTTCCAAAGAAGACATCCAGATGGTTAACAGACACATGAAAAGATGCTCAACGTCACTCATCATCAGGGAAATTCAAATCAAAACCACACTGAGATACCACCTCACACCAGTCAGAGTGTCTAAAATTAACAACTCAGGAAACAACAGATGCTGGCGAGTATGTGGAGAAATGGGAACTCTCTTGCACTGTTGGTGGGAATGCAAACTGGCACACCTGCTCTAGAAAAGTGTGGAGGTTCCTCAAAAAATCAAAAATAGAACTACCCTAGGACCCAGCAATAGCACTGCTATGAATTTATCCAAAGGATATAGGAGTGCTGATTCATAGGGGCACATATACCCCAATGTTTATAGCAGTGTTTTCAACAATAGCCAAATTATGGAAAGAGCCCAAATGTCCATCAACTGATGAATAAAGAAAATTTGATTTATATATACAATGGAATACTACTTGGTAATGAGAAAGAATGAAACCTTGCCATTTGCAGCAATGTAGATCGAATTGGAGGGTATTATGCTAAGTGAAATAAGTCAGTCAGAGAAAAACAGATATCATATGTTTTCATTCATATGTGGAACTTGAGAAACTTAACAGAAGACCATGGGGGAAGGGAAGTGGAAAAGTAGTTACAAACAGAGAGGGAGGGAGACAAACTGTAAGAAACTCTTAAATACAGAGAACAAACTGAGGGTTGATGGGTCAGGTGGGGTAGAGGGGAAAATGGGTGATGGGCATTGAGGAGAGCACTTGTTGGGATGAGCACTGAGTGTTGTATGTAAGTGATGAATCACAGGAATCTACCCCCAAAACCAAAAGCACCCTGCACACACTGTATGTTAGCCAATTTGACAATAAATTATATTAAAAAAAACAAGCAACACTAAAATTACACTGAACAAAATTCCTAGAATGATTTAAGAACCTCATGCTAAGAGAACAGATCTTAAGAGTTCTCATCACAGGAAAAACAAATGCATGACCATGTGGGATGATGAATGCTATCCAGACTTACTGTGGTGATCATTTCGTAACACAGACAAATATTGAATCCTTATGTTGTACATTTAAAACAAGTGTAATATGTCAGTTACATCTTAATTTTCTAAAAAGAGGCAAAGATATAAAACTAAGATTTCCATTTAAAAAAAAAAAAAAAAAAGAAAGAGACTGAGGCTTAGAATCGAATTAATATTCTGTGATCCCAGAAGTTGTCCAAGTCTGTTTTATGATTTATCATCATGTTAATTATGTATTTTTTATTTTACTTTATTAAAACATCAAGGAAGGTTAAAGGAAAGAAAGCTCAGTGAAATCTGAAACCACCAAAGACATCAGTATGAATATTCATTATCACTACATAGTAGAAAAAATTTCTAATCATGTGCACTATGTTTTTGAATTCTGCATCAATGAGAATTTATAATAATGTGGCTAGTACCTGCTCTGAAAGCTGAGGAAAATTCATTCTGTTCACATATACCTACAGGCTGCTTAGTCTTTTGGAAAATGCTGACCTGAAAAGGCAAAAAAAAAAAAAAAAGTATAGAATTAGCCTCCCTATAAGATGTCATATTTCACTTTTTAGCTTTATTTCTGTAGGTCAAACACTATTCACATATCAAATTTGTCAAAATTGCCATAATCATATAAGGATGTCATGTATGTGAGATACCAAAGTGGACAAAGTAACAAATTGGATAAAACTCAGTGCTGGTAATACAAACTAAAAAAATTAAATTTCAGAGTTATCTAGTAATATCTGCTGAAAGAAAGGGGGAGGGGATCCTTGACAAAGGCCTTTAGGAAAATAACGGCAACACCAAAAAATGTATATGTAGATACACATAAATATGCTCATTGAGGCACTGTTTATACAAGTATAAAAATGGAAATACTATACATACACAAATATTTCTATATGAATGGAAAAAGAGTTTTATCTCTGGGATATAGAATTATGCGACACTGCCACTCTTATATGATCGATTTCTCAAATCTATCTGTTTTTAATAAAGACCATGCATTACTTTTATTATCAGCAGAAACTTCAGATTAAAAAAGAAACCTGAGGGGTGCCTGGGTGGCTCAGTTGGTTAAGCGACTGACTTCAGCTCACGTCATGATCTCACAGTTCATGAGTTCGAGCCCTGTGTCGGGCTCTGTGCTGACAGCTTGGAGCCTGGAGCCTGCTTGGGATTCTGTGTCTCCCTCTCTTTCTGCCCTTCCCCCACTCATGCTCTATGTATCTCTTTCTCTCTCAAAAATAAAAAAAATTAAAAAAAAAAAAAAAAGAAACCTGAGTATTGCAACTTGCTCCCACACTAACTCTGCTCCTGCTTTCCTCTCTAATCTCCCCCCAAAACATCTACTCCTCTATGCTTTAGATTTCCAAACAATAGGGGCACCTGGGTGGCTCAGCTGGTTAGGCATCTGACTTCAGCTCAGGTCACGATCTCGGGGTTCGTGAGTTTGAGCCCCACATTGGGCTCTGCGGAGCCTGAACCCTGCTTCAAATTCTGTGTCTCCCCCTCTCTCTGCCCCTCCCCAGCTCGCACTCTGTCTCTATCTCTCTCTCTTTTTTTTTTTAATTTTGTTTTAATGTTTATTTATTTTTGAGACAGAGAGAGACAGAGCATGAACGGGGGAGGGTCAGAGAGGGAGACACAGAATCCGAAACAGGCTCCAGGCTCCGAGCTGTCAGCACAGAGCCCGACGCGGGGCTCGAACTCACGGACCGCAAGATCGTGACCTGAGCCAAAGTCGGCCGCTCAACCAACTGAGCCACCCAGGCGCCCCTCTATCTCTCTTAAATATAAATAAACATTTAAAAAAAAATTAGATTTCCAAACAATAAAATGGGGTAAACAATACTACTTCCCAAGGTTTTTTTGGAGAAAAATAAATAAAATCATAAAACTGTCTGTAATTATAGCAAGTGTTCTGAAAACTTAGGGGCTATGACATTTAATTCTCCTTCTATCTTCTTTAATAAGTACCAAAATTGCTCTTATTGTGGACCCCATCCTGTATTTTATAAAAGCCATGCTTACCATGCTGTACCAAAGATTACTTACTTTGTTTGGAGGCTCCTTATAAAAATAGGTCACTTCTCCAGTGTCTGTGCCCACAAGGGTCAAGAGGTTCTGAATCTTTTTCTTGTCTTCTAACTCCCTGCAATTCTCATAGAGTAAGCACATAATTGTGTTCAGAGGAAGTAAATTTTCCTATTTAAAAGACCTCCTTTCTGATTTACTTTTACGACAATGGCAACATCAAATTAAAATTGAGTAAGATATATTTAGACCTTAGCTCTAATTTTTAAAACATCAGGTGTTTATACTAATTCAGAAAGAATGGATCAAAGACCTACATATAAGAGTTAAAACTATAAAACTCTTAGAAGAAAACAAAGTGATATTGGATTTGGCAATGATTTTTTAAACATGACATCAAAAGCAGAAGGAACAAAAAGAAAAATATACCAATTGGACCTTACAAAAATAAAAAACTTTTGTGCATCAAAGGACTATCAACAGAATAAAATGGCAACACTCAGAATGGGAGAAAACACTTGGAAATCACTTACCTAATAAGGGATTCAATCTAGAATATACAAAGAACTCTTAAAACTAAACAACAGTAAAAATCAAAGAACCCAATTCAAAAATGGGCAAAGGACTTGAATAGACATTTCTCTGAAAAAGATACACAAATGACCAATAAACATGTCAGAAAATGTCAACATCACTAATCATTAGGGCAATGTAAACCAAAACAATGAGATACTACTTTACACCCTTTAAGATAGCTAGTATTAAAAAAAATAAAGAACAAATGTTGGTATGCACATTCAGTAAGAGACTGAAACCTATGTGCACTGTGGGTGGGAATATAAAGTGGTACAGTCACTATGGGAAACAGTATGGCAGTTCCTCAAAATTATTAAACATAGAATTAACATTTGATTCAGCAATCACACTTCTGGGTATATATACAAAACAACTGAAAGCAGAGACCTGAACAGGTATGTGTACATCAATGTTCACAGCAGTGTTATTCACAATAGCTAGAAGATGGAAATAATTCAAATGTCCATCAAGGACCAAGGGATAAACACAATGTGGTATGTACATATAATGGAATATTATTTGGCCTTAACAAGGGATGAAAGTTTGATATGTGCTACAACATTGGTGAACCTTGAAAACATTGTGCTAAATGAAATAAGCCAGATGCAAAGGGACAAATACTATCTGATTCTGCTTATATGAAGTCAAATACATAGATAGAAGGTAGAACAGTGGTTACTGGGGGCTAGGAGGAGGGGAGATGGGGAGATATTGTTTAGAGTTTCTATATGGGATGATGAAAAAGTATTCTAGACATGGATAGTGGTATGGCTGCACAATAATGTGAATATACCTAATGCCACTGCACTATGCACTTAAAAATGACTAAAATGGTAAATTTCATGTTAAATATATTTTACCACAATTTAAAAAAAATTTAGTAGTGGATGCTTCCACATCGTGGACCACTGCTCAGATGCTACCTTCAGGATCAAGACACTTCTCACCCAAGAGCTTCTCCAGCAACTGCCCTAGGCTGAAGGCAGCAGCCTTTCCCAAGTCTATATCCCCTCCCTGGTGGCAGCCTACATCCAATGAGTGGGGTACAAACGTTCAACCCCTTTGCCTCTGAATGGCTGTCCTGGCCTCAGAGCTCAGCTGAAGCTAACTGTTACCATCGAATCACAGTTCAAATTCTTCCTCTGTCCAAATCTGCTCGTAGATGGTATTCCTGAGAGTCTACCTACTAACCATCCTACGGGCATTCGTATCCATCTCAGAGTCTGCTTCCTGGGGAACACAACCTAAGAGAAGGACCATAGAGATATTTATCTTGTTTCATTTAATTTAGAAACAGAACTCCAATATTTCCCTTCTGCTAGTTGGCACCTGATTCTCAGTCGGTCGTTTTCAGAGTAGAGGCGTAAAGCATGTTCCCGTTCCTGGAAGAGGCAGACCTGCATATCACTTAGGGCTTTCTGCAATTCAGCAATCTCTTCCTCCCTCTGCTGCAAATCCCATTCTAGTTTATGCTGAGGGAAAAAAAAAGGTAGTTGAAAAGATATCTGACTTCATAGGAGTATCTCTTATTGGGTATGGTGGCTCAGTTCAGGTAGATATATCACAAAGTGAATGGTTTCACCAACACAGAATTCAAATGACAACAGCTGTGTATAGACTAGGGTTTAAAAGCTACAGGGTGAGTGTGACGTTTGCATGTAACATCAAAGCTCTCGTATCTTTTACAGATTACAAAACCCTGTAATGCCAAATGATCTACCTGTTCTAGTCACACCTTTTTTTTTTTTTTAATGGTTTCTATGTAATAAGGATTATAAAATTTTGGAAAGACAAAGATAAAAAGGTATGCTTTTTGGCTACAGAGCTGAAGAATTTTGTGGGGAAAGAGACATGCCAACAATTAAAGTGAAATAATTATTTCATGAAAGAGCATACAGAATAAAATGGTAGAGGGGAAATCACGGCAGGGGTAAAACCTCTAAGGTTTTGGGAAGTCAGGGAATGCAACCAAAAAGTTGGAACTTGAAAGACGAAAACTGTTGGAGACAAGCGGAGGGGGGCGTACTCTCAGGAAAGAGACATAAATACACAACCATCAAAGAGCCGTAAGTGTCTGGAAAACTCCAACTACTTCAGTGTTACTGGAGTGGATAGTGAGAGGCAGACTGGGGACTTATGGGACCGGAGGCTGGATACTGGTAAGGAGTAGCTCAGGGGAGGCGTAACAAGAGTCTGAACTAGTGCTGTGGCAAGAGCGATTAAGCTGTAAGAATGGATCTAGTGACATTAAGGAAGCAGAAGCAATAGCACTTACCAAATGAAGGAAGTAGGGGCTGGGGAGTGCGGCAGGCAACGATACCATTTACTGGACAAAGAATAAAGACAAGTGAAGAGATAAGGGGAAGTGTTAGTGGCATATATGAATGTGTGGGTAGGGGAGCAAAGGGGAAAGGAGCTCAGACGTGGGCATGTTAGCATGGAGCTCAGGGAGAAAAGGGAGTCCCCATCAGTTACTTGGTGTCATCATCGCAGATGTAGCAGTAGAACGAACAAATACAATGAGACCGTATATGGTGGAATCTAGAACTTAGACAGTTAAGACTAAGGAAAGGGAGTTGTGAATGGAGACTGACAAGAACTGGGCAGAGAGGTGAAGACAGAACCTAGGAAAGAAAAATGACAGAAATCAAGAAAGGATGAGTTTGCAGAAAAAGGTCAATGGTGACAAATACTGCAAAGGCTACAAAGAGAAGAGATCATTTTGACAAGTAGGTTCTAGAGACCAAAGGAGGTACAGTTTTCATGGAGCAATGAGGACAGAGACCAAACTGCAGTCAAGAAGTCGCTGAGAGAGTGATAAAGTCAAACTATTCTATAAGTGTGGTTGAGAAAAGAAGGTCGACAGGGAAAAGCATAACTACAGAATGGCATTTTCTTCCTTTAAGTTGGGAAAGACTGGAGTATGTTTATATACTGAGGAGAAAAAGCCAATGTCATGCAAGAAGTTAAAAACAGAACATGGAGAGAAGAGAGCGGATGAAACAGGGTTTCTTAGGAGGAAGGAGGATTGGGGGCCAGGGAGAGTTCTGGATCAATTCACCTTGAACAGGCAGAGACATCTTGCCCCTGCAGCGGTAAAGAAGAAGAGAGATGGACAGAGGTGTAGGTATCTGTGTGTGGATGGGCAGGAAGGGAGTGCATGCGAGGTGGCTGGCATTTCCTTTGTGAACTAGGAAGCAAGATTGCCTGAGAGAAGTGGGCTAAGAAGGGGTGGCAGGCTGGAGGAGAGTGAGGGTATGGCACAGGTGAGCACAGGTGAGAAAATGGTTGTACAGTGACTGAGGATACGGATGGATATGTTTACCGTGACTTTATTGTGTAATGATTTGTGACCATTCTAGGAGAACGGTTCTTAACTGGGGGGTAATTTTGCCTATGCCCCCAGGAGAAATTGGGCAGTGTCTACAGGCATTTTTGATGGTCACAATTGGGGACAGGGAGGATGGGGGCACAGGTGTGCTACTGGTATCTAGTGAGTAGAGGCCAAGGATGCTGCTAAACATCGTACAATGCACAGGACAGTCTTCACAACAAAGAATTACCCAGCCCCAAATGTCAATAATGCCAAGACTGAGAAATCCTGCTCCAGGAGAGGAGGTGGTGGAGAACCAGATGAAGTTATAGCTAGGATTTGTGCTATGCAAGCAGAGCAGAAGAATAAGCAAGGGGTCATGTACAGGCAGTACAGCCAACGAAGTGAAGCACAATGGGATTTGGGTTAGAAGGAAGGACATGATGTCAGAAAACTGACAGGCAACACTTAGAAAACCTGAAAAGTCGGGATGCCCAGGGGGCTCAGCTGGTTAAGCATCTGACTCTTTATTTCAGCTCAGGTCACGATCTCATGGTTTATGAGATCGAGCCCTGCAACGGGCTCTGTCCTGACAGTGGAAAGACTGCTTGGGATTCTCTCTCTCTCTCTCTCTCTCTCTCTGCACCTCCCCCACTTGCTCTCACTCCCTCTCAAAATAAATAAACTTAAAAAAAAAAAGGGGGGGGTGAAGAGGTGGCTCAGTCATTTAAGCATCTGACTCTCGATTTCAGCTCAGGCTGTGATCTCACGAGTAAGATCAAGCCCCGAGTCAGCATGGAACCTGCGTGGGATTCTCTCTCCCTCTGCCCCTCCCTGGCTCACATGAGTGCATGTGCTCTCTCTCTCAAAATAAATAAATAAACTTTAAATAAAATATGTGATTATGATACAAGCTGGCACTTCTCTCAGTAACAAATGGACTCCATCAGAGTCCTGAAAGGGCACAATGCACCATCTCTTTCACCTGTCCTTCACAAGCTCCTTTGTAGAGTTCCAGTTTCTTCAACAGGTCTTCATTTTCTGCCTCACACTCAGCCATCTTCTTTTGGTAATATTCCAGAAGCTCCTGAGAAGGGCAGAGGACAGCCAGACGATCTTGTGTGGAAGGCAAGGGAGTTGACTCCACCGAATCCAAGAAAGACTTTCCCTTCCAGTTGGTGGGACCACTGAAGCCACAGGCAACATCATGTTTGGAGGCAGTTGTCAGCCTATGTGACATTACAAAGGGCAAGTTCATTAAACTGTGGGGACGTTTATGAAACATTATAATTTCTTAAATAAAAAAGGGGTTTATGTTCTTAAAGTGCTAGAAGTAAGGTGCTCATAAGCCTTCAAAGTTTGATGTTTCAGGTTAGTGACAAATCTTGTGAACTGGTTTCCAAGTATTAAAGGCTTAAAGATAGATTCAAAATACATGTTAGAAGGATAAAAAGATCATTTAGAAAAATGAAACATCACCCAAGTAAGACCAGGTAGTAACAGAAAATGTAATGCTCTTCAGATGCATAGCAACGGAACACTATACACTGTAGTAAAACTGCTACTCCTCTTGTCCTAGAGAAACTCATGCACATATATACAAGCTGACATGTAAGAAAATGTTTACAATGACATTGTTTGTAACAATAAAAATGGTAAGCCTTCCATCCATTCAATAGGATAATGGATAAATTGTGGTATATTCATATAAATGGAACATTATTCAAAGTTATTAGAAACTGTGAATTAGAGATACTCAAATATTACTGAATCACCCAAACGGTATTAAATGGAAAAATGTATGGAGATGCGTATATAGAAGGTACTGCCATTTAAGATTATAATTTGCAAAATGAAACTGTTCTTAGGAACAAGCATATAAGTGGCAAACTTATTAAGAAAGGGAATGATAAATATAAGATTCAGGATTAGAAAATAGGCTAGTTAGTGAGCACACAATCATATTAGCATCAGAGACATCTGAATTACACAGACCAAGACTAGACCAGATCAAAGGTTAATCAAAGGCAAGACAAGAAGTTTAGCAAGTAAGAGCCTTCAGCTAAAAGAATGAAAGTTGGAAAACAAATAGCCCAGAAGTGAAGAAACCCTGTGAAAATTAATCCAGTTTGGCTAAATCTCTACAATTTACAACATAACAAAATACACAGCAGTGTGGAGAAACTTTATACCGGAAGCCCAGAGTTGTAGCTAACGAAGGTCATGGTCAACACCTTTAATAAGTGAGCATGTACAGAAGAGATATTAAAATTTACTTTCAGCTATCAGGAAGGAAAAAAAACTTAGTATTTTCTCAATCACTAAAAGCTCATGACAGAAATACTCTTTTACTTAATGTTTCATGTTTTCAAAGGAAGTTTTATTTATAACAACTCTGGGAAATAGGCTAGTAGATGAACTAAGAGGTACTTCTGAGATTCTGCAGTGGGGAGCGATGGCCACGAGGATGAGATGTATCTATTGTGTAGCAATAGCAGAACCGGAATTAAAAGTCCCCTGTTTGTATGCTGATTGTTCCCTCTGTCGTCCAGCATCCACAGGTACTATACCAGGCTCACTCAAACTGCCTGCATTCTGGTATGAACATTTAATATGTCCTAGTTTTTAATGTTTATTTATTTATTTTAAGAGAGAGAAAGAGAGAAAGAGAGAGAGAGAGAGAGAGAGGGAGAGAGAGAAAGTGCAAGCGGGGAAGGGGCAGAGAGAGAAGGAGAGAACCCCAAGCAGACGTTGCGCTGCCAGCATGGAGCCTGATGTGGGTCGTGAGATCATGCCCTGAGCTAAAATTAAGAGTCAGACGCTTAACCAACTGAGCCAGGCACCCCTAATATGTCCTAGTTTTTAATCCGAAAAATACATAGTAAGAATAGAGAAATGAGGTCTAACATAGTTTAAATCCACAGTTTGGAAATACACTTCTAAAACCCTTCTAGTTCCCAAGTTAACTTGCACTTAAGGCTACAGAAGTCTTGATTCTTTAACAAGTCAAAAATAAACAAATGGCTTACTTTCTGGAGACAGGGGTTCGTGTTGGGGTAAAGTTCATTCTGTCCTTTTCACACCTGTCAAACACACAAAAATTCAGAATGAGGGGTCAGGAACAGAAAAAAACAGTATAAGATGGGATGCACAGACTCATTCCCTCTCCACTATCATCAGATGCACCTGCTGGTGAGAACGTGCTGTCCTAAAATGTAGGACTCTTGGGGTGCCTGGCTGGCTTAGACAGAAGAGCATGTGACTCTTGATCTCAGGGTTGTGAGTTTGAGTCCCATCTTGGGTGTTCTGATTACTAAAAACAAACAAAACAACAATAACAACAACAAAAACCAGCTTAAAAATAAATAAAAAATAAATAAAATATAGCACTCTTTAAAGTTGTTCCAAATCCTGGAAATCTGACTTTGAATTTTCATAAGGCATTCATTGTTCTTATTTTCAAATAAAATCAGAATGGACAAGCACACACAAAAGAAAAGCCTCCTTTATATGAAGTCTGTCTGCAACAATGCAAAACAAATTTACAATCCTTTTGCTGATACAGAAGAGAGATTCAGAAAAGTTTTTGACAAGTAAGGGACAGTATGGGAATTAAGGTAGAGGACTAGTTATGCTAAATTTAAAATAAATACAAAGCCACTGACATTTTATCCTTATTTGGTGTTCTTTATCCATTGTTTTATCTTAGAGAAAGAAAAAACTACTTACAAAAGTTCATTTACAATCTCCATTCCCATTGCTAATACAGACCTTGGGTTCCTCTATTTGAACAACCTCATCACAGAAATTTTCATGAAGATAACCTCACAGTCATGTTCTCTGAAAGAGGGAGGAGAGAAGGAGAAAGGGGGAGAGAAAAAGGGAAAGAGACCGAGAGGAGGAAGGGGAAAAGGGAAGGAGGGAGGGGAGAGGAGAATTTATTTTATTAACTTTAGAGAAAACTGTCTTATTGAGCATGCTTTGTCAACCCATTTGATTTTGAGCAAGATGATGTAATATTCTGCTCATGTACTTTTAGGGTTCTTCCTCATCTTTCTCTATACTTATTGCCTTGGTGACCACAGAAACTGTCAGTTTTCAAATACCATCTACACATTAATGGTTTTCAAATTTCTCCCTCCAGCGCTGGCTCTGCCCTCGACTCTGATCATGCCTATCTGACTGCCTATTCCGTATCTCCATTTAGATGTCGTACAGGTCTCTCAGGCTTAACAGGTCCAAAACCAAGCTCCTGCTAAATAAATACCTACCACCCAAAGCTGCTCTTCTCTCAGAATTCTACCTTCCAGTAATTACTACCTCCATCTTGCCAGTTGTTTATGACAAAAAACTCGGTTGGAGAAACTTTACTCCTCTCCTTGTCTTATATGCTACACTTGATCCCTGTGAGCAAATCCTATTGGCTTTACCATCCAAATATCTAGAATCTGACGATCACTCATGCCAATACTGCCCTGGTTCAATGCACTACAACCTCTTGCTTGGATGACTACAACAGCCTCTTCAACTGGTGTCTTTGCTTCTGCTTTTAGAGCAGCCCCCCACAGTCTATTCGCAACATAGCAGTTAGAGTGATTATTTAAAATATAATTCAAACCACAAAGCTCCTCTTCTCAAAAGCCTCCAAGCTGTTTTGTTTTAGTCAGAGAACCAACATCTTTAAAATGGTTTACAAAGTCCTACATGGTCCAACTACCCCAGTACTTCTGTGACCTCACCTACTACTCTCCCCCTGCTCACTGCTCCAACAACACCGGGCTCTGCTGTTCCTCAAACATGCCAAATTTTTACTTCAGACTTCACATTTCTACTGTATTTATGATGTTCTTCTCCCATTCATTTATACGGCTTGTTCCCGCTGCTTGAGGGTCCTGATGTCACCTTCTTGGTGAGTCTCCTCTGACCACTCTGGCATCCCCTTACCGACCTTCTCTGCTTTACTTCATCACTATCTGATATATTTTACTTATTGACTCCCCACACTGGATCGTGGAAACTCACTAAGGGCAGGGATTTTTTATCTCTTGTTTTCACTGCTAAATCCCCAGTCATTAAAAACAGTGCCTGGTTCAGTAGATGCTCAGTAAATTTTTTTAAAAATCCTCAATATGAATTTGAAAGACTCTGTTCAACATCTTCTTCTACTGGTCAGTCTACCCAGTTTAGCTAGAATACTGGTTTCTGTCTGTCATTCCATTAGCTTTCTTCTACCAACCAACCCTTCAAATATACCATCTCTTTTTCTCACTCTCTTCTTTAAAAACATTTTTTAAGTTTATTTATTTATTTTGAGAGAGACAGAGACAGTGTGAGTAGGGGAGGAGCAGAGAAAGAGAGAATCCCAAGCAGGCTCCGCACTGTCTGCAGAGTCCAATGCAGGGCTCGAACTCAGAAACTGTGAGATCATGACCTGAGCCAAAACCAGGAATCGGAGGCTTAATCGACTGAGCCACCCAGGCACCCCTCTCACTCTCTCCTTTAAAATGACTACTCACCTCCTTCCACAAAACTTCTCCAAGTCGGGCCAATTTGTCTTTTGTAAAAAATAACCTAGAAAATAGAAATGGTAATTGGGTTGGTATAGTAGGATAATGGGTAACATTTTTTTTTTAAACAGCTTTATTGAGATAGAGTAACTCACATTCCAAAAGTCATTCGTTTAAAGTATATAATTCAGGGGTGTCAGGGTTGGTTAGTCAGTTAAGCGTCTGACTTCGGCTCGGGTCATGATCTCGCAGTTCGTGAGTTCGAGCCCCACGTCGGGCTCTGTGCTGACAGCTCAAAGCCTGGAGTCTGCTTCAGATTCTGTGTCTCCTTCTCTCTCTGCCCCTCCCCTGCTTGTACTCTCTCTCTCTCAAAAATAAATACTTAAAAAAAATCTTTAAAGTATATAATTCAATGCTTTCAGTATGTTCAGATATGTGTAACCATCACAATTACAGAACATTTTCATCACTTCAAGAAGTCCTCTACCCTTTAGCTATCACCCCTGTGCCCCCCCTCCCCTTAAACTCTAAGCAACCACTGATCTACTTTGTGCTTCTATAGATCTCCCTATTTTGGACTTCCATAGGAATGAGATCATATAGTATGTGGTCCTTTGCGGTTGGCTAGTACTGTTCTCTCTCACTTAACATAATGTTTTCAAGGTTCATCTGTGCTGTAGCGTGTATTAGTACTTCATTCTTTTATTTATTTTTTTTTAATTTTTTTTTATGTTTATTTATTTTTGAGACAGAGAGAGACAGAGCATGAACGGGGGAGGGTCAGAGAGAGGGAGACACAGAATCCGAAACAGGCTCCAGGCTCTGAGCTGTCAGCACAGAGCCCGACGCGGGGCTCGAACTCATGGACCGCGAGATCATGACCTGAGCCGAAGTCAGCCGCTTAACCGACTGAGCCACCCAGGCGCCCCAGTACTTCATTCTTTTATATGGCCAAAGAATATCCCATTTTATGAATCCAGGTGACATCTTAAAGATGAATGCCACTGTTCTAAAACTATTTAAGAGTAACTTGGAATGCTTTTTTTTTTTAAATAATCTTGAGTCATTTTATTTGTTTTATAAAGTAAAAGTAAAGCCCAACATGGGCTCAAACCCACAACCCCAAGATCAAGAGCTGCACGCTCTACCAAATGAGCCAGCCAGGCCCTGCCGCGCTGCACACCCCCCACCCCGCCCCCAAGTAACCTGGAACTTTAAGAGAGTCCTCCCACAACCCGTAACCTCTCTTCCCCCTCCGAGTCAGCGACTGTCCTCACTCCTGTTTCCTATGACTACTGCACATCTATAAAAAGTTATCTATATTCACATCTCATTTAGTTTTATTCTCTCACAATCTGACTTCTACTACAACATCTGAACTGGTTATTCTTCTTGGTCACAAGACATCCAAATGAATAAATTTAACTGCTTTCTTGGTTTCCCACCCTCCATCCAACAAGTCACTCCTTGCTTTGCATACTTAATTTGACAGTGTTGACCACCTTTTCAAAAAATATTGGGAGTTGAGAGCTTGGGCTCTAAAGTTAAACAGACTTGGGTTTAAGTATAAGCTCTGTCCCTTATTAGCTGTGTAACAAGACCTGTTATTTAACCTCACTACATTTCAGTTACTTATTAAAGAGGGGGAAATTAGGGGTGCCTTAGTGGCCCAGTCAGTTGAGCATCCAACTTCAGCTCAGGTCATAATCTCACAGTTCTTGAGTTTGAGCCCCACACTGGGCTCTGAGTTGACAGTGTGCAGCCTGCCTGGGATTCTTTCTCTCCCTCTCTCTGACCCTACCCCACTTGCTCTTTTTCTCTCAAAATAAAATAAACTTAAAAAAAAAAAAAAAAGGATAATAGGGGAGCCTGGGTGGCTCAGTTGGTTGAGGGTCCAACTTCAGCTCAGTTCATGATCTCATGGTTCTTGAGTTTCAGCCCCGTGTCAAGCTCACAACTGTAAGCACAGAGCCTGCTTCGGATCCTCTGTCCCCATTCCTCTCTGCTCCTGCCTCTCTCTCAAAAAATAATAAACACTTAAAAAAGGAAGATGGGGAAAATAGCATATATCATAGGTTGGTGTGAGAATTAAATGAAATAATGAATAAAAAGGATGAACAGTGACACATAAGTGCTCAATAAATGGAGATTATTATTTTTTACTGAAAATTTTCCTTTCTTGGTTTAAAAGGTTCTGTCTTCAACTTTCTTTGCTATTTCCTCTATCCATTTCTGTGGGAACATCATTATCCCCACTGCATTTATGATTACCTCTATTATTTAAAACACTACCTGGCACAGAGTAACTAACAATTACTTACTGAATGAACAAATGACATCTTTCAATATCCTGGTTTGAATGTCCAATATGTAATGGACATTTTCACCTATATGTCCCACTGGAGTTTGAAATGTCTAACTTAAAAAAGTTTAACTTAAAAAAAAATCACTCAAGTCACGTATGTTTTAGCACCTCAAAGCAAATTCAGCATCTCATAAGCAACCTGGACTTTAAAATTAACATTCATTATTTCATTACTCCTTCTCTTGACCTTCATCCAACCATATGAAAATTCCATATAGTCTCTCTGGGCAATCACCATGTTTATTCAGGATCTCCATATCTTCTTCCCAGCTCTACTATAATGGCTTAACTGTTCTACCCACCCCTTGTCTGCCTTGGACCATATTCTTTTGTTTTTTAAGTTTATTTATTTTGAGAGAGAAAGAGAACCAGGGAGGGACAGAGAAGGAGGGAGAGAGAGAGCATCCCATGCAGGCTCCATGCTGTCAGCACAGAGCCCAACATGGGGCCGATCTCACGAATGTGAGATCATGACTTGTGAAATCGTGACACAAGCAGAAGTCGAGAGTTGGATGCTTAAGTGACTGAGCTAACCAGGCTCCCCTTTGCACCATATTCTTAAAAGTCATAATATTCATCAGTGGCTCCTCATAGCCTAATGCATTAAATGAAACTCAGCCTGGATGTCATGGCTCTCTATCTAAGGACCAAACCTATCTCCCCTAATTTCCCTCTCTTCCCCTAAAATACTCCCGTTGCAGATAACTTTCTTGCCTCCATGCCTTTGTTGGTGAGCTTCCCTCCAGCTAGAACATACATCAATCCACCCCCACCCTTCCCCCCTTCACTTAATGAAATCCAGTTAGTACCTGAAAACTAACTACCTCCATCTCTTTCCATAGTCTCTCGATCCAAATTGATCTATCAAAATGATGTAGCTGCAAAAGAACACCATCTGTAATTCTCTAAAAGTTAACATAATAGAGTTCTTTGTTGCTATAACTTCTCTCATGGCAGGGTATGTTCCTTGCAGATAGAAAATGGGCATTACTCATTATAGTACCTCCCAAAAGATCAATATAGATAAATTAATGGGTTTCAGTTAGCTTCTACTCCTCTCTCTGTGATATCCTCATTTAAGTGGTTTTTTTTGTTTTTTAATACAGCCTGTTTACTTAAAATTAAATCTTGATTAGTACTTTGACATTTATTTTATTTATCCCCATAACAACTCGGTTAAATACTTTTATTATACTTTAATCTACAAATGAGGAAATTGAGGGTTAGACTATTGTGGGATGAGGGAATACCGGAGCGCATTTCCAGGACACCAAATTCTACACTCTTTTTTATATTTCATCCTGCTGTTGACTCCCTCATGTTTATGGCTCCCCAATCCTCCAGCACCCTCAAAATATTTCACTTTGCACATCCTAACTTCCTTCTTCCGGGACCCACACTTACTTCTCCCTCACCAGATTTTTTCTAGCCCAAGGCCCGTTCCCCCAGTCCTGCATCCCAAACCCAAAACTCTGTACTCACGGCACACTAAACCTCCGAGTCAGAAACCCGCAACCGAAAAACAAAACTTAAATCCGGTAGCTTTGCAGCGTGCACGAAATCGGTCCAATCGCCCACAAGTTTACACGGCCCTTTAGATTGTGCGCCAATAGGAAGGCTATTCACACAGAGGCACGCCCCATTCCCGCTCTTCCTCGCTTCGCGTCTAACCGCGCAGAGATAGCCGGGAAATGTAGTTTTACTTCAGCACGCAGCTTCCCTGGTGGAGGATGTTAATGGCTTGCAACCCAGTTCATCCCAGTACTGGTAGTGTGGTGTTTGGGGTCAGAACGCACTAATTTTGGGCACCCCCAGTTTAAACTTGTTCAACTACTTTGTTTTCATAAAAAATCATGCAGAAACGCGATGCATAATCATGCAATGGATACAGGATTATTATGTGTTGCAATTTACAAGCTTATATCAAGGTGAAGATTCTAAGAATATAATTTCTCCTTCAATGACCTGGTGGCCTAGGGTCAAGATAGGACCTGTGGTTCAGTTTCTACCGTCAGAGAGTTCTGTATATAAATACTATTTTTATCAGCAGACACTGCTTCCTTTTCCTGAAAGATGTGAGAAACTGGCTTTAATAATGTAAGCTAATTCAAAACTCAATTGCAGTCTCATCTTTGCAGAAGAACAAACGGTAGGAGTAGGGGGAAAGGCACTTCAGCCTCTGAGCTGTCACTACTGCTATGAAAAAGCTGGGACTCTTTGCTGTATAAGACTTAAGGATGTCCAGAAGGAATTTGACATCTCCTAAATTTACTTTTTGCTGTCTTGTGATTTTTCTCTATTAGTTACACCAAAAATCAGTATTTTTGTGTCTCTTTTGGCCCTTACATTTTTTTATTATTTTATTTAATTTTAAAGTTTATTTTTTTATTTTGGGAGAGAGGGAGAGAATCCCAAGTAAGCTCTGCACGGTCAGCACAGAACTGGATGAGGGGCTCTCACAAACCGTGAGATGATGACCTGAGCCAAAATCAAGAGTTGGGTGCTCAATTGACTGAGCCACCCAGGTGCCCTCCCTTATATATATATTTTAAGCAAAATCATGGTGATCTTATCTTCAGACTGGTTCTTAAATACATATCATCCTATTAATTGCTACTCTGTGTCTCGTCACCTTTCACTTGGATTACTACAATAGGTTTCCAACTGGTGTTTTTCCCTTCTCCAATCCATTCTACAAAAGGTGATTATTTTTTTTAAAGCACATTTCTGGACATGTCATATTCCTGTTCATAAACTTTTGGTGACTCCCCAAAGAGTAGAGAATAAGTCCAGAGAGTGATATGGCATTCAAATACTGACATAACCTGATCCTACTTATCTCATTATATAATAAATAACTTATTTTCTGAATGTAGCATGGACTTCCCAGGTTTGGCTCATACCCTTCCTTTTATGTGGATTGATCTTTTCCATGAATCTTAACCTATAAAATCCCTACCAAGGCCAATACAAATACCATCTCCTTTATTAGAAGTAATCCCTTGTGCTTTGATATTCATTTAGCAATTTGTCATTGTATTTTGATAGCATAGCTTCTGTTCAAATGTCATCAGTCTTGAGCCCTTCTCTGACTACACTATCCCCCCTTACCACCCTTCCACTCCCTACCTTCTGTACTTTTTAAAAAGATCTCGGGGCGCCTGGGTGGCGCAGTCGGTTGAGCGTCCGACTTCAGCCAGGTCACGATCTCGCGGTCCGTGAGTTCGAGCCCCGCGTCGGGCTCTGGGCTGATGGCTCAGAGCCTGGAGCCTGTTTCCGATGCTGTGTCTCCCTTTCTCTCTGCCCCTCCCCCGTTCATGCTCTGTTTCTCTCTGTCCCAAAAATAAATAAAAAACGTTGAAAAAAAAAAAAATTTAAAAAGATCTTATCAGCACCTAAAATAATATATATTTGCTTGTGCTCATTATTTTGTCTCCCCTTGCCAGTAGAATGTAAGCTCTGTCCTTTTATTGTTGTTCATGTTATATATGCAGAATGAATCTAGGAGAGTGCCTGGCACATAGCAGATGCTCAAAAGTTGTTGCCAAATGAATGAATGCATATATAACATTCTTCTCCACAGGTGTGTTTCCTCTCTTTATTAGATTGCTCTTCTTCCATTCTACATCAAGGTTGAAGTGTCATCATTCATTCACATGTCAAAGGGTTATTCTCAACCCTCCCTCTCTCACAACCACCCAATGTCAGATTGATTTTTTTAAAAAAACACTCTGGTTGCAGAGGATCAATTAAGGACAATGCTTGAAGATCTGGGAGGCTGCCGTGGTAATTCACGGAAATGCCTAACTAAACAAGGGAGGCAAAAATGGAAATATGAAGAGGAAAATGGGAAATATTTAAAAGTTCCAATTGACTGGGTGGCTCAGTAGGTTAAGCATCTGACTTCAGCTCAGGTCGTGAACTCGCAGTTTGTGGGTTCGAGCCCCATGTCAGGCTCTGTGCTAACAGCTCAGAACCTGGAGCCTCCTTCAGATTCTGTGTCTCCCTCTCTCTCTGTTTCTCTCTCTCTCTCTCTCTCTCTCTCTCTCTCTCTCTCTCTCTTTCTCTCTCTCTCAAAAATAAATAAAGATTAAAAAAAAAAGTTCCAGGGTGCCTGGGTGGCTCAGTTGGTTAAGCGTCTGACTTCAGGTCAGGTCATGATCTCCCAGTTTGTGAGTTTGAGCCCCGCGTCAGGCTCTGTGCTGAGAGCTCAGAGCCTAGAGCCTGCTCCAGAGTCTGTCTCCCTTTCTCTTTCTGCCCCTCCCCTGCTCGCACTCTGTCTCTCTCTCTCTCAAGAAAATAAATAAACATTTTTTTAAAAGTTCCAATCAACTGGATCCAGGACAGGGAGATTAGCTGGAGTAGGTGACATTAATCAGAGTGGGAAATACAAGGGACCTAGCTGGCTCAGTCGGTAGACAGTGTGACTCTTGTTCTCGGAGTTGTGAGATTGAGCCCCACGTTGGATGCAGAGATTAGTTAAAAATAAAATCTTAAAAAAGAATGGAAAATACAAGAGGAAGAGTATATATGAATATATATGGAGGCTATGAGAAAGGCAAATCTGAGAAACTCTTACTTGGTATATTCTCCCACCCTGGGACTTTACTTTCCTACTCAGTTTAATTCTGTGGTGCATAACATTGTTACTGCCGGCAATCTCATCTCTTTGTCTTTCTGTTGTAATGGCACTACACTTTATTGTATTTATTTATTTATTTATTTATTTATTTATTTAGGCTAATGTGGGGCTTGAACTCACTGACACTGAGATCAAGACAGGAGCTGAGACCAAGAGTCAGATGTTTAACCCACCACCAAGTTTCCACCCAGGTGCCCCAATCCCTGTACTTTAGATTATTCTTACCTTTTGCCTTCTATGTGTGCTCCTGGGGAACAGTCTCCCATTTATGGGAAATGATATCACCATAAAGTTATGGTCTCTAACCTTAGTGAAACCCTCAGAAGTGAAGAGCAACACTTCTCAAGAAATATTTGCTCTTTCTCCTTATTTCCACAGGAGCCATTTTGGGTATTCACAATTTGCTTTAAACCCTTAAGGGAGCCCTCCCAGTATCTTTGTCTTTCTTTCCCAAGGTAATCAACTGCCTTAACTTCGTGCCTTCTCACCCGCTTACTTACCATCACTGTACTTGTATTTACCTCTTTTCCTCTGCTTCAGAGGAACGGGTGTCCCTGCTCTTATCATGCTCATTTCTTTTGCTTCTTTAGGGACTTTGGTTTTTCTCTTACTATCTTCAGCCTCCAATTCTCCATTAGTTCTTCCTTCTCAGCACTGAGGCCCACTCATGTATACTAGCTTGTGAAGATATTCTTTGGTTCTCCTTCAGTAACTTCCATGTTTCCATACCCAACCTTTCCTCCACAGCCAAGGACATTGAGTCCATGCTTGGCTCCTTTTCTTCATCTCCCATTCACTTCCCAACTCACTCAAAACTGGATTTTGACTCCATAACTTTATTGAAATTGCTCTATGATCTATTAATTGCTAAACTGAATGATCACACCTTGTCGTATCTCATTCTTTCTGGCATTTTATACTGTTGCAAATTTTCACCTTTTCTTCAAATTTTACTTTCTTGACAACTATGAAAACCCTCTCAAATCACTCTCACCATTCATTCTTAGCATCACATGCTGGTTTTTCTTTTTATGGTGAAAGAACTATTACCTTCCTGGAAAAATTAACTTTTATTAGCTCAACACAGATAACTGAAAAGTAAACTTCTGGTTTCTCTTATTTGTGTAAGAACCATGGACTTCATAACAATAATACATATCAAAGTAAGAATAAATTGAACTGAAGCATGCCTTTGGTATGCTTCCCATCCTCATTTAATGCTAAATTTAAGAAATAATAGCTTTTGCCCTCTGAGAAATCACAGAAAAATAGACAATGCACATACAAACACACTAAAGGAAATAGGAGTACTTAAAAACAATGTACCTGTCCAGGGAGCCTACACCAGGAAAACAAATAAATAACCAGTACCCATGTTTTAATTTTGAAAAATCACAGGGCAGAGAGAAGATAGAAGACTGACATTTATCATTTCCTTCTAGTTTATTATTTGTATTTTTATTGTCATGTGTATGTTGGTACACAGTAGTGAACAAGGTCTGTGTTATCTGTCCTCTATGAAGGCATCTGCGACATAGAAAATTATTGATAAAGTCCTTGACATAAATTTGAGTGAATCCAAACCAAATATGAGAAAATACCTCACCTAGTTTTTTTTGTTTGGTTTGTTTGTTTGTTTGGAATATGGCATTTGACTCTGTTCTTGAATTCACCCAGTTTGTTAAGGTAGAAGCTCTTGATACGTTACTTTACAAATTATGCAAATATTTTGGCAAACACAGATTTAGAGATTCAAATGAGATTCAAATGATTAAAGTTAAAAAAAAACTTTAATGTTTGTTTAATTTTGAGAGAGAGAGAGAGAGCGCACAAGTTGGGGAGAGGCAGAGAGAGAGAGAGAGGGAGACACAGAATCCGAAGCGGGCTCCAGGCCAGAGCCCGACATGGGACTCGAACTCACAAGCTGTGAGATCATGACCTGAGCAGAAGCTGGATGTTTAACCGACTGAGCCACCCAGGGGCCCCTAAAATGTTTCTTCTTCCTTTACCATAACATTAATAAGGAGATAATCATTTGAAATATTGCATTTAAAAATCTTTTAGATCATTTTGCCTACCAGAGCCATTGAAAGTGATATAAAACAGAGCCTTGTATGTTATTTCCAATTCTTATGAAATGCTGCCATGCATTATTGAATTAATCCTTTCCTTTATAACTTCCTTTTATATATCTTAATGTTTAAATGAAATATCTTTCAGTCTCTATGTTCAAAATTCTGGTATAAATGTAGCCTCTATTTTATTTTTAAAGGATTTTCTTTTCTTTTTTTAAAATGTTTATTCTTGAGAGAGAGAGAGAGGCAGAGAGCAAACAGGGGAGGAGCAGAGAGAGGAAGACAGAATCCCAAGAAGGTTCCATGCTGTCAGCATGAAGCCCCATGTGGGGCTCAAACTCACAAACTGTGAGATTATGACCTGAGCTGAAACCAAGAGTTGGATGCTTAACTGACTGAGCCACCGATGTGCCCCTACATGTAGCCTCTTAACCAAAGTTCTTCTATATGTGATTTCTTTTTCTTCTCCTAGAATATAATTTCTTCTCCTAGAATACATACTAATTAAATTTTATTATTGGCTTCACTACTGCCTTAGAGTTCCACAGTTTTTGAAAAAATTTCAAACTTTGACGTATTCTTCATATGTAATTGATGATTTTTATTTTATCTCTTCTTCAATACTAGTGAAAATATGTGCACCTAAAATGCAGGTCTACAGAAATTACTTGTAAATTATCACTATTTTCCTCCCTTAATTAAGGTATCAACAACTACTTTCCAATCAGATTATTTGAACATTCATAGTCTATGTCTATCTTCCCTCAAAGTACCCACAGCTTGTTTGCCCGAGATATTAGCATTATTTATTTGAATATGACTTATATTTATATGACCTTTAATGGATTCTTAATCATCTATTCTTTTGTACTCAGCAGATAATGGATTGTTGTAAGGCAAGGCACAAGATTATCAATAAATTTAGGTGCACTGTAAATTGTTCTGTTCAGCAGTAAAACCATGTATATCCTTCAAAGAACACCTTGTAATTGCTTCTAAAATAATATAATTTGTGGCACCTGACTGACTTAGTTGGTAGAGCACACAACTCTTGATCTCAGGGTTGTGAGTTTGAGCCCCATGTTGGGGGGTACACTTGTTCTTCCCCACTTGTCTCTCTCTCTCTCTCTCAAAAGCAAATAAACATTTAAAAAAATTTAATAGAAGCATTTTAAATCATAGCTTTTCAACCTTTAGAGTTCATAAAAATTGAATCTCTTCCTCCTACACTGATTTGTCCTTGTGGACTACTTAGAGTCTGTCTGCTCAAAACCCATGTAAAAATGTGTCTTTTTAAAAAATGTTTATTTTTGAGAGACAGACAGAGAGAGAGACAGAGAGAGTGCGCAAGCCTGGATGAGGGAGGGGCAGAGAGAGGGAGACACAGAATCTGAAGCAGGCTCCAGGTTCTGAGTTATCAGCACAGAGCTTGATGCCGAGCTCGAACTCATGGACTGTGACATCATCAGTCCCCAAAGTGTGGTCAACAGATCCTTATTTGTCCTCAGGCCAATGTTGGTCCCTGAAGTATCTTCTGAAGGTCTTGAAGTCAAAATTATTTTCATATTAACATTAAAATGCTATTTGCCTTCTTTTTTTATTAAAAAAATTTTTAATGTTTTATTTAGAGAGAGAGGGAGAGAGAGAGAGAGAGAGACAGACAGACAGACAGACAGACAGCGGGGGGGGGGGGGCGGGGAGAGAGAGGGAGAGAAAGAGAATTCCAACCGGACTCCACACTTATCAGCACTGAGCCCGATGCAGGGCCCAAACTCATGAACTGTGAAATCATTACCTGGGCTGAAGTCGGATTCTCAACCGACTGAGCCACCCAGGCACCCTGTTTTTGTTTGTTTTGTTTTGTTTTGTTTTGTTTTTGCCATTGACATTTGCACTGCAAAAGCAGTGGTGGCTAAAACTACTGGTTCCTCAGCATGAATCATGGCAGTAACACCAAACTGTACTTGTAGTCATTGTTTTCACGACACACACACTAATGGTTTAAGAAGAAAAAAAGCCAGTTTCATTTAAATATGCCCATGATGGGGGTGTGGGGGTGGCTCAGTCGGATGAGTGCCCGACTCTTGATTTTGGCTCAGGTTTATCAGTTCCAGCCCTACATCAGGCTCTGTGCTGACAGTGTGGAGCCTGCTGGGATTCTCTCTCTCCCTCTCTCTCCCTTCCTCTCCCCCATGCTCTCTCTCTCTCTCTCTCTCTTTTTCTGTCTAAATAAACTTAAAAAAAAAAGAATGCCCATGATGAAGCAGTAAAAATGATTAGTTTTAGTAAACCGTGACTCTTGAACATGTTTTTTTAATAGTCTATGTGATGAAGTAGGAAGTACACATAAAGAAAGCAGTTCTACTACGTACAGAAGCAGGAAGGTTTTCTCAAGGAGAAGCACTTATGAGCTTAATTAGTCACATTTTTCATGTAACACCAGAAGGCCAAACAGATAAACCATGGCTATTTAGATCTAGGTAGTTGACAGACATTTTCTTGAAAATGAACAATGTGAGCCCATTTATTCAGTGGAAACAACTGATGGTATTTGTTGACAATGAAAATCTGAGCTATAAGTGAAAATCATTATTTTGGAAAACTTGTTTCTGTTACTCTGAGTTTGACAGCCTCTCAATTTTCTGAGAACATCAATGGTAATATTGCTATGATTTTTTTATATTATATAATTATGTGCATCAACATTAGGAAGATCTATATAACTCAGTTATAATATTGAAATAATATTATCAAAATGACCAATGCATGATGTTACAAAATCATGACTGAGTAAAAAATCCATTCAAGGACAATGTTGACTACCATTTTCATGTAACAGAGTACAAAAAGTTCATTGATAAAGTTTTAGATTCCATATTGCTAACCTTTAAGAAATTACAATTATCAGGGTGCCTGGGTGGCTCAGTTGGTTGACTCTTGATTTTGGCTCAGGTCATGATCTCACAGTTTGTGGAATTGAGCCCTGCATTGGGTCTGCACTGAGTGTGGACCCTGCTTGGGATTCCCACTCTCTCTCTCCCCACCTCCCCCACCCCTCTCCCCTGCTTGCGTGCTCTCTCTAAAATGAAAAAAAAAAAAAGGAAAAAGTAATTACAATTATCTGAAAGGGCTAAATATTGAAAAAATACTATTTCCTTTCCAACTATATATCTGTGTGATGCTGGATTTTTTCCCATATATTTCAACCCAAACAATATATCCCAAAAGATTTAATACAGAAACAGGTATGAGAATCCAGCTTGGTCTTACTAAGCCAAACATTAAAAAGTTTTTCAAAAAATGTAAACTCAAGCTACTTTTATCACTAAATTCTTTTTAGAAAAAAAATATTATATATATATATATATATTAACATGTGTGATGGTTAATTTTATGTGTCACCTTGGAGGGGTTTTTTTGGATGAGGTTAACATTTAATCAATAAACTCTGAGTCAAGCAGATTTTTCTTCATAGTGGGTGGGTCTCATTTAATCAGCTGAAAGCTTGAATAGAACACAAATCCAGCCTCCCCAAGCTAGATGGAATTCTCCTGCAAAGCGCCTTCAGAATTTATCTGAACCATCTTCTTTCTTGGGTTTCCAGCCTGCTAGTCATTGGAGTGGAACATCAACTTTCCTAAGACTCCAGCCTGCTAGCCGACACTGCAGATTTTGGACTTGCCGGCCTCCATAATTGTGTGAGCTAATTCCTCATTTTCTCTCTCTCTATCTCTCTCCATTCTATTGGTCTTGTTTCTCTGGAGAAAGCTGATTAATACAACATGTAAGGGGTTTATTATTTATTATTATTATTATTATTATTATTATTATTTTTAATAGTCTACTTACTTAGAGAGAGAGTGCTCACATGTGAGATGGGGGAGAGAAGGAGAAAGAGGGAATCCCAAGCAGGCTCCATACTGTCAGTGCAGAGCCTGACACAGGGCTCGATCCCACAAACTGCGAGATCATGACCTAACCTGAGATCAAGAGTCAGATGCTTAACTAACTGAGCTACCTAGGTGCCTGGTTCTCAATAATTTTTAAGAGTACAAAATGGTCCCGAGACCAAAAAGTTTGAGAACCACTGGTAGAAAGTATATTTGAAATGAAATAGCCTTTCCTTACAAATTTAGTAATTTTTAATTTTGGCTCTCAGCAATTTGCCTTCCTTCAATTAGTCTGAATTTATGAAGTTTTATTACGTTTTTTAATAAATTCAGAGATCACAGCCTAGCTAGATGATTGTCAGAGTTGGATATTCATTTTATCCTATTCTAGCACCAAGGACAGCAAATTTTGTATAAAACATAATTTTTTAATATTATTTAATTTTTTCTCAAAAGTTTTTAAGAATAGCTTAACTACTGAAAACAGCACCTGTAAACTACAGCTATACCTAACTGTTCTTCCCTGAGACCCAAGCACTATTGACAGTCAATATTAACATACTACGTGCAGAAAGCCCTCATTAGAGCTGATTAACCACGGGCAAAGTAATGTTGAAAAAGAAAACCAAAGATGGAGGCATCACAATTCCAGAATTCAAGCTATATTATAAAGCTGTAGTCATCAAGACAGTATGGTACTGGCACAAAAAAACAGACAAATAGATCAATGGAACAGAATAGAGAACACAGAAATGGATCCACAAACATATGGGCAACTAATCTTTGACAAAGCCGGAAAGAATATCCAATGGAATAAAGACAGTGTCTTCACCAAGTGGTGTTGGGAGAACTGGACAGCGACATGCAGAAAAATGAACCTGGACCACTTTGTTACACCATACACAAAAATAAACTCAAAGTGGATGAAAGAGCTAAAACGTAAAACAGGAAGCCATCAAAATCCTATAGGAGAAAACAGGCAACAACCTCTTGCAGCTTGGCCGCAGCAACTTCTTGCTTGACATGTCTCCAGAGGCAAGGGAAACAAAAGCAAAAATGAACTTCTGGGACCTCATCAAGAGAAATAGCTTCTGCATAGTGAAGGAAACAATCAGCAAAACTAAAGTTTTAGTTTAGCAAAACTAAAAGGCAACTGAGAGAATGGGAAAAGATATTTGCAAATGAGATATCAGATAAAGGGTGAGTATCCAAAATCTATAAAGAATTGTCAAACTCAACACCCAGAAAACAAATAGTCCAGTGAAGAAATGGGCAAAAACCATGAATAGACATTTTTTCAAAGAAGACATCCAGATGGCTAACAGACACATGAAAAAATGCTCAACATCTTATCATCAGGGAAATACAAATGAAAACCACAATGAGATACCGCCTCACACCTGTCAGAATGGCTAAAATTAACAACTCAGGAAACAACCGATATTGGTGAGGATGCAGAGAAAGAGGAACCCTTTTGCACTGTTGGTGGGAATGCAAACTGGTGCAGTCACTCTGGAAAATAGTATGGAGGTGCCTCAAAAAATTAAAAACAGAACTACCCTACGACCCAGCAATTGCACTACTAGGTATTTATCCAAAGAATACAAAAATGCTGATTTGAAGGGACACATGTACTCCAATGTTTATGGCAGCACTATCGACAGTAGCCAAAGTATGGAAAGAGCCTTTGTTATGTAACATCGACTGATGAATGGATAAAGAAGACACACACACACACACGATGGAATATTACTTGATGATCAAAAAGAATGGAATGAAATCTTGACATTTGCAACAATGTGGATGGAACTAGAGTGTATTATGTTAAGCAAAATAAGTCAGAGAAAGACAAATATACAATTTCACTCATGTGGAATTTAAGAAACAAAACAGATGAATATAGGGAAAGGGAAGCAAAAATAAGATAGAAACAGAGAGGGAAACAAACCATAAGAAACTTTTACAATAGTGATTCTCAAAGGGATGGGTATGAGGGGTGAGGGTGGGTGATACTCCTGGAGGGGAGGATTAGAATCTCATGTGGGTAAAACTGGATAAGTTTTTTCCATCCCCAGTAGAGATATTCACTGTGTTTCTCTTATAGACTCACTGCTAAAGTGACTGCTACAGATTTTTCAGGCATATTAAGGCAAATAAATGATTGAGGATAATCACTGAATGAATTTAAATACTAGGGAGACAGTTTAAAGTACTAGGTAAGTATACCTTGAAAGATCAAAAGTAAGAGAAACAAAGCTTTTAGGAGTTTGTGTTTATTCTGAGGATCAATCAAGGCTTTGCTGCTCTGTTAGTAATTCAAAAGCAAAACAATTATACTTTAATTTACATATTTAATGATTATTTCCGTGTTACTTGGTTTACTTAGAATTTCATTATTTCTGTTGTGAGTAATGTGGATTTTCAGATTTAAATAGTAAAAATTTGATTTTTAAATCAGATTTTATTGTGACTCATTATAATTGTGTGTGACGAATCACACTTTTCTCTACATCTCTATATCCCTTTGCAATGTGCAATGTGCAATTGTTCTTCCCATCAAGATATGTAGTCCATTTCACCACCTTCTCGAATCTGGACTGGCCTTATGATCTGCCTTGGCCAACAGAATATGACAGAAGTGATCTTGTACATTTTGGATCCTAGGACTTAGGCCTAGGCTTCCATTCTCACACTCCCGGAATGTTAAGACCATGTTATGAAGAAACACAGTCTATCCTATCGAGGATGAGAAGTCATGTGGAGAACTGAGGCTTCCCAGCCAACATCCAGCACCAACTGCCAGATATGTGATGAGGCCATAGTGGATCCTCCAACTCCAGTTAAGCTGTCAGACGCCTGTAGCTGCAGAAGTGATCCCAGGGGAACCATGAAAACACCGGATTGCCAACCCACAGAATTGCAGTAATAGTTTTCATTTTTAGCCACTAAGTTTTTTTAGCCATTAAGTTTTGGGGTAGTTTGTTACATAACAAAGGCTAACTGAAACAAATGTTTGTGTATGGGTTTGAGGCTGGTGGGTGTAGTAACTGGGCATTAACTTTTACGGATACTATAAACAAATGATGGGATATCATATATGCCACACCTTAGTAGAGTCTTAAAATTTGTTATATGTAAATGTAGATGAGGCAATGAAACACAAAGTAAATTTATTGGGTGAATCCACCCACTCATTCAACAGATACTTATTTAACAGATGTTTATTGCATACCTTCTATACACCAAGCACCATTCTAGGAATTGGGGCTACAGTGGTCAATACAACAGACTTGCACCTACCTTCGTATAGTTTACAGCCTGAGGAAGAATGGCAATGAAGAAATTCCAAAAAGTTTGATAAGGAAGTACAGGTTGCTGTTGGGTAAATGACGCTAGAGGGTTAAGGAAAGCTTTCCAGAGGAAGTCATATTTAAACTGATATATGAAAGATGAGTAGGTCAGAAAGGGGATATATGAAATTGTGGGTGGGGTCAGGAGAGTACAAACGTGTTCCAGACAGAGGAAACATTATCTGTGGAGGCTCAGAGATGAGAGAAGGCACAGTGCATTAAAGCCACCACAAAGCTTGGGAGTAAGGTGGCAAATAAGAAAGGAGTTTGGAATCGTTGAGTTTGGAGATGAGGGGACAAGGTGTATTCTGGATTTTAGACAAAGCAATCTGACAACTGAATGGAATGGGATTTGAGAGGGGGGTAAGAACTGAGCTATCATAGTTCAGGTGAGAGAGAACTTAAGATAGTGATACGTGAGGATGAAGATACATGGGTGGGTTTAAGATTTTTAGGTGAATCTCTAGACAGACTTGACACCCAATAGTACATAGTAAGGGAGGAGTTAAGGATTAGCTCTAGATTTCTGGCTCAGGCAACTGAGTAGGTGAAGTCATTCACGGAAACAGGAAACACTGAAAAAACAGTAGGTACTTGAATTGACGACATGGGGTTGTCTCGCAGGTAGCTAGATGTATTGGTTTCGAAATCAAGAGAAAAACCTTGTCTGAAAATACAGTTTTGGGAGTTATCAACCACAGTTGGTAATTCAGGTCCTGGGGTAGCCGAGATTGCACAGGGAGTATGAAAAAAAGCCCTGGAAAGGAAGTCTTCCTTACAATAAATATTTAATACTCGAACTACCTTTTCAGTTTCTTCTTTAGTTCTTTCTACGTTATTTTCCACAATTTGGAGTAAGTGGAGATGTACACTGGCACAGAAACTTTTGACAAGCAGGATCAGAAGGTTTGCCAGTCTTTACAGCGTATTGAGAAAAGTTTACGAAGCGTGTGGTAGTAAAGTGCTTGCTGTTGAGATGACTTGGGGTTGTCAATTGCTGGAAAAGGAAGGTCAAGAGCGGTGTCTTCCACGAAAAGCAATTCCTAGACGGTGACTAAGGCCGGCTGGCAGGATTTGGGGGACAGATTCGATCCGAACCTGTTGTCACGGAGATGAGGCGGCTATGGAGTGGCCAAGGGAGATTATTTGGAAGAGATACTAACAGTCAAAATACTAAAGAAAGAGCCAGATGCTGAAAAAGCTGATTATATGGAAAAAGACAGGTACGTTAAAACAAGCCGCGATGCCAGGACAGCCAGATAGGCTCGCGGAAAGCAGGTCGAGTTTGTTTCCGTGTCATTTATACACAAAGGGGAACAGAACCCTCCTCACCGGAAGCAGAACCTCTGCCCTCTGGGGCATTACACATTCCTCCGCGCCGGAAGAGTGCGCCCCTCCTGAGCCCTGACTGCTTTCTCCCCGCCAGTATCTTTCCTGAGGTGAGCTCGTGCGACCTCAGGGGTGTGCCGCTGAAAGTCGTCGGACAGCGCGGAATTTCCGCAGACAAGAAACCACACCGGATTGCCGGCAAAGGGAGGAAGAAGAAGGGCGAAACGACGAGGCTTCGCGTTGCTGCGGAGGGATTCTGTTTCTGTGGTGGCGGAGGGATTTGACAGTACATTAACTTCCGGAAAAGTCCTGACCCAGAGAGGAAAAACCCCGAAGGAAACAATAACAAACGAGAAGAGGAAGCGATTGTGGGGTTCCTGTGTTGAGCGGTTCTTGCCCGACAAGATGAGCTTCGGCCCCTGTCAGGAGACGTGAGAGAGTTCGGTGGGCTTCAGTGAGCCTTTCTCCACCTGTTCCCCCACGGGGACCCCCCCCCCCGGTATTGCCATGGCAGGCGTGGGGCCGGGGGGCTATGCGGCGGAGTTCGTGCCCCCACCGGAGTGCCCAGTCTTTGAGCCCAGCTGGGAGGAGTTCACAGACCCGCTCAGCTTTATCGGCCGCATCCGGCCTCTGGCGGAGAAAACCGGCATCTGCAAAATCCGACCGCCCAAGGTACCGGAGTCCCGAGGAGAAAGGGAAGGGAGAGTGCTTTAGCTTTACTTTTTCAGTCCTTCTGTCCTTTCATACTTACTGTCTCTCATTTCTCAACAGCTAGAAGCTAAGTTTGTAGATGTTCTTGCCTTGGTTTCTTTTGCAGTCTTAACGTAGGAAGGTCTGAGCCTGCGAGTGGTGTCCCAGGGGCCTTTCCGCCTAGAACTTGGGAACTGGTAGTTTTCTTGTTTGACTGTAGGCAGGGGTAACAAAAGACTTCAGGCCTTTCGTTGGTCAGGAAGGTGTTTGAAGTTTATGACATGGCATGTCTTATCCTCATGTACTGTACTCTGTTCTTATGGTGCTATAGTAAAAATTGCCTTTGAATTGGTTATTTCTTTAACCAAGTCCTATTAATGCTTAACTTATTAAATATTTGGAGGCCTCATCTCAAGGCTAAGGTTTCTTAAACGGTAATCTGAGATGTAGTTGTCCCCTAGGATGATATTACCAAACAAGAGCCCTAGACTCTGTTGTCGCACTGAAAGAGTCTTCCCAGGGGAGGAGAAGGAGCAGCATTTATTACAGAATTTTGAGGTTTAAGAGGAATTGGTCAGTAATAGATGTGGAAGAAAACGTTGGATCTTTTGACATAGGAACCAAGGTTCAAAGATTTATCAATTGCAGTTACTGCAAATAACTGTTTGCCTATAGTTTTTTTTATAATTCTCAATCTTTAAAGTAAGGAAAGCAGGTACTCCCCTTTGGGGGGAATTAGTGCCCCAAGAGGTTGAGTGATTTGCTCAAGGTCAGAAGCTTTTTTTTCTTTACCCATAAGACCAACGTTTTCCAAATGATGTTCTTGGTCCACCTGCGCCAGGCTCAACCAGATGCTTGTTAAAATGCACATCTCTAGGCCTCATTCCCAGACTAGAATCAGTTTCTGGATGTGGAAGTTCTAGAACGTGTTTTTCTAGCAAGTCCTCTAGCAACTTAATGCACATTTAAATTTGAACTGTTGCCTTCGGTGCTTCTTAAAGGGACACTCTATGTTTTGTCTACTAGTTATAAGAATAAAAGATGAAGTACTTTTATGCGTGTTGCATTTGAAAAGTGTCTGTTCTCACCACAGACTACCACAGTAGTGTGTGCACATAGAGAATAAAGAGTTTAAGATGGGGGGGGGGGAGGAGGAGGAGGGATTTAGATAATAAACCTACAGATTATTTCACTTAATATTCTTTGAAGCCCTAGGAGGTAAATAACGTCTTGTTTTATAGGTGAGACAGGTCTGAATAAGTTACATAACTTATTAAATATATGATCTTGGGCATGTGGCAAAATAGATTTTGAACCTAGATCAGTCTGATTCTGAAACCCAGACATGCTACTAAACCTGTTTATGCTTAATGAATTTGATTAAGGTTTATAGACTATCAATCACAAGCAAAGGATTAAAAGCTATTGCTATGATCAATGATGGGCATTACCTTCCTCCAAAAACTTCATTTAACTGTTTACCTATCAAAATTACCTAATACTAGCAAAACTTTAAGCACTGAAATTTTTCTCAAACAACCATATTTTCATCTACTTTGTTGCCATTTATGAATTAGAAATTTTATTCAGGGTTCCTTTAGGTAAAAAAAAAAATACATGTTTTTTATTACTAAAAAAAAAAGAAATAATATATCATCTCTTTGTATGTCGTATTATTACTAAAAATAAAATCTTGTTTGCAAGCAGAATTTAATTTCTATATTGGTGGATTTCTTTAGTTTCCAAGGTAAGAAAAAAATACTTGACTACTTCTCATATTTTTAAGTAGATTTACTCTTATTTAGGCCAAATCAAAGTATTTTTTATAGAACCCTGCTCAAATTGTGCTATCTCATTTCAGTTACACCACAACTCCAATCAGGAATTGTGCTTGTTCTGTGGATTTGCTTACTTTTTTTTTTTTTTTTTTTTTTTAATATTTGGGTGCCGAGAAACCAGGCTTTGAACAAAACATTTATGTAACATAACATAGACTGTAAAGTGCTGTGTCACATTACACATGAATAAAAAAAAGATATCCAATTATATAAGTACTTTAAAAATGATTTTTTAATCTTTTACCCTTTTTAGTTTCTTTCAAATTCTGTTTTCTTTTTAATTTGGTAAATTTAGATGTTTATTAGACACTGTGTTGTGATACATGAGCTCACTGCATTCCGCTTGAGTAATTGGGGAAAGCATAATATTGGGTTATAGAGTGGGATTGTTGAAATTTGAGGAGGGTTTATAGATAAAGTAATTTTAAAATTAGAATATGATAGATAAGTGATTGGAGGTAAGTAATATTAAAATTATATCACCTAAAGAATGTTACTCTTTCTGTTTCTACAGTGAAAAAGGCTTAAAGTTGACCTGCTGTCATCATGATTTGTGGCTACTCATCCTTTAAATTAAGGGAATAAATAATAGATTCTTTCTTTATATATCAGTATGTTTAAAAAAAAAATCTTTCTCTTTAGGATTGGCAACCTCCATTTGCATGTGAAGTAAAAAGCTTTCGTTTCACTCCCAGAGTCCAGCGCCTGAATGAACTTGAGGTGGGTGTTGTGTCACCATTTCTGCCTCCTGATTCATTGTTTATGTCAGGGCTCCAGTAGAGAACTTTGAGAAGCTTATGTACCAGGGCTCAGAATTAATGTTAATTGAGATTGAATGGAAGGAAGTTTCTGATAAAAACACATCATAAAAAGTAGTTGTTATAGTTTTTCCACTTAAATGGGATTATGGGAAGCTATTTTTTTTTTTTTTTATTACAGGAAACTGTGTTTTTCATAGTGGAAATATCCAGTACTTACCTGCAGAGACCTGGAATTCTCAAGTTCTGTTTCCTTTGGCACTTACTATTCTATGAAAATTTTATGTTAATGTTGGAAGATTCTGTTTCTTGAGGTCTTTGGAAAGTAGGTTTTAAAATTTTATCAAAGGTTTTCAAAGGTTATATTTGGCTTTAACAGAACTTTTCCAGGACTCTTAATCTGATTTATTAAGATTTCCCTTTAAATATTATTTGTCTCTTTTATGTTTTCTAAATTGAAGTCTATTTAAATATTATTATTTTTCCTGTCTGCTGGATTATCAGAAGATACTTTGGTGTGGTAGAAAACTGTTTCAGAGTACAAAAGAGAATTCTTAGCTGAGGTTTAATATGTCATAGTAAGGTGGTTTTTTTCCCTTGATGTTTCTGAAACATTTATTTTCTGAGATTTTAATACTTTTTTTCCCTTTAAGTTTCTTGTAATTAGATACTTGATGAAGGATCTTAATATCAGTGGGGTAGAAAGTTAGTGTACCTGAGGTATATATAGTTTATACAGATGAAATGATAGAATGCTTAGAATAATCCGATTTACTACATTTTCTGTTTAGCTTAGTTAAGCCAACTCTTAGAAAGAAATTTCTTTGGTTGATAAAATATGAGAGCATTTCTCATAATTAGAGTGACTTTTTTGCCTTAGTGAATAAAGTTTATTAGTAGTATTTTCTCTCTTTATTATTGTCTTATTTTACAGGGTTGGACTAAGTGATACGAATTTCTTTAGAGAGATGAGTACCTCTGTTAAGTAAAGCTCATTTATTTTCAACCATAACTTAATTCCTATTTCTGGTTTATGTTTTTTAATAATCTTAGGCAATGACCAGAGTGAGACTGGACTTCTTGGATCAGTTAGCAAAATTTTGGGAGCTCCAAGGATCTACCTTGAAGATTCCAGTGGTGGAGAGAAAAATCCTGGATCTGTATGCTTTGAGCAAGGTGAGGCTTGTACTTGGTTTAGAAATTGGAGCAGAGCCTAGTGAATCTGTGAAATTAGAAATTTCCAATAAACTTTATGGAAAACATTGTTTACTATGTGGGATTTGTTTGACAATGAAATGCAAGCATGAATAAATGTAAATGACAGATTCGGAAGTTACCTTTAAAATTATTTCATAATTTGTTATGAGATTTAACATATTTAATGATTCATACTAGTAGACTCTGATAAACATTATACAAAAGAAATGATGCCAATCTATTAATAGTATCTTGTGTTGAGGGTACGATGTCTTATGTTGAGCTTGCCATTTTTATTCTACTTCTGAATTGAAAATTTGTTAAAGAGATTCATTTGCTCACCATTCTTGAGTGTGGTACATATCAGTTGTATTAATACCTATAAGTAGTGTTAACTGAAGCCAGCATTATCCAGAATGAATAAGAGCTTGAAAACTTAAGAGTGAAGAGTTTAGACTGATTTTTACCTAAACTTATGTTAATTTTGTAACATTATATTTCCTAATGTGAAAAGAACTGACTGACCTGCAAGAGCATTTGAATTACCTTGAAAACCTGTTTTGTTAATATAATAAAATGTATGATTGTTCTGACTTGTGAGTAAAGACAGCTTGATTATCTGAGGAATTTTGCAAAACATCTATTTTTGAGTGGTCTTTCATGTCTTTGATGTACTGTGTTGAAATAAAAAGTTACTCAAGTTACAGAGTTAATTTTGGAGATTTCACTATCAAGGAAAAATGAGACAAACATACTTAAATTATTTTTTGTGGGCATCTGGGTGGCTCAGTCAGTTAAGTGTCTGACTCTTGATTTCAGCTCAGGTCACGATCTCAAGGTTCATGAGATGCAGCCCTGGGTCAGGCTCTGCACTGACAGCAGCATGGAGCCTGCTTGGGATTCTCTCTCTGTGTTCTTCCCCTGCTTATGCTCACTCTTTTCTCTCACAATAAATAAACATCAAAAAAAAACCAAACATTTTTTGTAACACATTTTTTTAAGGCAACAAATTTATGATTTTTTGAGAGAGAGAGAGAGAGAGAGAGAGTGCCCATGCACACACTTGAGGGAGGGGCGGAGGGAGACGGAGAAGGGGAGAGTGAGAGAAAGAGAATCTTAAGTGGGTTCCACTCTTATTGCAGAGCCTGACACAGGTCTTGATCCCAGGACCTCAGGATCACTACCTGAGCCTAAATCAGGAGTTGGACATTCAACCAACTGAGCCACCCAGGCACCCCGTAATGCATTTTAAATTTAGTGTCAGGTTAGAATGCTCTAAAAATTCTGGGATGTGTAGTCTTATGCTAAAATATGGTTATAGGCTTCTTTCATCTGATAAAGTTTAGTACTGATATCAATAATTGAACACCATCCTGAGAATTATCTAGTATAGTTGTATGAAAATTGATGATACCAAAGAGCAAAGTATATGTGAATATGAGGGATGAGTTTGTGTCTTGTAGGGAACCATTAGGATAAAAATTTAGTTTTAAGGGTGCGCCTGGGTGGCTCAGTCAGTTAAGCATCTGACTTCGGCTCAGGTCATGATCTCATGGTTTGTGAGTTCAAGCCCCGTGTCAGGCTCTGTGCTGACAGCTCGGAGCCTGGAACTTGCTTTGGATTCTGTGTCTTCCTTTCTCTCTACCTCTCCTGCTCCTGCTCTGTCTCTCTCACTCTCTCTCGAAAATAAATAAACAAAAGTCTTTATTAAAAAATTTTAAGAATTTTTTCTTTTTTACATTTTTATTCAGTGAAAGCTTAATAAGTTTTGCTATGTGATGCTGTTTAAAGTTCTGAATATGTTTGGTTCAATTTAGATAGTTTATTTTTAAAAAAATTTTTTTTTTAACGTTTATTTATTTTTGAGACTGAGAGAGACAGAGCATGAACAGGGGAGGGGCAGAGAGAGAGGGAGACACAGAATTTGAAACAGGCTCCAGGCTCTGAGCTGTCAGCACAGAGCCCGACGCGGGGCTCGAACTCACGGACCGTGAGATCATGACCTGAGCTGAAGTCGGACGCTTAACCGACCAAGCCACCCAGGCGCCCCTTTAGATAGTTTAAAGAAATTTTCAAAAATTAATCATTAATAACAATAGGGTTGTGATAATTTTTGGCTAAAACTCCATGTACCTTGGTTTTATGGAATTTGCTAGAATAAGTATTTTATATAAGCAGATAATCTATCAAATTGAAGTTGTTCCTGTTTCAGTAATTTTCCAACTAAAAGGTAAATACCTAAAATAAATAAACATTAAAAAAAAAAGAGTAGATTAAAAAAAAACACTTGGAGGATACTTGGGTGTCTCAGTTGGTTAAGTGTCTGACTCTTGATTTCAGCTCAGGTCATGATCTCATGGTTCATGGGTTTGAGTTCTGCATTGGGCTCCCATGCTGACAGCAAGGAGCCTCCTTGGGATTCTCGCTGTCTCTCTCTGTCTCTCTGTCTCTCTCTCCTGTCTCCTTCCTTTCCTTTCTCCCTCTCTCTTTCTCCCTCCCCCCCCGCCCCCCCCCCCCCCCCCCCCCGCCGCTTGCGCATGCAAGTGTGCTCTTGCTCAAATAAGAAAAAAAATTAACATTACTCTGATGGTAAATTAGATTGCATTCTTGGTTTTACTGAATTGTAGCATTTCAAAAGTAAAAAGGGGCTTTAGAGGTAACCTGAATACCTAGTTGTTCACAGTTCTGTATTGTATTTGTCATCTTGCCAGTTTAACTCCATCTTGAGAAACCCATTCTTTTTGTGCAAAGAGAAAAACTACTAGTAAAATATATCTCATTTAAATACTTAAGAGAGTATGTTGAAAATATATTGTGATGAAAGGTTAAGTTTGATTTTCCTGGTGTTTATTGGAGTCTCGTCTTTTAAGTACCCATGGACATCTGTTTCCCCTAATCTTTGGGAGTGCTTATAAACCTAAGATGTAAAACTAAGAGGTAGATCTAAGTTTTGATTTGTAGTTGTTTTGTTTGCACGGTATAATACTTTGTTTCCGGTATAATACTTTGTTTCCTAAATGTCACCTAAATGGTGAGCTTGCTGCTTCTCACTACATGAACTTTTTTTCTTTACGTTGGGGGAAACTTAGAGGGCAATGCACAAATCTTAAATGGACAGTTGGATCAATCTTTTTTTCTTTTTTTTTTGGATCAATCTTTATATATGTATACACTCATGTAACCACCACCCAGATCAGGATGTAGAACATTTACAGGCTCTAGCAGCTCCTTCGTCTCCCTTGTGGTCAGTACTTCTCCCCAGAGGTAATCACTATTCTGACCTCTGTCATTGAGTGAATATTTCATTACCATGACATTTTACTTTGTAGCGAGGAGCTCAGGGTGAAAACTACAGAAAATATGTGAGAGTTTATATATATGAGAGTTCTGATACGTTTAGGTTGTTGGGTATGCCCTTTACTTAAAAAGAGAAAAGATTATAATTGGCTGACAGCTGGTGAGCATCTCTGGAATTTGTGTTATTACAGACATGATTTTGAAACACTTTAATTCTCACTACTTTATAATGGGAAGCAAATTTTCAGTCTCAGTTGTTAAATTGTCAATTTGATGGTTTCCTGTGTTGATTAAATCATTTGTCTTCCTGGCTATTTTTTATTATAAAAAGTATTGCTTGGAATGTCTATAATTTAAAGGAGTTTGACATTAACAATTACTGTTTATAATCAGTGCAGCAAGGAACATTCATTCTAGCCCTTAACATTTTTTGGTCAATGTAATACTTTTTAAAATATAGGCTTAAAATGAAAACCAACATTCTTCCTTCTCCACCTCTCCACTCCCATTCCCACTCCTCAGAGCTAATCATGTTCAATTCTTTTAGCCATTTATTTTTATATATTTTTTTTAACGTTTATTCATTTTTGAGAGACAGACAGTGTGAGTGGGGAGGGGCAAAGAAAGAGGGAGACACAGAATCCGAAGCAGGATCCAGGCTCTGAGCTGTCAGCACAGAGCCCGATGTGGGGCTTGAACTCACAGACCACGAGATTATGATCTGAGCTGAAGTCGAATGCTTAACTGACTGAGCCACCCCTAGCCATTTCTGATTTTGATTTTTGTATTTCTTTTTTTTTTTTTAACGTTTATTTATTTTTGAGACAGAGAGAGAGAGAGAGAGAGAGAGAGCATGAACGGGGGAGGGGCAGAGAGAGAGGGAGATAATCCGAAACAGGCTCCAGGCTCTGAGCTGTCAGCACAGAGCCCGACACGGGGCTCAAACTCACGGACCGTGAGATCGTGACCTGGGCTGAAGTCGGACGCTTAACGGACTGAGCCACCCAGGCGCCCCTGATTTTTGTATTTCAAGTAATATACTCATGCTAGTTCATTTTTCAGTTTTAAATATTATACACTGTATTTCTACCATTAAAGATGGAGAAAGGGTGTAGGAAACCTAAATCCTTACATAATTCCCCTCTTCCATTCTAGTGTAGTTAGATCAGTTTTTTATTAATCAAACATTTTTACTCTAACTGTAAATACAAATATTATTTGTACCTGAGCCTTATAGTGTGCCATGATTGTTTCCTTATACCAATTTTTATTTTCCTTGGGGTTAATAATCCTCCTTGTTTTCATTTTGTAATATTTCTTTGTAACCATCAAAAATTTGTTTTCAGATTTTCCAGCAGCAGTTTAAATCTCTCTGTATGCTTCACCTGTCAGGTAATCTATCAGTTTCACTTTGTTCTTGGAGCCAGTCCTCTGGAGTTCTATTTTCTGCTTCAATCCAGACTGCTTGTTTTTTAAGGTTAGCTGTCAGCTTGGAACTTCCTTTCACTGTTATCATTCTGGGAATTCCCTTTGCCTCTCTCCTTGTTTCAAATCTTCCTATTACTTGGTTCACTCCTATTTTGATGAAGCATTTCTTCTGTTAGTTTCATGAACAAGAAGGTAAATGGAATGTAAATTTTTTGCCTGTCTAAAAATGGTCTACTCTTACGCTTTAGTAGTAGTTTGGTGGGGTTTAAAAGTCTAGATTGTAAATTGTTTTCCTTTAACGTTTTGAAACTTTATTCCATGATCTTTCAGCTTCCAGTGTTACTTTTGAGAAGAATGATGCTGTATTAGTTCTTGTTCCTTCCTATGTGGCTTTCTTTTTCTTGAAGACATAGAACGTAATCTTTATTCCCAGTGCCTTGAGATTTCACAGTGGTATATGCATTAGTATGTGTTTATCTTCATTATATACATACGTGTTTGTTTCCTTGAAAGTTTTGCTTTTAATCACCTTTTTAAACACTTAACAGATGGACATCCATTCCTTGATTTTTGGTCTTTGTTCATCTATCATTCTTAACAGTGAAAGTCCAGAACCTTTCACACTAATTGTAAAGTCCCGCTAAACATTCAATAATGAACAAAGCTGTTTACATTTACCTTTTATTTTTGTCTAAGTCTTTATTAAGTTTATTGTAAGTAGGATCATCATAAGGGAATTTGTGAATCATCCCAGTCAATGATTCTAAGACTTTCATCCTTTTGCTGTCTTTCTCAGTGGCATAACTGTGGAGGAGACATTGCCAAGCAAAAGCAACACTTTGGTAGCACTCCATCTCAGAGCTGATTTTTAACTCCATGTAATGTGCCATATTGTCTTCCTTCATTTATACCTACACTATTGCCTTCTTCATAGCCTTTCTGAAACCCTCCTCCAGGAAACCTCTTCTGAAGAGAGAATGTCCACTTCCTCATTTAATACCTGTTTTTTTAATTTTAGTTTTTTTAAGTTTATTTACTTTGAGGGAGAGAGTGTGCGCCAGTGTTGGGGGGCGCGGGGGGGGGGGGGAGAGTCGTAAGCAGGCCCTGCACTGTCAGTGTGGAGCTCCCTCCCCTCAGGGCTTGAACCCACAGACAGTGAGATCATGACCTGAGCCGAAATCAAGAGTCCGACACTCAACTAACTGAGCCACCCAGGTGCCCCTCCTCATTTAATATTTTTTATTGCGCTTGATAACTTTTCTAATCTGAACTCGTGTCTTTGAGTTTTTGTAACTTTTCTTGTGTTTTTTGTATTTGATAATTTCTTCCACTTTTCTCTCTTTTTGAACTTTTATTAGTTGGATGTGAGACTAATAACCTGATGCTAGATTATTAGACTATTAGACTGATCCTATACTTGGCTTACATATTTCTCTTAGGGTAGAGTCCCTTCTTTTCAAACTCTCTGAAAGTAAATCTCTAGTTTTCTGCTAGGGTTAGAGAGCAATAGTTGCCCGGCTGTGCTGACTGGGGGAGGTCTAATTGCTTTTATACAGGTTTTCAGCCAGTCCTGTTCTCTGTTTTACTGCCATCTCTGATTTTAAAGGTACTGCTGCTTCCATTTCTTAAGCCTTTCCAGGTTCTGTATTGGAAAGCTTCTCCTTGACTCTCTTCTGTTGAAGGTACTTGGTTGGTTTTTGGTTCTGCCTGCTAGGTTTTCACTTCTACATCTGCTTTTTTCTTGGTCCTTTGCCTTTTTGTTCCTTTACTGTCTTTTTAATGGATGCTTGAGAGAGAGCTTTTAAGTAGAACACTACTACTTCATGTCTGTTAAAATTCTCTTGCTAACCAGACTTAGTTTTACACTGTACTGAAATTTTGGCCTTGATTAACATGACTCTTTGGTTAAATTTTGATTAAGGGCTTGTCTCCACTTTGTTCAGTTTAAGTGCATGGCATCTTTTGTAGGGCATGGCTCATAAGTGATATTTTTCTAGTGATAGTGGTGTGATACATTTCATGGCAAAATGTTTGGAGTAAATGGTTTATATTTTGAAATTATACATGATAATTCTTGAATCTGTCAGCTGAAGAAAACCAAGTGTAAAGTTTTGTGTGTTTTGATAGTATCGGGCCTTGTTAGATTGTTAGAGTGTTGTATGCATGATGCCAAAGTCATAGTTTTGATTTCTTTGTGAGATAGTTTCATCTTATTTCTTGGCTATACTCTGACTGTGCTGGCTGTTATTTTCACAGCTGCATGCCGGTAATCATCTTAAAATTGGGTGGGAAAGCATGACTGGATCCATGAAGATATATCATTACTAATGGAAATTGAGCTTGAAGTGCTTTGAATATAGAGTATTGTGTAATGTAATGGTAATAATTGTATAATAAAGATTACTAAGAGAGCTGCTGTTTCCTTTCTAACTTCTCCCCACTTGCTTCAGCCACAGTGGCTTCCTTATTGCTCCTCAAACACTTGAGGCATGATTCTAACATGGGGCCCTTCCTCTTACTATTCCCTGTGTATCTGTTTGGGTAACTGCCTCACCTTGAAGGAGTCTTTCCTCACATTTCACCTTTATAATGAAGTTTTTTGTGACTGTTTAATACTTCAGTTAACCTTCACTCTGCTACATGTGAGGCCTTTTAACTGGTTTTTAAAATTTCTTCCACAGGATTTATTACTTTCAAATTTACATATTATGTGTATTGCCTGTTTTTCACCCTAAAATGTAAGCACCACGAAGGTAAAGATCTTTGTTTTATTCACAGATGTGTCTCAAGCACCTAGAACAGTAGCTGACAGTATAGAAGCACTGGAAAATATGAATGAAAGGCATTCTACTTCATCTGCTTACTTCCAGACAGCCCTCTAAAACACCTTCATTGTGTCTTCCTCTACACTACAAAATTGGAAAAATAAACTTTCTTCTCTTTATAATTTTCCCCTGGTTAGCCTCAGAGGGGGCTTCTCTGAGGGTGTGATAAAAACAGCTAAAGAATTAGAGATGTGTTCAGCTCTTGTGCATGTGAACTTATGTGTTTTCTACCAAGCTTTCACATACTTCTGTAGAGGGAAATTTTGCTTTGGTATAAGTTCATCTTTGTCTATAATAGCGTTGTAGAGCACAAGCGCTGAAAACATTTGCTTATTTATAGCACGCATACTTCCTGCCCACACACGTAGATATTATAATACTGCCCACATTGATACAGTGCTTATTTTGTCCTGGTTTTTCATGTTTTATTTAGTTTGTCTTCACAACTGCCTCATAATAAAGTGTGGGTGCTGTTAAATTGTTAATATTTTAATAATAGTGAATACTCCAAGACACATTATATAAGTTGCCCAAGGTCATACAATTATTAAGTAGTAGAGCTGGGATTTGAACTTTGGAAATCTGGCTCCAGAGTCCATGTTCTTAGCCTTTTACAAAAAGTTGTGGGAAAATCTGTGTGACATAAAAGTTACCATTTTTTAAGTGTACAGTGGCATTAAGTACATTCACAATATACGACCATCACTGTTCTTCATTTCCAGAACTTCCACTCTTCCTTCAGACCTTTATTCTACTTCCCCTCTCTATAAATTTGCTTATTCTAGGTGTTTCATATAAGTGGAATCATAAAATATTCATTTTTTTGTGTTTGGCTTATTTTACTTAGCATAATGTTTTCAGGGTTCATCATGTCACGTGTATTAATTTTACTCCTTTTTAAGGCTGAATAATATTCCATTGTATGTATATCACATTTGGTTTATTCATCTCCTGATGGACCTTTGGATTGTTTCTACCTTTTGACTATTGTGAATAATGTTGCTGTGAACATTGGTTTGCAGGTATCTGTTTAAATCCCTGTTTTCAGTTCTTTTGGGTGCAATTGTTGGATCATATGGTAATTCTATGTTTAACTTGTTTCTTAACTTTTTTTTTTTTTTTTTTTTTTTTTTTAAAGTAAGCTCTGTGGTCAATGTGGGGCTCAAACTCATGGCCCTGAGATCAAGAGTCTCCTGCTCCACCAACTGAGCCAGCCAGGCACCCCTCTCTTAACTTTTTTTTTGATACAGAGAAATACAGTAGTATATACTCAAAGAGGAAAATTTTTTTTTTGAGTTAAATGATTATGTCACAGTCCTTTTTATTCTGTTGTTAGTCAACTGAAGACTGTCTGAGACATACAGTATCAACTTCTGGAAGACAGGGAACCTTGATACATGTGTATTCTATATAGTGTCTTTTTGAAAAAATGTTTATTCATTTTTGAGAGAGAGAGTGTGAAGAGGGGAGGGGCACAGAGAGAGGTTGGACAACGGTCTGAAGTGGGCTCTGTGCTGACAGCAGCGAGCCTGATGTGGGGCTCCAACTCACGAGCCACAAGATCATGACCTGAGCTGAAGTTGGATGCTCAACTGACTGAGCCACCCCAGTGCCCCTATTTGGTGCCTCAATTTGATGGGAGCATTCAGCCACATTGGCCAGTTTATCTCATCTTTTCCTACATTAATACATTCTATGGTATGTTCTTTAGTAAGTCTGCTACTGTAATCTGATTTTTCTCCATCATTCCTTCATAAACTTCCATGTAAAACTTCTCCTTTTGAAAAAGTATAGCCTTTTCCAAAATATCCTCTGAGTCCATTGTTTGCTTGACATTTTTCTTTTGTTTCCTCTTTCTTTCTTTCCTCTCTTTTGGGGTAGGAGGGACAGAGGGAGAGGGAGAATCCCAAACAGGCTCCATGTACCACGTGGGGCTTGATCTCATGACCTTGAGATCATGACCTGAGCCAAAATCAAGAGTTGGATGCTCAACTGACTAAGCCATTCAGGTGCCCCTGTTTGCGTGACGTTTTTGTTAAATTCTGTAAGGTATTTAGTACATTTTCTAATTCACAATTTATGTTCATTTTGTGTCCTATATAACTTAATTTATCCTTTTTTTCCTTAACATTTATTTATTTTTGAGAGACACAGAGTATGAGCAGGGGAGAGGCAGAGAGAGAGGGAGACACAGAATCTGAAGCAGGCTCCAGGCTCCAAGCTGTCAACACAGAGCCCGACGCAGGGCTCAAACTCACAGACCGCAAGATCATGACCTGAGCCAAAGTCAGATCCTCAACTGTCTGAGCCACCCAGGCGCCCCTAACATAATTTATTCTTTTTTTTTTTTTTTTAAATATTTATTTACTTTTGAGAGACAGAGAGAGAGCATAAGAGGCAGAGGGGAAGAGAGAGAAGGAGACACAGAATCCGAAGCAGGCTGTCAGCACAGAGCCTGATGTGGGGCTTGAACTCACGGAGTGCGAGATCATGACCTGAGCCAAAGTCAGTGGCCTAACTGACTGAACCACCCAGGCACCCCTTAATTTATTCTTTATAAAAATTTTGTTTTTAATGTTTATTTTTTAGAGAGGAGAGAGAGAGGGAGAGACACAGCGCAAGCAGGGGAGGGGCAAAGAGAGAGAGAGAGACACACAACCGAATCAGGCTCCAAGCTCTGAACTGTCAGCACAGAGCCTGAGGTGGGGCTCGAACCCATGAACCGTGAGATCATGACGTGAGCTGAAGTCAGACACTTAACCAACTGAGCCACCCAGGCGCCCTTTAACTTAACATTTATTCTTATGTTCATTTTTGGTCTGTTTTTAATTCATATTTTATATTGAGTTCCTTGTGGATATTGAGTACATAAACCTGTTAGTTTTCTCAAGGTATGTAACGTACAAAGTGTAAATCATTAAATGTTTTTGAGTGCCTAGTTCATGGAAAATAGACACAACATTAAAACTTCAAAAAATCATTGTCTTTACTTCATACTTTAAGTGTTGACAAGTTACAATTTTATGGGTGTTTGTGGAAAGGAAATTAGAAATGTAAGCTCAGAATAATTTTTGTATTTAGCAGACAGATATAGAGTCAGAATACATGAATCTGTGTTTTTTTCTTAAATAATGTTTACTTCGTTTTCAGATTGTTGCCAGCAAAGGAGGTTTTGAAATGGTCACCAAGGAGAAGAAATGGTCTAAAGTGGGTAGTCGCTTGGGATATCTGCCAGGAAAAGGAACTGGGTCTCTTTTGAAGTCACACTATGAAAGAATTCTCTACCCATATGAGCTTTTCCAATCTGGTGTCAGCCTTATGGTGAGATGCATCATTTTTTTTTTTTTTTTTTAGGAGTGGATAAATCCAGTGGGCCAAATTTGAATGTTAGACTGTGTTCACCATAACAAGTTAGCAGTTAGTATAGGAAGTTAAATTTCTCCTAGTACCAAAATTTGGGATAGCAAGGTGTAGTTTAAAAATTGTGGCTGTTTTTGGTGGTTTACAAGATAAAGGCTAATGGGAATGAAGGCTATTTTCTTATTTATTTAAAATAAATCCTCATGACTTAAGCTTTTTGAAAAATTCCTCTTGGTTTCATGTATTTTTTTTTAACAGCTTTATCGAGGTATAATTTGCATACCATAGAATTCAGTCATTGTAGATACTGAATAAATTTAATAAATTACATATTTATGCAGTAATCACCACAATTCAGTTTTAGAATATTTCCATCAGCCCAGAAAGTTCCTTTGTGTTTAATTGTAGTTGGTTCCTATTCCTACCCTCAAACCCAGATAACAGCTGATCTGCTTTCTGGCTCTGTAGTTTTTTGCCTTTGTAGAAATTTCATAAAGATGGAATCATACAATATAATTTTGTGTCTGGCTTCTTTCACTTAGCCTAATGTTGAAGGTTCATCTATGTTTTAGCCTGTATTAGTACTTCATTCTTTTTTATGGCTGACAATATTCCATTGTATGGATATACCATATTTGTTTATCCATCTACCAGTTGGTGGACAGTTAGATTGTTTCCAGTTTATGGCTATTATGAATAAATGCTATGAATATTCATGTATAAGTCTTTGTGTGGACATATGTTTTCATTTCTCTTGGGTAGATACCTAGGAGTGGAATTGCTGGGTTATATGGTAAGTTTATGTTTAACTTTTTAAGAAACTGCCAAACTGTTTTTCAAAGTGGCTGAACCATTTTACATTCCCACCAGTAATGTAGAGGCCTCCAGTTTCTTCGTCTTTGCCAACACTTGATATTGTCAGTTTTTTTGCTTATAGCCATTCTAGTGGGTGTGTAGTGGTATCTCATTGTGGTTTTAATTTTCATTTCCTTAATGATCAATGGTGTGCATCTTTTCATGTGCATATTAGCATTTGCATATCTTCCTTGATGAAGTGTCTGTTCCGATCTTTTTTTTATTGGGTTGTTTGTCATCTTACACTTCTTTTAAGAGTTTGCTATATAATCTGGATACAAGTCATTTATCAGATACATGATTTTACAAATATATTCTGCTAGTCTGTGGTTTGCCTTTTCATTTTTATAATGGTGTCTGTTTGAAGAGTAGTTTATTGATTTCCCTCCTCCCTGCTTCTATGGATTGTGCTTTTATTGTCCTAAGAAATCTTTTCCTAACCCAAGGCCCCAAAACTACTTTTTGTTTTCATCTAGAAGTTTTATAGTTTTAACTTCTATATTTAGGTATGAGATCCATTTTCAGGGTGTGTGTGTGTGTGTGTGTGTGTGTGTGTGTGTGTGTAGTATGAGGTAAAAGTGTAAGTTCGTTTGTGGGGGGTTGTTAGGAATATCCAGTTGTACCAGTATCATTTGTTTAAATTTTCCCATTTATCTTGACACCTTTGTTGAAAATCAGTTGACTATAAATGTAGGTTTATTTCTGGTCTCCATTTTGTTCTTTGATCCATATATTTACCCTGATACTAATACTGTGCTGTCTTGAGTACTATAGCTTTATAGTAAGTTTTGATATCCAGTAGTATAAGTCTTCCAACTTGGTTCTACTTTTTTCAGAATTTCCAAACAATTTGCATTTCCACATAAATTTTAGGACTGACTTCTCAATTTCTACAACAAAAGCCTGCTAGGATTTTGATAGGGATTGTCTTGAATCTGTAGATCGATTGGTGGGTAGAACTATCACCTGCTTTCATGTAATTTTGGGGATTTATTGGAAATTTATTATTTTTCTCCTGATTCTCAAATCTGACTTCTTATCAATGAATCTGCTCTCTTTGTGTGCTCTGATTCTTTAGGGTGTACAAATGCCTAATTTAGATCTAAAGGAAAAAGTAGAGCCTGAGGTTCTTGGCACTGATGTCCAAACTTCCCCAGAGCCAGGCACAAGAGTGAACATTCTGCCGAAAAGAACAAGACGTGTCAAGTCTCAGGTATCAGCTTCCATGGATCATTTTTAACATGCGTTTTAAGTGCATTGACTGCAGAACAGTTATGTGGTTATTGGAGGCAGTCACACACTGTTGTTCTTTAGAACTTGAAGAGACCTATTTTTCATTTACTTTTACAATAAAAAGGGAAGAAATGATAAAATTCAGTTTGATTTGATTTAGCAAGCTTTTTGTTAATTTTGAACAGTTTTTGAGAGGGATGACAAATCAGAGGGTGACTGGGTATTGTAGGGCCAGCGTTATAGACATGCTGATGATCTGTAGTATATTATATTTTCATGGTTAGAAGTGAGAGGAGTAGGAGAGGATGGTTTTATTTTTCACTCATTCCTTTAAAAGCTAGAGTATGAGCTTGTGTCTGAACCATTCCATTGTTAACTTCTAGAGTGTTCCTGTAGCCTAAAATATTTTTTTTCAGAAAAAAAATGCCTTAATTTCCTTTTTGTGTTTCCTTGTCCTCCTTTTCCCATTCCCATTTGTGGCCCTCAAAGTTACATTTTTTAAAGTTGCTGGTAAAGACAGGTCTGTAGGTTGACAGTGAGATGCCCTTATAACTCTTAGATATGTTTCATTTAACCTGTGGTTGGATCAGAAGAGCAGCTTAACTTGATCCTAATCATTGATTTTAATATATCTAAAGAAACATTGTGTTATAAGAATGGAAATGGTTCCCACTGAAAGTAGGAATGGAGGGAGGGGGGGTGGCTGGGTGGGCTGGGTTGCTCAGTAGGCTAAGCATCTGACTCTTGAATTTCCACTCATGTCATGATCTCACAGTTTGTGGAATCAAGCAGCAGATTCTCTTTCTCCTCTCTCTGCTCCTACCCTGCTCATGCGCGCGCTCTCTCTCAGTCAATAAATCAACACTAAAAAAACAAAAGAAAGTGGGAATCAGAGAAGGGACTTGATCTATTCATTATTAATAAGACTTATTGGATCTAGGGTTGTGAGGAGTTCTGTTAGTAGAAAGGAAGGTAGTGATATTTCATCTTGCTTTTCTAGAGTTCAGGGGATATCTGTCTTTCATGCCATGGCAGCTTTCTTTGCTCTGAATTCATGTTCTTTATTTTATATTATTTTATTTATTAAAATTTTTTTTAATGTTTATTATTTTTCTTAAATTTTTTTTTTTTAAGGTTTATTTATTTTTGAGACAGAGACAGAGTATGAACGGGGGAGGGTCAGAGAGAGAGGGAGACACAGAATGTGAAACAGGCTCCAGGCTCTGAGCAGTCAACACAGAGCCCGACGCGGGGCTCGAACTCACGGACCGTGAGATCGTGACCTGAGCCGAAGTCGGATGCTTAACCGACTGAGCCACCCAGGCGCCCCTTTAATGTTTATTATTGAGAGACAGAGAAAGACAGAGGATGAACATGGGAGAGGCAGAGAGATGAGGAGACAGAGAATCGGAAGCAGGCTCCAGGCTCTGAGCTGTCAGCACAGAGCCTGACGTGGGGCTCGAGCTCACAAACTGCGAGATCATGACCTGAGCTGAAGTCAGACACTTAACTGAAGTCAGACACCCAGGCGCCCCTCTTTTTTTTTTTTTTTTTATGTTTATTTATTTTTGAGAGAGAGAAAGAGAGAGAACGAGTTGGGGAGGGATAGAGAGAGAGGGAGACCCAGAATCTGAACCAGGCTCTAGGCTCCGAGCTGTCAGCACAGAGCCCAATGGCCCAGTGTGGGGCTTGAACTCATGAACTGTGAGATCATGACCCAAGCCAAAATTGGACACTTAACTGACTGAGGCACCCAGGCGCCCCTGAATTTATGCTCCTTAAATAATCTCCTTAATAATAATTTAGCGTCTTAAGTACTTTGATAACAGAAAGTAAGTGTCTTGAATGAGGAGTGTGAATTTAATAGAAATTCAATGGAAAGTGAATTATAAGTTATAACATATTCATTAATTAGTGAGTTATCAATATATAATATAAATCAGTAATTCATAATTTAGTTATATATTATAATTACATAGTATTTATAACTTACATTTATCATAGTAGGAATTCTTTCTTTAAAAATTTTTATTTAATGTTTATTTATTTTGAGACAGAGAACAAGTAGGGGAGGAGCAGAGAGCGGGGAGAGAGAATCCCAAGCAGGCTTTGCACTGTCAGGGCAGAGCCTGACACAGGACTCAGATCGTATGATCATGAACTGAGCTGAAATCAAGAGTTGGATGCTTAACTGCCTGAGTCACCCAGGCGCCCATATCAGTAGAAATTCCTAATTATAAACCATTATAAATTGGTAAACTCTGGCTTAGATTTTTATTACTGTGGTTGATGTCAGAAGTTCTGATCATCTTTGGATATATAGTGATGATTCTATTTTAAGACAAACAGTTGAAGACTAGTCTCTGACATGATGATTCACTTTTGAAGAGTTGCCCCAAGTGGCCCTGCGCATCTAATCATTGGCCAGCTTGTGATGAAATTTTTTGATGTTCCTTCTGAAACCAGAAAAAGTCCTGCTGCTGGTTGCCTGTACATATTATAAGAAAAGGACAACATAGAATGTTTTACCTATTGTAATAATTGTCACTGTAGTCAGATTGGTTGATATCAGGTAGAAAGTAGAATTATTTTAGAATTTTTTTTCTCCAAAGATCTATTCATTCATTCCCTCATTCATGTTATTCATTCATTCATTCATTCATTCATTCATTCGTGTGTGTGTGTGTGTGTGTGTATGTGTATGTGTATGTATTTATTTAATCTCTACACCCACTGTGGGGCTTGAACTCAACAACCGAGATCAAGAATCACATTCTCTTCTGACTGAGCCAGCCAGGTGTCCTTAGGATTTTCAGTTAAGAATTTCTTGGGGCGCCTTTGTGGCTAAGTTGGTTAAGTGTCCGACTTTGGCTCAGGTCATGATCTCACAGCTTGTGAGTTCGAGCTCTGTGTCAGGCTCTGTGCTGACAGCTCAGAGCCTGGAGCCTGCTTCAGATTCTGTGTCTCCCTTTCTGCCCCACCCCACTCACACTCTGTCTCTGTCTCTCTTAAAAATAAACAAACATTAAAAAAATTTTTTCTATAACTCTTGGGCGCCTGGGTGGCTCAGTCAGTTAAGCATCTAACTCTTGATTTTGGCTCAGGATCTCACACTTGGTGAGATATGAGCTGAGAGTGCAGAGCCTGCATGGGATTCTCTTTCTGTCCCTCCCTGTCTTGGGTGGTATGTGTGCTCCCTCTCTCTCTTTTTTTTTTTTTTTCTTAAAATAAATAAACATTAAAAAAAGAAAAGAATTTCTTCAACTCTCAATTTATCCCTAATTACTGTATTGCCAAGTCTGCCTCATTCCTAGTCTTCAGTTTCAGAAAGAAAATAAAGGCTTTCTGGTAGAACTCCTTCAACTTCTTGCCCCATACACAGAATTGTTAGTATTCATTCTTAATTTCTGCCAATCTCAGTGGGCAAAGGGTACCTTTGTTTCTAAGGATAATCCTTCCACATCCATCCTTTCTGGCTTCTTTAGTGATTTCAATATTACCAGTTGTGAAATCTTTCTCTCCTACCTTCTCTGTCTGCTTGGATCTTCTTTTACCCCCAGTGTAAACATGTTTATGTATCATCTTAAAACAAAAACTCTCTTCCTAGATAGTGCCTTACTCCTTGCCTCTCTAAATGAACTTCATTTTTTTTATATTAAAAAAAATTTTTTTTAATATTTATTTCTGAGAGACAGAGCGCATGTAGGGGAGGGGCAGAGAGAGAGAGGGAGAGAATCTGAAGCAGGCTCCAGGCTCTGAGATGTCAGCACAGAGCCCGACATGGGGCTTAAATTCATAAACCGCAAGATTATGACCTGAGCCGAAGTCGGATGCCCAACTGACAGCCACCCAGGTGCCCCTCTAAGTGAAGTTTCTTGAAAAATAGTCTGTGTTGTCTTGTTTCCTCAGTATCTGCGTAGCTTTTTTACTTTTTTATTTTTTTATTTTTGAGAGAGAAGGAGCATAAGTGGGTTGGGGGGGGGGGCGGGCAGAGAAAGAGGAGACACAGAATGCAACGCAGGTTCCAGGCTCTGAGCTGTCAGCACAGAGCCCAGTGAGGGGCTGGAACTCAGACTGCGAGATCATGACCTGAGCCAAAGTTGGACATTCAGCCGACTGAGCCACCCAGGCGCCTCTTTGCTTAGCTTTCATACTCTGTAATCTGACATTGAGTAAAATCATTTTATTGAAACTGCACTACCTAAGTTACCACTGAGTTAATAATTGTCGGAAGCTGAGTACATTTTTTTTAAATTTCTTATCTTACTTCATCTCTGGTCACATATACATTTAATATGGTTGTTGACTCCTCTCCTTGAAATTCAGTTATCTTGATTTTTCTTTGTCTTTCATGATGCCTCTCTCCTGGTTATTGTCTTCACTCTCTGACCTTTCCTTAGTCATCTTTGTTCTCTTTTCTCATTGCCTTTTACTTGGTGTTTTTAGTCGTTTCCTATCTTTACTCTCCCTAGCTGTGTATCTACCCTGTGATTTTAGTTACTACCTATACACTCAAGAATCCTAAATATGTCTTTAAAAAATTTTTTTTAATGTTAATTTATTTACTTCATTATTTATTTATTTTTTAATGTTTACTTTTTTAAAAAATTTTTTAACATTTATTTATTTTTGAGACAGAGAGCATGAACACGGGAGGGTCAGAGAAAGAGGGAGACACAGAATCTGAAACAGGCTCCAGGCTCTGAGCTGTCAGTACAGAGCCCGACGCGGGGCTTGAACCCATGGACCGCGAGATCATGACCTGAGCCGAAGTCGGACGCTTAACCGACTGAGCCACCCAGGCGCCCCAATGTTTACTTTTTTTTGAGAGAGAGAGAGAGAGAGAGAAAGAGCACAAGCGAGTCAGGGACAGAGAAAGAGGGAGACATAGAATCTGAAGCAGGCCTCAGGCTCTGAGCTGTCAGCACAGAGCCTGGTGCGGGGTTCGAACTCACAGACCGCGAGATCATGACCTGAGCCAAAGTCGGATACTTAACCGACTGAGCCACCCAGGTGCCCCTATTATTTATTTATTTTTAAATTTACATCCAAGTTAGCGTATAGTGCAATAATGATTTCAGGAGTAGAGTCTGGTGATTCACCCCCTACATATAATACCTAGTGCTTATCCCAACAAGTGTCCTCCTTAATGCCCCTTACCCATTTAGCCCATGCACCCACCCACAACCCCTCCAGCAACCCCGAGTTTGTTCTCTCTGTTTAAGGGTTTCTTATGTTTTGTTCCCCTTCCTGTTTTTATATTATTTTTGCTTCCCTTCCCTTATGTTCATCTGTTTTATATCTTAAATTCTTTTTTTAATGTTTTTTAAATAATTTTTTTAAATGTTTATTTTTCACAGAGAGAAAGACAGAGAGAGAGAGAGAGAGAGAGAGACAGAGTATGAATGGGGGAGGGGTAGAGAGAGAGAGAGAGGCAGACACAGAATCTGATGCAGGCTCCAGGCTCTGAGCTGTTAGCACAGAGCTCAACGTGGGGCTTGAACTCATGAACCTTGAGATCATGACCTGAGCTGAAGTTGGACACTTCACTGACTGAGTCACCCAGGTGCCCTGTTGTATTTTAAATTCTCAATATTTATTTATTTATTTAATTTTATTTTATTCTATTTCATTTTATTTTTTAAAATTTTTTCTTAAGTTTATTTTGAGAGAGAGAGTGAGCGGGGAAAGGGCAGATAGGGAGAGAGAGAGAGAGAGAGAGAGAGAGAGAGAGACAATCCCAAGCAGGCTCCACATTGTCAGCACAGAGCCTGCTGTGGGGCTTGAACGCATGAACTGTGAAATCTCTACCTGAGCTGAAATCAAGAGTTGGATGCTTAACTGACTGAGACATCCAGGCGCCCCAAGACTCCTAAATATGTTTTGACACCATGGTTATTTATTTTTGAGAGGGAGAGAGAGACAGAACGCAAGAAGGGGAGGGACAGAGAGAGAGGGAGATGGAGAATCTGAAGCAGGCTCCGGGCTCTGAGCTGTTAGCACTGAGCCCAGAGTGGGGCTTGAACCCATCAACCACGAGATCATGACCTGAGCCGAAGTCAGAAGCTTAACTGACTGAGCCACCCAGGCGCCTAACTCTCCTAAATATGTCTTGTCACCATGTTTCTTTTCTGTTTACCTGGGATGTGTGTGTGTGTAGAATATACGTATACACGTGTACTTCTTGGTGGCCACGGCAGGTATGCTGAATTCAGTACACCTCAAACATTATTACCTTTTCTAAATCCATTTTTCATTTGTTATTTTCTAGCTCAGTGTCTTTGACAAGCCTTCCATCAGTCTCTTAAACAAAAAACAAGTTATGAAAGATATCCCACTCCCCCTTCTTCTATCACATCACTTGCTTTTCTCTGCTAGAGTTGTTTTTCATCTGCAGCCTCATTAGCGAGCTTTTTGAAAGCTCGTTTATACATTCAAGGTTTTACACTGAAGATAAATTACCTTTAATTACATTCAAAACTTTTTTTTTTAAGGGAATAAGCTGTTGGGCTGTATCTGTATAAATGTGCTTTTTATTTTCTGGAGGTACAATGAAAGTTTATACTTGTATCTCACTGCATCATATCTGATTGCAGAAATTAAAGCATAATTTACAAGAAAAAAATAGAAAACAGTTTGTGAAGGGTTATCAAACCCTTAGCATATTTATACTTTAGAATGAAGCCCATAATGCCAATATGTCTCATTATTAGTGACACTAAGTTTGAGCCAATTTCTCCATTATACTTAAATTAGTATAATCAAATCAAAGTTTATGTGTATTAAAATGCCATTTTGGTTGGTTTGGCTCTTATATGATCATAGGTAGTTTGGTTCTTATATGATCATAAGGTAGTCTGTATTTTGTCCTGGTTTATTTTTATTCTTACTGACTATATTTTTAGTAAATTTTGGTTATTTATTTAGTGTACATTCAGAGCGTATGGGCCATCTGAATTCATGATGTAACACTTGTGTCTACCAGGATGCTCTCGTCTTCAAGTACTAGAATGCCAAATGACATCAGTTTAAACATTAACAACACAGTTTTCACATAAGGACACGTTTTTCACATAAGATTTACAGGTATAGGTAGTTCTAGGATTGATGCAGCAACTGCACATTGCCATGAAGGGCCAGGCTCTTTCCATCTTTCTGCCTTGCTTTCTTCAGTGTGTGGGTAATATATTTCTTCCTAATTGCATTGTGGTTGCTGCATAGTCCAGCACCATACTTTCACCAGGTGAATCTCCTAGCAGTATGGAAGGAAGTTGGGACAAAGGCTTACTCTTCGAGAAGCTTTTTCTCATTAGAAGATGAACATCTTCCCAAGAGACTTCCAGTAGACATTCTTTGTGTCTCATTGGCTAGACCAGGGTAACAGTTCTACCTCTGGCTAGGTCATCACTAATAATGAGAAATGGCATGACTGGCTTAGGATAATCATTCATCTCATGGACTAGGCATACTGCCTTCTGTTCAAAGAAGGATGTCCATTAGCAAGTTAGAAGTGAGGATCTCTGTTGAGTTATTACCAGTATTATATTGGTTATTACCAGTATTATTTGTCTCTGGACAGAACTTAATTGACAACTGTGCTTTTCTTAGAGATAGGTTTTCTTTTGTTGAAAGGAAGCTGGGTGTTGCATAGTGCTTGGATGACTGTTCAACTGTTGTAATGAGGCAGTGAGTGGATTTAGAGAGAAGAAATCAGTTAATTTTTTTCTCATTTTGAAGAGGATCTTGAAATTTTTCTTGGTTAGGAAAATAAATATATGAATCAGAATAATTAGATAATACGAGTTTTGTTTATTGTTTTAGTCAGAATCTGGAGAGGTGAATAGAAACACGGAACTGAAGAAACTTCGAATTTTTGGGGCTGGCCCTAAGGTTGTGGGCCTAGCAATGGGAGCAAAAGATAAAGAAGGTAAAATCTGTTATTTGGTCATGAAAAGAAATAAGGTAATAAAAATAATATTTGAATTGCGGTCTGCCTTGGGATTTTCTTGAGTGTAAACTTGCAGTATGGTTTTTAGATCACCCTTTATGGCAGATAATCTTGAATTTAAGGCTTGAGGAACCATATTTTATTGAATTTTTATATTTGAAAGAGATAAATTTTCATTTTTATGTCTGATATGTGACAGAAATTTATAGTTTCTGAATGCTTTAGTTTATGAGAGAGTGGTGAAATAAATGGTTCTTACTTGGTGATCTAAAGCTTTTAAATTCAGAGACAGGGTTCCGTGACCTTTACTATTGACATGTACTGCGGGGAGTTCATGACTTACATTCTAATTCCAATTTTGTTGTTTTTCCATAATTATCTTGATACATTATGACACTTCATTTAAAAAAAACTGTGAAGAAAGACTAGTTACTCTCAGCTTAGTATGTTTGAAACTTCTTGTGAGTAAAATTTCTAATGTAAAGGTCAAGTTTTGCTGTTCTATGTACATGTCAGTTTGAAAACTCAGTTTAACAAAGGTTTTGTTGGATTTGTTTTTAGTATATATGAATTTAATGAAGTGCTATAATCACAAGTCACATTAGTTATTATCCATTTCATGATATAAATCACAATTCAGATTGTGGACGAGAACTCTGGAGGATCAGATAATATTGTCCCATCACTCTAAAAACATTCAGTGTGATAGGACTTACCAAATACATTATGATATTTATTATCACCCTTTTAAGAATTAAGCACTTAATTGTCTTTTTCATTCTTGTACTTAATGCATTGGCTGGCAGTGATCTGAAAACTAGTCTCAAGTTAGTCCCTGATAAGTACTACATACAGGCAGTATAGAATTAGTAGTTAAGCTCTCTAGAGCTTGATTGCCTGGAATGGATTCCCAAATCTGCCTCTGACTGGCTTTATGATTTTGGGCAAGTTACTTCTCTATACTTTAGATTCTTTATCTTCAATGGGGATAGTAGCATATCTACCTCATAGTGTTGTGAGTTTTAATTTAAATAATTTTAAGTAGTGTCTGGTCCAGAGTAAGCTCTCAACATTAGTTTTTACTATTATTATATAACTATTTTTATTTCAAGATGAGGTCTCCCGAAGACGAAAAGTTACCAACAGGTCAGACGCATTTAACATGCAAATGAGACAACGGAAAGGAACTCTCTCTGTTAACTTTGTAAGTGTTCTGAGATGTGTCAGGAGGGAAAGGATTTATTTTTAGTTTTGCACTTTTTTATCTCGTTATGTATTAGTATGCCATTTGGTTAGTTCATTTGGTTAGAAGACTAGATGGTAAATTTAAAGTTGCAGCTTTCGTTTATGTAATGTTAACCTTGCTTTGTCCATTTACATTGACTCTTCCCCTAAGTTATACTCATGTATACCTTGTGAATGAGAGAATAAGAATCTAAATTCTTGAGCTGTATTGTGGACAGTGCTCAGTATTCGTTCTCTACAAAGAGTGTTTGTGTATAGGAAGGATGACATGGTGTATTTTATTTATAGAAATTGACTTTCAAGTGGTCTAGAAAGTCTTTCTTTATTCTGATACCTTGATATGCTTTTATTAAGTAGAAGTGCTGAGGAAATTGAGATTTTATGAAAACCTGTTTAAATACAGTCATTTAAAAAATATTCAGGATTTAAGTTATGTGTACTTTTTAGTATACATTATTTTGTTTCAATTAAGGAATTCCTGGTAAAAATTCAGTATTACTTATTGTAGAAAATAGACTTTTATTTTGTTTGTTTTCTAACAGGTTGATCTCTATGTTTGTATGTTTTGTGGTCGGGGAAATAATGAAGATAAATTGCTTTTGTGTGATGGATGTGATGACAGCTATCATACATTTTGTTTAATTCCCCCACTACCTGATGTGCCCAAAGGAGACTGGAGGTGTCCTAAATGTGTTGCTGAGGTACAAGCCTAAACTTTATAGATTCTTTTTTAATTAATAACAATAATATACACATACACACATATAGTAAATCCAATTTCCAAAAGTGCTTGCTTTGTTCTTCAATGTTTAAAATCTCTAAGATTTTTTTTTTTTTTTTGAGAGAGAGAGAGAGAGGGCACAGGTAAGCAAGAGGCAGAAAGAGAGGGAGAGAGAGAGAGAGAAAGAGAGAGGTGGACTCATCCAGGGTTCATGTTTTACCTGAAACAGGGCTTGTGCTTACCCGAATCGGCAGAGCACTAGCTCTCCTGAAGCAGGGCTCGAGCTCACCCAGTGTGAGACTCGAACTCGTAAGCTGTGAGGTCATGACCTAAGCTGAAGTCAGATGCTTAACAACTGAGCCACCCAGGTGCCCTAAAATATCTAGGATTTTTTAAGAGCAATATTGAATGAAAATGTAACAGTTGTATTACGGCAGTTTGCCTTTCAAAAACTCTTTTTCTGACTATCAGTTAGATAATTCTGTTTATTGCTGTAGGTGAATGATACTCTTGCTCAGAACGTTCATATTCCTGGAAACCTGGCTGGCTCAGTCGGAAGAGCATGTAACTCTTTCTTTAAATGTTTTATTTTTTTTAATTAATTTTTTTTTTTTAGTGTTTATTTACTTTTAAGAGAGAGAGAGAGAGAGATGCAGAGCATGAGCGGGGGAGGGGCAGAGAGAGACAGACACAGAATCCCAAGCAGGCTCCAGGCTCTGAGCTGTCAGCACAGATCCTGATGCGGGGCTCGAACTCACGGACTGTGACATCATGACCTGAGCTGAAATCAGATGCTTAACTGACTGAGCCACCCAGGTGCCCCTAAATTTTTTAAATTAAAAAAAATTTTTTTTAATGTTTATTTTAGAGACAGAGAAACAGAGCACAAGTGGGGTTGGGCAGAGAGAGAGGGGGACAGAATCTGAAACAGGCTCCAGGCTCTGTGCTGACAGCTCCGATGCGGGGCTCAAACTCACAAACTGCGAGATCATGACCTGAGTCAAAGTCGGACACTCAGCTGACTGAGACACCCAGGCACCCCTAAATGTTTTATTTTTGAGAGAGAGAGAGAGAGAAAGCGCAGGGGAGTGACAGAGAGAGGGTGAACAGAGGATCCAAAGCAGGCTCTGTGCTGACAGCAGCGAGCCCAGTGCGGGGCTCGAACTTAAAACCATGAGATCATGACCTGACCCAAAGTCAGACGTTCAACTGACTGAACCACCCAGCCAGGCTCCCTGTAGCATGTAATTCTTGATCTTGGGGTCATGGGTTCAAGACCCGTGTTGGGTGTAGAGATCACTTAAATAAATGAACTTCAAAAAAAAAAAAAAAACCAAAGTAGAAATCAGACATAAAGCTCTAGAACTTAGGATTTATGCCTCCAGTTCTCATGTTAACAGATAATGGATAGTATCTATTAGCTTATTTAAATTTTTACTTGATTATTCTAAATTATTCTTATTCAAAGATTACATTGACATTATTGTCCTGAAATACCTAATCCGTTTGCTTAACAGAATGTTGTGGTAGGATATGGAAAGGAAGGAGTTGGCTGGGTTGTATGTAGGTGTATTCAGAGCTTTGAATTATTTGTTATTCTCATGGTTAGATGATTCCAAAGCAGTTATACTCTGAGAATTTTGTTAAGATACTGGTTAGGGTGATTGGTGGTGTGAAACAACCATTCCTATAGCTAGATATTCTAGCAGTCAAGTGGATATCCCTTTATCCATTATCTTTCCTTCGTCTGTGAACATTTATTTTCTCCATTGCTAAATCCACTGGTAAACTGAGAATGAGTAGCATCCCTGGGCTTGATTGCATGTCAGTAGTCCTCCAGGTGTTTGTCTTGGTGCCGAGCTTAACCGACTGAGCCACCCAGGCGCCCCTCTCACCTTGTCTTGGTGCCGAGCTTAATGCCAACTCCAGAGTCTGAAACTGTCTCATTGCCATCTTCCTACTGGAAGGCTGTGAAAATGCAGTTAAGGTTTTAGAACATTATTTACTGATTTCATATTGCAAGTAATTAATACTTGTTTTGCTAAGGTTGATTGGATTTGCTTCCCCTAGGGAAATGATCAAAGAAGGTAATGCCTGAGAGCCTTAATATTTTGTTCATTTTCAGTGAGTTAATCTTAGGTATTTCTTCTTCCTAGGAATGCAATAAACCTCGAGAGGCCTTTGGATTTGAACAAGCTGTACGAGAGTATACACTTCAGAGCTTTGGAGAGATGGCAGATAATTTTAAGTCTGATTATTTCAATATGCCAGTTCATGTGAGTATCTTTCTTTTAGGTCGGTTTGGGGAAGTCTGAAGATTTATCTGTGTCCAAAGCTTTTGGTTTGCTTTTTACTTTCATCATTTTGTGGAAAATCGGGACAGCATGAGAAAGATGATAGAATATTAAATCTAAAGATCAGGGGCCTGGCATCTGTTTCTATTTTTTTCATTTGCTAATGTGGCAGTGTGTACTCTCCTGTTGAGAAATCTGCTTTGATCTTGGAATTGTTTATTAGCGTTCTGTAGGAAATCTTTTATAGAAAACCATGAAGTATGTGGCAGTTGCTCCTTTTGTTGTTACTTGTAATATGAAGTTTGTTCTTCTCCTAGGGGATCTTGGGCTTTTTAATATCCTTATCCAAAAAATTTGCCAAAGCTATTAAAATTCAGCCTTGATTTTTCCATTTCCTTTTTTCTTTCTTGATGTCCTGGGTCATTTTTATATTTCTTAGTTGGAAAACAGTTTACAGAAAAAGGCAGTTCAAGTTTATTATGTTTTTCTGAACATTTAGGTTGCCTTTAGCATTTCGCTATCCTCATTGGAAAAAGCCAAGAACCTGGTCTTTTCAGCTCTGGAAATAAGACTTTTCATTTTATCATGGGTTTGTGTTCACTTGATCTGCATTTTATGTTTTAGAAGGTTATGGTTATAGTGAGTTAGTAATCTGTAGTCTTTGTTTTCCCTGCATAGATGGTTCCTACAGAACTAGTAGAAAAGGAATTCTGGCGGCTGGTGAGCAGCATTGAAGAAGATGTTATTGTAGAGTATGGAGCTGATATCTCCTCAAAAGACTTTGGAAGTGGATTTCCTGTGAAGGATGGTCGGAGAAAGATGCTGCCAGAAGAAGAGGTGCAGAGCAGATAGTAGTAATTCAAACTTAGCCCAAGCTGGTTTAGCCTTTGCATAGTAGAAAACTGCCTTTCTCTAATTTTAAGGGATTACATTCATTTAAAATATTCAATCTGTAGGATTTGGACATTATATATTATCATCAGTTTTAAAAACAATACATCCAGGGGCACCTGGGTGGCTCATTCAGTTAAGTGTCTGACTTCCGGCTCAGGTCATGATCTCACAGTCCGTGACGGGCTCTGTGCTGACGACTCAGAGCCTGGAGCCTGCTTCGGATTCTCTGTCTCTCACTCTCTCTCTGCCCCTCCCCTGCTCATGCTGTGTCTTTCTCTCTCAAAAAATAAATAAACATTAAAAAAAAATTAAAAACAATACATTCAAAGTACCCTTAAAAATTTAACTTCGCATTAAAAAAACCTTTTTTTTTTTTAATGTTTATTTAAAAAAAATTTTTTTTTTCAACATTTATTTATTTTTGGGACAGAGAGAGACAGAGCATGAACAGGGGAGGGGCAGAGAGAGAGGGAGACACAGAATCGGAAACAGGCTCCAGGCTCTGAGCCATCAGCCCAGAGCCTGACGCGGGGATCGAACTCCCGGACCGCGAGATCGTGACCTGGCTGAAGTCGGACGCTTAACCGACTGCGCCACCCAGGCGCCCCTTTAATGTTTATTTTTGAGAGAGAGAAAGACAGTGAGTGAGGGAGGAGTAGAGACAGGGAGACACAGAATCTGAAGCAGGCTTCAGACTCTGAGCTGTTAACACAGAGCCCGATGCAGGGCTTGAACTCATGAACTGTGAGATCATGACCTGAGCTGAAGTTGGAACACTTAACCGACTCAGCCACCCAGGCACCCCTTAACTTTGCATTTTATTATTACTATTACTATTTTTTCTCCCCACTCTCCCACTAACTTTGCATTTTAAAACCATTTTAGTTTATTTTTATTTTTATTAAAATCTTTTTTTAACATTTGTGCATTTTTGAGAAACAGAGCACAGCGGGGGTGGAGCAGAGAGAGAGGGAGACACAGAATCTGAAGCAGACTCTAGGCTCTGAGCTGTTAGCACAGCTCAGACCCACACACTATGAGATCATGGCAGCCAAAGTCGGACGGATGCTTAACTGACTGAGCTACCCAGGCGCCCCAAAACCATTTTAATTAGTTTAATTTTTTTTTTTTATGTTTATTTATTCTTGAGAGAGAGAGACAGAGCATGAGTGGGGGAGGGGCAAAGAGAGAGAGAGAGGAAGACACAGAATCTGAAGCAGGCTCCAGGCTCTGAGCTGTCAGCACAGAGCCCAATGTGGGGCTTGAACCCACCAACTGTGAGATCATGACCTAAGCTGAAGTTGGACACCCAACCGACTGAGCCACCCAGGTGCCCCAACCATTTTAATTAGTTTAAAACTTTGATTCCAGTTAAAAAAATTTTGCCTCTTTGTGTTTGAAGTGATTTAAGATTTTTTTAAAAAGAGTTACATTTCTTGATAGGTTCAAAATTAAGTTTCCTTTAACACCTGAGCAGGTAGGTTTTCAAATAATGCATTTAAACTGTAATATATATTGAAGTTCTGTCAAATAGGAGATGACCCTTATGTATAAAGCTGAATTAAGATGATCATTCACTTCTTTTTCTCATTATTTTGGTCCTTTTCACTTTTCCTTTCCTTCTATATTGGCAGTGATTAAGAATTTTATTTCCTATGAAAAGAGTTACACATGGTTAAAAAAAAAAAGTTACATAGTGCAGAAGGATATATAGTTAAAAGAATATCCTGGGGCGCCTGGGTGGCTCAGTCGGTTGTGTCAGACTTCAGCTCAGATCATGCTTCTTGAAGTTTGTGGGTTCAAGCCCCATGTCAAGCTCTGTGCTGACAGTTCAGCCTGGAGCCTGCTTGGGATTCTGTGTCTCCCCCTCTCTCTGCCCCTCCCATGCTCATGCTCTGTCTCTTGATAATAAATAGAGATTAAAAAAAAATTAAAAAATAAAAAAGAATAACTATCCCAGTTCTCTTAAGGTTAGTATTTGCAAGGTATATCTTTTAACATTCTTTTACTTTGAATCTGTTATCTCAGAATCTAAAGTGTGTTTTTTGTAGGAGGATATGATTGGATCTTGCCTTCTTAAAACAAAAAATGCTTATTTTTATTTATTTTTGAGAGCATTGTACATGTGCGTGCATGCCAACAGGGGAGGGGCAGAGAGAGGGAGGGAGAGAGTCCCAAGCAGGCTCTGTGCTCTTAGCATAAAGCCCAATAGGGGGTTTGAACTGTGAGGTCACGACCTGAGCCAAAATCAAGAGTCGGCTACTTAACCAACTGAGCCACCCAGGTGCCCCAGGATCTTGCTTTTTTAAAAAACCTAGTCTGAGGGTTGCCTTTTGATTGGAGTATTTAGTGTATTTACACTTAATATAATTACTGACACGGTTGATTCATGTCTGTTCATTTTGTGATTTTGTGTCTTGTGGGTTTTTTTGTTCCTCTGTCTCTGTGGCCTTTTTTTGGTGTTAAACAGATATTTTTCATAATACCATTTTAATTCCTCTAGATTTTTTTGTTTTGCTTATATGCTTTTTAGTTATTTAGTGGTTCTAGGAATTATAATATGGATCTTATTTATTTATAAAAGTTTATTTTTGAGAGAGAGAGAGAGAGAGAGAGAGAGGGAGGGAGTACACGTGTGTGCATGGGAAGGGCAGAAAGAGAGGGAGAGAGAGAATCCCGAGCAAGTTCCACGCTGAGTGCATAGCCTGACTCGGGGCTCGATTTCATGAACTGTGAGGTCATGACTTGAGCCAAGATGAAGAGTCAGGAACTTAATTGACTGAGCCACCCAGGTGCCCCTTTTGCCCCTTTTTAACTTTTTAAATGGTCTTTACACAGCCTACTTTATGTTAATATTGACTTAATTCTGGTGAATATAGCAACTTTTTTCTTCATTTCCCACTGTATTGTTATACATTATGTCTACGTATTGTATAAACATGACAACACAGCAATATAATTATTACTTTAAACCATCTTTTTTAAAAAGTTAAGAGAAGGTAAAAAATACACATATACTCTTTTACCTATTTACTCACAAATACACCATTTCTGATGCTCTTCATTTATTCCTGTGGGATCCAACTTTTTCAGGTCATTTTCTTTCAGGCTGGAAGACTGCTTTTATTTGTAGTATGGGTCTGCTAAGGAATGAATTTTTTCAGTCTTTGCTTATCTGGGAATGTTTTTATTCAGGCTTTTAGTCTTTCAGTTGTAAATGCTTCTCAGTTTTTTGTCTTGTTCTGTTGTTTGCCTTTAGTTGATTTATAGTGCCTTAGAAATGGCTGTTTTGATAATTTTGTCCAGATTTATCTTTGTTTTTTGTGGAGGGGAATTGCCCAACCTCTCCATATTACCACTGCTGGAAATTCTTTACAATTAAAAGTCTCCCTCCTACCCAGATCACCAATGTAACAGAGGAAGAAACTATTTCATCTTCTAGCTGTTCTTCAGATACAGTGATCTATGCAAGCATTTTATTTATTTATTTATTTATTTATTTATTTATTTATTTTTAAAGTTTATTTTTGACAGAGAGAGACAGAGCATGAGTCGGGGAGGGGCAGAGGGGGCAGAGAGAGGGAAACAGAATCCGAAGCAGGCTTCAGGCTCTGAGCTGTCAGCACAGAGCCTGATGCAGGGCTCGAACTCACGAACCAAACCGCGAGATCATGACCTGAGCCGAAGTCGGACGCTCAACTGACTGAGCCACCCAGGCGCCCCTCTATGCAAGCATTTATATATCACACATGCAGAATTGCATATTCTTTTTAAAAAGAAATGGAGTATACTACTTACGTGGTCTTACCCTTTTTGTTTTTTGTTTTTGAGTCCCTTCAGGCCCTGTTCAGTTCATCCTAATTCCTTATGGCATTACTTACCCAGTTTATTCATGGTACCATCTCATTGGATATTATGCCAACCAGTATCTGAGCACTTAATGTGTGCTGAATTAAGTTTTCATTTTGTTTCATTTCTTTATGATCAAAAGTTACATCTTTTGGCTTTCTTATTATTTTAGCCTTGTTATTATATTTTTCCTTCTGCATAGGTAGAGTACAGGTTGGAATAATCAGGTTAGGATAATATAGATTAGAGAATACACATTGGGTTTTACCAAGGGAGAAAGAGAATGATTACAATAGATGGAGAACATAGATAATATACAGATGGTTTGTTCAGTATCACTGAATTTAATCTGGTTTTTATAGGTATAAGGAAACACATCAGAGTTTCTTTATACCCTTCCTTTGCCAAGTGGTGGGCAATTACTGAATTATTGGGAAGAGACTTTTTCTGCCTTTTTCTGAATTTTGTTTCTGTTCTGAATTTTTTTTATTAAAAAACCTTTTTTTTAATGTTTATTTTTGACAGAGAAAGAGACAGAGTGTGAGCAGGGGAGGGATAGAGAGAGAAAGAGACATAGGATCTGAAGCAGGCTCCAGGCTTCAAACTGTCAGCACAGAGCCTTATGCGGGGCTCAGACTCGTGAGCTGCGAGATCATGACCTTAGCCAAAGTTGGACACTCAACCGACTGAGCCACTCAGGCTCCCCTATTCTGAATTTTTAAGTTGTTCTTAAACAGATATTTATATCTTCTGATCTTAAAAACAAGGTCACAGAGATTTTAAAGATTATTTTAAGTGTCAAACCTAAGCACCTAATATTAATAATACAAATATTAGTCTTTCTCCATGTTTGAGTTTTAAATGAATATTTATCTATTTCTGCTTTTGCTCTATTCACCTTCATGAATGTGGAGAAATGCTGGGCTGTAACCAACCATAGTATAAAGAGACAGGTGATACAACTTTTTTTCTAGACTGGATCATGGATTTGCTCTTTGTTTTCTAAGCAGTAATGTTTTTCACAGGATACTTTTGTTGTGTTTAAAGATAGAATAAGAGGACTTCTTTATTACAAAAGGATTTTAAGGACTAATTAGAGTTTGCGTAAAATCTTCAGACTTTTTATACTTAATATCAGTTATGGTAAAGTTACTGTACTAGAATAGCAGATAACTACCAACATTTCACTAGGTGTTGTACATTTGTGTTGAACTTCTGCATGAGATAGCTCTTGGTATCTGATAGCATATTTCTTTTTTTTTTTTTTTTAAATTTTTTTTTCAACATTTATTTATTTTTGGGACAGAGAGAGACAGAGCATGAACGGGGGAGGGGCAGAGAGAGAGGGAGACACAGAATCGGAAACAGGCTCCAGGCTCCGAGCCATCAGCCCAGAGCCTGACGCGGGGCTCGAACTCACGGACCGTGAGATCGTGACCTGGCTGAAGTTGGACGCCCAACCGACTGTGCCACCCAGGCGTCCCAATGATAGCATATTTCTCTGGAGTCATAGTTTACTGGAGAAGTACTTCTGAAGTTAATATATTGTCTTATGAATACAATGTGCTCTACCAACAGGGCTTCTAAGGAATAAAAATAGGCACAGAACTTGAAACCTTGGGAACATTTTTTTCTTCTTGTGCTTGGCTCCATATTAAGTCATTGACTAAATCCTGTTAGTTCATTTTTCATTATTTTCTGTAGGACTGGCCTCTTTTCATACCCGCTACTACCATCTTTGTCTAGGTCCTGTCACATCATGTTGGGATGATTGTCATAATCTTAAATAATGACCACTTGTGTTTGGAGTCCCCAAGACCATCTCCAGGTTCAGTGATTTTCTGGGAGGACTCATGGCTATGATTACTATAGTGAAAGAATACAAAGCAAAATCAGCAAAGGGAAAAAGATGCATGGCCCAAATCCAGAGAAAACCAGGTAGAAGCATCCAAGAGTCCTCCTAATGGAGTTACATAGAAGGCACTAGTATCAAATTGACAATGTGTAGGAAGTATTGCCTACCAGGGAAGCTCATTAGTGACCCAACTCAAGGTTTTTATTGGAGGCTGGTGACCTGGGCATCCTCTGCTTAACACATACTATAAAATCCCAAACTCCCAGAAGGAAAGCAAGTGTACATAAACTACATTGTATGGTCTAGGCATCATAAATCACTCTTTTTATTAGTGTAGGGAGCTGTTTGCCATGTAAGTTTCCACATACCAGCCAAGAGAACTTTAAGTAGGCTTTTTGAAGAATAGTAGTCTTAGGCCTGTTAGGTTAACCAGATTTCCTGCTTACTGCTTGTCTCTGCAGTCATTTTAAATATATTGCTTTGGGGCACCTGGGTGGCTCAGTCGGTTAAGCGTCCGACTTCGGCTCAGGTCATGATCTTGCGGTTCGTGAGTTCAAACCCCGCGTCGGGCTCTGTGCTGACAGCTCAGAGCCTGGAGCCTGTTTCAGATTCTATGTCTCCCCCTCTCTCTCTGACCCTCCCCTGTTCATGCTCTGTCTCTCTGTTTCAAAAATAAATAAACGTTAAAAAAATTTAAATATATTGCTTTTACTTAACATGTTAAGGTTGAGAGGTCTTCTGGAGTTCATTATGCAGTTCTGTCTACTTTTGTTTATGTTTCAAACTTTCCGTAAACAAAAGTTTAAAAATATTTAAGATACTATGTTTATACTGTTTCATTTTTCAGATTCTGTTTTATTTCTTTTCTGAATATAGGATAAAACCCAAGCTTCTTAATTTAAGGTTAAAGATCCATTCTTTTCTAGTCTTATTTCCTGTGTTTCTGAGTATGACTGATTTCAGTCTTCCCCTTCACCAGCCAGGACAGTATATATTCTGTCTTTCTGTCATTCATTGTCACATCTTATCTATTTTTCTAAGCTTTACTCAGGTTCTTCTTTTCTATAAAGTTTTCCTGGGGTGCCTAGGTGGCTCAGTCGATTGAGCCTCTGACTTCGGCTCAGCTCATGATCTCGCGGTTCACGAGTTTGAGCCCTGCATGAGGCTCTGTGCTGACGGTTTGGAGCCTGGAGCCTGCTTCAGATTCTGTGTCTCCCTTTCTCTCTGCCCCTCCCCTGCTCACACTCTGTCTCTCTCTGTCTGTGTCTGTCTCAAAAATAAATAAACATTAATATTTAAAAAAAAAAGTTTTCTTAATGATGCAAACCCACACTAATTACTATTGTCCTCTGAAGAACTAAAGAATTTACTCTTTTATCTGTGTTTGGAGTTCCATGTGTATACTGTTGTCTTGAAACTTTTTGTATGTAGGTCTTACCTCTTCAACTAGATTGATTATGTTTTCACACAACCAGCTGACCAACCAACTAAAAAACATATTGAATAGTATTTTTTGAAAACCTTTTTTAAAAAGCATATTGAGGGTATGAATCGTATTTCATTACTATTTCTTTGTTTATATTTTTTTTTAACGTTTATTTATTATTGAAAGACAGGGAGAGACAGAGCATGAGAATGGGAGGGGCAGAGAGGAGGAGACACAGAATCTGAAGCAGGCTCCAGGCTCCAAGCTATCAGCACAGAGCCTGACATGGGACTTGAACTCACAAACTGCGAGATTATGACCTGAGCCAAAGTTGGATGCTTAACCGACTGAGCCACCCAGGCGCCCCTATTTCTTTACTATTTCTTAATGGCATTCCTACTTATTTTTTTAATATTAAATATAATTTATTGTCAAGTTGGTTTCCATACAACACCCAGTGCTCATCCCAACAGGTGCCCTCCTCAATGCCCATCATCCCCTTTCCCGTCTCTCCCACGCCCCATCAACCTTCAGTTTGTTCGCACTATTTAAGAGTCTCTTAGGTTTGCCTCCTTCCCTCTATGTACCTTTTTTTTCCCTCCCTTCCTCTCCCCCATGGTCTTCTGTTAAGTTTCTCAGGATCCACATATGAGTGAAAACATAATGGTATCTGTCTTTCTCTGCCTGACTTATTTCACTTAGCATAATACTCTCCTGCTCCATCCATGTTGCTACAAATGGCCAGATTTCATTCTTTCTCATTGCCAAGTAGTATTCCATTGTGTATATAAACCGCATCTTTATCCATTCATCAGTTGATGGACATTTAGGCTTTTTCCATAATTTGGCTATTGTTGAAAGTGCTGTTATAAATAAACACTGGGGTACAAGTGCCCCTATACATCAACACTCCTGTATCCCCTGGGTAAATTCCTAGCAGTGCTATTGCTGGATCATAGGGTAGATCTATTTTTAATTTTTTGAGGAACCTCCACACTGTTTTCCCGAGTGGCTGCACCAGTTTGCATGGAATTCCTACTTAAACCTATGATGGACTTTCTTATTTTGTCCTCTGCGACTCTTTTTTTTTTTTTTTTTTTTTTCAACGTTTATTTATTTTTTGGGACAGAGAGAGACAGAGCATGAACGGGGGAGGGGCAGAGAGAGAGGGAGACACAGAATCGGAAACAAGCTCCAGGCTCCGAGCCATCAGCCCAGAGCCCGACGCGGGGCTCGAACTCACGGACCGTGATATCGTGACCTGGCTGAAGTCGGACGCTTAACCGACTGCGTCACCCAGGCGCCCCATGTCCTCTGCGACTCTTAACTACATATTTATAGTTTCCATTTTTTTGTGCTACAATGTGGATGATATCCTCAAATCTGACTTCTAGTTGACACATTCTGTCTTCAGCTTTGTCATTGGCTGTTAAAGCTCTTACTTTGAGGGTTTTATTTTTTCAACTCTGTATTGTGGAAAGTGCACATAATAATGAACTTTCCTCCTTCCCTCAGTACCTGGCATCCACGTTTAGCAGTTTTCGACTACCTGATAGAAGGCAGCTGGGTTCACTTTCTTCTTTGTGCATTCAGTCTGTTGTGATGTTACATATCATGTATCCTCTGGAAAATTCACACTACATCCCTGTAAGAATGAGTGTAAAAAGGCAAATAACATCTTTTTTTTTTTTTTTTTTTTTTTAAATTTTTTTTTTTTTTTAACGTTTATTTATTTTTTTGGGACAGAGAGAGACAGAGCATGAACGGGGGAGGGGCAGAGAGAGAGGGAGACACAGAATCAGAAACAGGCTCCAGGCTCTGAGCCATCAGCCCAGAGCCCGACGCGGGGCTCGAACTCACGGACGGCGAGATCGTGACCTGGCTGAAGTCGGACGCTTAACCGACTGCGCCACCCAGGCGCCCCAAGGCAAATAACATCTTAACAGTTCCTATGAGCATAGTTTGACTTTGCATAGTCCCGGAAATAGTTCTGGGTTCCCTGGACCCCACTTTGAGAACTGCTCCCAGCAAGGATGATAAGCACTTTAAGGCTTCATAATGGTTTCAGGGTAGGCTTTTGAAACTCAGTGTCCAGCCCTTATATCCAGAGAAGCCTCTATGAAAACTCAGTCAGTAGCTTTCCTTTTTCATTCTGCCTTTCTTTCCTTTTTCTTTGTTTCTGGAAACTGGAAATTCTTTTTTTCTTTTGAGTTCATCTATGAAACAAATGTTTTCATTATTATAATTTATCTAGTATTTCTAGGTGAGTTGCTAGTGGGGGTGGTAATGGTGACTTTCTGTGTCATCTTAGTCTTTGCTGTTGGCATAAATGCAGGATTACATATCGTAGTATTCTGTTTTCACAATATCTGGCACCATGCTATAAATATTTGGGGAAGTTATACTACTAGGGATAAATTAGAAATATAATACTGTCCTATTAAAATGAGTCTCACATAATTTTATAGTAGTGTATTTGAGGGAGGAGTAGTAAAAAGAATTGCTTATATGCTTCGGAATAAACCAGAGGTATCTGAAATAACTAAAGGGAAATCTAAATGCCAGCTAGACAGGAGACAGGATTGAATAGGTATATGAGTTACATGTTGCAGAGAGCAAAGAGCACGATTCTATGGACTAGATTATTATAAATATTATATACAATTTTTACCTTTTTTTAAAAGACTCCCTTGAAATTTCTATTGGGCACGTGTCATTTCTGATCTTTCATTTACATCTTTTTTTTTTTCTTTATAGGAGTATGCACTTTCTGGTTGGAATTTGAATAATATGCCTGTCCTAGAGCAGTCTGTTCTTGCACACATTAATGTAGACATCTCTGGTATGAAAGTGCCATGGCTCTATGTGGGAATGTGTTTTTCTTCTTTCTGCTGGCACATTGAAGATCACTGGAGTTATTCCATCAACTACTTACACTGGTATATATGATCTTTGTTATATGTTTAGTAACCTTTTTAAAGGTGTGATATAGTATTAGGTGATATGTTAGTAAGAGCTGAATTTAAAAGTATTTCCTATCCAAAGTAGGGTAACATATTGAGAAGTGTAGAGGTCTAAGGATATGTATATCTCAGATACCTTCCCTTTTAAAATATGTGCATGCAGCAGAGCCTAGAGTTTTATTTTTTTATTTTTATTTTTAAACTATTTATTTTTGAGAGAGAGAGGGAGAGGAGAGAGAGAGAGCAAGCATGTGCGTGAGCAGGGGAGGGGCAGAGGGAGAGAAAATCCCAGGCAGGCTCCACACTGTCAGCGCAGAGCCTGATTCGGGGCTTGAACTCATTAACTGTGAGATCATGACATGAGCTGAAGAGGACGCTTAACCAGCTGAGCCACCCAGGTGCCCTCAGAGCCTAGAGTTTTAGACCAAATGATACTTATTTGGTGTACATGAAAATTACTTGGTGTATCTTTTGATATTCAAGGTAGAATGTTCAAAGCGTGTATATAATTAAGATCTGACTAAACCTTCAGTATTGGAAATTATCAAATGATTTTTTTTTCTTTTTGATAACATTTTCCCTAAAAATGCCTGTTACATGTGTATTCATTAAATTTGTTGGCTGAATTTTTTTGTATCTCCCCCATAGCTTTTATTTACTTGCCCAGTTCCTTGTCCATTATTATGATATCAACTATATGATGTTTTTTTCTCCATTTGGAAGATACTACTCAAATCACTCTTTGCAGTGGAAAACTATAGTGATTTTATTTCTCTGCTTTATCACAGTGCTGTTTAATATGATAACTGCTAGCTAAATGTGGGTATTTAAATTTGTTAAGAATGGGGCATCTGGGTGGCTCAGTTGGGTAAGCATCTGACTTCAGCTCAGGTCATGATCTTGCGGTTTGGTTCATGAGTTCGAGCCCCGCATTGGGCTCTGTGCTGACAGCTCAGAACCTGGAGCCTGCTTCAGATTCTGTGTCTCCTCTCTCTGCCCCTCCTTGACTCATCCTCTGTCTCTCTCCCAAAAATAAACAAACATTAAAAACAATCTTTTTTTAATTAAGATACAATTAAAAATGTAATTCCTCAGTTATAGGAAACATATTTCAAGTGCTTTATGGTCACAGGTGACTAGGGCTGTATGTATTGGTTAGCACAGCTATAGAACATTCTCATGATTATAGTAAGTTCTGTTAGAGACAGCACTGTGGATTGTATTAGGATTAGGAAATGCAGCTATTTTATAAATATAGTATGACCCATTAAATCCATTTCCTAGGAGTACAATTTAGTATTATAAATGAACTCTAGTCCGCTAAAGTCTGGTACATTAATGGGGCCAGTTTGGTCCTTAAGATTTATAGATAGAATTCTTTAAGTTTTCAACAATTTCCAGCCTTGCCTTATTTTGTTGGATAGTAAATCAACTTAATGAATTTATGTAAAAGGTAGTCTAGAGAGTACTGACTTTGACTTTGGTCGTTGTGGGGATAATTGGAATGTCCAGTGGACTTGAAATCAAGGTACCATGTCAGTATCCTTTAGAATGATGTTGGTTTTTCAGATAGGATCTTTCCTGTTTGAAATACTATTTGTTGATCCACCTTAAAGAGTTCATGTGCTTTGAATTGCTTTTCTAATAGTAGTGATAAGTATGTGCCTGCCTATTTATATACTCTTGCCCTACCTTCTTTATGAACAATAGCTCATCAAACAATAGATTTATGAGTTGGTTTGCCAGGATTCAGGGTATATAATTTATGACCATGGGACAAACAAAATTAATTATAAATTAGTGGATTTGCATGAGAGACCCTGGCCTCATTGGTACCATGCTCACCTAGTTAAACAGTTGTTTCTTTTGCTAGGGGGGAACCAAAGACCTGGTATGGTGTGCCATCTCATGCTGCAGAACAACTGGAGGAGGTGATGAGGGAGCTGGCCCCTGAGTTATTTGAATCCCAGCCTGATCTCCTGCATCAGTTAGTCACCATCATGAATCCCAATGTACTGATGGAGCATGGTGTGCCTGTGAGTCTTTTCGGGTCTCCTTTTAGTATTTTTACTTTAAATTTATGTTCGCTTTTTATTAGAATCACAGCATATGCTTTGTTTTGTAACTGGAAGCAAAAGATCATGTCATTTTCTAGCCAAATTAGAATTTATATTCTGAAGGGAAGAACATTTTTTTGGTTAAGAGGTGTTTTAAAGTATTCATCATATTTTGTGTATAACTACCTATGAAAATAGTCTTCTGTTTTCAGTAAACCATTATGTCCTGGTCTTAACAAAAATCTTGTATTCCTTATTAACCTTGTTTAGTCAAAGTGTAAGTATTTTAAGTGATAGTTGTAATAACTAATGTCTATCCTTTGGAGATCATTTTTCATGTAAAGATTTCACAGCCTCTTTTTATATGCAATAATGAAATATACTATGGATACTTTTTTTACTTTTCAACTTGGTTTTGATAATGATTGTTAAATTTAAGCCACTAATACCTGATAAAGTATAAATATATACAGATTTGCTGTATATATTTAAATATTCATCACACCCTTAATGAGAAAGTAGTTTGAGTAATAGTAGTGTTAGTTTGTCTTTGAAGAGTGAATGTGTACTAGAATCTGAGACTTTTTTTTTTTTTTAAGGTTTATTTTTGAGAGAGAGAGATAGGAGCGCAAGCAGGGAAGGGGCAGAGAGAAAGGGAGACGGAGAATCTAAAGCAGGCTCCAGTCTCTGAGCTATCAGCACAGAGCCCGACACGGGGCTCGAACTCATGAGCTGTGAGATCATGACTTGAGCCGAGGTCAGATGCTTAACTGAGCTGAGCCACCCAGGTGCCCCAAATCTGGGACTTTTCTAAAGACATATAGTATTATTATAAAACTAAGTGGGATTCAGGAAAACTGATTTTGGGGATATTTCCATATTACGTATGAACTAATTAGTTAATTTCCAAAAAATTATCCAAGAGTAGGAGGAAATTCCATCCTTTACCATGATTGACAACACAAGGATAAAAGGAGTAAAAGAAAAAATCTCTTAATTGTAAAAATTTTGTCAAGTTTCAGAAACTAGTAGTTCAGTGAGTAACATTTCTCTTTGAAATTTTGTCTCATACTTTCTTTTTATGAATTATTATAATTTGTTATCAGGGACTATTTTAAGAAGGTAGAGTTCTGGCTGCTGCTTTTTTTTTTTTTTTTAATTATTTTTGGTAGAGAGAGAAACAGAGCATGGGGGTGGGGGAGGGGCAGAGAGAGAAGGAGACACAGAATCTGAATTAGGCCACAGGCTCTGAGCTGTCAGCACAGAACCTGATGTGGGGCTCGAACCCACGAACTGTGAGATCATGACCTGAGCTGAAGTCAGACACTTAACCGACTGAGCCACCCAGGTACCCCTCGGGCTCCTTTTTAAACCCTGATATTGTCTTCTGATAGGTGTAAATGAATGCTTTACTGTTTTTAATTTTAGAAAGTGCTGCTGAAAGTGACTGATAAAATCTGTTCCCCTTTTTTGTTGTTTTTATTTTGTTTTGTTTTATATCCCTGTTCCCACTTTGCATTTAGGTGTACAGGACCAATCAGTGTGCTGGAGAGTTTGTTGTGACGTTTCCTCGTGCCTATCATTCTGGATTTAACCAGGGCTACAACTTTGCTGAAGCTGTGAACTTCTGTACTGCTGACTGGGTCTGTTCTATAGCAAGTAGCTGTTGTACGTCTACTAACACCCCTGGAAAATGCATCTTAGTTGCCATATTTAGTTAGCTGGGGAGGGGAGGATTCATGAATATTTCAGTAGAGAGTAGAGTGGCTGTTATAATTTAGAAAGTTCAGTTTCCATTACACTTTTTATTTGGAAGATTTTATAGTTCTTATCCATTATTTTCCCCATTCTGTTTGAATTTTAAATGAACAGTTGATATTTTTTGAATCTTTCTTTTCTGAGAGAATATGGTTCCTCTAGTCTTTGCTTTATCTGAGCAACTTATGGATTTTATAATGACAACCAGATTTTTTTTTTTTTAAACGTTTATTTATTTTAGGGAGAGTACATGTACACTAGAGCCAGGGAGGGGTAGAGAGAGAGGGAGACAGAGGATCCTAAGCAGGCTCAGGGCTCCGTGCCAACAGCAGGGAGCCCAATGTGGGGCTTGAACTCACGAACTGCAAGATCACGAACTGAGCGGAAGTTGGAGGCTTAACCGTCTGAGCCATGTAGGTGCCCCTGCAACCAGATCTTTTTAAGAATTAATTTTACCGGGGCATCTGGGTGGCTCAGTCGGTTAAGCGTCCAACTGTCGGCTCAGATCGTGGTCTTGAAGCCTGTGAGTTTGAGCCCCGTGTCAGGCTCTGTGCTGACAGCTCAGAGCCTGGAGCCTGCTTGAAATTCTTTGTCTCCCTCACTGTCTGTCCCCCCTCCCCCCACCACTATACTCTCTCTTTCTCAAAAATAAATAAACATTAAAAAATTAAAAATAAAAGAATTTTACCCATATTTTCCAATATTTAGCTCAGATTTTTAAAATATCCCTTTATTATTTTCCTTTTTATAGACAATTAGTTGATTTTACTCTTCCTGCCATTTTGTTGTTTTATTCCTTTTAAAAAATTTATTTTAAAAAGTTACTATGATATTGGGATCTCTGTTGATACACTTTTGTTTAAATGATAATGCCAGTGATTTCTCTTTTGCTTTTTTGTATGAAGTAGATAATCAAAAAGTAATTAGATATGATTATGTCATGTTGGTTGGGAAAAGACTGCAAATTTATGATACACTCTTTGACTTTGTTTTTCCTTTACTGACGCTTTTCTGTCTCTCAACATTTGGGGAGATATATATATATATATTTTTTTTTTTTAAGTATCTTTTTTTTAATGTTTATTTATTTTGAGAAAGAGAGGGAGTGCATGCATGTGTGCTAGCTGGGGAGGTGCAGGGAGAGAGAGAATCTCAAGCAGGCTCTGTGCTGTCAGTGCAGAGCCCATCACGGGGCTCAATCTTAACAGTCGTAAGATGAGTAGGATGCTTAACTGACTGAGCCACCCAGGCGCCCCTTGGGGAGGTGTTTTTTTGTAATATTGGGTCTTATGTTTTCTGTAGCCACCTTAATTTATTAAATTTCGTAGTGAATCATTTTTGTTTCCTTGGTTAACAGATGACATGAGTAATCTTATTTGATCTAGTAATTTTGAACGTTATTAGGCTTAAGGAGCAGTATGAGCAAGTTCGAGCTTAGGACTTTTCCTTGGGTTTGAACTCTGTTTTTGTTTTTAAGTTGATTTATTTTGAGAGAGACATAGAGCAAGTGGGGAAGGGGTAGAGAGAGAGGAAGAGAGAAAGAATCCCAAGCAGGCTTTTTGCACTGTCTGCATAGAATCCGATACAGGGCTTGAACTCATGAACCATGAAATCATGACCTGAGCCGAAGTTGGACACTTAATCGACTGAGCCAATCAGGCTCCCCAAGCTCTATTTTTTTTTTAATTTAACTAACATTTATTAACTTTATGATTTACTTGTTTCTTGGCTAGATGTAGGATAGGAAATAGAGGTAATTCAGAAACAAATTAAAGATGGTTTCTGCCTTTAATGTTTTCACTGTTATTGATGTTTGGCCTTGAGCAGCTCTTTTAATTTCACTGGGCCTAAGTTTTTCACATGGTATATAAAGATGCTAAGATTTGCTTAATAACTTCAAATAAGTGAGATGATATATGTAAAAGTCCTTGAAACTCTGTAGAAGAAGGGTGTGATAGAAATGGGAAATTTTTTTTTTTTATTGTCAAGTTAGCTAACATACAGTGTAGTCCTGGCTTCAGGAATAGATCCCCGTGATTCATCACTTATATACAACACTCAATGCTCATCCCAGCAAGTGCCCTCCTCAATGCCCATCACCCATTTTCCCTACCCCCATCAACCCTTAGTTTGTTCTCTGTATTTAAGAGTCTCTTATGGTTTGTCTCTGTCTCTGTCTGTCTCTGACTGACTTATTTCACTGAGCATAATACGCTCCAGTTCCATCCACGTAGGTGCAAATGGCAAGATTTCATTCTTTTTGATTACTGAGTAATACTCCATTGTATATATATACCACATTGTCTTTATCCATTCATCGTTTGATGGACATTTGGGCTCTTTCCATAATTTGACTATTGTTGAAAGCGCTGCTATAAACATTGGGGTGCATGTGCTCCTTTGAATCAGCACACCTGTATCCTTTGAATAAATTCCTATTGGTGCTATTGGTGGGTCATAGGATAGTTCTATTTTTAATCTTTTGAGGAACCTCCACACTGTTTTCCAGAGTGGCTGCACCAGTTTGTATTCTCACTAACAATGCAAGAGGATTCCTCTTTCTCCACATCCTTGCCAATGTCTGTTGTTTCCTGAGTTAATTTTAGCCACTCTGACTGGTGTGAGGTGGTATCTCATTGTGGTTTTGATTTGTATTTCCGTGATGATGAGCAATGTTGATCATCTTTTAATGTGTCTACCATCTGCATGTCTTCTTTGGAAAAGTGTCTATTCGTGTCTTCTGCCCATAGAAATGAAATGTTTTAGCAGCTTTAGATTTGGAATAAAGTGATGGTATTAAGTTTTATAAGCCACAATAGATAATCAGTTGTATTTTATGTGGCTTCTTTACAGATTGTAATAATTAAGATCTGCATATCTTCTTGCCATTGTTAATAAGTTGTATCAGAAATGTTTAAAAAGTAAATATTTATGAATTAAGAAATGAAAGACTTGTAGATTGTTAATAGACAAAATAATTGCTAATCATAAGTTCAGTATAATTGTTTTCTTGGGAAAGATGGTTTCTTTAGAAGAGTATGGAAATATCACTTGATTCAGAGATAGTCTTATATTCTTAAACTATGATTCCTATCGTTGTCTTCTGCCTGTCTTAAACTGGAGGTGATTTCTAAAAGGTTCTTAAAGGTCCATTTTTTAATTTTTTCTCTTTTATATCTTAGTTTTCAAATATAAACTAAAACCCTATTTAAATCACCCAAGTTTTTCCACTGTACAGGAGGATACAAGTGTGGGGGGGGGGGGGAGGGAAAGAGAGAGAGAAAGGAGAGAAAGAGAGAAAAGAGAGAGAAAAGGAATGGGAGGAGTGTGTGTGTTTGTGTGTACAGGCATATGTGTTTCATCACACTTTATTGCACTCCACAACTGCATTTTTTTTTTTTTAAATACAAATTGAGGGCTTGTGGCAACCCTGTGTCAAGCAAGTCTCTTGGTGCCAGTTTTCCAATGGCATTTGTTCATGTCTCTATGTCACATTTTGGTAATTCTGGCAATATTTCAAACTTTTTCATTATATGTTATCAGGGATCTATGATTAGTAATTAGGATTTGTTGAAAGTTCTGGTGATGGTTAGCATTTTTTAGCAAGAAAGTATTTTTTTTCACCCCCCCCAAGAAAGTATTTTTGAAGTAAAGTGTGTACATTGTTTTTTTTAGATATAATGCTGTTGCACACTAAATATATATTGTATGGTGTAAACCTAACTTTCATATGCACTGGAAAACCAAAAAATTCACTTGACTCACTTTATTGTGGTATTCACATATTATGGTGGTCAGGAACTGAACCCACAATATCTCTAAGGGGTGCCTGTATAGTATAACTAGTATCACAATTTGGCTTAAAGCTTGATGGTTAAAGAAATTTTCAGTATTTATCTTAAAGAAGGAATCTGATGATTTATGAAAAGTGATCATTTCATGTAGGGAGAATAAAGTATATAATCTCAGGACTTCACTTTGAATTCTCTTTGGGTCAGACTGATTGTATGTATGTATGTATTTATTTATTTATTTTTACGTTATTTATTAAAAATTTTTTTTAATGTTTATTTTTGAGAGAGAAAGAGCGTGAGCGGGGGAGGGGCAGAGAGAGAGATGAAGAATCCAAAGCAGCCTCCAGGCTCTCTGAGCTGTCAGCACAGAGCTTAACGTGGGGCTTGAACTCATGAGCCCATGAACTCATGACCTGAGCTGAAGTTGGACATTTAACCAACTGAGCCACCCAGGCATCCCTAAGTTATTTATTTTGAGAGAGAGAGTGTGTGTGTGAGCAGGGGAGGGGCAGAGAGAGAGAGAGAGGGAGAGAGAGAATCCCAAGCAGGCTCCACACTGTCAACACAGAGCCCGACCTGGGTCTTGATCCCACAAACCGTGAGATCATGACCTAGCTGAAATCAGGAGTTGGACACTTAACTAACTGAGCCACTCAGGTGCCCTAGACTGATTGTTTTTAAAATAATTTCTAGATGCTAAAATGTAAATCATCTTTTGCTTTGGTTCTTACAAAAAATTGAGTGAGTCCATGTGAATTGCTAAAGTAGTGCTTTTTTTCTCCGCTTTTCTTTTTCAAACTTCTAATAACATCTCTGCTTTTTGTTCTATGGAAACTTCTGTGTTGAATATGTCCACTGAACCCTTTATAATCTGAATGTCTTTTCTTTTTTCTTTAAAGGCAGTTTATGTTAGACTGGTCTAAAAGTTTGCTACCTTATTTAAATATCAAGGAACTTGTACTTCTGGTACATAATGAGTAGAAAGTCAATAGCTTAGGGTAGAGGCTTAGCATCTCAAATTATGGAAATTTTCTGTGGGAACACTTTGAAATTCCTGCTGGGCCATAAAGATTTAATATTTAAGTTACCTCTTATTTTCAAATGGAGTTGGTTATTCTGCCTTCTTTACAGTAAAAGAGAGGATCTGTAGGCTAAATAGTGGTTTTGTTCTGGAAAATGTTATAAGCAAGTAAGTTAATTTGAGAAACTTGTCGTTTTACAGTTACCCATTGGACGTCAGTGTGTCAATCATTACAGACGGTTGAGGCGCCATTGTGTCTTTTCACATGAAGAACTCATTTTCAAGATGGCAGCAGATCCAGAATGCTTAGACGTGGGCCTGGCTGCCATGGTGTGCAAAGAATTGACTCTCATGACTGAAGAAGAGACAAGATTAAGGGAGTCTGTTGTACAAATGGTGAGTTTGCTTGGCACATTCCCTGTATTCAATACTGCTCATGGAATATACTAAAAATGGAATGTGTAGAAAGAATCCATTTTCATCTTTGATTCCTTTAGAAGTTGAACACAAAACTCATAAGTTTAGAGAAGGTATGTTTTTATACTTGCCATTTTGCATTCTTCAAATTGAAAAATTTTAGGAATCTTTATGTCATTTCTAGATTAAAAAAATAGAATCCTATCAGCTAGAATTTCTTAGGTATATATTTATTTCTTTAAATAAGAATCTTCAGGGCACCTGGGTGGCTCAGTCGGTTGGGCGCCCGACTTCGGCTCAGGTCATGACCTCGCGGTCTGTGAGTTCGAGCCCCGCATCGGGCTCTGGGCTGACAGCTCAGAGCCTGGAGCCTGCTTTAGATTCTGTGTCTCCCTCTCTCTCTGACCCTCCTCTGCTCATGCTCTGTCTCTCTCTGTCTCAAAAATAAATAAATGTTAAAAAAAAAAAATTAAAAAAAAAATAAATAAGAATCTTCTACATATAGTATTTCTTTAAATAAGGAAGTTCAAATCCTTTTCTTTGAGGTTTGAAATTGAATAAAAGTTATGTTTCTGGTGATTTCCAACTGTCAGACTAAATTGATTTGTTTTTATTTCTTTCCTCTTTCTAAGCCACTTAATGAGTAGGAAGTACTGAATGACCAAGTGCTGGGATTTTTTTTTTTCCTGGTTTGGAAGCCAGTTGAATTTTTGATGGAGTTTCCTTATAATGGAGGTGGCTGGGCAGAGGGTGACCAGATCCACCTCCCACCGCCACCCCCCTCCACCCCCAACAAGTGTTAGGATTTTGAATGCTTGTAGTAAATTAAATCTTTTGTTTTTTAGAATTTATTTATTTATTTTTGAGAGAGCGGGAGCAGGGGAGGGGTAGAGAGAGGGAAAGAGAATCCTAAGTAGGCTCTGTGCTGTCAGCACAGAGCCCAGCATGGGAGCTTAAACTCACAAACCATGAGATTGTGACCCGAGCTGAAATCAAGAGTCAAACGCTTAACTGACTGAGCCACCCAGGCACCCCAAACCTTTTTTTAAAATTTAATTTAATTTTTTAGTTTATTTATTTATTTTGAGAGAGAGAGAGAGAGCAAATGGGGAAGGGGAAGAGAGAGAGAATCCCAAGCAGGCTCTGCACTGTTAGCACAGAGCCCAGTGCAGGGCTTGAACTCATGAACCATTAGATCATGACCTGAGCCAAAGTCAGACACTTAATTGACTGAGCCACCCAGGTGCTCCTAACTCTATTTTTAAAAAATTCAACTAACGTTTTAATTTGAAATTAAAAACAAATTACCATTGGGCACCTGGGTGTCTAAGTTGGTGAGGCCTCCAACCCTTGTTTTCAACTCAGGTCATGATATCATGGTTTGTGGGATCAAACCCCTCACCTGGCTTTGCGCTGACAGGATTCTCTGTCTCTCTTTCTCTCTCTGCCCTTCTCTGTGCTCACATGCACACTGTCTCTCAAACATTAAGAAACATTTTTTTTAAGTTAACCATTTTTTTTTTTTTTTAATTTTTTTTTCAACGTTTATTTATTTTTGGGACAGAGAGAGACAGAGCATGAACGGGGGAGGGGCAGAGAGAGAGGGAGACACAGAATCGGAAACAGGCTCCAGGCTCTGAGCCATCAGCCCAGAGCCCGACGCGGGGCTCGAACTCACGGACTGTGAGATCGTGACCTGGCTGAAGTCGGACGCTTAACCGACTGCGCCACCCAGGCGCCCCTAAGTTAACCATTTATATTAGCACCCTTCAAGAATGAAATACTTAGGTTTCTTTTTTTTTTTTTTTTTTTTTTAATGTTTATTTTTGAGAGAGAGACAGAGTGCGAGCAGGGGAGGGGTAGAGAGAGAGGGAGACACAGAACTTGAAGTGGGCTCCAGGCTTTGAGCTGTCAGCACAGAGCCTGACATGGTGCTTAAACTCATGAACCGCAAAATCGTGACTTGAGCCAAAGTCAGATGCTTAACTGACTGAGCCACCCAGGCGCCCCAGTTTCTTTCTTTTTTTTTTTTTGGAAGTTTATTTTGAGAGCGAGTGAGTACAAGTAGGGAGGGGCAGAGAGAGAAAATCCTAAGAGAGCTCCCAGTGGAGAGCTTGAAGCTGAGCTTGAATTCATGAAACAGGGAGATCATGACCTGAGCTGAAACCAAGAGCCAGATACTTAACCAACTGAGCCACCCAGGTACCCTGAACATGTACAGGGAGGAAAACTACAAAACTCTGATGAACAAAATCAAAAAAGAGTTTAGTAAATGGAGAGATATTCCATGTTCATGGATAGGAAGACTCAGTGTTGTCAAGATGTCAGTTCTTCCCAACTTACCTATAAATCCAGTGAAATCCTTATCAAAATCCCAGCAAGTTATTTTATGGATATTGACAAATTGGTTCTAAAATTTATTTGGAGAGATAAAAGACTCATAATAGCCAAGTCAATATTGCAGAAGAACAAACTCAGAAGACTAACACTACCTGATTTCAAGACTTACTATAAATTGTACACCTGAAACTAAAGTACACTATGTGTCAACTATACTCATAAAAAATAAATAAAAATATTAAATACTTACTATAAAGCTAGAGTAGTAATAAAGACTATGTGGTATTTACAAAAGAACAGACAAATCAACCAATGGAACACAACAGAGAACCCAGAAACAGACTCACATAAATACAGTCAACTCACCTTCCACAAAGAATGATTTCTTTCCCATTGCCTGGTGTCTATCTTTTGAAGTTTCACAGGTACTGTGTTTTTTACAAATTGAAGGTTTGTGGCAACCTTGCATTGATCAAATTTATTGGCCTCATTTTTCCAACAGCATTTGCTCACTTCATGTCTCTCTGTCACATTTGGTAATTCTCAAAATATTTCAAATTTTTTCATTTTATTTTATTTCATTTTTTCATTTTTAATTATGGTACAATTAATATACAATGTTATATTAGTTTTAGGTGTACAATACAGTGATTCAAAAATTCTATACATTAGTCAGGTCTCATCATAAACGTACTCTTCATCCCCTTCACCTATTTCACTGATCCCCCCCACCCACCTCCCCTCTGTAACCAACAGTTTATTCTCTAATAGAGTCTGGGGCATCTAGCTGGCACAGTGGATGACTTTTGAACTCAGGGTCATGAGGTTGATCCCCACATTGGGTGTAGAGCTTACTTAAAAAAAGAATGAAATTCCCTTAATAGAGTCTGAGGTTTTTTGTGGGTTTTTTTTTGTCTTTTTTTTCTTTGTTTTGTTTCTTCAGTTCCACATATGAATGAAATCAGATGGTATTTGTCTTTTTCTGACTGATTTATTTCACTAGCATATTCTCTAGATCCATCCATGTTGTTGCAAATGGCAGGTTTTTGTTCTTTTTAATGGCTGAATAATATTCCATTGTGTATATATACCACGTTTTTTTATCCATAATTTGGCTATTGTAAAGAATGCTGTAATAAACGTAGTGGTGCATATATCTTTTCAAATTAGTGTTTTCATATTCTTTGGGTAAATACCCAGTAGTGCAATTGCTGAATCATATGGTAATTCTAACTTTAATTTTTTGAGGAACCTCCATACTGTTTTCCACAGTGGCTGCACCAGTTTGCATTCTTACCAATAGTGCATGAGGGTTTCTCTTTCTCTACATCCATGCCAACACTTGTTGTTTCTTATAGTTTTGATTTTAGCCATTCTGAGAGGCATGAGACTATATTGTGGTTTTGATTTGCATTTCTATGATGAAGAGTGATGTTGAGCATCTTTTCATGTGTCTGTTAGTGATCATGTATGTCTTTGGAGAGATGTCTGTTAATGTCTTTTGCCCATTTTTGTTGATTTTTGTTTTTTTATTTTTTATTTTTGTATTTTAGAGAGAGTGCAAGTGGGGGAGAGGGACAGAGGGAGAGAGAAAATCTTAAACAGGTTTCTGTGCTCAGCGTGGAGCTTCACACAGGGCTTGATCCCACAACTATGGGATCATGACCTGAGCTCAGATCAAAAGTCAGATGCTGATCCACCCAGTCACCCCTTCTGCCCATATTTTAATTGGTCATGCTTTTTTTAATTATTATTATTGTATTCTTTATGGTCATTTTATGAGTGATCTTTGATGTTACAACTGTAATTGTTTTGGGGTGCCACAACCTGTGCCCCCATAATGGTGAACTTAATCGATAAATGTGAATGTTGAGCCTGCTCTACCAACTAGCTATTTCTCTGTTCCTCTTTATTCTTTGAGCTACAACAATACTGAAGTTAAGCCAAGTAATAGCCCTATTACAGCGGCCTTTTAAGTGCTCAAGTGGAAGGAAGAGTTACACATCTCTCACTTTGGATCAGAAGCTAGAAATTATTAAGCTTAGTGAGGAAGGCATGTGGGAATCCTACGTAGGTCAAAAGTTAGGCTTCTTGTGCCAGCTAGCCAGGTTGTGAATGCAAAGGAAAAGTTCTTGAAGTAAATTAAGAGTGCTACTCTAGTGAACACATGAACAGTAAGAAAGCAAAATAGCCTTTTTTGAGGATACGGTGAAAGTTTTAGTGATCTGGATAGAAGATGGAACCAGCCACAACATTTCCTTATGCCAAGGCCTAATCCAGAGCAAGGCCCTAACTCCTAAGTTTTATGTATGCTGAGAGCTGTGAGGAAGCTGCAGAAGTTTGAAGCTAGCAGAGGTTGGTTCATGATGTTTGAGGAAAGAAATCATCTACACACCACAAAAATGGAAGGTGAAGCAGCAAGTGCTGATACAGAGCTGCAGCAAGTTATCCAGAAGATGTAGCCAAGGTCATCAGTGAAGGCGGCTACACTAAGTATAGATATTCGGTGTAGAGAAAACTGCCTTCTGTTGGAAGGAGATGCCATCTAGGACTTTCATGGCTAGAGAGAAGTCAATGCCTGGATTCAAAGGGCAGGCTGACTCTCTTGTTAGGGGCTAATACAGCTGATGACATTAAGTTGAAGCCATTGCTCATTTACCAATCCTAAAATCTCAGGGTCCAGCTAGGGGCATCTGGCTGGCTCAGTCAGTTAAGCATCTGACTCTTGGTTTTCACCTATAGCTGGTGAGATTGAGCCCTGCATCGGGCTCCTGTGCAGACAGTGTGGAGCCTGCCTGGGATTCTCTCTCTCCTTTCTCTGTCCCTCCCCTGCTCACATGCTCGCTCTCTCTCTCTCTCTTTCAAGAGAAGTAAAATAAACATTAAAAAATAAATAAATCTTTAAGAATTGTGCTAAATCTACTCTGTGTTGTATAACTGGAACAACAAAATCCAGATGACAGCACATGTGTTTACAAACAGTTTACTGAAATTTTAAGCCCACTGTTGGACCTGCTGTGCAGAGAAAAAAAAAAGATTCCTTTCAAAATATGACTGCTCATGGACAATGTGCCTGGCCACCTGAAAGCTGTGATGGAGATGTCCAACAAGATTGATGTTGTTTTCATGCTTGCTAACAGAACATCCATTCTGCAGCCTGTGGATCAAGGAGTAATTCAACTTTCAGGTCTTAATATTTAAGAAATAAATTTTGTAAGGCTACAGCTGCCATAAATAGTCTTCTGATAGATCTAAGCAGAATAAATTGAAAATCTTCTGGAAAAGATTCACCATTCTAGATACTATTAAGAACATCTGTGATACATGGAACAAGGTCCAAATATCAATATGAACAGAAGTTGGGAAGAAGTTGATTCCAGCTGTGGCAGGAGTGACTTTTAGGGCTTCAAGATCTCAGTGGAGAAGAAAGTGTAGACGTGTTGGAAAGAGCAAGAGAACTACAATCACAGAAGTGGAGCCTGAGGATGTGACTGAATTGCTGCAATCTTGTGATACGGCTTTAGCAGATGAAGAGTTGCTTCTGATGGATGAGCAAAGAAATTGTTTTCTGGAGATGGAATCTACTCCTGGTGAAGATGCTGTGAAGATTATTGAAATGATGACAAAGGATTTAGAATATTATGTAAACTTAGTGGATAAAGCAGTGGCAGTGTTTGAGAGGATGGACTCATATTTTGAAAGAAGTCCTAATTGTGAATAACATGCTGTCAAATAGCATCATATGCTAAGAGAAGTCACACGTGAAAGAGACAATTGATGTGACTCCATTGTTTTAAGAAATTATAACAGCCACTCCAATCTTAAGCAACCACCACCCTGATCAGTTAACAGTCTGATGAACATCAAGGCAAGACCCTCCATCAGCAAAAAGATTATAACCTCCTGAAACTTAGATGATGTTGAGCATTTTTTAGCAGCAAAGGATTTTTTAATTAAGGTGTGTACATTGCTTTTTCAGACACAATACTATTGCACGCTTAATGGACTACAGTATGGTGTAAATATAACATATATATGCTGAGAAACCAGAAAATTTATTTGACTTGTTCTGTTGTGATAGTTGTTTTATTGCCATGGTCTGGAACCAAACCCACAGTATCTCTGCAGTGTGCTTATACATTGGTGGAGACTCATGAAGTAAGTTCTTGTGGTATGGTCCCATTTCAGGTTTAACCTGTGTCATTAATGGGGCATCATTTTTCCTTGTTCTGCAATAATTTGAATATCACAACTCTTGATCATCTTATCCTTTGATCAGATTTCTCTAAGGACTCTTTTCCTATGAACTTTTGAATAATTAGGAAAGATTCATTTTTGAATAATTAGGAATGATTAATTTTGGAAAGTATTTTGATGATGTGTCATTGTAACTCCCATGTTTATATCTTAAGTCAGAGATTTACCTGTAAGAAAAAAATTTAATAACTTGAACGTCTTTGATGCTTAGAGACTAGAAAGATTTGATGTAGTGACATGAATTGTATTTCAGGGTGTCCTGATGTCGGAAGAAGAGGTGTTTGAACTTGTTCCTGATGATGAGCGACAGTGTTCAGCGTGCAGAACCACATGTTTTCTCTCTGCTCTGACATGCTCCTGTAATCCTGAGCGGCTTGTGTGTCTCTACCATCCAGCTGATCTGTGCCCCTGCCCCATGCAGAAGAAGTGTCTTAGGTATCCATAAGTTTCTTGTAAAACTTGTTAATTCTTTGAAAACCAAGGGCATTGTTCTTTGTAATTTCCCTTCCCCATGTGTAGACTGGTGACTTTTCCTTGTCTCTCTGCCTCCCTGCTGTGGACCAGTCCTTTAAAGTTGGCTCTAAACTTGGCAACTGAAGTTATTTTTTTTTTATCAGTTGATTTCATATGTTCCCTGTCTCTCCCTGCATTAAACCTCTGTGGACAACTTTGATTTTTTTAAGACCCCATTCACCTCATCATTGTATTAAACTGATTATGTTTAAAATTTATTTTCAAGTTATTGTTGGATTTTCAAGTTTTTATTTCTGTGTTTTGTTTGTTTCTCTTTGTTTTTAGATACCGCTATCCATTAGAGGACCTCCCTTCTCTGCTATACGGTGTGAAAGTCAGGGCACAATCTTATGACACTTGGGTCAGCCGTGTTACAGAAGCATTATCTGCCAACTTCAACCACAAGAAAGGTTAAGTATCCTCCTTTTGTATGCATACACTGAAATTACTGTCACATTGAAAGAGGCCTTGTGGGGCGCCTGGGTGGCTTGGTCGGTTAAGCGTCCGACTTCGGCTCAGGTCATGATCTCACGGTCCGTGAGTTCGAGCCCTACGTTGGGCTCTGTGCTAACAGCTCAGAGCCTGGAGCCTGTTTGGGATTCTGTGTCTCCCTCTCTCTCTGCTCCTCCCCTGTTCATGCTCTGTCTCTCTCTGTCTCAAAAATAAATAAACATTAAAAAAAAAAATTAAAAAAAAAAAAAAAAAAGAAAGAGGCCTTGTTTTGTTTTATGTGTTTTTCTATTAAGGAAAAATCTTAGGCTTCATTTAAGATTTGAGACTAATGGATTGGTTGACTGACTTAAGATTTAGTTTTCTATTTGAGAATCTTCTCTTACATCAAAAGTTAATATAAAATGGGGCAGATGGCTAACTGGCAATAGATATGTATTTTGGGGAGCCATTGTGACCAGTGGACTAACACTGAAGGCTAATTAAGAACAAGGAATTGCAGGGGCAGCTGGGTGGCTCAGTCAGTTAAGTGTCTAGACATTGCTTGGGATTCTCTGTCTCTCCCTCTCTCTTTGCCCCTCCCCTGCTTGCATGCATGCTCGCTCGCTCTCTCTCTGTCTCTCTCAAAATAAATAAATAAAACATTAAAAAAAAAAAAAGAACAAGGAATTAACCTTACCTGAGAGAAATCATCCATAAGGATTAGGAATGAGCATCTGCTCATAAGCTTTTAATTGCATTGGTGAGATTTTCCCAGCTGCGATGATTCTTCTGATAGGTTGAGGACTAACTTGAGAGGGGTTGGTTAACATTTTTAAATGGCTTTTTATGTCTGTGGTTATAGCATACGGTTTTATTCTTACAGATTTGATTGAATTACGAGTAATGCTGGAAGATGCTGAGGATAGGAAATACCCAGAGAATGATCTCTTTAGAAAGCTCAGGGATGCTGTAAAAGAAGCAGAGACCTGTGCCTCTGTGGCTCAGCTGCTTCTTAGCAAAAAGCAGAAGCACAGGTAAGACTATGAAGAAGAGTTGGGTTCCCCAGTGGTTTCTTGTGGGTTTTTTGGTCTTGTTTGTTTTTCTTTCAGAGTAGAAGCCAGAATTTTAACTGGCTCACAAGGCCCTCTATTTAATCTTTGATCTCTTGTGGCCATTTCCGTTTCTCCTCCAGTCATGTCCCAGTCTTAAACCCCTACTGCTCTCCCTTCTTTCTTGCTTCACTCTGCAGTCTTCTTCCCCTTTCTGCTTTTCCTACACACTGGGCACGGTTCTCCGTTGGCCCTTCACAGGCCTTCCCTGCTATCCAGGTGGCTTGTCCCTCACTTCTTTCAGGTCTTTTTCAGATGACACGTTCTTGAAGAAACTTGCTCTGACAACCTTTATAAAATTGCAACCTTTTTATTCTTTTTTCCTGTTTTTTCTCCTAGCCCAGTCACCTCCTGATATACTAATTCATTATCTCTTCTACTGTTTCCCAGACCCACTAGAACATGTGTGAGACTAGGATGTTGGAGATTTTTTATTCTTTTTTTCATTGCTTTATTTCTTGTGCTTAGCACAATGCCTGGCACATAATAGGTGTGCAATAAATATTTGTAAATAAATAAATGATACTACATGCTGAAGGCAGGTGGCAGCAAAGAGTAACCTTGATGGATGCAGGAGAGGCTGTTATTAAGGAGTGTAGAAGTATGAGCCCTTGATTTAATGTCATTTGTATGTGTTAAATTTTCTGTGGTATTGTTTTGTATTCATTCCAACACATTCCTGGTATCTGAACAGGTTCTTCTGTAGCACTTCACATTGGGTTTTAAAATTACTTTGTATATTTTTTATTTATCATTTTATTAGAGAATCTTTCTTAAAGATGTTGGTCAGTGAATCTTTAGCTGTCATTGGGTCACTAACCCTCTCGGAGAATCTGGCAAAAGCTTAGAGACCCTTTTCTTAGAAAAATGCACATACACATACAGTTCTGAATATGTTTCAGAGGGTTTATTGTCTCCTAAGTTAAAGGTGCCCTTGTTCCACATTTTAAGCTTTTTGAGGTAGAAGATTTAGTTTTATTAATGAACATAATGTTTTGATCTGAGGAATTGATTAACTGTTTGAAATGTTTAACACTTGTAAGATTGGAGGAACTACAACTTGGAGTATTGAATCTTTGAGCCATTAACTAAAGAGGTAAATACCTGATTTGGAGGTGATCAGCATTACAGTGGAACCTCTCAAACACTCATATTCTGGGGTTGCTTGGGTTAGAATTCTAGAGAGACTAGAAGCCCCTTTGATATCAGATGACTATGAATTTTTCTTACTTATGTCTCAATATTATTTCACATCAGGCAGAGCCCAGATAGTGGGAGGACTCGGACCAAACTGACAGTGGAAGAATTGAAGGCCTTTGTCCAACAACTTTTTAGTCTTCCATGTGTCATCAGCCAAGCTCGACAAGTAAAGGTGGAGTATTACGTTTCTTTTCTTGGGTAATAACCTTTGTAGTATGGGTTTCTGTTTTGGGCAGATAAAATACTGTGTCTAGACTAGTTTTTTGTTCTGTTTCTCTTACTGCTGACAGTAAGAATCCTTTGGTTTAGGGGCGCCTGGGTGGCTCAGTCAGTTAGGCATTCAACTCTTGATTTCTGCTCAGGTCATGATCTCACGGTCGATGGGTTTGAGCCCCACATTGGGCTCTGTGCTGACAGTTCAGACCCTGCTTGGGATTCTCTCTCTCCCTCTTTCTCTGCCCTCCCCTGCTTTCTCTCTCTCTCTCTCTCTCTCTCTCAAAATAAATAAATAAACTTAAAAAAAAAAGAATTCCTTGGTTTAGTTCTTAGTCTTTAATACTCCCTTTAAGATTCTGGAACCAAGAGTAATTAGTTTAGAATTTTTTTCTGTTTTAATTTTAGATCAGAATCCCTATCTGGCATAGATAAAATTGAAATGCAAGAAAATCATTAAAAGAATCTAAATGTTTCAATAAGTTATTAGTTCATGAGCTTTTAAAAATATGAGCTCTGAAATTACTAGAGTCCTGATGGTTTCTTGAATTTGTAAAATCTAAAAAGTATATATCAAATACATTAATTTGTGTAGTTAGTATTCCTTTGATAGTTCATGGTGGTGGTTTGTGATTTGGCCATGGGCAGGATATCTGAAATGGTTTTTATCAAGGTTATCAGCTTGTGAAATCTAGTATCAGTTGTGTTTTTGCTTTATTCCTTGTTGTGGGAGCATTTTGATAGTTGACCACACTTTCCTATCTGAGAGACTTTCTTCTCTAAACATCTGTGACATCACACTCTCTGGTTTTCTAGGTTTTTCACAGTTCCTTCTCTTTAGTCTTCTTTGCTGTTTGTTTTCTCCTTGGCTTGACTTCTAATTGTGGAGTATGTTCAGAGCCTCAGCCCTTTCTTTAGTCTAGGTCTTGACATCTTACTTGTTTAGTGACATTAAACAAATCTGATCTGATTCCCAGATCACCAGTTCTTAGTGCCTTTGTTCTTTTCTACAGGCTTGTACGTCCAGTGGCATACTCTCCATATCCCTTTGGCAGACTAAAGTAATCTTAAAAGCCTTTTAATGAGTCAAAATCCTTGATTCCTTTATTTCCCTTATTACCCTACAACCAGTCTCTAAACAAGTGCTGTTTTTATCTTCAAAATGTATCCCAGAGTGAACCATTTATCATCATGACCATTGCTTAAACTGCTCTGAACCACTAGATTCTAAGCCTTAGGTTACTGTAATAGCCGCTTAACTCACCTCCTTTCTTCTTCTCTTGTCCTTGATAGTTGATTTTTTATTTGGTAGCCAGAATGTGTAAAATATAAATCAAATCATATCATTTATTTGTGGTAAAATTCTCCAGTGCTTCCTCAAAGCCATTAGAATGAAATCTAAATTCATAATCTACAGGGCACTGTGTAATCTGACCTCTGCTTATTTTTAAACTACATTCTCCACTTTGCTTCTCATCACCCACTCATCCAGATGAGCAAGACAGCAAGCTCATTTCTCTTTAAGAGCTTTTGCAGTTATTACTTGCCTTGCCTGAACTGCTCTTCTTCCAGATCTTCTTATAGTTCCCACTTCTGTCTCCTTATTTTAGTTTCAGTTTATCTGTTTTCTGTGACCACCATTGCAATGTAGTATGCCCTCCTTCTCTGGTCATTCTCTATTGTGTTCTATTTTGTTCTCATAGCATTTAAAACTAACTGAAACATTTCATTCACGTATTCAGTGTCTGGCTATTTAGATTAAAATGCGTTCCTTGAAGACAAAGGACTGTATGTTTTAATATTGTGCACTTAAAACAGTGGCTATATCTAAGTCTGCAGTCTTTAAATATTTTTTGAATTGGAGCACCTCCGTGGCTCAGGGTTAAGTGTCCGACTTTGGCTCAGGTCATGATCTTGCGACTCGTGAGTTTGAGCCCCACATCAGGTTCTGTGCTGCCAGCTTCAGAGTCTGTGTCTCCCTCTCACTCTGCCCCTCCCCCACTCATGCTCGCTCTCTCTCTCTCTCTCTTTTTCAAGAATACACATTTAAAAAAAATTAAAAAATTTTTTTGAATGAGTCGTATTTTAAAAGGAAGAAGGTAATTACAGAGAAGCATATTTATGATATTTACGTTTTTTACTATCGTATCTATTTGGTGCTATAATGGTGAGATTATTAGATAATCTAGAGTTTGTTAGTTTGCCTGAGCTATATTCCATACTCATTTTGTATCTTTTATTTTTTATTTCTTTAAAAAATTTTTTTTCCATTTATTGATTTTTTTGAGTGACAGAGTGAAACAAAATGAAAGTGGGGGAGGGGTAGAGAGAGAGGGAGACACAGGATTGGAAGCAGGCTCCAAGCTCTGAGCTGTCAGTGCAGAGCCTGACATGGGGCTTGAACCCACAGACCGTGAAATCATGACCTGAGCCGAAGTCGGACGCTCAACTGACTGAGCCACCCAGGCGCCCCTCATTTTGTATCTTTTAAATTTGGTTGTTTTTGTTGTTGTTTTTTTTTTTTTTTTTTTTTTACTTTTTCAGAATCTCCTGGATGATGTGGAAGAGTTTCATGAACGTGCTCAAGAGGCCATGATGGATGAAACCCCAGATTCTTCCAAACTCCAAATGTTGATAGACATGGGTTCTAGTCTCTATGTGGAGCTACCTGAATTAGCCCGACTAAAGCAAGAGCTACAGCAGGCTCGATGGTTGGATGAAGTAAGACTGACCCTGTCAGATCCACAGCAGGTCACTTTGGATGTCATGAAGAAACTGATAGACTCTGGGGTGGGGTTGGCACCCCACCATGCTGTGGAGAAGGCAATGGCTGAACTACAGGAGCTCCTTACAGTCTCTGAGCGGTGGGAAGAAAAGGCTAAGGTCTGCCTGCAGGCAAGGTGAACACATATATTGATGACTATTGCCTCTTTAGTAATGAAGTCAGAGTAGAACCGAAGGAGGAACATAAGGTTCTATTTCATTAAATATTTAATTAGATGTTTTGTGCCTTCCCTGATCAATCACTAAGTTATTGAATAGGTCTGCACATAAACAGTTTTCAAATATTGTGTGCACTCTAGTGCAGAGTACTTTGCTAGGTACTTTAGGTGATACAAAGTAGTATTTTGTTTAGAACTTTCCATTACCTATGCTGTATTTCAGAGCTAAGAAATGTAAAGCTCACCACCATATGTTACTGTTAACTGAGAGGTACAGAAAAATGCAACAGGAGTTTAGAGGAGAGGTCAGTGTTAGCTTGGGTGCTCAGAAGAGAAGCTGGAGAGAAAAGAAAGAACTTAGGTAGAGACTTGAAGCATGAGTGCGATTGAAGCGGAAGGGAGGTAGGAGAAATGTCATAAGCTAAATTGTGTTTTGGTGACAAAAGTTAAATGGGCTTCCCTGGTAGAGGATTTATGCAGGAAAGTAGTGGGAAAGAGAAAGAAGGGGAAGAAAACGTTAAGTTGCATTAGCATTGGCACCCCATTGGATTTGTGAGATTTCAGTAAAGCATTCATCATATTTGTGTATCAACTAATTTCATAATTATGTAAGAACTAAGGTCCTTTATTAAAGTATTTCTTCAGCTAAAGTTGATACACAATTTCTCGTGTGAGGATGAGGAACCTGGGATACTTAGATCACATAGTTCTTTTTTTTTTTTAAATTTTTTTTTTTCAACGTTTATTTATTTTTGGGACAGAGAGAGACAGAGCATGAACGGGGGAGGGGCAGAGAGAGAGGGAGACACAGAATCGGAAACAGGCTCCAGGCTCCGAGCCATCAGCCCAGAGCCTGACGCGGGGCTCGAACTCACGGACCGCGAGATCGTGACCTGGCTGAAGTCGGACGCTTAACCGACTGCGCCACCCAGGCGCCCCTAGATCACATAGTTCTTAACACAGCTCAAATTTGAAGCCTTTTCCACTTCATTCCAAAGTCTTCATGTACTTAACTACTTTGCCAGCTACTTATTTTGAATGCAGATGATAGGAAAAGCCTTAGATGATTTAATGAATAATGACCACAGTTTTGTTTTGCCAAGAAAAGGCTGCATGTATTTTTGCTGGATATTTTGCTCTCCAGATGCCATGGAGAATACATACTAAAACGTATCCATAGGTTTTTTTCCTTTGAAACTATTCAGTGTCTTCAGATTCATGACAATTCCAGGAGCATATTAAATGGGAAAAACTAAATAACTGTGGAATGCAAAACTATAATTTGGTATACCTGATGCAACTTACCGTAGTCTACAGAATGAAAATTTGGCGGTAGTAATATGTGAAAACTTTTTCTCTCATTTTTCTACATTTAATCAGTCACCAAGTTTTAGTGAGTTTGCCTCCAAAATGTCTTTCGAATCTGTCTTCACTGTCACTGACCTAGTTACAGTACTCTTGTATTTTCCCTTAATCTTTGCAATTCAGTAAGTATTCGTGGAGTAGCTGCTACATGCCAGGCACTGTTTCTCAGTGCTATAGAGACAGTAGGGAAAAGCACACAGAGTCCCTGCTCTAAAATAGAGCCAACATTCTAGTGGGGAGAGCCAAGAGACAGGTGAATAAGTGAGTGTATGAATGGATGAGTAAATTTTAGATAATTAGTGTCATGAAGAAAAGAAAATTAGAAAATAGAGGGTGATGGAGTTTGGGGATAGTGGGAAGAAGAATCTTTTGTTTTCTTACTCCTGTCAAGATTATCTTTTTGGGGTTTTGTTGTAGTTGTTTGTTTGTTTTTAAATATAATTTATTGTCAAGTTAGCTAATATACAGTGTTTGCAGTGTGCTCTTGGCTTCGGGGGTAGATTCCCTATGATTCATTGCTTAGATACGACACCCGGGGCTCATCCCAACAAGTGCCTTTCTCAATGCCCATCACCCATTTCCCTTCTCCCCCAATCTGTGCCATCAATCCTCAGTTTGTTTTCTGTATTTAAGAGTCTCTTATGGTTTGCCTCCCTCCCTCTCTGTTTGAGACTATTTTTTCCCCTCCCTTCCCCCATGGTCTTAAGTTTCCCAAGTTCCACATATGAGTGAAAACATATGAAATCTTTCTCTGAATGACTTATTTCATTTAGCATAATATCCTCCAGTTCCATCTACATTGTTGTAAATGGCATGATTTCATTCTTCCTCATTGCCAAGTAGTATTCCATTGTATATGTAAGCCACATCTTCTGAATGGATAAAGTTACCTTTTTGAAACACATCTATAATATTCTTCACGTCTTAGCATTGATTGATTACTGACCATTATTTTCTCAATACCCTTCTTCGCTTTTGGCCTTTTTTCCCCTGCCTCTTAAATAAAAGCTTTCCTCAAGATTCTGGTGTAGACCACTTCTGTTTTTCATTGTGTACATCTCCCTGGAAATTTCATCTAATTTCTTGGCTCCATTTGTCCTCTTTATAGTGATTAACTCCAAAATGTCATGTATAACAGATATATTTCATAGATATCATCTACTTATTAGATAATTCCATTGGATGTCCTGTTGGTACCTCAGATTCCCCAAATCCAAAATTGGGTTCATTCATACATAAGCCAGTACTTTGGAAATTAACTTTAACCTTTCCTTTCCATTTCCTTACCCTCAAACTCATTTAACTACCAAGTCATGTTGATAATATTTCCTCAATGTTTCTCACTTTCATTCTTCTTTTGGGTGCTGTCATAGCTGGCCTAAATCATAGCAACAGGTTCTGTGACCTCAGTGACCTCACTCTTCTCTAACCCATTCTCTACATTGCAACTCGTATTTTCCTAAAATATAGGTATGGCTTTTTGACTGTCTTGTTTAAAGCCCTTCAGTGTTTCCCATTCTCCTTGGGATGAAATTTAGACTCCTTAACCTGATTCATAAGGCCATCTGTAATTTAGCCTCTTGCTTTAGGATCTAGCCTCATCCCTTGCCTATCTTCTTTGCATTCTGTGTTCCAAACATAGTGATCCCCACTTGCTTTCTTCAGACATGCCATGTTCTTTCTTGTCTCTGGACCTTTGCACATGCTTATTTTGTTTTCCTGTGGAACATTTCTTCCCTTCTGCCCAGCCCCTGTGGTATACCCCTACCCTGCCTCTGGTCCCAGCTTTCCTGACTCACTCCTATTAAAAAAGGATAAGAAACTTTAGAGGTCACTTCTGGGAAGCCTTCCTTCACCTGCCAAGTCAGTTTAGGTCCTCCGACTATATATTCCGATAGCATCTTACAGTGCATCATAACTGTGTATTAATAATCCCCCTCCACCACAAGATTGAAAAGTTTCATGAGCATATAGTAGGATTTCTATATGATGAAACTATTCCCACCCTCAGTAGCTTCCTGTTGCTTTCATAGTGAAATTCATGGCTGTCAAGACCGCTTATATCAGTTTGTATCTATCTTTCTGGTCATGTTCTCCTACTTCCTGCTCTTACTCCTATTCCTGTTTTACCTCCATCCTCATGCCAGCCCCCATCTTAAACTGGGCTACTAACTTAATTTTTTAAATATTTTATTATTATTTTTAAAATAATCTCTACCTCCCATGTGGGGCTTCAACTCATGGCCCTGAGATCAAGAGTTGCATGCTCTACTCATCGAGCCAATTAGGCTGCCCTGGACCACTAACTTATTTTTAAATGTTTCTTCCTGTGTTTGTTCATTATATTCCTGGTTTTTCTTCTTTAACATTCTACTTGATAAAATCACTTCTTTAAGCGCCCCTCAAGGCCCTTCTCAGCTCCCCTAAGCAGGATTAAACACGACATCCCATTTTGATGAGCCTATACTAATTTGTTCTTAGTCCCCAGTACAGGTTTAATTTTTATCTTGTATTCTGATTAGTTGAGGATAAGGTCTATTTTATTCATCTTTTTTGTAACTAGGTATTCTTGAATGCAGTTGAATTAAATGTATATGGTCAGTATTAATGGACTTCTAGACTATTGCTTTTTACATTGCTGTCTAATATGCATCTCTGACAATTTCAGATATTATGGAGTACTAAAATAGATGCAATTTACTATAGTGAAAAGAGCATGGGCTCTGAGACTCATTCTGAATCAGTATTTCGGCTGTGCCATTCACTGTATTAAATGACTTTGGGGGTAAATAATGGATTTTTGAGCTAAGGTTTTCTTATTTGTAAATTGGAAATAAAGATAATAGCTGCTTTGCCTTCCTTATAGAATTGTGGTAAGAAGTAAGTAAAATCATGTATATGAAAGTTCTCTGCACATTCTAAAATGTGATTTAAATGTTGGTAGCAGTTTGACTTTTCCTCATGCATCTACCCTATTTTTGTATTTTTTTTAGACCAAGGCACAGTGTGGCAAGTTTAGAAAGCATAGTGAATGAAGCCAAGAACATTCCAGCCTTTCTACCCAATGTGTTGTCCCTGAAAGAGGCCTTACAAAAGGCTCGAGAATGGACAGCGAAAGTAGAAGCTATTCAGGTAAGGAGCCTCTTGAGTTTTCCTACCATTCGGGTAATGCTGTCTCACAGATGAATTCTTTAAGCCTATAATTTTTTAGAATAGAATAACCAGAATAAAATAATGATAGTACTTGAAATTCAATTGTTCTTCCATCTGATTCTATCATTCAAAGTAAATATTACCTATTTAAACGTTAACTTGTTTTGTTGACTCCCTGCTGTGAAAGATGACAGAATTAGCTATTTATTTAACTCTTAGCAATAGGGAGTTTATTCCCTGCTGTATTCTTTGAATCTTTGCCATGTGCACAAGTTACTTTAAAATAAGAGGCAGCAAAAAGAAAATGAAATTAATATTTACTGAACCCCATAACACTCATGGTACTATTCTAGTTGTTTGGGAGCAGAAATGTGAGGGAAGGGTGTAAAGGTAGTACCCAGGCCCTCAAAATAGCATATTCTCTAATTAGAAAGACATATACATTTTATTTTATTTTTTTAAATTTTTTTTTTCAACGTTTATTTATTTTTGGGACAGAGAGAGACAGAGCATGAACGGGGGAGGGGCAGAGAGAGAGGGAGACACAGAATCGGAAACAGGCTCCAGGCTCTGAGCCATCAGCCCAGATCCCAACGTGGGGCTCGAACTCACGGACCACGAGATCGTGACCTGGCTGAAGTCGGACGCTTAACCGACTGCGCCACCCAGGCGCCCCAAGACATATACATTTTAATTTAAAACAAACTATAATGAGGTGCCTCAGTGAGTTGAGCATTCAACTCTTGATTTTGGCTCAGGTCATGATCCAGGGTTGCGGGATCAAGCCCTGTGTCAGGCTCCATGCTGAGCGTGAAGCCTGCTGAAGATTCTCTCTCTCCCTCTGCCTCCTTCACCCTACTTTCACACTCTCTCTCTCTAAAAGAAAAAAGAAAATTAAAACAATGAAATAAGGGCTAGACATGAAACTGTATTTGAATATATAAAATTCCTCCTGAATTATAAAAACCTGGCAGCATTTTTAGTATTGAGGGTATACCTACTCTTTATTGTAGAACTATATCCAAATAAAAGGAAACCAACTCTACTAAACTTAGGAGAGAACATACTGTAGTTGTCAAGTTCTAATGACTTCTGTTTTACTTTGTTTTAAGTTGATTTTTTCTGGGAGCTGGTTAGCCGCACTTTTTCTATGCTATTTTAAAAATTACCTGTGTTTTCATTAGGGCAGCTCCTCTGTTTCATCTTTAACCTATTTCAGGAAGTTGGTTGTCCTCAAATGTCTGATGACCCTTAGTTGGCTGTTTATTTATGACTGCTGGACCAAGTCTCCAAGTGTAGGTGGCTGCCATGTGTTTCCTCTGTCATTTAGAGGACTTTTCCTCCACTAAGCCCTCCCTTCAGTGGGGAGATGGACTTGTAGATTCTAAATAAGTGGAAAACTTCTGTTGACAGGCAGACTCTTCTTTAAGATACATAGTTTGGGAGCAGGCTCTGTCAAGCCTTAGCCAGGAGATATTCTATAGTCAAACAGCTATAGCTGGGCACAAGGAGTATTAGTAAACATGGTATTTGTCAACCATATCTGTATTTGAGCTTTCTTTTCTTTTCCAGTTTGCTATTCTTTAATCCTAGTCCACAGTGATTTTAATTATACCATTTTAATATCTCTTAGGGCTAGAACCTTCCCATATTCTTTGTAAAAATTGTCTTAAGTTGATGCACCTGGTTGGCTCAGTTGGTGGAGCATGGGACTTTTGATCTTGGGGTTTGTGAGTTCAAGACCCCTGTTGGGAGCTGGAGCCTACTTTAAAGAAAAAAAAATTCACTGAAGTTTCTTGCTTATTTATTTTTCCACATGTTTCAGTGTAACTTTCCAAATGAATTTTTAGGCAAATGAGTCATTTAATAGATAGGAACTAACTTTTTATTAGAATGTCTGTTTAGCACGTAACCATGCCTTTCCTTCATTCAGAGCCTCTGAATAACAATAAATGTTAAGGGTATATATACAGTTTCTTGTAGGAATGGTTACGTGTCCTGTCTGCTTGGAGATTCATCCAATCTTATCACTCAGAATTACTGTAATGGATTACTTGTTAACCCTCTCCCCTCTTGTAATGATTCATTTAGTTAGTAAATGTAAAGCAGTAATAGTTCTAAAAACAATAATGACTTCATTACACATAAATACTGAACCATGTGACTTAGGCAAATATCCATTCTCATCTGTATTTATAGAACATAAAATGGAGGTGGTTATCAGAACTAAAATACTGCTTTGTAGTATTTGGAAAAGTTGAAAGACTGAAATAGGCAAAAGAGATTACTGATGTCCTTTCAGTGGAATACTGGATATTGTCTGGTGAACCCTCCAAGATTATCTCATTGAAGGAGTGTGGCCTTAGATTTTGTTTGACCAGGCTATCTTACAACTCTGTCGATTACTAAAAACGAGAGTAATACAAATGAATTATGTCCATAGAAAAGCAATTAAGCTTATCTATAATGGAACAATTGATTTCCACATGGTAGAAAAGATGATTGCATTGTCTGATATGATATTAAACATCTGTTTCCATCTATTAGCAAATTCCTTGCCTCATTCCTGATCGTATTTATATACATGTTCTTTAGATTATCTGTTGAACTGGTTTTTACATTTTAACTTGTTCTTAATTAATAAAATAAAAAAACTTTGACAACATGAATTTACAGACTTTTTAAAAACGACATTGGCTCTGTTAGTTCAAGAGATACGATTAGGTTTAAAGAATAATATTTAATAAAAAGCTTAACACTAAACTCTTTGTAAGATCTTCCGACCAGTATTGCTAGACTCCATAAGAAAGTGCAAGCTGTGTGAGAGTGTACTTTTGTTTTTCAGAGTGGCAGCAACTATGCTTACTTGGAGCAGTTGGAGAGCTTGTCTGCTAAAGGGCGCCCTATCCCTGTGCGTCTGGACGCATTGCCCCAAGTAGAGTCACAAGTAGCAGCTGCACGGGCATGGAGAGAACGGACGGGGCGGACCTTTCTTAAGAAGAATTCTAGCCATACGTTGTTGCAGGTAAAGAATAGTTGGTAATTTAACACCTGTAGGTAGGAGTTTCGTTGGTGAGGGTTGTTTTCAGTTTATCTGGTCATGGTTATATAAGTGATTCCTATTAAGTGATATCAAATGTTGACTAGAAATGTGGAGCTTTAGGCAGACTTATTTCCAGTTCATCTTCTGCTGCGTCCAGAATACAGTATCAGCCTGGATCTTATCTCTGTTACTAATAGATTCTGTCATTGAAAGATTTATTTCTCAGAAGTACAAATTTAAATAGTCGTTATCTTTTTTATCTTGAGCATTTGAACATCGTAAAGAGCATAGTTGGAGTAAGATAGTTTCACGTTTGAGGACTGCTCCCTAATTGCTAACCCTGTGTCCTTGGGCAAGTTGTTTCCTTTCTTAGCCTCAGTTTCCCTGGTTTGTAAAATACAGATAATACTACCGACTACAGAGGGTTGTTGTGAGGACTGAATTAGGTAATGTGTATAAAGTATGTAAAAAAGTGCGTAGGACGTGATGAATGGTCAGTAAATGATTCCTTTTATTCTTTTCAGTTTTAAGATTTTTTAAAAACTGGAGCTCAGTGTTTGGTTTTATTTTTGTAGGTGCTGAGTCCCCGGACTGACATTGGTATATATGGGAGTGGTAAAAACAGAAGGAAAAAAGTAAAAGAACTAATAGAAAAAGAAAAAGAAAAGGATCTGGACCTTGAGCCTCTGAGTGATCTCGAGGAAGGATTGGAGGAAACCAGAGATACAGCCATGGTGGTAAGAAATTATGTAATGCATCTTGAATCTGCTTGTGAATACAAAATTCTGTGAAGATATTAGCAGATTCACTGGTTTTATGTTCTTAACTATTTTTGTTTTGTAAACATTATCTTTGGCTTTATATATATATGTATTTCATTTTTTATATTTGTTTATTTTTTATTTTTTAAGTTTTTATTTATTTTTTTAATTTACTTTCAAATTAGTAGTTAGCATATAGTGCAACAGTGATTTCAAGAGGAGATTCCTTAATTCCCCTTACCCATTTAGCCCATCTCCCCTCCCACCATTCCTCCAGTAACCCTCTGTTTGTTCTCCATATTTAAGAGTCTCTTACGTTTTTGTGCCCCCCCCCCCGTTTTTATGTTATTTTTGCTTCCCTTCCCTTATGTTCATCCGTTTTGTATCTTAAAGTCCTCATAATGAGTGAAGTCCTATGATATTTGTCTTTCTCTGACTAATTTCACTTAGCGTGATACCCTCTAGTTCTATCCATGAAGTTGCAAATGGCAAGATTTCATTCTTTTTGATTGCCGAGTAATATTACATTACATACATATATACCACATCTTCTTTATCCATTCATCCATCAATGGACATTTAGGCTCTTTCCATACTTTGGCTATTGTTGATAGTGCTGCTATAAACATTGGGGTGCATGTTCCCCTTTGAAACAGCACACCTGTGTCCCTTGGATAAATACCTAGTAGTGCAATTGCTGGGTCGTAGGGCAGTTCTATTTTTAATTTTTGAGGAACCTCCATACTGTTTCCCAGAGTGGCTGCACAGTTTGCCTTCCCACCAGCAGCACAAAAGAGAGCCTCTCTCTGCATCCTCACCAATATGTTGCCTGAGTTGTTAATTTTAGCCATTCTGACAGGTGTGAGGTGGTATCTCATTGTGGTTTTGATTTGTATTTCCCTGATGATGAGTGATGTTGAGCATTTTTTCATGTGTCGGATGGCCATTTGTATGTCTTTGGGGAAGTGGAGAAGTGTCTATTCATGTCTTTTGCCCATTTCTTCATTGAACTATTTGCTTTTTGGGTGTTGAGTTTGATAAGTTCTTCATAGATTTTGGCTACTAACCCTTTATCTGATGTGTCATTTGCAAATATCTTCTATTCCCTTGGTTGCCTTTTAGTTTTGCTGATTGTTTCCTTCGCTGTGCAGAAGCTCTTTATTTTTTATTTTTATTTTTTTATTAAAAAAATTTTTTTTAATGTTTATTTTTGAGAGAGAGAGAGAGATACATACAGAGCATGAGCAGGGGATGGGTCAGAGACAGAGAGAGACACAGAATCTGAAGCAGGCTCCAGGCTCCAAGCCATCATCATAGAGCCCGACACGGGGCTCGAACCCACAAACCGCAAGATCATGACCTGAGCCGAAGTCAGACGCTTAACCAACTGAGCCACCCAGGCACCCCAGAAGCTTTTTATTTTGATGAGGTCCCAATAGTTCATTTTTGCTTTTTTTCCGCTTGTCTCCAGAGACGTATTGAGTAAGAAGTTGCTTTGGCCAAGGTCAAAGAGGTTTTCGTCTGCTTTCTCCTCTAGGATTTTGATGGCTTTCTGTCTTGCATTTAGGTCTTTCATCCATTTTGAGTTTATTTTTGTGTATGGTATAAGAAAGTGGTCCAGGTTCGTTTTTCTGCATGTCGCTGTCCAGTTTTCCCAGCACCACTTGGCTGAAGAGATTGTCTTTACTCCATTGAATATTCTTTCCTGCTTTGTCAAAGATTAGTTGGCCATACGTTTGTAGGTCCATTTGTGGGTTCTCTGTTCTGTTCCGTTGATCTGAGTATCTGTTCTTGTGCCAGTACCATACTGTCTTGATGATTACAGCTTTGTAATATAGCTTGCATTCTGGGATCATTTTTTGTATTTGTAATCAAAGTTTATCATTTTGCTCCCTCCCTAAAATTGTCTTTTCCATATCTCTGTTCGTTATTATTGTTTTAATAGTTGCTAATATTCCTTCAAATTGTCCATGATTTGCTGAACAGTTCTCTGATACATCAAATATTTTGATTGTTCTAAGTATTTACTATTATGGATAATATAAAGTGAACTTCTTTGTAAAGCCTTTTCCTTTTTTCAGATTATTTTCCTATACTTGACTCTTAGGAATAGGATCACTGGGTTAGAGTTTAATAGCATTTAATACTGTGCTTTTAAAAGGAATTGTATCTATTTAATTTTTTTAAGTTCATTTATTTTGAGAGAGAGAGAGAGCACATGCACAAACGGGAGAGGGTCAGAGAGAAGGAGAGACAGAATCCCAAGCAGGCTCTGCAACATCAGTGCAGAGCCCGATGTGGGGCTTGAACCCACAAACAGTGAGATCATGACTTGAGCGGAGATTAAGCATCAGACGCTTAACAGACTGTGCCACCCAGGTGTCCCTTTATCCATTTAATGATTCCAGCTACTATTTAAAATATCTCCCTTCTCTTTGTAGCATTCATAGTATAGTGAGTGCTGAAAATATTTGTAGCTAATTAGAATGATGGGTGTTTTTGTTTTTGTTTTTTGAGAGGGGGGTACAAGTGAGGGAAGAGCAGAGAGAGAAGGAGAGAGAGAGAATCCCACAAGGGGTCGAAAGAAAGAGAGAAGGAGAGGGAGAGAGAAGTGGGGCTAACTCAAAGTGGGGTTTGTGCTCACCCGAAGTAGGGCTCGAGCTTACCTGAAGCAGGGCTCAAACTCAAGAACTGTGAGATCATGACTTGCGCCGAAGTCAGATGCTTAACCTACTGAGCCACCCAGACACCCCAAGAATGATAGATATTTTTGGAGAGGAGGAGGAAAGTGTGAAGATGACTAGGAGCCTGAGGTTGTAAAGAGAAATAAAAAATGAGTTTGGGCAATATGTAACAGCAGGGAATTACATACATTAAGTCACTTGATATGGCTGCCTCTGCCTACAAATGATCTTGGTTTGAGGCCAATGGAAATGATTTATTAGCAAATCTGCCTAACAAGTCCGTCCTGCCAGATTGATAGGACTGGAAATTATTTCAGAATTGTTTCGGGGCACCTGGGTGGCTCAGTCGGTTAAGCGTCCGACTTCAGCTCAGGTCACGATCTTGCGGTCCGCGAGTTCGAGCCCCGCGTCAGGCTCTGGGCTGATGGCTCAGAGCCTGGAGCCTGCTTCCGATTCTGTGTCTCCCTCTCTCTCTGCCCCTCCCCCGTTCATGCTGTGTCTCTCTCTGTCTCAAAAATAAATAAACGTTAAAAAAAAATAATAAAAAAAAAATAAAAAAAATAAAGAATTGTTTCAAACTACCATAGTTTAAAAAAGAAAATGTACTAACAGTGTTCATGATAATTAAATTTTGTTTGTTTTTACTTACTGTTTAAAAGTGAGTTACATAAAATCTTGTTATAATTGGTCATCACGCTTTGTTATTCTACTTCTACATGAGTTGGAGAAGCTGTTTAGAAAGAAAGAAAAGTTGATTTGTATAGAAATCCCCCAGGGAAGGAATATTTATTGACTACTTACCTTGTGCAAGATACCAAATTAGGCACTTTCATGTATTATCTTACTTAATCCTCAAAACAACAAAACGAGATTGGTTGGTATTCTCATTTTTCAGAAAACTGAGATTCATAAAACTTGTGCCCAGATCATTAGTCTAGATGTCCAAGAGCCAGGCTTCATGCCCATGTTGCCTGACTCCAGGGCATATTATCTTTCCTATTGCACCCTATAGAAAAATTCAAAGTACTCTACTGATATACACTGTCAAATATGGTAGCACTCTGCTCATTTCACAAATGAAGAATGTACCCAAATTATGGGAAATGATTGACAACTGATTTTTTTTTTTTTTTTTTAAAGGACAGTGGTTTGTTACAATGAGGGCACAATGTGGAGATGATCCCTCAGCTTTGAGGATTTGTCATTTTTGGAGTATTTTGCCATGACTCCTTTTAATTAAATGTTCGTTGTATACAGGTGGCGGTTTTCAAAGAACGGGAGCAAAAAGAGATCGAAGCCATGCATTCCCTCAGAGCAGCCAACCTAGCCAAGATGACAATGGTGGACCGCATAGAAGAAGTAAAATTTTGTATTTGTCGCAAGACAGCCAGTGGGTTTATGCTACAGTGTGAGCTCTGCAAAGACTGGTTCCATAACAGCTGTGTTCCCCTTCCTAAATCAGGTTCCCAAAAAAAAGGATCTAGCTGGCAGGCTAAAGAAGTAAAATTCCTTTGCCCTCTTTGTATGCGGTCTCGAAGGCCAAGGCTAGAGACTATTCTATCACTCCTGGTATCCCTTCAGAAGTTACCTGTACGTTTGCCAGAAGGAGAGGCTCTGCAGTGTTTGACAGAACGTGCTATGAGTTGGCAAGATAGAGCACGGCAGGCTCTAGCCACAGATGAACTGTCCTCTGCCCTAGCCAAACTGTCCGTGTTGAGCCAGCGTATGGTGGAACAGGCAGCTCGAGAAAAAACTGAAAAGATCATCAGTGCAGAACTCCAGAAAGCAGCTGCCAATCCAGACTTACAGGCAAGTTTAGGATTTACTTTCTTTTTTTATTTCATGGGATTGTATTTGTCACTGTATAAATAGTAAATCAAATATATGTTACTGGCTGATGAGAAAAATAACAGTAAGTTGCCAGTAGCCATGTTATCAATAACACTTTTCTATATATAACTGTAGAATTTTCTTCAGATATATATCTAGGTAATTTTAGTGAACTAGTACCTGGAAATATCATTGAGATGGACCTTGGCATCATAACCAAATAATTTAATCTGTACTAACTGTTGAACTTTATTGACCACTTAGCAAGTTCATTACATTTTGTTGATATTTTTTAATTTTTAATTTTATTTTTAATTTATTATTTTTTAAATGTTTATTTTTGAGAGAGAGAGAGAGACAGAGGTGAGCCAGGGGAGGGGCAGGGAGAGAGACACAGAATCTGAAGCAGGTTCTAGGCTCTGAGCTGTCACTATGGAACCTGGTGCAGGGCTTCAATTCAGAAATCATGAGATCATGATCTGAGCTGAAGTCGGATTCTTTTTTTTTTTTTTTTTAATTTTTTTTTTTCAACGTTTATTTATTTTTGGGACAGAGAGAGACAGAGCATGAACGGGGGAGGGGCAGAGAGAGAGGGAGACACAGAATCGGAAGCAGGCTCCAGGCTCTGAGCCATCAGCCCAGAGCCTGACACGGGGCTCGAACTCACGGACCGCGAGATCGTGACCTGGCTGAAGTCAGACGCTTAACCGACTGCGCCACCCAGGCGCCCCTGAAGTCGGATTCTTAACCAACTGGCCTACCCAGGCGCCCCATTAACGTTTATTTATTTATTTTGAGAGAGAGAGTGAGCAAGCAGGGGATGGGTAGAGAGGAGATAGAGAATCCTAAGCAGATTTTGCCCTGTCAGCCCGGAGCCTGATGCAGGGCTCATTCCCACAAACTGTGAGATCATGACCTGAGGTTGGAACTAAGAGACACTTAACCAACTAAACCACCCAGGAGCCCTACATTTTGGTGCATATTAATTACCAATGTTTATTTAGTATGTTGCTCTGTTCATCTTGGAATTTTTTGTTGTTTAGGGACACCTACCTAGTTTCCAGCAGTCTGCTTTTAACCGGGTGGTGAGCAGTGTATCTTCTTCTCCTCGACAAACAATGGACTATGATGATGAAGAAACAGATTCTGATGAAGACATTCGGGAGACCTATGGCTATGACATGAAGGTAACTAATGGACAGGCTCTCTGAGTGCATACCTGATCACTGGGCTTGTTAAAAAAAGTTGTTGAACACTGATGTTTCCACTGAAAGTGGAAGAGAAAGTAGTCATCTATTTATACTGGATTTATGGTGTTAAACCATTTTTTCAAAGCCCTCAAAAATATAGGTTGATGAAATAATTTTCTTTCTCTTTTCTCTTTTCTTTTTCTTTCCCTTTCTCTTTCTTCTTTCTATTTTTGGAAACAGTTTTTTTTTTTTTTTTTAAGGATGGAATTTTTGAAAGATCTGTATTTTCCTCACCTTATAACTCCTTATGGCTTAGAAGGACTAGAAACATACATATAGATTACTAAAAGCTTTTATGGTTTATTTCAGTATTTCGTTCCCTTTGGGTTGTTAAAGTCTGTGTAGTTATGTTTTAAGAATCCCATTCTAACTGTGCTTTGAGTCTTTTTGCTCTGATCTCTCATCTGGTGATGCTAGATAAAATGTCCTTTTTTTTTTTTTTTTTTTTTTAATTTTTTTTGATGTTTATTTATTTTAAATATTTTATTTTTTTATTTTTTTTTAACGTTTATTTATTTTTGAGACAGAGAGACAGAGCATAAACGGGGGAGGGTCAGAGAGAGAGGGAGACACAGAATCTGAAACAGGCTCCAGGCTCTGAGCCATCAGCACAGAGCCTGACACAGGGCTTGAACTCATGAACCATGAGATCATGACCTGAGCCGAAGTCGGAGGCTTAACCGACTGAGCCACCCAGGCGCCCCTGACGTTTATTTATTTTTGAGACAGAGACAGAGCATGAACAGGGGAGGAGCAGAGAGAGAGGGTGACACAGAATCTGAAACAGGCTCTAGGCTCTGAGCTGTCAGGACAGAGCCTGACACGGGGCTCGAACTCAGACCGTGAGATCATGACCTGAGCCGAAGTCAGACACTTAACCGACCAAGCCACCCAGGCGCCCCAAAATGTCCTGTTTAAAGATGAGTTATGGGGCGCCTGGGTGGCTCAGTTGGTTGGGCGACCGACTTCGGCTCAGGTCATGATCTCACAGTCCGTGAGTTCGAGCCCCGCATCAGGCTCTGTGCTGACAGCTCGGAGCCTGGAGCCTGTTTCGGATTCTGTGTCTCCCTCTCTCTCTGACCCTCCCCCGTTCATGCTCTGTCTCTCTATGTCTCAAAAATAAATAAAAACGTCAAATAAAAAAAAAAAAAAAAAAATTTAAAGATGAGTTATACTTGGGCCCATGGTTCAGATTTGCAGAGTCACAGCTGCAGCTAGAATAAATTATTTGCCCTCAGTGTGATTATTTTGATAATGACACCACACTGGTTTTGGCAAGTTTGTTTTGTGTTGGATTTTTACTATTTTGTGTCAGGCCCAAGTCCTTTGTCTTTTACCAAGTAATAACATCATGATCTAGGCAGAAACTCTGCCAGGTTACAGTTAACCCATTGATCTGTTTTATATTAGCCTTGTTGAACTGTTTAGAATTTATGTCTGTAACCAGGGAGTTCATACTCTGATGTGTGAAAAGGCGAGGGTGCCTTTTTTCCCCCCTACGCCATAGCTATCTTTTGTTTATCCTTTCAGTGTGTAAATCAGGTAGGTCACTTCATTCTTAGAGCATTAATATCATCAACTTTAAAGTCATAGGATAGGGGCACCTAGGTGGCTCAGTCGGTTAAGCATCTGACTTCAGCTCAGGTCACGATCTCACAGCTTGTGAGTTCGAGCCCCGTGGCGGACTCTGTGCTGACAGCTCAGAGCCTGGATCCTGCTTTGGGTTCTGTGTCTCCCACTCTTTGACCCTCCTCTGCTCATGCTCTGTTTCTCTCTGTCTCTCTCTCTCTCAAAAATAAATAAAAACATTAAAAGAAAATTAAAAAAAAATCATAGGATATAAAATTAAAACTATCCATCATAGATGCTTATAAATGATCTGTTGGAAAATATTTTTCTCAAGATAAAAATGCATCTTGGGGACGTTTTAATGAGAGAATTTTTAGTTTTAGGAATTAAAGACTTGAGCAAAGTTGAAACTTGAATTAGCTTGTTAAGGTTCTGAGCACCTCGTTACTCTGAAGTTAATGACATTCTTTGCTTATGAAGTTGTATAGGTTGACTAGGAGCAGCTGAAAGGGAATGTGGCCCATGCCACAAAGAAGTTAGTACTAGAATTGCCAGTTTACCATAGCTTGGAGGCCTTTGATAACTGGGTTGTTATCTTTCTAGCACATTAAGTATCAACCAGTGCTCTAGAATTGCTGAATGGGGTGGACTTTGTTTGGAAGCAGATTGGTAACCTATGAAAACAAAACATCAAAAGTATTAGATGATTTTAAGGCTAGGGATCAAACCTGTGGTTTGATATGGTTGTACAGACTAGTCTTTTTTGCAAAATTTCTACAGTGGTGTTAGCTTATGGGCTCTTCTTTGGTAGGGAAGACTTACAATATGAATCATGAATTTATAGTGTTGGCGATATATTTGACAATGTAGAAAAATAGAAGAATGGTAGGTGGCAAGATTTGGGGTAATTTTCAAGGTCACATTCACCTTAATGTAGGTATCTCTGCATTAAAAAAAAATTAAACTCTTGAGTATTTTCTCATGGAACAAACACTTCCTGTGTAATTAAAATTTTATTTGCCAATTTATTTACAATTAGCTGGTGATTTGTGACTATGAATTCATCTTTAAAATAATTTAAATTTAGTATCTTTGCTTGAGGGAGAGCCTCTTACTGGTTGAGGAAGAAGAGTAGGTAATTACATAGAAAACTAAAATCGGGGCGCCTGGGTGGCTCAGTCGGTTAAGCGTCCGACTTCAGCTCAGGTCACGATCTCGCGGTCCGTGAGTTCGAGCCCCGCGTCAGGCTCCGGGCTGATGGCTCAGAGCCTGGAGCCTGCTTCCGATTCTGTGTCTCCCTCTCTCTCTGCCCCTTCCCCGTTCATGCTCTATCTCTCTCTGTCCCAAAAATAAATAAACGTTAAAAAAAAATATATTAAAAAAAAAAAAGAAAACTACAATCAGTCATTTGATCTTAGTTATCATAGCATCTAATTTGTGCTTTGCATTATTGGATTACTTCATTTGCATGTAATATCCTGTAATCACCACTGAATCACTGAGTAGCAATTTAAGAAAATCATTACTTAGGAAAATATATATTTAATGAAGCAAAATTTGTCATGGATCTTTTGTGTTTGTGTCTGGCATAACCTTTGCATATTCACGTGATTAATTCCTTTTTTTTTTTTTCCCCTTAAGTTTATTTACTTTAAGAGAGAGTACGCAAGCATGGGAGGTGGTAGAGAGAATCCCAAGCAGGCTCAGTGCTATCAGCACAGAACCCGACATGGGCTCGATCTCATGACTGTGAGATCATGACCTGAGGCGAAATCAAGAGTTGGATGCTTAACTGACTGAGCCACCCAAGTGCCCCTCTTTTCTAACACTCCCCTTTTTTTTTTAAATAATTTTTTTAATGTTTATTTATTTTTGAGACAGAGACAGCACATGAACAGGGGAGAGGCAGAGAGAGAGGGAGACACAGAATCTGAAACAGGCTCCAGGCTTTGAGCTGTCAGCACAGAGCCCAACGTGGAGCTCGAACCCACAAACCATGAGATCATGACCTGAGCTGAAGTGGGGCGCCTAACCGACTGAGCCACCCAGGCGCCCCCACCTTTTTTTTTTTAACGTTTATCTATTTTTGAAAGAGACCGTGAGTGGGGAAGGGGCAGAGAGAGAGGGAACACAATCCAAAGCAGGCTCCAGGCTCTGAGCTGTCAGCACAGAGTGCAATGTAGGGCTCGAACTCACAAACCGCGAGATTGTAACCTGAGCTGAAGTTGGATGCTTAACCGACTGAATCACGCAAGTGCTCCTTTTTAATCCTTGGATGGCTTGAGCTTTGATGGAAAGACTCAATTTTTTTGTATTTAAAATATGTCTCTTGTAGATAGCATATATGTAGAGGGTCCTTTCTGGACTGTAATTCTACATATATATGCATTCATAAAATACAGAGTTAAGTCTTGTTTTTTGTGTTTGTTTTTTTTTTTTTATTAAAATTTTTTTTCAACGTTTTTTATTTATTTTTCGGACAGAGAGAGACAGAGCATGAACGGGGGAGGGGCAGAGAGAGAGGGAGACACAGAATCGGAAACAGGCTCCAGGCCCTGAGCCATCAGCCCAGAGCCTGATGCGGGGCTCGAACTCACGGACCGCGAGATCGTGACCTGGCTGAAGTCGGACGCTTTACCGACTGCGCCACCCAGGCGCCCCTATGTGTTTTGTTTTTAAAGTAATATTACAATCTCTGTCTTTTCATTGGTAGTGTTTAGTCTATTTTCTTTTTTTTTTTAGTCCATTTTTCATTTAACATCGTTGTTGACATGATTGTGTTTAAGTTGATCATCTTGCTGATTTTTTATTAATCTCTTGTTTTTGTTCCTGTGTTCCACTTTTCATGCCTTCTTTGAGTTAATTAAAAAAAAATTTAATGTTTCATTTCATTTCCATTATTGACTTCTTGCCTTACACCTCTTTTTGTTTGTTTTCAGTGATTGTTCGAGGGCTAACAATGTGTCTTTATCTTACCTAAGTCAGTATTGTACATATTCACATTTCATGCATCACCTTGGGGAAGTAATTTTTTTAAAAACCTCTTTTTAGCTATAATTATTCTCCATCATTGTTTTCTTTTTCTTTTTTTTTTTTAAATTAAAAACATTGTTTTAGTGTTTAGTTTTTGAGAGAGACACACACACAGATAGACCATGAGCGGGGGAGGGGCAGAGAGAGAGGGAGACACAGAATCAGAAGCAGGCTCCAGGCTCCGAGCTGTCAGCACAGAGCCTGATGTGGGCTCAAACTCATGAACCGCAATATCATGACCTGAGCCGAAGTCAGATGCCTAACTGACTGAGCCACCCAGGTGCCCCTCCATCATTATTTTCTGATCACTGTCCTTTCTATTTTGAAATCTTAACAGAAAGTTCCGTGTATGAGTTATAATGAAATGAGTAGAATCAAAGTCAGGAAAGACAATTCTAGTCAGTGAGAAGAAGCATCTGGGAACTAAAGCAGGGGTGCACTAAAGTATTCTTTCATCTGATGGTTTTTAGAAATTAAATTTTTGAATAGGGAAGATGACTGTAAACTGCTATTCCTAAATTCTCAGTGAGTGACATTGTCTTTTAGAATTCTCTTATAAAACCTTTTAAGTGTCCTATTTAATTAAGGATAGTCTCATGATCTTCCTCTTGTCCACTGTACAAAGAGAATCAGGCAGGTGTTGTGCTAGTCTTTAAGCTGTGGTCTCTCATCTCCTTTTCGTTTTTAAATTTATTTATTTATTTTGAGAGAGAGAAGGAGGGGCCGAGAGAGAGGAAGAGAGAGAATCCCAAGCAGGGTCTGCACTGTCAGCACAGAGCCCAGTGTGGAGCTCGAACCCACGAACCTATGAGATCATGACCTGAGTTGAAATCAAGAGTCGGATGCTTAACAGACTGAGCCCCCCAGGCACTCCTGTGGTCTCTCATCTCCTAACTCACTCTTCTGTACTCTGCTTTGTGATGCTGGGGATGGGACTCTACACTAGGGGTTGCTAAACTTTTTCTGTAATGTGTATATATTAACACACATTAATATACAACTAGATAAATAACACAAATAAAGCTTAGTAAATATTTTAGGCTTTGTAAGCCAGATGTGGTCTTTATTGCATATTCTTTTTTTCCCCCCACAACTCTTTAAAAATACAGACTATTCTTAGTTCTTACTCCATACAAAAAGTGAGCTGCCAACTGGGTTGCAATATGCCAACCAACTCCTGCTCTACACATTTGTTTTCTGCCTACTGCCTTCCTTCTGCCAATAAGAGGACATTAGAGAATATTAAAAGGCCTGGACAGTAAGAAGGGACATGATCTTTCCCCTGTTTTAGCCTCCATTTGTGTCATCTGAATTGCATGCTTTTTTTCCCCTTCTTTTTTTACTCTGGCATCGGGAACTGGTTCCAATTTGTGGTTGTTTTTTTTCACATCCCTGAAACCAACCACATCATGTTCCATTAGAGATAGCAGAACTAACTGGCCAGCACTTCCTTCTCAGAGGTATGGGTCCCAACTCCACAGGGCTCCTTCTCTGAGCTTTGTTACCTCAAGCTCTAGGGTTGGCAACTCTCTCTTGGTGTTAGCTTGCTGTTTCCATTTTGCCTTTTCAGCCTTTAATATACATCTAACCAGTTCACTTTATTAAATTATCCTTGCTGAAATACCTGTGATTTCTGTCTTCCTGATTGTTCATTAAAGCTGTACATGTGAGCTTCTGGAAACAAACTACAGGGGAATCTGAGAACCAACTAGAGCTGTCAGAAGTATATAATTTGAATGTTGTCAGTGAGGCTTTTTGTTGTAAGAGCAATTGATAAGCTTCTAGGTTTGAAAACCTTTAGAGAGGATTAAATGTTTTTTTAAGTTTATTTATTTATTTTGAGAGAGAGAGTACGTGAGTGATCACCAGCAGGGGAGGGGCAGAGAGAGAGAGCAAGAGAGAGAATCCCAAGCAGCCTCCATGCTATAAGTCAATGCGAGGCTCGATCCCACAAACCGTGAGATCATGGCCTGAGCCAAAATCAAGTTGGACCCCTGACTGAGCCACCCAGGTGCCTCCTGGATTAAATGATTTGTGTCCTTAAGACACCATGTCTAAACCTTTCTTCCCCTCCTAAGTCCATTTTAAGTGTCAAGATTGTCTAACTTGGTATAGGAGGTTTTTTTTCTTTTTTTTTTTTTTTTTTTTTTTAATTTTTTTTTTTTCCCAACGTTTATTTATTTTTTTTGGGACAGAGAGAGACAGAGCATGAACGGGGGAGGGGCAGAGAGAGAGGGAGACACAGAATCGGAAACAGGCTCCAGGCTCTGAGCCATCAGCCCAGAGCCCGACGCGGGGCTCGAACTCACGGACCGCGAGATCGTGACCTGGCTGAAGTCGGACGCTTAACCGACTGCGCCACCCAGGCGCCCCGGTATAGGAGTTTTTATGAGTTGTAGACTGTAGAAGGTAGATTATTTAATAGTACCTTTTTTTTTTTTTTTTTTTTTATGTTTGAGAGAGAGACATGGAGCACGAGCAGGGGAGGGGCAGAGAGAGAGGGAGAAACAGAATTCGAAGCAGGCTCCAGGCTCTGAGCTGTCAGCACAGGGCCCAACGTGGGATTGAACCCATGAACTGTGAGATCATGACCTGAGCCGAAGTTGAATACTTACCTGATTGAGCCACCCAGGCTCCCCTAATAGTAATTTTCTTGAGGTTTATTATCTCTGTGGATTATTTTTGAGCTTTACTCATTCCCTTTTGGCTTGAAACTGTAATCATTACTGTTTTTCCTCCCAGTGGGCATTTTCTGTCCTATTTAATACTGTGTATCTAATTTTACAATTGTATTTTTAGTATATTACAAAGCCTGCATTTAGATCTTTGTCACAGGGTAAGTTAAGTGGTTCTAATTCTGAATACCCCTCTTTGTTTCTTCCTCAGGACACAGCCAGTGTGAAGTCCTCCAGTAGTCTAGAACCCAATCTTTTTTGTGATGAAGAAATTCCCATTAAGTCTGAAGAGGTGGTCACTCACATGTGGACAGCACCTTCGTTCTGTGCAGAACATGCTTATTCTTCTGCTTCTAAGAGTTGTTCTCAAGGTATTACCTTTAAAGCAACGTGGAGAAGATAGGCCTGAAACCAGTGAGAAAAAAAATTGTATTAATCAAGACTGTGAATCTCTCTTAAATGTATATCCTAGCCATGAAATGCTAGTAAAACCTGAAAATGCAATTTTGGTTAGGAAAAGCTACGCCCCTGTTTGCATTTTATATTACTAGGTGGTAACCTGAAAAAACTTGCACTGAATTATTGAGTCCTAATAAGAAGAACTTTAGAGGCTCTCTAGTTCCATCTTTCATTAATATAAAATCTCTAATAGGCCTCTATTTGTTCATTACCAGTTGTTGAGGAACTTGTTGCTTTTTAAGAGTATTCATTCTTGTTTTGGAAAGCTTTGTTAGAAAGTTCTTCCTTTCTTTGGTAGATAATTGCTCTTGTATGTCCACTTTCCTTTCCCCCATTGAAAATATATCATTAGGTCACACGTCTGGGAAGTAAAGGGTGTTTCTTCATTTAGGATTTTATGGAACAGCATATTATCGTTGGTTTATTAGGAGGATAGCACCTTATTTATATAGGGCAGCTCATGTGCTTACTAATCTTTTGGTCCCCTCTAAAACAGAGAGAGAATGGATTAAGAGATTCTTTCACATTCCCTTTCCACTTCAGTCACAGAGTAAAGAATCAGTAAGGATCCAGATTTTTATTCTTAGCTAATTTTTGAGAGGGGGCATTAGAATTCGAGATCTTTTTTGTTTGTATTTTTTGAAGATTTTATTCTAACTTTAATATGGATGCAGTGAATTCAGATGTCTAAAGTATTAGAGGAGGAGGAACCATTCCCCTAAATATTTACTTTGGAAACATTACAGTTTGTTGATAGTTTTCATTTTTTTGCTTTGTCTTTTGTTTTATTGGAAAGGTTCTAGTACCCCCAGGAAACAACCTCGGAAGAGCCCTTTGGTGCCCCGGAGTTTGGAACCTCCAGTGTTGGAGTTGTCACCCGGCGCTAAAGCCCAGCTGGAAGAACTTATGATGGTTGGGGATCTCCTAGAAGTATCTCTGGATGAGACTCAACACATTTGGCGGATTTTGCAGGCCACACACCCACCCTCTGAAGACAGATTCCTGCATATCATGGAGGCAAGAATTTAAAACTTAAACCATGGCTTTAACATTTTTAGAATGCCTTGGTTCTTTGGAGGTACCACAAATGCCAGGATGGGGATGGCTGAGTGGGTAGTACTGTGGCTATCCTACTTTTTTTCCATTAAGCCAAAAGTAGTTCTGCTTTTTGGTTTTCTTTATTAAGATTTTATATAATATCTGGGGGGGGGGAAGTAAACACCATTTCTGCTAAAAAGAAAAGAGGGCACTGAAAACTACCAGTTCTTCTAAGGAAGGAACAACTTCCTTATCCCAGACTCCCACTGTTGAAAGGCCCAAAAGAGAAGGCAGAAGCAAATATAGTGGTTGAAAAAAGAAGCACGGGAAGGGTTAAATAGGGGAGGAGGGGAGAATAAAAGGGAAAGGTTAAATAGAAGCAGACTGGGGTAGGCAAGAAAGTCCGTGTTCATATATTAATACCTCATAGCAGGTTGCAGTTTATATGATGTTTTTCTATCTGTGATCTCATTTGATCCTCACCATAATCCTAAAGGGGAGAGGAAAGGATAGATGGGCAAGTATTGAGCCCATTCTACACATGAAGAAATTAAGGGTCAGAGAGGTAGAAACTTGCTTAGATCACACATTTAGTAAAAACAAAGAGACCTGGATTCCAGCTCTGGCACTGGACTTCTAATGTTCTTTTCATTATTCTTTTCCATTACTTATTTCCATGTAATGGAATGGTACGATGTCACTGACAATTGATACAGATATACATGGCATATGATAGTTTTTGGTTTGGAATTCAGATCAAAGGTAGTCTCATTTAGATAGTGTTTTCCAAAATACAAAGGGTTTACTTCTCATCCATTATCTCATCTGATCCTCTTTATTTTACACATAAGGAAACAAAGTATTGAGAGGGTAAATTTATAGTGCAAGATGTGATAGACTTCAGACATTTATAATGCAGTGTTCTGCATTCTGCGGTTTCTTAGGTTCCTGTCAAAGATTTTCCAGTTTCAGATATGTCACAAAATGAGTTCTCAAGTGGTGTTTCTTAAGTAACTATCAAGCTTAATGTTTTTCAGTATTTCTTTCTTTACCTCCTCCTTGTACTTCCTGTTGCTAGACATACTTTTACTGTTAAAATTTTTAATGTTTATTACATTGGCATATAATAGAAATCAGAAAAATATTAGAAAATTGAAAAAAAAATAAGAGTTTTTTGTTCTAGCCCTTGCCAAAGTTACTACGTATCTGTTGTAATGAGGTCATGGATATAGTTTTATGTTTTGCCAACCATTTTGATAACTTCTTGGCCTTCAGGAATTTATTAATTGTGAGTTAGTAAAGAACTGTAGTAGTAGTAGTAAATGAAGACCAAAAAACTTGTTACATAATTCAGTGTACATTTAGTGTTTTTAGCTTTATGTGTATGTTTTATCTCAGTTAAACAGAGGTGCTACCCACTATACTAATATATGCTAACAATGATCTTTTTTCCCTAGTAATCTAAAGTCAGATGTTTTATATAGGCTTGCCATTATTTTCATTGAATATTAACATTTGATTTCTCGTTTTTTATTGTTTATTTTTGAGAGAGAGTATGTGCATGTGTTTGTGCAGGTGGGGGAGGGGCAGAGAGAGAGGCGGGTGAACAGAGTATCTGAAGTGGGCTCTGCGCTGACAGCAGAGAGCCTGATGTGGGGCTCAAACTCATGAACCCATAAAATCATGACCTGAGCTGAAGTTGGAAGCTTAACCGACTGAGCCACCCAGGTGCTTTCTTTCTTTCTTTCTTTCTTTTTTCTTTTTCTTTTTTAACATTTATTTATTTTTGAGAGACAGAGACAGAGCGTGAAAGGGGGAGGGGCAGAGGGAGACACAATCCGAAGCAGGTTCCAGGCTTTGAGCTGTCAGCACAGAGCCTGATGCGGGGCTCGAACTCACAAACTATGAGATCATGACCTGAGCTGAAGTCAAACGCTTAACTGACTGAGCCACCCAGGTGCCCCTATATTTGCTTTCTTAAAATGTCTTTTAAATATCTTTAGAACATTTATTATATATAATGTACACAACATAAAATTTACCATTTTAATCCTTCTAAGTATACAGTTCAGTTGTGTTAATTGCATTTACAGTGTTCTGCAACTGTTGCCACTGTCAATTTCCATAATCATCCCAAACAGAACTTCTGTACACATTAAACAATAAATACCATTATCCTCTCTCCTCAGCTCCCGGTAACCTCTGTTCTACTTTCTGTTTCTGTTGTTTTTGTTTTTGTTTTTGTTTTTGTTAAGGTTGTCTACTCAAGATACTTCATATAAGAGAATAAAACTTTATAAATGTCTTGCTTTAGAGGTACCTGGGTGGCTCAGTCAGTTAAGTGTCCTACTCTTGATCTCAGCTGATGTCTTGATCTTAGGGTTGTGATTTCAAGCTCCACGTTGGGCTTCGTGCCAGAAGTGGAGCCTACTTAAAATGAATGAAAAAATAGTAAGAAAGATTATTATTTAAAATAAAATAAATGTCTTGCTTTAAAATTGTTTCTAATTTTATATTGATGAAGGATGACAGCATGGAAGAGAAGCCATTAAAAATAAAAGGAAAAGACTCTTCAGAGAAGAAACGGAAACGGAAGCTAGAAAAAGTAGAACAGCTTTTTGGAGAAGGAAAACAGAAGTCCAAGGAGTTAAAGAAAATGGATAAACCTAAAAAGAAGAAATTAAAACTAAGTGCAGAAAAATCAAAGGAGCTGAATAAACTGGCCAAGAAACTGGCAAAAGAAGAAGAGAGAAAGAAGAAGAAGGAGAAGGCTGCTGCAGCCAAAGTTGACCTTGTGAAAGAGACTACTGAGAAGAAGAGAGAGAAAAAAGTGCTGGACATCCCCTCAAAGTACGACTGGTCAGGAGCGGAAGAGTCCGATGACGAAAATGCTGTGTGTGCAGCACAGAACTGCCAGAGGCCCTGCAAGGACAAGGTGAGCTCTTAACTATACGGTCACGTGGGAGAGAGGACAAGGAGCAGCAGTCTCCAGACAGAAGTTTGATGAAATGAGAATCTGGTTTTGATTCTAGAATTTGGGCTTCCAACTTAATATGTTTTCTACAGTTTCTATAAACCGTTGTGAATTATGAGGCTGTTAGGTCAGTGTGCTTAATAGAAGAGATATTGTGCTTTAAAAATCAGGTACTTAGTGAACATAAAGAGACGAGAGCAGAGAGAAGCTATGTGATAACCCTGGGTAGCAGTGCATTTCATGTGCAGCTGGCATAGCAGTTTTGGTATAGTCTTTTGCCTTCCCTGTAGGGTGACTCAGAGAACTAAATACCTTGTCGGTTAGTCACAGTGGCCTGAAAACATTCTGGGCCAGTATTTTAAGAGCTCTGGAAAATTGCATTAAGATTTGTTCTAAAGACCTAAACTAAGGGGTTAAATCTTCCCGTTTGGTCTGTGTCTTACCAACACTCAGGCCTGTGTGCATTCTTCTAAATGGAGTAAGAGTTTTTCAAATACCTTGTGAAGAAATAATTAAGATCTTTAAAGGTATTATTTTAAAAGTTTCAGTATATTAATTATGTGATGGCCATTCTTTAAGTAATATTGATGTTATGAACTTCTGAGTAAGATGGATGGACTTTATGAAAAATCCCAGTTCATTCAATGACTGGAGGCATCTGTTATGGTTCCCATCAAGATGATTAGTAAATTCATAGTTTTTATTTCATAATGTTTATTATACCACTTGGTACTTAAAATTGTAATACCTCTTCAATTTGAATATATGAACAGAGAATATAACTGCACCATTATTCCCTTACTTCCCTCCTCAGTCAGATTCTTGTTAGAGCTTGAAGAGGTCACCTTGTCCAGGCTCTTCATTTTACAAATGATGAAACCAGGACTCAGTGAAGATAAATGATGTGACCAAAGTCATAGAGCTAATTAGTGCAAAGCCAAACGTAGAACCGTGGTTTCCTGGCTCCCAGACCAGGTTTTCTCCACTAATATCCCCCACCCCACCAATAATTAAGATGTAAGTACAAAAGCACATTCCAAAACTGAATGACACTTATATTTAAATTACACTTATTAAATGTTTTCCACTCATTTTTAGAAAATGAATATATATATGATAAGACACATATCCCATAGTCTAACCTTCCAAGGACAATATCTACAAATATCTACAAATGTTTCCTTCTAGTCTTTTTTCCTATATGGCTTATTTTATATTATGTCATAAAACCTGTTCACTTTTGTATCTTTATTATATAAATGTTTCTATTTTATGAACATTTTAAAACATTTTAGTAGTTACATTATATATGTGTGTATATTATTTTTCTTTCATTTTGAATTTCTTCTCATCCGAATTTGTTTATTAAAGAAGCTGATGAAAGGTTAACTTTTTCTTTGGGTACCGAAGAACTATTGGCAGCTCATGTTGGCAGAACCTTCTCCCTTTTTCAAACTAATTTTATGGCAGTTTCAGGACTGGCAGCAAGATGGTGTTTCTTTTTTAAGCTTTCCTATCACCATTCCTACAGTGTTTATATCCATCACAAACTTTTTGCTTTCTGTTTTTTCACCTTTCCACCTAATAATCTTTCCCCTCTTCTGCTAAGCATCGTAAATATGGCTCAGGTCTTCCATTATCTTCCTGTAGCATATAAACGTTACAGTTTTTTTTATCATCTGCTATAAAATTGTTAAATAATTTAACACATGCCCTGCTTACTCTCAGGGTTATGAGAATTAAGAGGAGATCATTTATATGAAAACACTTGTTAACCAAAATGCAGTATAAATGTTAAGATGTAATGGTTATTTTTAAGTGAGCCCTGAGATTTGCTCCTAGTGTTAAAGGTATTTTTTTTTTTTTTTTTAAATCTGGAAAGTTGTCTTAATAGAACTGAGGGAGATTTAGCTGCACATTCAGAAAAAAATGTCTATTTCAAACTGTTAAAACACATACAAAGGTGAGGAAGATGTGTCTTAACCTGTCATTAGTTTACATAAAAGAAACAGTAAATGTTGTAATTTTTTTTTAATTTTTTTTTTTTTTTTTTTGAGAGAGGGGTGGGGGCGGGGAGGTACGGCCCAAGAGAGAGGGAGACAGAGGATCCAAAGCAGGCTTTGTGTTGACAGCAGAGAGCCCGATGTAGGGCTCGAACTCATGAACAGAGAGATCATGACCTGAGCCAAAGTTGGACACATAACTGACTGGGTCACCCAGGCACCCCTAAATGTTGCATTTTTATAGTGTGTTTTTTTTAACTTTTTAAATAAAATTTTTAATAAAATTTTTTATATGTTTATTTTTGAGAGAGAGAGAGAGCACGAGCAAGGGAGGGGTAGAGAGAGAGGGAGACACAGAATCTGAAGCAGGCTTCAGGCTCTGAGGCATCAGCACTGAGCCCAATTGCAGGGCTCTAACTCATGAACTGAGCCAAAGTCAGATGCTTAACTGACTGAACCACCCAGGTGCCCCTAATGTGTTTAATTTTAAACAGAAATTATTTCAGATTGTAAACATTTTGCTCATCGTTGCTGTTTTGCAATATTTATGGTTCTCCAAGTTTGTTCTTGAAACTAGTTTTACTAAATAAGAGGTGTATTTCTTCAACTGCTTTGTAAAGAATTTTACAACTTTCTCCATTTGAAGTATAGTATTTTTCTAAGAAAACCAAATTAATGCATGGCATAAAATGATGGTTAAAAAAGAAGAATGTTTTTAGAGAAGTCGGTGTTCTTTAAATATCACGAAGCAAAAAATAACTTCTAGGGTTCGTTCATATTTAGGTAAATGTACATTTACCATATTTCTAACCAATAATTACTATTACTTTTCCCCCACAATGTGCAGATTGAGAAAACTTTGAAGGGCTACCTAAACATACCTAGCCTCAATTTCAAGATGTTTTAGAAAGAGAAAAGAAAAATATTACCAGAATAATGGGAAAGGGTTTAAAAAAAAAGTCTCTTTTCCACCATTATCAAATTAATTTCAAGGTGTAATTAATTTTAAAAATAATGAAAAAAAATAACTATTTTCAAAAAATTAGTTTTAAGGTTCGGAATCTTCTTCTCTCTGAAGTCTGCCACTTTCATTCAGTCTTCCTGATACCAAAAGTAAAAGAAGTTAACTTGAAAAGGAGCACATTCTTTAAGCTAACATTTAAGTAACCTTTTTCTTCTGTATTAGAATAAATATTTAATCATCTTATGAAAATAGACTTTTTTCCCTTACCTTTTTTTACCTTTTTCCTGTGGGCCTTTTCCTTACCCATTACTATTTCCATAAGTTTTGGATGGTTAAATAGAGATGAAGTTGATAAACCTATGTCTCACTTTTACTCTTTGTCAGCCACTCTGATGTATTAAAAGATTTTCATAGGGTGCTATCTCAGCCAAAGTATTTGCATTTCCATTATTAGTTCATATCTCTTTTTAAAAGCACAGATAATCAAAGGTTGGATTACCCTCAACAAGTGGTGATGTGGAGATTGGGTAACGAACCGTCCCAGTTTGCCTGGACTTTCCAGTTTTAGCGTTGAAATTCCTATCTTGGGAAACACATCAATCTTGGGCTAAGAGAGCTGGCCACTTAATGTTAAGAGCATCAAAAAATATACACAAGGATTCTGAACATTGTTCTCTTGTACTTCATTAAGTGAATTGTTTTAATTTTCGAATCTGGTTTTTGCAGGGAACCTTGGTGCAGTAGAGATTGAATGCCAAAATAACAAAAGCTTGGTCGGGTAACTAAGCTAAGACTATCACTAAATCACCAGGCTTTCTTTTTTCCCAGTGCAGTAATAATGCCCTGTGAAGTGAACAAAATGAAATATGGTAAATATTTTTAAGTGTAAATATGAAACCGTATAGCAACACAGGAAATACTAAATTAACATTATTTCCTGTATTTAATGTATTTCTCTTTAAAAATTTCCCCCAATCCAACTGGTAATGTATTTGTACTATACTTTCAAATCTTTTATCAGTTAATATTTGAACACCTCACAGCTGTGAAGTTTTTTAATTATTTTTGTGATTTGATAAGTAAATCTCTTAAAACCAATGAAAGGGGAAGTGACTATTAGAGCCTAATGTGCAGATAACCAAGTTCTGTGTTCTTGAGTTTTCAGCCTAGTACACAATCTGTTGCCCCTGTGTCAAATCTTCAGTTAATTCAGTTGAAATTCCAAACTTTGGTTTGCTTTATGACCCTATGGGCCTTTTCAAACAGAAGTAGCACTGGAATTGGATTGTTATTAGTACATGAACATGACAAAAAGATACTAGTAAGGGAAGGATTGTTTTTTCCCTGCTAGATTATTAGGGTAAATTGATATATAACCTGTAGGCTGAGATACAATCTGTGTACTGATAAATGTCTCAAAAAAAGTTTTATACTGTTTTGGAATGGTGGGAGAGCTAGGCTCTAGGAGTGGACCTCTAGCCAAAATCACAAAAGAGAATGTGTTCTCATCCTTACTTGAGACTGATAGATTTAATTTGGGGAAACCTGGAATGCAGTGCAGAATTAGATTTTTAAAAAGATAGGGCCACTTTTTCTTGGCAGGATATACTGATAAATTGGGAACTTTCTTATCCTGTGGGTTAGCATGAATGGGGACTGGACTAGATTAAGAAGGTTGAAAGTAGGACTAGAGTTATCTACTGGTTCAGGGTGGCGTCATAAACAGGGTAATATCTCCAATTTGGGCAGCCCAAAGAAACACAGATCATCTTCCCAGTTCTCGTTACCAGTGCCAAATAGCCAAAACACTTAACCCCAAGTTACTTACCATCACATTAGCACTTTGTAAATCTTCATTGCTATAGTACCTATATGTTTAGTTTGTTGCAAAGAAGTCATTTATCTCCCTCTTTTGTCTTTCATATAGTAGTTTGCTGCAATAGGAGCAGTTCAATTTTCTTTACTGCACTGACTTCAGAAACTAAATATTACATAAATAATTACAGAACAAAAACAGAATTTGTTTTAGGAAGGAATTGTTAAATTGCTCTGAATTTACCAGCAAGCAGTATCACAAAGTACTAGGAATGATCAAATTTAGAAAATATAAAAGTTACCTAGAATCTGACTGAAAATCTAAGCTCTGGTTTGTACCCCCAAGATATTCTGAGTCTGTAGGTTTGGGTTTGGGATGGGTCTCAGCCGTACTTTTTTTTTTTTTTTTTTTTTTCAACGTTTATTTATTTTGGGGACAGAGAGAGACAGAGCATGAACGGGGGAGGGGCAGAGAGAGAGGGAGACACAGAATCGGAAACAGGCTCCAGGCTCTGAGCCATCAGCCCAGAGCCCGACGTGGGGCTCGAACTCACGGACCGCGAGATCGTGACCTGGCTGAAGTCGGACGCTTAACCGACTGCGCCACCCAGGCGCCCCACAGCCGTACTTTTAATGAACACAACAGGCAATTCTATGTAAGTGGTCTACACATTTTTGAGAAGCAGTGCTACAGGCAGTTATTTCAAAGTGCAAAATGGATCTTGTGTAAGATAGTATAATGAGTAGAGGCATGAAATTGTGATCTTGAAAGATGCCACACGGTGAGCTAGCTGTTTTGCCATGCATTATTTCATTTAATCCTCTAAATAATCCTGTAAACAGAATATTATCTCCATTTTACAGATGAGGAAATTGAGCCTTACTGAGATTAAATTCTTTGCCTCAAATTGTACACATCAGAATTCAGAACTTGTGACTGAATTCAGTAATCTTTACTGTACACAGCACTGTCTCCTAATAACTAGAACTCTAGAATAGGAACAATGGAAGCAGAAAGATTCTTTTGACAAGTGATTTTTCCCATGCTTTATTACAACCCTAAAACCACTAACATGAGCATCATCATTTTGATAACTCTTTGAGTACTCGGAAACTAATTTAGAAACTACTCCCTTTCCCTGAAACTCATTTACCTAGCCCAAACCTTCCTCCTCTGTTCTTTTCTCATAAACTTCACTGAGGTACCTCTTTGATCCCTTCATACTCCTTACTTTGCTCTGAAAACTGGCAAAGCTCATTGTAAGTGGCTTTGTAAGTTGCCAGTGAGATGATCCACTTTGTACTGGGGAGAGGAAGAGTAGCTCTTTTAATCTTAAAGGTTCTCATCTGCCATGACATCAGTTACAAAAACTACCACATTCACCCTCCAGATACAAAAACCCAAATCATCTTATTGTTAACTCCAGGCCCAAGGCTTAATAAAGTCACCAAACTACAGTCTCTTTCTAGCCTTCTGTGATTACAATATCCTCTGAAGGGTCAAAGTTTGCTTGGCATCTGCCACTGACTTATCAGTTATACAGACTTGAATTTTAAACCCCGGAGTGATCTATTGACCTGTGACTTTGACTGTTTTAATTGGTTAATTTGTAAGATTTGACCTCTGATATTTGCTAACTTTTTATAGGGAGTTGTATTTGTAACGGAAGAAGAGAAGAATAAAAAATATTAGTTTTAAAAGTGGCCTATGTGACTGCTTTTCTAAAAAGGTATTTAATGCTCTTAGTACTTTGGCTTATCTCTTTGAAATAAAGCTAATACACAGGATTGCCTTCACATTGTTGTACTCTTCCTTTCTTGATTGATAATTGCATTGTCTTAGCGTCTAGAAATTGTTAATATTAGCTAAAACTACTTGGCTGCTCTATTAGAAGTTCCTTTTTTGTCAAGTTTTTCTCAAACATGTTTCTGCCTCAAAAGGATCCCTGGGTATTTATGAGGTAATGGAGTACCTAAGAGGCCTAATTTTGAGGACATACTGTGGTAAAATATAATTTGGGGATATTAACTTCCCAGCTTCTTTCTTTAAAAAGTAACCCCATAAAAGTCATTGTCTGTCTCTGGACATCCCAGTTATTTGCTATCATTTAAGCCAAGAAAGCTCTTTGGTTTGCTTTTTTTTTTCTAGGCTTAATGTTTATGTAACCTAAACATTCCTCAATCTTGTCTCCTACAGGTAGACTGGGTACAATGTGATGGTGGCTGTGATGAGTGGTTTCATCAAGTTTGTGTGGGTGTATCTCCAGAAATGGCTGAAAATGAAGATTACATCTGTATAAACTGTGCAAAGAAGCAAGGGCCAGATAGCCCAGGTCAAGCACCACCTCCTTCCTTCATAATGAGCTACAAACTACCAATGGAGGATCTTAAGGAGACCAGTTAGCAGTTGCTGGGTTAGTTTGGGACATGGGGGGAAATGGACCACATTGAGACCTTAGTCATCAAGTAGAGTGGTTTAGATCCACTCAGAATGTTGCTTCCAAAGACAAATGGCCTTCAGAGGAAGTCCTCTTAGCGGACTTCCTCTTTGCATGGACTGTGTGACCTACATTGTCTTCAACACATCTATGCAGAGGGTGTCTTTGGTACAGCAGCCAGTATTTCAGTTTATGTCTCCTCTGAGTACGGTATGTTACTTTACAGCCAGACATTTGATTGAGCTCTAGAGTGGCTGGTTGGCATTAATACATTGGTATGTTAGCAGGGCATGTAGGATGTGGCTTATGGCCAGTTGATACTAGTTAGAGGTTTACAACCTAGAGGCAGTACTGTCTGGAGGTGCTGACTACTTGGCTCTCCTTAGGACAGTTGGACAGGAGTGAGAGTACCACTCTCCTTCCACTGTTACCTGGCATGTAATGCCCTACGGATATAGCCATGGGAGCAACAGGGCCAAAGTTACTCCTGTTAGTAGTCATGGGATAGTAGCACAGTCTAGACCCCAGCTACTTGTGTGTGTTTGTACCAAGAAGAAAACCCCAAATGAGAGGCAGATCACCTTATCTTCCTAAGGAGGAGTATGTCATCTAGTTCAGAAGTCTGACTAGATTGGATTCTGGGAAGAAGAGCTTTTCTTATTTCAAGGCAAGGAGCCTTTTTTTTTTTGGCTTTGAGAAGTCTTGCTGTCTTGGGTCTGCATTTTAGAGACGAGCAGGTACATGGATCCAGGCTCCTGCAAAAGAAAAGAAGACAAGTCAGAATGTTTTACTGAGACCCAGTGATGCATGCTTTTCGGGGAAACCTTCATTTACAAGTATACCAGACCACCAGGCTTCAGGCATGGCCATGAGCAAGACCAGCAAATAACAGCTTTTTGCCTTGCAGCCCTGACCCCGATGTCTGCTGTTTCCAACACTGGCAATTTCTGATACTGGCCCACAGCAGATGCTGTTGAATAACACCCTGGCTTCATCAGAGGATATGGGGTTGTAGCACCTCCGGGTGATAAAGTTGTTTTAGTAAATCCATTTTTAAAAAAAGAAAAAAGGACTTGTTTTTACTTTTTTCTAAATGTCTCTGACTACTGACTGTTCTATAAATAGATTATTTTTCCTTTTTTAATATACATATATGGATATATAAATATATATATATTTACTGTTACCAGCAGCATATGACAGAGTTTTCAGCATCAAAAATCCATTTGGGGGCTTGCTTTCTCTTTTTGCTTTTTAATAAAGAAACCCCATTCCTTCCTTGTAGTACAAGGAGTTGTTAGCACTTCCTTCTCCATCCTAGCCTGACCACATCTTCCATCTTGTTTTTGTTCATAGATCATTGTATTTCCTTTGTGTTGTTGGAACTTGTCTCTGTCTATTGGGAAACTTGGTCTTACTATTTCTGTGATGGCTGGTTTGTTTTGTTTTTGTATGTAAATGTTTGAAACTATGGTGCTGTGCCCTCTTCCCTCCTGTTGTGTTCTCTATTGTTAAGGTGTTAGGTAAGCTGTATGGAAACTTTTATTAGAAGGGGACTAATTTTTTTTAAAGGACAAAGAACCCCAAAAAACTAAAAATAGTGTTTTGTCTTCACTATGCCGTGTCCCTTTATTTTGTTTAAAAATCTGTGGTTTGGCTTAATTTATCAGTTTTCTTTTTAAAAGGGGGGAGCAGGGTGGGCCTAGAGAACAGCTTATAATCTCCTTTTCCCTTTTTGCCCCAGTCTCTTTTAAAGAAATGTCTTCTAGTAACTAGAAGTGAAATGTACTGTCCAGTTACAGTTTGAGTGGGTATGAGATTTAACTCAAAAGGCATCTTGCTAAAAAAACAAAACAAAACAAAAAAACAAAAACTTTTCCTGTAAAACCCAGTTTCTGTAAATGCTTTCTCTGTGGTTCAAACTACCTAATTTTTAGTCTTCCCTTAATATTGCATAACATTTTTAGTGTTTTGACCTGTTACAAGGGTCATAAGCGTCACTCTGCATGATCTCAAGTGTGTATATGATTTAAGATTTCAAGGGATATTACAAGGTAACTTTTAACCAATTTCATAAATTTTAATTTTGCCAGTCTATAAAGATATTATTACCTAAGAATTTTATCTGGTTGACGTTATAAAAGAAAGCACAATATTTTTTGCCTTTCGTCTTCTCTGCAAAGATCTTCAAATACTTTTGGGTTAAAAATTGAATGCAGTTTTAAGTGATGGCTGCCTTGGTGGAAAACATTTAAAAATAGTTTATCTTTTCTTCCTAGTCACCCATTAACTTTACTCAGCCATCAGTGGAAGGGCATGAGGATGCTGAGAAAGATAGTTAAGTTGGTGCTCTGCTTCTTGGAGTATGGTGGGTGGATGCAGGTGGCTGTTGAGGAAATAATTTATGTCCTTAATACAGTATTTACCAGCTGGAGATCTGAGAGAAAAATGCAAGACAGTCTTCAACTATGAGTAGCTCCCTGTTTATCTTCTGTTTTGAAACTTAAATATATCATTCAGTAGATTTGGTGGGATTTTCTGTATTTATTTGAAAGTCACAGAGGATTTGGTCTGACTCTTGACCAAAGGCTGAGAAGAACAGATGAGAGACATTAGTTTAAAAAAGAGAGAGAGAAAAACGAACATATACAAGTCTATAATTTTGGAATTAATGAACTAAGATTCATCTATTTAAAGACATGCTGGTGTTCTAATATAAAATATTGTTTTCAGTTAGAGGAAATTACCTATTTACAACTTACTCCATTCTTCATTGTTGTAACATTTTATATTAAAATTTGATTTAAAATGTTCCTTTACTTTTCAGAGTTGCAAATTTTCACCATTGGTGTTTTAACTAATTCTGTGATAGTTCTTTCAAAGATATTTCTTACTATCTTCATTATAACTATGTTGGGGAAGGTTATAGAAAGAAAAATTTAAAAAATGCTATGTAAGTCTTTAATATTCTCAAAGGGGTAGGTCAGTGGAACTATGCAAATTCCCAAGTTTACAAATGCAACTATAGCATTAGTAGTAGTTAGCTTTCTTATTGGCAGAAGAGGGGACATTTTTTTCCCACAAATGTCTATTTTAGTTCCTGATAGTTATTGCAACAAAGCCATGTTCAGAGTTAGATGTTACACTCCCTTCCTAAGTTGCTGCAGACCACCTTTGCACTGCATGATTCGAATTTGTGCCTCAATAAAATTACAAATTACTGTATGTCATACTTTGAATAATTGAAAAGATAAGCATTAAATCTGTGATTGTCTACTATGTACTTTAATAATCAAAATCCTAGCAAAGCTAGCAGACCTGTAAGATTAGAACAGTTTTTACCTGTGCTTCACTTCTGTTCTTCTCTGCTTTTGTCTTTGGTGTCCAAGAAATGTCTGTTTATTTGTTTTTCTTAATTTTAACATTCTGGATGCAGTTGAGTGCACGTAAAAGAAACTCCCTGCTTGTCAGTATTTTAATTCTGTAATACATTTGTATGAATATGAGCCAGAACTTAAAGTAGGATGAAAGGAAAAACTGAGAAAGCCTTTCTTTCAAAGGATGAGACTATATCCTTTTTAAAGGAGAAAGTGACAATTTGGAGTGGGATTTAAAAATTGTAAATTGTGAAAAATTAAGCTGTTAAAGTCCCACATATAACCAGGTTCAATAAAGGTTTACATACGGAACTAGCTTCATATGTGTGTAGAAAGTTGCTTTTGCAGTAGGTCTGTTAAGTATAAATTTTAAAAAGCAGGCAATTGATTTGTCTTTCACCTTTTGAAACTCCTGCCCCCCACCCCCTTTTTAAATTAAAGCATATCATTACTTCTTTGGATATGGATGTGCCAAATGATATTTACAGCATGAGAAGGAAACAATTGGATGTAAATCTATTTTGGAATTGCAGTCTTCTCTTGGCTTGGATCATAATCCACTCACCACTATGCAATGGCTGATGTGCACTGGGAAAGGATGTGACGGGTGTAGATGTATCCAGCTTATTCTTACTTTTGCAATACTCCAAGATGTCTAAACAGGAATGTCTTTTGTAAACCTCAAGACCCTCTATTGATTATTCTCTTACATATTTATTTACTTGTTAGTGAGACACTTAAATATAATATGGACTCTGATTTACCAAGGTTTTTGGTGGTGCCTTATGAAAAGTATAACTTGTTTTCTTGTTTTTTGAGCATGTTTTCCATTTCTTTTGTTTTCTAAAAGAGTATTAGATATGGTTATTTGCATTACATCTAAAAAATAAAAAAAAAAATTTGTGTGTGTGTGCTCAGGTTCCCCCCTACTCTCTCATTTACATTGGTGTCAACTGTAAATGGTAACCAAGTAAAGGTAAATGTTGGCATTGAGTATTGATGATCCTGAGGAAAACTGGCAGGTGCATGAGAGCTTTTCACCCGGGGTCAAAGCTGTTTCTGATACTGCAGTTGCTCTCTATAAAATCAAATACTGGACTCAAGTAATTTGATCACTGGTGTGATTAGCCTATTACTGAGAATAATGTTTTCAGAAAGTGTGAAGTGGAAGAAGTGATCCCTGAAGATTTCACCTGTCCTGCTTTCAGCAAGAATCCAGTAGTGATCTACAGCCATTTCCCCATCTTTGATTCTTGAGCACTTCGATCCTTGCAGCAAACCATAGCAGGGAAAATGAGGAAATACTTTATTTTGGCCTCATGCTTACAACTAGTTCAAACTGCAGCTTACTTCAGAGAAGTAAGTAGCGTTTTTTACTCATTGCCAAGGTTACCAGATCATGTGGGCATTGCTGGAAATGTTAAGATTCTGCTTTCCATGAAATTGGCCTCAAATATGAAGTATGTGACTGTGTATATATGTGTTGGTATGGAAGATTGGTGGGAAGGAGGAGGGGGGAAATCTGGTTGTCTCTTAACTTGGAAAATAATCTTGCCAGCGAAAAAAAGACACCTGCAATTTCATAGAGTGACAGATTCTTTAAAAATTGTGTGGGGTCCTCCCAGTTTAGATCAAATATTTCTTGGACCCTTGGCATTGTAGTTGACATTAATAAATCGAAGGTCCAGAATCTTAGCCATTAGCCATGAATTGGGAAGTCACATACACAAGGAGAGAAAATACAAAAGAACACAAAAATGTTACGTAAATAAACTTAGAGGGATTTTGGAATTTCTGGATTCTTTTCAGCTCTTCTTTAAAGACTATTTCTACTCCGTTTTAGTAGGAAGAAAGATTTAATTAGCATTTCCATATAGTGAAGTTCCATGAAATTTCTTTACCATAGATTTTCACTAACCTTGACTTTGGAGCTAGGTTGTATGCCTTGTTAATGGGAAAAAAGGCAACACAGGAAGTCTTGAAAATGGCTTGGTAGGTCCAGGTAGTAACCCTTGTATTAAGGAACCCTGATGAGTTGCCAGGAATATAGGGATGAAGACAGAATTGTCTGTAGTTCACAAAAACAAGCAAATGAACAAAAACTTAAAGCCCAGATGAGGACTTTAGTAGGATTACAATAAGGTAAAAACATGGATTTAGGAATCAAATAACTAATGGGTTTTTAGCTCTATATTACCTATACTCGTGTTTTTGAGACTAAGTTTCCTACCTTGTGTGGGTTAGTTTGTGTGGATACAAAGTTATAGCTCTCTCCCCTCTAGAGAGGTAAGACCTAGATGATGATTTTTAAGAGTTTCCTATTAAAACTTTTATAGAATTTCTAGAGGAAGTAGTACAAGGATTTTGGACATGTAGTCCAAATCCCTGGTTTAATGTTAGAAAAAGTCTACTCATTACTTCCGAGGAGGGACTGTACAGACTGTATTGAATATTCTGTTTTTAGAAAATGTAAGTATTGGTCACTGACTTACATATTAGAGCTTACCCGTAGTCTTCCCTTCACTTGGGTCTGGATTTTGCAGAGTTCATCAAGCACTTTTATGTATGCCCCAAGACTAGCATCTCGTTCTGTCCAGTGCCCAACTGTGTGGAGGTAAGGTGAGTAGAAGACACATTTCGACAGACCTATTAGACTCCCTCCTCCTGAATTGGTATTTGATCTTAGTAATATTTTTCCACCACTCAAAGCAAAGACCCCTTCCCACTGAGACCAGTAGGCCACTCACAGGTCTTCAGTCTTAGTAGGCTACTTTAGTCCTCTCTGGCCTAACCTTGCCATCCTCTCTACTTGGGGCTAAGCTTTGCTGAGACACAAAATGGAGTTTTATCGTTAAAACTTTTTGGAACCTAGAAGAGTTCAGGCATATCTAGGCTTGGTCAATGCTCAGCACTTCTGTTTGTTTTGTCATAGACACGTGACTTCAGAATTCCAGTTGGAACATTAAAGGCTGGTTTAATTCACTTTGCTTCTCATCCCTGTAATTCACTGCTGCCATCTAAAATAGAAGTCCAGGGACACCTGGCTGGCTCAGTAAATCATGTGACTCTTGATCTCAGGGTCATGAGTTCAAGCCTCATGTGGAGCCTACTTACAATAAAGAATAAATAATAGATCAAAGCCCATCCAGTCATCCTTCCTCTCTCTTCGTATTCCAGTGTTACCACCTACTATCTCCAATTCATGTTCCTATTGTGCCCCTTCCTGCCGTTTTTTTGTTTGTTTGTTTGTTTGTTTGTTTGTTTGTTTTGGCATTACAGAGGGGCGTCTGGCTGGCTCAGTCAGTAGACCATGCGGCCCTTGATCTCAGGGTTGTTAAGTGAACCCCGTGTTGGGCAGAGATTACTTTAAATAAATAAGTATACATTATAGAGACTTGCTTCCCTATTCCTTTGTGAACTTCTACTTTTTCATTAACTGGAACCTGGCTCTCAGCTGCACTTATCTTAGGACTATTTCAAGTTGAGGGTGCCCTTTTTCTCACTTTACTACTATAAGGTATGAACCAGTACATTATAGGGGCTGTTGCCTTTATGTTACTGATTTCCACTGCCACACATTGAGGCCTCTGACATTCAGCTGTACCATCATCTATCCTCATTACTGTCATCTCTGGTTACTCTTTTACATTCATTCAGGACTTGGATGGTTCAAGAGCATCTCTACCTCCAACCCTACCATTATTCTGGGCAATATCATTGATAATGGTTGACTTTACTGTTTCTGTACCTTCACCTCCAATAATCATTTTCTTTCCTTTTTTTTCCAATACTCCTTTTCACTTCATTTAGCAAACCAATTCCAAGGCCATAGCTTGGATTGTGTCAAGAACTTATTTCTAAATGTTAAGGTCTAGGCCTATCCACATACTATTGTGATTTTTTTTTAATGTTTATTTATTTACTTACAGCATGAGAGGGGGAGAGGGAAGGAGAGAGAATCCCAAGCAGGCTCCACATGGAGCCCAATGCGGGGCTCAAGCCCATGATCTGAGCCAAAATTAAGAGCCAGATGCTTAACTGACTGAACCATCCAAGTGCCCCCATACAATTCTGATTTTTAATGTTGTATCTTTGATCTTTGCCTCCTAGTGTATTTATGATCTCAAAAATCTCCAGTTAATCACTTTTTTCTTTGAATCTTCAGTTCACTCTGGCTCCAGCTCATTTCTTCTCCATTTAGCATAGACTGCATGGCCTGTCACTCATTCATGGTGTTTCCCCATCACTCTGGCCCTGCAGAACCTTATTTCTGGATCATTTTAGCCATCTGACCTCTTTGCTCTCATGGGCTGCTGAATATTACTGAGTACAAACCACTGATTGGTAGTATCAAAAACTGACTCAGGTGGGTGGGTTCTCAAAGTCCCAATGGTCCAGCAACCTCTTCCATTTTTAAAGACTACTTACCACTTTCATTGTTGTCAAATCCTCACCCACCACCTCTCTTCCCTCAGCAGAGGTACCCTCCTAACACTGACTTGAGCAAATTGAAGCTAACAGGAGAGCTCTAAGTTTCCCTAGTCACCACTATCAGCATTTTAAAGTGGTGTCATCAAAGACTCTTCTCTTATATACCCTCTTTGGGGTATATAAGCTCTTGTTCACTTCGTTACCACTTGCCACTTTTATTCTCTGATGTTTCCCAAATCATTATCACCAGTTCATGCTTGCTTGCTTGCTCTTTAATCAACTGTCTGGTAAGCATTTCTATTTGTATGATTTTACTCACTCCAAACTCATTGTGTCAAAACCAAACTCTTCTTCCTGCCCCCAAACCAGTTCCTCTTTATTCCCTCCAAAAGAATAGTGTGTTGCACAAGCCAAAATTCTGTGAACCATCGTATATTCTTTCTGACCACTCCCTTCCTGTATGCAATTATCTCCTCTGTTCTCATTGTGATGTATTAGCTTAAGCCCTCCTCCGTTTTCCCCTGGATTTCTGCACTACTCTTTAGTCTGGTCAATCAAGTTTATCTTGCAAATTACTACTAGAATGAACTATCCAAACAGCCAGCCTGTTTAACACATTGTCCTATGGAATCTGCCCCATTTACCTTTCTAAGCTTGTCCTGTTTCCACATACACCCCCATTCACTGCTTCAGACACAGATGTTCATTTCCTAGTCTTTTTCTGGAATGCTCTCCTAGTTTTGTCATTCTCAAGATGTCAGTTTAAATGCTACCTCTTCAGAGGCCCCTTATTCTCTCCTAACAGCTTATTCTACCCCCTAATGGGACTTTGCAATATTTTGTTGTATTTGTTTATAAGTTCTGTGAGAGCAGGAGCTTTTTTTTATTTCATCTCTTTATACCCAGCAACTAGAAGAATACCCTGCATATGGTAAACATTCAATCAATGACTTGAATAAATATTGTTTCATGCCTTTGTCCCTTCCTGTATATTGTTGTCTCTCAATTTATTGTGCTCTGTTTGGGCTGCCATGCCCTCATCCACACTTTTCCTTACTATCTCCTGTTAAAGAACAAAAACTCAACTGAGTAAATTTGAAGATCTAATTGGTTTTATTAAGTGATTCATGAGGACGGCATCCTATCTAGCAAGTTAGAGGGGGGGGCTCTGAGGACTTGTACAAAATAGAAGATTTTTGTAGGAGGGAGGGTGGGGCAATGAAGTTATTAGCAAAGGAAAAGAAAGGATTGTTTCAAACAAGGTCACTTTCCCTTTAGGGAATGATCAGGAGGTCTCAGGCAGATTACCATATTTTCTTTGAGGTGGGGAAGGTGGATAGAGAGGGTCCCTGTGACAGATTACCTCAATGGTACTGATCAGTTAAGACTATGTTTCTGGGGGAGGTTGAAACTGCAATTAGGTTAGATATTAAGCCCCAGTTTGGTGACTTGGCCTGACATAAGTGACTTCATATTGAGCCCATATTGTCGTTTGAACACTGCCCATTTTTCAAAATTCAGCCCATCCCCAAAACTCTTCTGAGAAGTCTTACAGGTTAATCCTTTCCTCCTAATGTGATGTGGATGTCCTTCCATGGAACTCTAGTAATATTTAGATTATACAGTAGTTCACAAAGTTGTGGTCTCTAGATCAGCAGTATCAGCAACACCTGGGAGTTTGTTAGAAACACAAATTCTTGGGCCCTACCCCAGACATCTTGAATCAGAAACTCGGGGGGCAGGGCCAACAACCTGCATTTTAATAAGCCCTCCAGGTGGTTGTGATACTTGATGAAGTTAGAGAACCGCTAGACTGTATTATAGTCACAGCATTTATATCACTAGCTTCTAACACAATGCCTAGAACAAGTTTATTGTAAAGATCTTCCTTTCAAAGAACTAAAGTCCATCTTCCTGTAGCCTCATACATCAATCCAGATTCTTTTGAGGATATGAAAAACGAGTTCAACTGCCTCTATTTGGCATCCTTTCAATATTTGACAATAACTTTTTTTTTTTTAACCTCCCCATCCTTCAACTTCAATCTTCTGGCTTAATATTAATTTTTTCTTATGTGTTATGACTTTGAGTCTCTTAAAGTTCAAACACATTGAATTTATCTGAAAAAATTCCAACTTTTCTTCCATCTTAAATACATACTCAGAACATCCTTTAGCTTTCAAGCTAAAATTCTAAAGGTGGAACTCTATGTGTAGTGTCACCCCAACACAATGGAGTTCGCAACGAATTTGACCAACATTCCATTTGCATAGTTGGAGATGTACAGTGGAAATCAAAGGTGGTCTGAAGCTCTGTGTATTCTCTCAAAGAATCTGGCCTTGGTAACATGAAGTAATTCTGTATTCTCCTACAACTGAATTGGTGGTTCTCAGCCCTGGTAGCACATTAGAATCATATGGAGAGCTTTACAAAACCATCCCTGCCACTCCCATCCCAGACCAATTGAATTAGAGTATCTTGGAGTAGCATGCAAGCACCAGTATTTTTTTTTTTTTTTTGAAGAGCTTTTTTGAGATACAATACCATAAAATTCACTTGTTTTTATTTTATGAGTCAAAGAATCTTAGTAGATTTACAGAATAGTGCAACTATCATCACAGTCTAACTTTGGAATGTTTCCATTACCCCAAAAAGAAACTTCATGCCCCTTCAAAGTCATCCCATTTCCACTCCCAGCTCTAGGCAGCCATGAGTCTACTTATGTCTCTGTAGATTTGCCTTTTCTAAACTCAAGCATTAGGATTAAAAAAAAAAAAAAAGTTTCCAGGTGATTTTAGTTATGCAGCCAAGGGTTGAGAACCACCATTCTAAATGCATTATAGGGAGTCTTAATGATTGTTAAGAGCTGTGTATAATAAGGGTATTCGCATATTTTTATGCAGTGCCTTCCACCTATGCCTGTGCATTCAGCCACCACTAGTGTGACAAGATCATTAATTTGATAATGGCACTTAGTAGGCTATTCTATTATTTCCCCTGTATACCTTTTAGAATCATATTAATTGCCTCCCATGCTTTCCCCAACCTATTTCAAAACATCTCTAGTCTTTTTTCCGTTTTTCTTACAAATTACCAGCAATAGAAGTTATCTCCAGAGCATTCTCCCTGAGATAATATAGTCTGCAGAAATGACTGCAACATACTGGTGTTGTTCCCATCCAAGAAATTGTTTTCCTTTCAGTATCTTTCACATTGGTATTTCTTCTTTAAATGTTTTCTGTTTAACCTATCTGACAAATATAACGATTTTTGCACTAATATTTCTAAAAGTTTTGGGGGGAAATATATTTATTGTTTTTTGTTTGTTTGTTTAATAGCACATGAACATTTGTTTAAAAAAAGTACTAAGAAGGGGCTCCTGGCTGGCTCAGTTGGAAGACCATGTGATTTGACTTCGGGGTCATGAGTTTGAGCCCAAGTTTGTAGAGATTACTTAAATAAAAATAAAAGTTAAACCCAAAAAACAAATAATCCAGTAAAGAAATGGGCAAAAGACATGAATAGACACTTCTCCAAAGAAGACATCCAGATGGCCAACTGACACTGAAAAAATGCTCAACATCACTCATCATCAGGGAAATACAAATCAAAACCACAATGAGATACACCTCACACCTGTCCGAATGGCTAACATTAACAACTCAGGCAACAACGGATGTTGGCAAGGATGCGGAGAAAGAGGATCTCTTTTGGATTGTTGGTGGGAATGCAAGGTGGTGCAGCCACTCTGGAAAACAGTATGGAGGTTCCTCAAAAATTAAAAATAGAACTACCCTACAACCCAGCAATTGCACTACTAGGTATTTATCCAAGGGATACAGGTATGCTATTTCAAAGGGACATATGCACCTCCATGTTTATAGCAGCACTATCAACAATAGCCAAAGTATGGAAAGACCCCAAATGTCCATCGAGGGATGAATGGATAAAGAAGATGTGGTATATACATACAATGGAATATTACTCGACAATCAAAAAGAGTGAAATCTTGCCATTTGCAACTATGTGGGTGGAACTCAGGGTATTATTACACTAAGGGAAATTAGAGCAAGACAAAAATCATATGACTTCACTCATATGAGGACTTTAAGAGACAAAACAGATGACCATAAGGGAAGGGAAACAAAAATAATATAAAAACAGGGAGGGGGACAAAACAGAAGAGACTCTTAAATATGGAGAACAAACAGAGGGTTACTGGAGGGGTTGTGGGAGAGGGGATGGGCTAAATGGGTAAAGGGCATTAAGGAATCTACTCCTGAAATCATTGTTGCACTATATGCTAACTAATTTGGATGTAAATTAAAAAATAAATAAACTAAAAATAAATAAAACTTTAAATTTTTTTTTTTTAACGTTTTTATTTATTTTTTTGGGACAGAGAGAGACAGAGCATGAACGGGGAAGGGGCAGAGAGAGAGGGAGACACAGAATCGGAAACAGGCTCCAGGCTCTGAGCCATCAGCCCAGAGCCCGACGCGGGGCTCGAACTCACGGACCGCGAGATCGTGACCTGGCTGAAGTCGGACGCTTAACCGACTGCGCCACCCAGGCGCCCTAAAAATAAATAAAACTTTAAAAAAATACTAAGAATAAGTGAAAAATGACCCTCCACCAAAAAAAGACCACTGCTGGGGCACCTGGGTGACTCAGTCAGTTGAGTGTCTGACTTAGGCTTGGGTCATGATCTTGCAGTTTGTGGTTTCGAGCCCCATGTCGGGCTCTGTGCTTATAGCTCAGAGCCTGGAGCCTGCTTCGGATTCTATGTCTCCCTTTCTCTCTGCCCCTTCCCTGCTCATGCTGTCTCTCTCTCAAAAATAAACATTTAAAAAAATTAAAAAAAAAAAAAGACCACTGTTAAGATTTAACCAAATTTACTTTCACACAGCTATCTGTGCATATTTATGTATGCATATATGCAAATATGTACACTTTTACATAAATGATGTCACACTCTACTGTTTGGTAACTTGATTCTTTTACTTAGTAATAACATTTGTATAAGACAAAAATACAGAGTTGTATTCTTTTTAATGCATGTATAGCTTGCATTAAATGGAATCTTAAAGATTTTTAAGAATTGTGTGTATTGAAGACATTATTTCTTTGTCTTGTGTTGCAAATTTTTGATCACCTTGTTATTAGTCTTTTATTCTTATTTATTATTTTTTTCTTTATAAAAGTTATTATTTTATTAAGATGTCAACTTCTTTAATTTTATAATTCCTGGTTTTCCTGACATGCTTACAATGACTTCCTCTACAAGATAATAAAAATACCTCCTTACCTGCTTAATACTTTTTTTTTGTAGTTTATTAATTTATTTTAAGAGAGACAGAGACAGCGCAAGTGGGGGAGGGCAGAGAGAGGAGGAGAGAATCCCAAGCAGGATCCATGCTGCCAGCATAAAGCCTGGTGTGGGGCTTGAACCCATGAAGCTGTGAAATCATGACCTGAGCTGAAACCAAGGGTCTGATGCTTAACCGACTGAGCCACCCAGGCACCCCTTGCTTAATACTTGTCTAGTTTTATTCTCTATACTAAATTTTTGTTCTATCCTGAATCAATTGGTGTGAGGAGTGTCACGTTTCTTTAGATTATTCCTCTGTTGGCTACATTTCTTAAATTTCTTATAGCATACTCATTCATTCTTCAAAGTATCTGAGCATCTATGCATATGTAAATATAGTCATTCCAAAACCTCTACTATGCAACCATAATTACTTATGAGGATATAGCTCATGTACTGGCTGTAATAATTTTCTATTGCTGTGTATCCATAATATCACAGTTTTAGCCATTTGGCACGGCACACATTTATCACCTCACCATTTCTGTTGGGCAGGAGACAGGGCACAACGTTGCTGGGTCCTCTGCTTCTGGGTCTCACTAAGGCTATAATCAAAAGTGGTGGTTGAGGTTGTGGTCTCATTTGAAGCTTAGCTGGGGAAGCTCATGTCGTTGTTGTAGCATTTAGTTCCTGTGGGTTGTTGGACTCAAGGCCTCCATTTTTGTTGGCTGCTGACAAGGGGTCATCCTAAGTTCCTTGGTGCATGGATTTTTCTAGCATGGCCAATTGTTTCCTCAAAGCCAGCCAGGGGAAGAGTTTACTAGCAAGACACATGTTACAATCTTATATAATCATGTGCACATAATCACATATATCCTGTCACCTTTGCTGTATTCTGTTGGTTAGAAGTAACAGGTCCTGCTTACACTCATGGGGAGAAGGTCACAGAGGGTGTGAATGCCAAGAGGCAGTGATTGTGGGGTGCGACCTTCCTTCCTACACACAGTCAGCATGAGTAATATGCTGTATCAGCCTAAGACCGAAGTGCCTGAGAAAATTAGCTAACTTCCTTAGGCTTAACAACATTCACAATTTCCGTACTTTCCCATTCAAATCAGATTGAAAAAAAAAAAGTGTAATGGCTTTTTTTCTAGTGTTCATGAGAAGAAAAGCAGTAACTTTTTTTTTTTTTTTCACTTGAGCTAAACTTCTATAAAACTACTCCAATTTGGGGTAATTATAATTGTCCTTTGGCCAATCCCCCTCTTACATTCAATGGAAGTGATCTTTTCTGCTTCTTAGAGAAAGAGAAACCTCCAAATCTCCTCACATCTACTACAGTGTGTTCTGAGTTACTTGGCCCTACTGGTAGTTCTCCTCTGAAAACATTCCAAATTGTTCCCATCTTTTTTATTGTGTATGCAAAGCATTCTTTTAGTCTTTAAGCTATAACTCTGGAGGAAGGAATCAAATCTCCTTGAATTTTTTAATTCATGAGATTCACAGTATGCATAGCGAAGAGTCTTTGCAAATTTGCTTCCTCTTCATTCATTTTCTTATCTTTGTAGCCTCATGCTTTTGGAAGCTGTCAGCAAAAATTGCTGTATTTTCCATTCCTAATTTTCATTCACAAATATGGAAATGTGAGGATTTCCTCATCATTGAAATTATGCTCTTATCTTTCCCATGTATCCTGAGAGTTTCTATTTTGTTTCTAGGGATGGATTAGTTGGGGATTTAGTAAGCTGATTTCTTGATATGTGGTAATAAAAGATAGGAGGCAAGAGACCAGAAGCAGAATTTAGAGTTTTAAAGTTTCATCCCAACTTTGTAAACTAATAATAATTTCTATTTATTTATTTATTTATTTATTTATTTATTTTCAATGTATGAAGTTTATTGTCAAATTGGTTTCCAAGCTAATAATAATTTCTATCCATAGCACCTGAGGGACTCAGTCAGTTGAGCATCTGACTCTTGATTTCCGTTCAGATCATGGTCCCAGGGTTGTGGGATTGAGCCCCACACTCAGAGCAGAGTCTGCTTGGAATTCTCTCTCTCTCTCTCTCTCTCTCTCTCTCTCTCTCTCCCTCTCTCCCCCTCCCTTCCTCGGCCCCTCTCCTGCTTGTGCACACTCTCTTTAAAAAAACAAAAGAAGAATGGGGTGCCTGGGTGGCTCAGTCAATTGAGCGTCCGACTTCAGCTCAGGTCAGGATCTCCTAGTTTGTGAGTTCGAGCCCCGCGTCAGGCTCTGTGCTGACAGCTCAGAGCCTGGAGCCTGCTTCAGGTCCTGTATCTCCCTCTCTCTCTGCCCCTCCCCTGCTCATTCTCTCTCTCTCTCTCTCTCTCTCTCTCTCAAAAATAAAATAAAAACAGATGCCTGGGGAAGATGGCGGCGTAGGAGGACGCTGGGCTCACCGTGCATCCTGCTGATCACTTAGATTCCACCTACACCTGCCTAAATAACCCAGAAAACCGCCAGAGGATTAGCAGAACAGAGTCGCCGGAGCCAAGCGCAGATGAGAGGCCCACGGAAGAGGGTAGGAAGGGCGGCGAGGCGGTGCGCGCTCCACGGAGGGGCGGGAGGGAGCCTGGGCGGAGGGGCGGCTCGCCGGCCAAGCAGAGCCCCCGAGTCTGGCTGGCAAAAGCGGAGGGGCCTGACAGACTGTGTTCCGACAGCAAGCGCGACTTAGCGTCTGGGAGGTCGTAAGTTAACAGCTCTGCTCGGAAAGCGGGAAGGCTGGAGGACAAAGGGAGGGAGAGCTGCTGAGCCCCCGGAGGACAGAGTTCAGTTTGGTGGGGAACAAAGGCGCTCGCCAGCGCCATCTCCCCCGCCCATCCCCCAGCCAAAATCCCAAAGAGAACCAGTTCCTGCCAGGGAACTTGCTTGCTCCACGCAAACACCCAACTCCGTGCTTCTGTGGAGCCAAACCTCCCGCAGCGGATCTGACTCCCTCCCGCTGCCACAGGGCCCCTCCTGAAGTGGATCACCTAAGGAGAAGCGAGCTAAGCCTGCCCCTCCTGCCCCTGTGCACCTTGCCTACCCACCCCAGCTAATACGCCAGATCCCCAGCATCACAAGCCTGGCAGTGTGCAAGTAGCACAGACGGGCCACGCCACCCCACAGTGAATCCCGCCTCTAGGAGAGGGGAAGAGAAGGCACACACCAGTCTGACTGTGGCCCCAGCGGTGGGCTGGGGGCAGACATCAGTCGGACTGCGGCCCCGCCCACCAACTCCAGTTATACACCACAGCACAGGGGAAGTGCCCTGCAGGTCCTCACCACGCCAGGGACTATCCAAAATGACCAAGCGGAAGAATTCCCCTCAGAAGAATCTCCAGGAAATAACAACAGCTAATGAGCTGATCAAAAAGGATTTAAATAATATAACAGAAAGTGAATTTAGAATAATAGTCATAAAATTAATCGCTGGGCTTGAAAACAGTATAGAGGACAGCAGAGAATCTCTTGCTACAGAGATCAAGGGACTAAGGAACAGTCACGAGGAGCTGAAAAACACTTTAAATGAAATGCAAAACAAAATGGAAACCACCACGGCTAGGATTGAAGAGGCAGAGGAGAGAATAGGTGAACTAGAAGATAAAGTTATGGAAAAAGAGGAAGCTGAGAAAAAGAGAGATAAAAAAATCCAGGAGTATGAGGGGAAAATTAGAGAACTAAGTGATACACTAAAAAGAAATAATCTACGCATAATTGGTATCCCAGAGGAGGAAGAGAGAGGGAAAGGTGCTGAAGGGGTACTTGAAGAAATAATAGCCGAGAACTTCCCTGAACTGGGGAAGGAAAAAGGCATTGAAATCCAAGAGGCACAGAGAACTCCCTTCAGACGTAACTTGAATCGATCTTCTGCACGACATATCATAGTGAAACTGGCAAAATACAAGGATGAAGAGAAAATTCTGAAAGCAGCAAGGGGTAAACGTGCCCTCACATATAAAGGGAGACCTATAAGACTCGTGACTGATCTCTCTTTTGAAACTTGGCAGGCCAGAAAGAATTGGCACGAGATTTTCAGTGTGCTAGACAGAAAAAATATGCAGCCGAGAATCCTTTATCCAGCAAGTCTGTCATTTAGAATAGAAGGAGAGATAAAGGTCTTCCCAAACAAACAAAAACTGAAGGAATTTGTCACCACTAAACCAGCCCTACAAGAGATCCTAAGGGGGACCCTGTGAGACAAAGTACCAGAGACATCACTACAAGCATAAAACATACAGACATCACAATGACTCTAAACCCGTATCTTTCTATAATAACACTGAATGTAAATGGATTAAATGCGCCAACCAAAAGACATAGGGTAACAGAATGGATAAAAAAACAAGACCCATCTATTTGCTGTCTACAAGAGACTCATTTTAGACCTGAGGACACCTTTAGATTGAGAGTGAGGGAATGGAGAACTATTTATCATGCTACTGGAAGCCAAAAGAAAGCTGGAGTAGCCATACTTATATCAGACAAACTAGACTTTAAATTAAAGGCTGTAACAAGAGATGAAGAAGGACATTATATAATAGTTACAGGGTCTATCCATCAGGAAGAGCTAATAATTATAAATGTCTATGCACCGAATACCGGAGCCCCCAAATATATAAAACAACTACTCATAAACATAAGCAACCTTATTGATAAGAATGTGGTAATTGCAGGGGACTTTAACACCCCACTTACAGAAATGGATAGATCATCTAGACACACGGTCAATAAAGAAACAAGGGCCCTGAATGAGACATTGGATCAGATGGACTTGACAGATATATTTAGAACTCTGCATCCCAAAGCAACAGAATATACTTTCTTCTCGAGTGCACATGGAACATTCTCCAAGATAGATCATATACTGGGTCACAAAACAGCCCTTCATAAGTTTACCAGAATTGAAATTATACCATGCATACTTTCAGACCACAATGCTATGAGGCTTGAAATCAACCACAGAAAAAAGTCTGGAAAACCTCCAAAAGCATGGACGTTAAAGAACACCCTACTAACGAATGAGTGGGTCAACCAGGCAATTAGAGAAGAAATTAAAAAATATATGGAAACAAACGAAAATGAAAATACAACAATCCAAATGCTTTGGGACGCAGCGAAGGCAGTCCTGAGAGGAAAATACATTGCAATCCAGGCCTATCTCAAGAAACAAGAAAAATCCCAAATACAAAATCTAACAGCACACCTAAAGGAAATAGAAGCAGAACAGCAAAGGCAGCCTAAACCCAGCAGAAGAAGAGAAATAATAAAGATCAGAGCAGAAATAAACAATATAGAATCTAAAAAGAGTGTAGAGCAGATCAACGAAACCAAGAGTTGGTTTTTTGAAAAAATAAACAAAATTGACAAACCTCTAGCCAGGCTCCTCAAAAAGAAAAGGGAGATGACCCAAATAGATAAAATCATGAATGAAAATGGAATTATTACAACCAATCCCTCAGAGATACAAACAATTATCAGGGAATACTATGAAAAATTATATGCCAACAAATTGGACAACCTGGAAGAAATGGACAAATTCCTGAACACCCACACTCTTCCAAAACTCAATCAGGAGGAAATAGAAAGCTTGAACAGACCCATAACCAGCGAAGAAATTGAATCGGTTATCAAAAATCTCCCAACAAATCAGAGTCCAGGACCAGATGGCTTCCCAGGGGAGTTCTACCAGACGTTTAAAGCAGAGATAATACCTATCCTTCTCAAGCTATTCCAAGAAATAGAAAGGGAAGGAAAACTTCCAGACTCATTCTATGAAGCCAGTATTACTTTGATTCCTAAACCAGACAGAGACCCAGTAAAAAAAGAGAACTACCGGCCAATATCCCTGATGAATATGGATGCAAAAATTCTCAATAAGATACTAGCAAATCGAATTCAACGGCATATAAAAAGAATTATTCACCATGATCAAGTGGGATTCATTCCTGGGATGCAGGGCTGGTTCAACATTCGCAAATCAATCAATGTGATACATCACATTAACAAAAAAAAAGAGAAGAACCATATGATCCTGTCAATCGATGCAGAAAAGGCCTTTGACAAAATCCAGCACCCTTTCTTAATAAAAACCCTTGAGAAAGTCGGGATAGAAGGAACATACTTAAAGATCATAAAAGCCATTTATGAAAAGCCCACAGCTAACATCATCCTCAACGGGGAAAAACTGAGAGCTTTTTCCCTGAGATCAGGAACACGACAGGGATGCCCACTCTCACCGCTGTTGTTTAACATAGTGCTGGAAGTTCTAGCATCAGCAATCAGACAACAAAAGGAAATCAAAGGCATCAAAATTGGCAAAGATGAAGTCAAGCTTTCGCTTTTTGCAGATGACATGATATTATACATGGAAAATCCGATAGACTCCACCAAAAGTCTGCTAGAACTGATACATGAATTCAGCAAAGTTGCAGGATACAAAATCAATGTACAGAAATCAGTTGCATTCTTATACACTAACAATGAAGCAACAGAAAGACAAATAAAGAAACTGATCCCATTCACAATTGCACCAAGAAGCATAAAATACCTAGGAATCAATCTAACCAAAGATGTAAAGGATCTGTATGCTGAAAACTATAGAAAGCTTATGAAGGTAATTGAAGAAGATTTAAAGAAATGGAAAGACATTCCCTGCTCATGGATTGGAAAAATAAATATTGTCAAAATGTCAATACTACCCAAAGCTATCTACACATTCAATGCAATCCCAATCAAAATTGCACCAGCATTCTTCTCGAAACTAGAACAAGCAATCCTAAAATTCATATGGAACCACAAAAGGCCCCGAATAGCCAAAGGAATTTTGAAGAAGAAGACCAAAGCAGGAGGCATCACAATCCCAGACTTTACCCTCTACTACAAAGCTGTCATCATCAAGACAGCATGGTATTGGCACAAAAACAGACACATAGACCAATGGAATAGAATAGAAACCCCAGAACTAGACCCACCAACGTATGGCCAACTCATCTTTGACAAAGCAGGAAAGAACATCCAATGGAAAAAAGACAGCCTCTTTAACAAATGGTGCTGGGAGAACTGGACAGCAACATGCAGAAGGTTGAAACTAGACCACTTTCTCACACCATTCACAAAAATAAACTCAAAATGGATAAAGGACCTGAATGTGAGACAGGAAACCATCAAAACCTTAGAGGAGAAAGCAGGAAAAGACCTCTCTGACCTCAGCCGTAGCAATCTCTTACTCGACACATCCCCAAAGGCAAGGGAATTAAAAGCAAAAGTGAATTACTGGGACCTTATGAAGATAAAAAGCTTCTGCACAGCAAAGGAAACAACCAACAAAACTAAAAGGCAACCAACGGAATGGGAAAAGATATTTGCAAATGACATATCGGACAAAGGGCTAGTATCCAAAATCTATAAAGAGCTCACCAAACTCCACACCCGAAAAACAAATAACCCAGTGAAGAAATGGGCAGAAAACATGAATAGACACTTCTCTAAAGAAGACATCCGGATGGCCAACAGGCACATGAAAAGATGTTCAGCGTCGCTCCTTATCAGGGAAATACAAATCAAAACCACACTCAGGTATCACCTCACGCCAGTCAGAGTGGCCAAAATGAACAAATCAGGAGACTATAGATGCTGGAGAGGATGTGGAGAAACGGGAACCCTCTTGCACTGTTGGTGGGAATGCAAATTGGTGCAGCCGCTCTGGAAAGCAGTGTGGAGTTTCCTCAGAAAATTAAAAATAGACCTACCCTATGACCCAGCAATAGCACTGCTAGGAATTTATCCAAGGGATACAAGAGTACTGATGCATAGGGGCACTTGTACCCCAATGTTCATAGCAGCACTCTCAACAATAGCCAAACTATGGAAAGAGCCTAAATGTCCATCAACTGATGAATGCATAAAGAAATTGTGGTTTATATACACAATGGAATACTACATGGCAATGAGAAAAAATGAAATATGGCCTTTTGTAGCAACGTGGATGGAACTGGAGAGTGTGATGCTAAGTGAAATAAGCCATACAGAGAAAGACGGATACCATATGGTTTCACTCTTATGTGGATCCTGAGAAACTTAACAGGAACCCATGGGGGAGGGGGAGGAAAAAAGAAAAAAAAAAAAAAAAAAGAGGTTAGAGTGGGAGAGAGCCAAAGCATAAGAGACTGTTAAAAACTGAGAACAGGGGCGCCTGGGTGGCGCAGTCGGTTAAGCGTCCGACTTCAGCCAGGTCACGATCTCGCGGTCCGTGAGTTCGAGCCCCGCGTCAGGCTCTGGGCTGATGGCTCGGAGCCTGGAGCCTGCTTCGGATTCTGTGACTCCCTCTCTCTCTGCCCCTCCCCCCTTCATGCTCTGTCTCTCTCTGTCCCAAAAATAAATAAACGTTGAAAAAAAAAATTTAAAAAAAAAAAAAAAACTGAGAACAAACTGAGGGTTGATGGGGGGTGGGAGGGAGGAGAGGGTGGGTGATGGGTATTGACAATAAATTGACATATATTAACAACAATTTGACATATATAACAACAACAATTTGACAATAAATTTCATATATTAAAAAAATAAATAAAATAAAAACATAAAAAAAGATTTAAAAAAATAAATAAATAAAAGAAGAAGAATAAGGATTACTGATAGATGAGTCCTATATATCCACTTGCCTATAGACCTGTTTACATCTCAGCAAGGGGTGCTGGCTTTGTGTGTTGTTTTACAGTTCTTTTCAGGGATATATTTAATATTCTGCTTTAAGTTCTGCTTTAAGTTCTATGTATATATGCACATATATATACATATATCCTATCATGTCTTAGAATGACATAGCCCTAAGATTTCCAGCTTTTCAAATGTCAACTTTTCCATGCTTCTTCTGCCAATAGACTAAATTGTTTCTAAAACATGGCTAATGCTTGCATGAAAAATGTGTCTGGGAAATATTATATATAAATAGTCTAGTTCTGCCTTGTTTTTTCTAGTAGTACTAATTAGGCTACCATTGCATAATAAATATTTGTTTACCAAGCAAAGGTTTGTCTGATTTGTGGGATGTGTTGAGGCTATGGGAGATGACGAGTGGACAGGTGGAGGGAGAAGGAGATACTGTGCTGACTTCACATGAAATTCCCAGTTTTGAAGGTGTTTCTCTGTTAAGCTGTATTTTTCTTTTCTTTAATTTTTTTTAATGTATTTATTTTTGAGACAGAGAGACCGAGCACGAGTGAGGGAGGGGCAGAAAGAGAGCGAGACACAGAATCTGAAGCAGGCTCCAGGCTTTGAACTGTCAGCACAGAGCACGATGTGGGGCTCAAACTCATGATCATGACCTGAGCTGAAATCAGCCTCTCAACCCACTGAGCCACCCCGGTGCCCCAAGCTGTGTATGTCAATAGTTGTTATCTTCACTCTCTCTGGTTTGCAGAAAGGGAGGAAAGAGAAAAACATTTGCATTAATCTCAAGGAGAACAGGTTTTTGATAACTAAGATCATGATGAAGGGAAGAACAGTAGATGAAAAATACAGTGTTAGAGTATTTTGATGTGGTTATAGAAGAAGCTAGAATGAAATGTGAAAAACCCTGGCATTAGGGCCTTTCTAATAGAAATTGAGGTATAAGGTGCTCCCTCTTCTGCCCCCCCCCCCCTCCTTTTCAAGGTACTCCTTTCCAAGTGATCAAGAAGCACTACTTTTCTGGCTAAAAAAGTAGAGCTGAAGCCCAATGCCAAAGCAACTGCAGGCTCTGGTCTGGAAAGCAGACTGAGAAAAAGGTGGCAGGAGGGGAAGGGCAGAGTCATTACCACAGATCAGGTGCAGAATGGAGATCTGTGAAAATCAGAATGGAGTGGCATGTCACAGGATGAGACTCATGCCATCAGGCCTGCCATAAGGGACAGAGGAAATCCACAGCCTGTCACGGGAGAAGGATACCACGGGTACAAAATAAAGTGGAGGAAGAATGAAGAGTGAGTGACCCATGTTAACACGGCACAAGGTGAAACCACAGTCCCTCATTTCTTTAAAGTAGCAGGATAGGTTCCTAGAGCAGAAAGCCAGCAAGCATTCCTCTTGAATTCATGTCTAAAACATATTCTCAGGGGCACCGGGGTGGCTCAGTCGGTTAAACGTACGACTTTGGCTCAGGTCATGATCTCACAGTCTGTGAGTTCGAGCCCCGCGTCGGGCTCTGTGCTGACAGCTTGGAGCCTGGAGCCTGCTTTGGATTCTGTGTCTCCCTCTCTTTCTGCCCCCCCTACTCATGCTCTGTCTCTCTCTGTCTCAAAAATAAATAAAAACATTAAAAAAATGTTAAAAAAAAAAAAGGCACCCGTGCAAGTGAGGGACCCCAAGACATCACTAGCTTCAAGGTGTACCTATCTCTGCTGGGTGAAACAGAGGGATCTGGGGGAGCCCTGGATTCAAATCCCAATTCTGTTACTTAGTAGCTTTGAAATCTTGGGCATTTACTTCTCTCTGAAGCTCTCTGAGGCTTACCTATAAAATAGGGATCATGCCAATCTTTCTGGTTTGTCAATGCAAACCAGGAGAATGTATGTTAAAGCGCCTGGCACAGTGCCACAACTGCTAATATTGATGACTCTATAGGGTGCTACATTTTGGTAGGTATAGTTGTTGATGAAGAAGTGAACACTGATTATTCTGGTCATTCTTGTTTAGAGCTCTAATTCTTAAACATGGAGGAATGTGTCTTTAACTCATTTCGATGTTTCAAGGATCAGCTGAGTGGACTGAATACTTTGAGACTGTTTTCTTTATTTAGAAGACGGCACTGTATCATCTTAGAGAAGCTTCCATTCTAGGGATGCTAGGTCTGCACTGTAATCCTTGATGTCAGGATTGGGAAAATAATAACTCTTGGAATGACTGGAGCTGCTGAGAGAAAGAACTGTGGGCAGATCAAGTAGAAGGGGAACCATGAGAGCCACTTTTTTCCATTATGGCCTGAGGTCAGCTGTGAAAGATGCAGAGCTGAAGTGAAGCCTAGACATGATCTGGGCTTACTCTCTGATTTTACACATGAGCAACTGGGGCCTAGAAAGGTGAAGTTCACTGCCCAAGGTTATGGGGCTGATTAGAATCATTTCCAGGACTGGGATCGTGAAGTTCTGCCTCCCACGTTATCTGTTTTTTTTTTTTTTTTTTGTTTGTTTGTTTGTTTTTTCCCACCACACTGAAATTTGCTCTTGCCTCATTCTGCACTTATGCCCTTTCTTTCTGCCTCCTCCATGCGCTACCCCCATTGGTCACCTTGGAGGACTTGCCACACAATTCCCATACTGACTTATTTAGGCTTCAGCTTCTAAGTCTGCGAGTGTGTATGTGGAATTCGCCAATTGGTGGATTTCTTGATTGGTGGAAACCAAGAACTGAATCAGCAGTGTGGAGCCACCGTTGAAGCAATCACAACATGGAACAGTCAACAACAATACGGCACGGCAGGGTCCGGAAGTTTTGAGCACTCCAGCTTGACAGAGATGTTAAGAACCTGGAGAGCATCCAGGGACAGCACTGAAAACAGTGGGTGGAGTAAGAAAGGAGGATTCTTAGAAGAGATAAAAGGGATTTGTGATTATTTATCTTGGAGAAGAAAAGGCTGAGGGTGGCTTTCCAAAAGAATTTCAAATATAAGGCATCTTTCCTGAGGATGGAATGAGAGCTAACTGCCACAAGAGCATTTAGGCTACAGAGGTTTTCAACTTCAGCTGCTCATTAGAGTCATCCAAGGAGCTTTTGAAAACAGTCAATGTCCAAGCTGCACTTCACAACAATAAAATCAGAAGCTTTAGTGTCGGGAGCCAAGTGTCAGTGATTTTTAAAATGCTTTCCAGGTGATTTCAATGGGCAAACAAGAACCTGGGCTAAGAGTGAAGACAAAAGCCCCTTACCTGCTAAGGGTTATGTGATTTTGGAGAGGCCCTGAGTGGAGTGTGTGATCTTCCTATTTGGAAATGGTTTAAATATATAATAGACCCTTAGCTTCTTGGAGTGTAGATAGATATAGATAAACACATCTGTAAATATAGCTGTCTGTATCTACATCTATCTGTCTGTCTATCTCTATACCCCTTAGAGATAGGTTTTGATGTGGTAGCCTTTTTCAGATGCAGTAGTTCTCAATCCTGGTTGTGCATCAAGTTTAATCTTTGTTAGAATCAAGATCATATTTGTGAGAATCAGGGTCAGTATGCATTAAGATCAAATTGTGGAGCTTTAAAAACACAGAGCTATCAGGGCACCTGGATGGCTCAGTCAGTTGAGTGTCTGACTCTTGATTTTGGCTCAGGTCATTATCCCAGAGTCATGGGATTGAGCCCCACATCAGGCTCTGAGCTGAGCGTGAAACCTGCTTAAGATTCTCCCGCTTTCTCCCTCCCTCTATCCCTCTCCCCTGTTCACACTCTTTCTGTCTTAAAAACAACTGCCCCCCAAAACCAGAGATATCTAGGTTCCACCCCAGAATAGTGAATCAAAATCTCTTAGGCAGGACCCAGACTATAAACTTATATATGTTATATATATAGTTAGCTAGATTTATATATAGTTAGCTAGACTAACTACATATAGATGTAGTTATATATAGATATATAAATCTAGCTAACTATATATATGTGGTTATTACATATAACTACATTATATATATGGAGTTATATATATGTATATATGTGTATATATATAGTTACTACATATAACTACATATACATAATGTAGTTATATACATATAACTACATATACATAATGTAGTTATATACAGCTATCTATAAATTTATGTAGCATAGCTCTATGGGTAATTCTGATGTACAGTCAGTGTTGGGAATCACTTTCTTTTTTTAAAAAAAATGTTTATTTATTTATTTTTGAGACAGGGTGAGCGGGGAGGGGCAGAGAGAGAGAGAGAATCCCAAGCAGGCTCTGCACTGTCAGCACAGAGCCCAAAGCGGGGCTCAAACCCACGAACTGTGAGAACATGACCTGAACTGAAGTTGAAAGTCAGACATTCAACCGACTGAGCCACCCAGGTGCTCTTTGAGGAAAAGTGTTTAACTGGAGAGGAGGAGCATGTTGGAAGGGAGAAGGGAGCAGAGTTGGCAGGGGTTCATGGGCCAGATTATCACGTGCACAGCCATCCACCTTAGTTTTAAACACTCTAACAGAGCAGGCAGCCTCCTGAGCTGCTGAGATCTTAGTGTAAAAAACAAGGGTTAGCGACACCTCAAGGAGGTCATGCTCTCATAATCCTTGCTTTCCTAGTTGCTCCAAGGCCCACTGAAGCAAGGTTTTCTCCAGACTCCATGTTCACGCATTGTGATTTCATATTCAGAAAAATTTACATATTAATCTGATAGAAGAGTTGAGAGGAGAATGGCCAGATGATGTCTATGTATTCCAGGAAATTTTTCTTTCCTTTTTTTAATGGAAGGAAGAGGAGAAAGATGCAACAAGAGTGAAGAATGTTGGGGTAGGGCTTCCTTCGAAGGCCAGAAAATTCCGGGAGATGGCAAGGGAGAAGCTGTGGCCAAGGCCTTTGAGAGGAAGGTGGGTTTCCTCCTCTCCACAGAGTTACCAGCTCCCGCTGTGTCATTTCAGCTCTGCGAGGCTCTGCATGTGGCTACCAGTGAGAAAAGAAGCCCCGTGACAGCTAAGACCTGCATTAGCACTGCCAGAACCTTGGCGTGGCTAGGCCTTGACACCCACAGTTGGGCCCCGTGTTCTCCTGTTGAACATAAGGCATTTCCCACATCATCATCAGACAAGGCCACTTTGTGATCATGATGGAAAAGACAAAAATAAGACCACTCTGTGATCATCTCTGAAAACAGACAAAAACATGAACGTTATCCAAATCACAAAAAATGGCCAAACGTCTCCCTATGCTGGCTAACACGAATGACCACTGCTTCCCTACAAATTCCCATTTTTAGCTTCGCTTCATTCTTCCTGCTTTCTAGATAAAATTTAGCAAGAAATCTGGTCAGAAAATGATCTCTGCTTCCTAATAGCAACCAATCCACAGCAAAGCTCTGCTTCCCGAACCATCCTCAAAATCACCTAACACAAATTCATTTTATAATCAATCCTCTCTAACACCCTCTTACTGAGATCTCCCACCATCCTGATGGAGCACATTCTCCCTTGTTGCAATGAGTAATCAACCTGTTTCACTACTGGTGTGTGCCTGGTGCCTTTGGCTGGTTGGTATTGCTACAACACAGTTTGGGTGTGGGCCCTATTCTTTTCTAGTTTGGGGGAATAAGGATGGAGGAGACCCATATAGTCACACTCCTTTTTGGGGCCCCTTCTCCCTCTCTGGACTAAGGAAAGAGTCATCAGCAGTGACACATGAGATTATAGGCAGTACCTTGAGTTCCATATCCTCCAACTAAGTGATCAGTGCATCAATATATGTTCTTGCCTATCGTAAATAAACTCCTGTGGTGGTATTTAAAAATGGTTAGCCTAAAAGACTGTCCAAAGGTTGAAACTGTCGTGTTAACACGTTGCCACTCTGCCCTCCCTCACCGTAGCTCTGGGCTGTAGTGTCAGTGTGTGGAATCTATGTTGAGAATTTCTCCATTCACTCAGAGCCCCTTATCGCTCACGGTTAATCAGCCAAGAGTTTCCTGCTGAGACTAGTTAGTTACATAAATGTTGCAAACTCTCCTCTCTATTCTGAGAACGAGACAAGAAAATCAGGGGAACAGAGATCAGAAGAAACTGCATACAACTAGAAAAGGACTACAATTAATTTTCTGGAGTTAAAGAGAAAAGTTATGATTTTCCTTCCTTGGTAGGGAAGGTAGAGTAGTGGGGCAGGATTGTCAACACGTCGGGATAGGAGACAGCCTCTAATTAGATTGTTAAAATAGTCTTCAGGTCTGATGAAATTTTCAGTTAAAGCAACAATTTTTCTTGTCATTTCATTATTCACCTCTTTCCTAAGAAAGCTATGTTTAATCCCATGGGCTAGCAACAGCCCAAATAAACACAGTGCTACAGCTGTGCTTGGTAGCCTTTTTCTTGTCTTTTTTTCCCACCCCTCCTGGAGTTAAAGTGTAGCATGGTATTTATAAGTAGTGGACTTTGAAATCTTGCAAGCCTGAGTTCAAATGCTGCCCCACCATTTTCTAGGTATGTGACCTTGAGTAAGTTATTTACTTCTCCCTAAGCCTATGTGTTCTCATTTTTAAGAAGTCATAATAGCTGTTTCTGTCGTTGTGTCTCTCCCCCAAATGTGGGGCAACCCGATGGGTGGAAGCTTGCAGCACGGGAGGTGAAAGAATTCACCCGAGGCAGAACAAGGGAGATAGAAGTTTGTTGAATGCACTGGAAGGGAGCTGCATGCAGGACAGCAGAGCAGAGACTGTTATGAGGCAGGGGTGTGGGCTGTATTTAAAGGGGAGGAGGAGGAGGTGTGGGAATATATGTAATTTTCCTTTTGTGTTACCTGTGTCTGGGTTTATGTAACCCATTGGTCAGCTAGGGATTATGGATACTTTGAGGTGGGTCACCTGATAGCCCTGTCTGTATTCAGCCAAGAGGCTGGGGTCACCTCACTCAGGCTTCCATCGGTCAAACCTGTTGCCCAAAAACGGCCTCTACATCTGTTTCATAGGCTTTCTCTGAGGGTAAAATGAGATGGTGCACGAATAGCACTTACACGGTGCCTGGCACACTGGAAGTGCCTGATACAACTAGTAATGGTGATGATTGACATTAATATTCTTTGTCATTAGTTTTATTTCTTTAAGACCTTGGGCTGACAGAAGTTAGGCTATCCCATGTGGAATCGAACCCAGCATAGTGAAGAGTCATCAACATTTTCAGTATTACCTGTGTTACCAGGGCTTTTCACAACAGGGTCAATCAAGTACTTGAAAAGCAGTAGTCAGGGAGCAAACGATAGTCTTTGGGAAAAAAAAAAAACAAACAAAAACAAGCTTTTTATATAAATTAGTTTTAGACTTAAAGAAACATTGCAAAAATAGTCCGGTTTCCCTTCACCCAGCTTTCCCTAATGTTAACATCCTACCAAACCGTAGTACGGTTGCCAGAATCGGGGACGTAACATCGGCAGAGCACATTCAAAACTAAGTCCTTCTTCATATGCCACCAGTGTTTACACTAATGTCCCTTTTCTGTTCTAGCATCCTACCTAGGATCCTATGTGGGATCCCAGGTTACATTTAGTTATTATTTCCTTCAGTCTCCTGCGGCCTAAGACAGTTCCTCAGTTTCCTTGTCTTTCGCGACTTCGATGCTTTTAAAGAGTAGTAGTCAGTTATTTTGTCCAGTGTCCCCCACTCTGGGGTTGTCTTATGTTTTCTCATGACCAGACTCAATCTTTGGTGAGGATACCACAGAAATGTGTTTTTCTTAGTACATCATCTCCTGTGGTTCGTGATGTGCTTATTGATAGGTCTTATTATGGGAGATGTTGACCTTGGTCACTTGGTTATGGTGGTTTCTGTCTGATTTCTCCACCATGAAGTTATTGCCTCTTAGTAGTTAATAAATATCTTGGAGGAGATACTTTGAGACTATGTAAACTCTGTTCCTCCTCAAATTCTCACCCACTAATTTTAGCATTCATTGGTGGATCTTTTCTCCAACAATTATTACAGTGGTATTTGCCTAATGGTGAGTTTCTATTTCTTGCTTTCCTTCTACTTTTATTAATTGGAATTCTACTGTATAGGAGAGCTCTCCTTTCTCCCCCATTTATTTACTTCATTGATTATATACTTATATTAGCATGGACTTGTGAATATATTTTTTCCTTTGGGTTAAAACCCATTATTATCCTTATTCATATTGTTGCTTGAATTGTTCCAGTTTTAAAAAAACATAATTTGTTGTCTAGTTTGTTCACTACTTCCTTTATTCCCTTTCAGGGTGATATTTGAAGACATCAAAGAGGTCAAACAGTTCCTCACCCCTGTGGTTAAACAGAACTAACTATGCCTATTAATTTAAAGATTTCCAGAGGAACCCACCACTTCCCTCACCAACCAATTCCAGTGTTGACACTGGAGTTGCTCAGAAATATTCTTTCTGAAATGAATCATTCTCCTAAAATTTATTTGCCCTTGTGTCACTCCTAGTAGAGACAAAAAATTGCTGGGGGAGTATATCATGGCATATTGGCATTTAAATATGCCCAGGTCAATTGGATAGAAGCCAAGACCTCCCAGGCCCACTTTCTCCATCGTTCACTTTATTTCATGCATCCTGTTTGGGGAGCACATCCTCCCATTTTCCTCACTAACAGGCCTGAGTGAGTCTTAGAACTTATGCAGACTCTTGAGTGAGAATTCTGGAGTACTGGTTCTAGTGTTACCTTTTCCCAGATTCTCTGACCCAGGAGACAAAAGGATAATGGCAATGTGAAGGAGATGCAAAGCTAGTCCTGCCTGATTTGTGCTTAACCCCAAACAGGGAGTTATGAAGAATTGTCATGAACACTCATTTTCCAGTGGTTTTCAAACTTTTTAAAACTTTGGTCAACCTAAACAAGGCAAATGACCTACAGCATTGGGGCGCCTGGTGACTCAGTTGGTTGAGTGTCTGACTCTTGATTTCAGCTCAGATTGTGATCCCAGGGTTATGGGATTGAGCCCTGCATGGGGCTCTGCACAGAGTGTAGGGTTTGCTTAAGATTCTCTCTCTCCCTCTCCATCTGTCCCTCTCCCTTGAGTGTATTCTTTCTCTCTCTTAAAAAAAAAAAAAGACCTACCACATCAATTCCTACTTTGTGGAACAAAAAGAAATTGAGGGTAACAAAGATTTTGAGAGGAATAAAATAGCAAAAGAGCAATCAAAATGGTAATACGTGGGGCGCTTGGCTGGCTTAGTCAGTGGAGCATGTGACTTTTGATCTCAGGGTTATAAGTTCAAGCCCCACATTGAGTGTAGAGATTATTTAAAAATAAAATTGAGGGGCGCCTGGGTGGCGCAGTCGGTTAAGCGTCCGACTTCAGCCAGGTCACGATCTCGCGGTCCGGGAGTTCGAGCCCCGCGTCGGGCTCTGGGCTGATGGCTCAGAGCCTGGAGCCTGTTTCCGATTCTGTGTCTCCCTCTCTCTCTGCCCCTCCCCCGTTCATGCTCTGTCTCTCTCTGTCCCAAAAATAAATAAAACGTTGAAGAAAAAAAAAAATTAAAAAAAAAATAAATAAAATTGAAAAAAATGGTAATATGCAAGTGGTTATGTAAAAACAATAGGATCAACCAGCAAAACAAAACATTCCTTAACATGAGAGCAGCAACTCAAAACTAGCTCAGCCTGATCTTAATGATGCCCTGATCCCTGACAGTCTTTCCTGGAAACTGGGAACGCCAATTTTTGCACATAGAGGACATAGGAGGGGCTGTGCAACATTGCTAAAGGCTGTATGGTATCTTTATATATGTGATGTATATATATATATATATATATATATATATATATATCTGAGGCCTCAGTAAACTCAAGTTATCTGGTCTTTTTTTTTTTTTTCTTTTAATTTAGAGAGAGTGTGAGTGAGGGAGAGAGGCAGAGGGAGAGAGAGAATCTTCAGCAGGCTCCACGCTCAGCACGGAGCCCATGTGGGGTTGGACCCTCTGGGACCATGACCTGAGCTGAAATCAAGAGTCAGACGCTCAACCCACTGAGCCACCCAGGCGCCCCTATCTGGTCATTTTTGAATACAAATACCAGAGTTTCCAACTTAACAGTTCAGTTACAAGGTCATTAGTAAGTACCACTCAATGGTAAATAAAAATAGAAGTTAACAGTGTTGGCTTTGAAGACAGACTTTTTTGCAACCTCTCTCAGAGAAGATATTTGGTCTCTTGTTTTACAGTTAAGTAAGATGGAGGGATGGTTAGAAGGGGAGAGGAGACGGAGCTGCTGAAATACAGGACTAATAATCTCTGTGAGGCTCCTTGGGTATTATCATAACGCGCTGCCGTGCCCCTTGCTGCCATCCCTGGAGGGGATGTCGCAGATGAGACAGAAGAGAAATAGAAACTGTGTTAGAATCTCGGATTTACCTTCTTTTCTACTCCTCTGTGTCCTTTCAGGCACATTTTTTTTGTTTTTAATCCCATTCAGTCATCCACCTCCACCACATGACTATTTCTTACTGTCTGCCCTGACATTCAAGGCTTGCTCTGTATTAGGCCCTTTACATATGCCCATTTTCTCCCGAAACCTCAACTCAACCCTGCAATGTAAGCACCTTTTCATAGATTTCTTGAAAACAAGGTTCGAGCAACAAGACCACAAACTGGAAAGTGATGGAGGCAGGACTCAGCCCTGGACCGTCTGGTCTCGGCGCCGAGGCGGTGTCCTGGCACTGCACTGCGCCCCAGCCGGTGGCTCTGGGGGGCTCTGCTGGCCAAAGAGGCAACCTGCCTTCACCACAGCCGGGCCCTGGGCTGCTCCTGCCCCGACACTGAGTGCCCGGGACAGCGCCCGCCCCCTCTTCACAGCCGGCTCTTTCACTTAGGAGGACTTTAAGGCTTTGCTTTGTTGGAAAGTTTGGCACTTTCTTTTCTTATTGGTTTAAAGAGTTATTTCAAAAAATCAATTCTAGCACGTTATTTAAACATTCAAACCGACCCCAAAGCTTAAAAATTTAAGCAGAAGTGGAAAATGTCCCTTACTTCATTTTTCATTTCCTGACCCCAACCCCTTCTCTCCAGATAGAGCTACTATTAATTGTTTAGTGAATGCTTTTTCTGACTTCTCTTTTTTTTTTTTTTAAGATTACTTACTTTGAGAGAGAGAGAGAGAACAAGTGGGGGAGGAGCAGAGAGAAGGAGAGACAGAATCCCAAGCAGGCCACCACACCACTGGCGCAGAGCTCGATGCGGGGCTCGAACTCATGAACCAGGAGATCATGACCTCACCTGAAATCAAGAGTCAGATGCTGAACCGACTGAGCCACCCAGACACTCCCAGCTTTTCTATATGTATATAAATGTGTGTGTGTGCATGTATGTGTGTTGAGGAAGTTTTCCTGGCTTCTTAGTTGTCTGTAATCTATATATCTTTACTTTTTTGTTTTCTAATGAAAGTTTTCTTTTATTGAACTTTATGCATGTAATTTTGCCAGTAAAACAAAAAGTACAAAATAAAAAATAGATAATATGGTACAACTTTCAATGATCGATAGTTTTTTCATTCTATCAATGTATTTTTTTTTAATTGAGGTGTAGTTGATTCACAGTATTACATTAGTTTCAGGTGTACATATGTATCTTTATTCTAATCACAGTCTACACCAAATCAGAACCTACAGAGGTGTAAGAGAAATGTACACTACAATTTTTTTCAATGTTTTTTTTTTTGTTTGTTTGTTTTTTTTTGGGAGAGAGAGAGAAACAGAGTGCCAACGGGGAAGGGACAGAGAGAGAGGGAGACAGAATTCCAAGCAGGCTCCAGGCTCTGTGCTGTCAGCACAGAGCCCGATGTGGGGCTTGAACTCACGAACCATGAGATCATGACCTGAGCCAAAAGCGGATGCTTAACCAACTGAGCCACCCAGGCACCTGAGAAATGTACATTTAATCTGCACAGCACCCAACCCAAGGGACACCTATTCCTGATGTGTGTATAGGAGTACAGGAGCACTGGGGCTGGAGAAAGGGTGGAAGGTGGGATCCCTCTAGGGTGACCTTGAGGTTGCCGGTGGGGAGGGGGCGGGCAAGAGCACATGAGCTCTGGGGGAGAAGACTAGCTGCCCAGCCTCACAAGCAACTGGCCTGACCTGCCAGGGTGTACTCGCACTCCCCAGGCTGTGAAATGACTCCGGTGTGTAAGTCTGCTGCTCAGGGGGAGGGAAAGTGGGGTGGGGAGGCAGGAGGAGGAATGTGGGCAGGGCCAAGTTTAGAATTACAAGTGCAAGTGCCGCAGAGGAGTTGGAACCATACTTTAAATAGCCAGCACCTTCCCCTTCCCCCTTAGATAATTCTTCTCCCCCTGACTGGACCTCTGGCAGCAGCTGCACTAAGGTTCGTAATATGTTCTCTCTCTCTCTCTCTCTCTCTCTCTCTCTCTCTCCCTCCCTCCCTCTCTCATTTTTCTGTTTCTGGGTCTCAGACTATAGGATGGGATCATAGGACTTACAACCAAAGGATTTTTTGATCCTCCTAGAATATATGTTTCTGACATTCATGTGTGTACATGCAAAGCCTAGATGCTATATTCTTGGCTTTCTGAAACTGCAGTGGCTGTTGACTTAAGGGACAATGTGATTTAGAGAAAGAGAGCCCTAGATTGAGCAGAAAGGAAAGCTTTTTTCTCTGTGAAATGAGACAATGAGCAACTCTTTGACAAGATTGAAAGAAACTACAAATTTGAGTACCTGTTATTCTGCTAAGTCCTTTACTTTATATGCATAACCTCATCTAATCCTCCCCACTTTTACAGATGAGTGAACGAAGGCTCAGAGTAATTAATTAACTTCTCTGAAGTTGGGCAGCGAGTGGTACAGCACAGACCTAAGATTTGTACCCGGCTTCTCTGATTCTACAACTCATGACCTTTTTGTTGCACCACACAACCTCTGAGAAACAGTACCCTAATGAGGCAAGGGACCCAGGATAGGGCTACTGTTTCTTCTAGGGTCTGAGAAGATGAAGGAGTGGAGGGAGATGGCGTGCCATCATCGGAAGACACCCATCGGATGGTAAAGGGAGGCTGAGAACCGGCACAAGACGTTAGACAACCTTCTCAAAAGGACTGAGGAAGCTTGCTTCTTGGGACCAGCTGCTTGGATTTCTCCTTCTCAGTGCACACTCTTTGGAGCCTATTCCCTAATTTATCAAATAAGCAAAGATCCCTACTGTTCCTTGACTTTCTCTCTAACTTTTTGAATCCTGAAGGTAGCCCCCGCTGGGGAAACTGAACCATAGGAGAGTCTGGCCAGATGGGGCTCCCAATGAGAAAGTTCTGTTAACATGAATTTTTCTTGAGGGGTACAAAAATGTCCATCTGCTTACTTCTCCGGAAAAGGGGCCACTGTGAAAAATCAGGGAGAGTCATTAGAAGATGCTTATTTAGACATGCTGAGAGACACCTGGGTGGCTCAGCTAGTTGAGCATCTGACTTGATTTCACCTCAGGTCATGATCCCAGGGTCATGGGATCGAGCCCCATGTAAGGCTTTGCACTGATCATGGAGCCTGCTTGTGAGGAGAGCCTCATTCTCTCTCTCTCTCTCTCCCTCCCTCTGCCCCTCTTCCCTGCTCATGTTTTCTCTGTCTCTCTAAAATAATTAAAAAAAAAAGAAGACATGCTGATAACCCTGGGCAGCCAATTAAATCGAGAGATTTAATTGAAAGAGCAGGGACAGAGTGGGTTCAAGTCCCACTTGTGCAATTTACTCGCTATATGACCACAGATATGTCATTTAACCTCTCTGAGCTGCACCTTCTTTATTTACAAAGCAGAACTAATACTGCTTACGTTTCAGGGTGGTTGTGTGGATTAAGTGAAATAAGTATATGTAAAGTGCTTTGTAGTAGTTACTCTTTACGTGTGAGCCATAGCAGATCTTATCTTCAATCTCAGTAAGAGTCTAGAATAGGGCAGGGGAACATTTGGAACTGTGGCCCTTTATTCATTTCATGTTGTCTTCTCTACTGAAATAGATTCCCACATGTTTCATCACCAACAAAGAAAAAGAGCCCATAGTTCATCTTTCTCTTATGTTGACTTCAGAGAGAGGTAGAAAGATAGCTGGGAAGGTCAATCCATCTTAATTCAGAATTCCAGGGCCCACTCAGCTTCTCCCATTCCTTTGGAAGGATTTCTTTTCTTTTTTTTTTTTTTTTTTTTTGAAAGAGAGCGAGAGTGCGCTTGAGGCGGGGGCAGAGAGAGGGAGAGAGAGAGAGAGAGAGAGAGAGAATCCCAAGCAGGCTCCTTGCTGACAGTAAAGAGCCCGACTCAGGGCTCAAACTCACAAACTGTGCGATCATGACCTGAGCTGAAATTAAGAGTTGGACACTTAACTGACTGAGCCGCCAGGAGCCCCTGGAAGGAGTTTTTTAAAACTTGCTTTTGGGGCGCCTGGGTGGCGCAGTCGGTTGAGAGTCCGACTTCAGCCAGGTCACGATCTCGCGGTCCGTGAGTTCGAGCCCCGCGTCAGGCTCTGGGCTGATGGCTCAGAGCCTGGAGCCTGCTTCCGATCCTGTGTCTCCCTCTCTCTCTGCTCCTCCCCCGTTCATGCTCTGTCTCTCTCTGTCCCAAAAATAAATAAACGTTGAAAAAAAAAAAATTAAAAAAAAAAAATAAAAAAAATAAAAACTTGCTTTTATTTTAATGTTACAAAATAAATCATGTTCTTTGATGAAAACATAGAAAATAGAAATAAGGAAAATATTCCTATAATCCAACCACTGAGCGAGAAACATTTTGGTGGATATCCTAGTCTTTTTTTTTAACGTTTATTTATTTTTGAGACAGAGAGAGACAGAGCATGAACGGGGGAGGGTCAGAGAGAGAGAGGGAGAGACAGAATCCGAAACAGGCTCCAGGCTCCAAGCTGTCAGCACAGAGCCCGATGCGGGGCTCGAACTCACGGACCGTGAGATCATGACCCGAGCCAAAGTTGGACGCTTAACCGACTGAGCCATTCAGGCGCCCCTATCCTAGTCTTTTGATGCATACACTTTATAAAATGTTTTCCAAGCATGATCATATCATATGTGCTATTTTATAATTTTTCACTGCACATATCGTGAACACTTTCATTTCATTACACTTTCTTCTGCAACACAATTTTTCATGATTATATATTAGTCCGTTGTATGTATGGGCCATAATTTCTTAACCTGTGTGTGTTTTCTAATTTTCTGCTGCTGTAAACAATGAACATCCTCAGTGCCAAATCTTTATCCACAGTCACAATTATTTCCCTAGAGTAAATTCCTACATGGGAGATTGGTGGGTTTGAGGATCTTTTCCGCTGTCCCCATACAGAATACAGACACTGGAGCACGTGCTAACACAGACAAAGCTGGTTGTAGGATGGCGTGGAGAACTTAGCCCAGGGGCCATGTGAACTCTTCCATGTCCACAAGCCCCAACCCAAGAGGCCCTCCCTAGTGGAAAGAATATCTATACGTCAGCATCAATGCTTTCTTCCTGAAGAGTAAAGGAATATACATTCTTAGCAGGTGTTACCCAGGCTTTACCAATACGAGATGCCAAGGAAGATGTGGGTCTATAGGCAAGGGGGTAGAAATTTACTTTCTCCTGGTGCACTTATTCCCTCGGGAGTTTGCTGGTGAAGGAAGGGGAAGGCTTTCCTCCCAAGGTTCCCAGCAGTAATAGAACACTCTGCTTGTTTTTCAGGTGGGATGGATAGCAGGATCTCGAGCACAGCCAGCAATGGGGAGACAAAACCAGTATACCCTGTCATGGAAAAGACGAAGGAAGATGGTACCCTGGAACGGGGGCACTGGAACAACAAGATGGAGTTTGTGCTGTCAGTAGCCGGGGAGATCATTGGCCTAGGCAACGTCTGGAGGTTTCCCTATCTCTGCTACAAAAATGGGGGAGGTGAGAGCTACTGCGCCACCCCACCCATCCCTGGAAGGAGGATGTCTCCATCTCCTGTAATTATTGCCCCTCTGGGGACTCCCATGGGTGCATAGAATGCTGGAGTTGGACAGCCCCTTACAAGTCAGTAAGGACACTGCAGGAGACTGAGACCTAGAGAGATTATGTAACTCTCCCAGGGGTCTTTCTAGAATGCTATGGCATCATAGACATATGAACATAGGTTTGGAACCAGATGTATCAGAATTTGGATTCTGGCTCTGCTACTTACTCTCTGTGTAGTCTTGGGCAAGTTATTGAGGCCCTCAGAGCCTCAGCTGCTGTTCCTGTAAATTCAGATAGTAGTACCTGCCTTTAAGTTGCTGTAAGGATGAGAGGTAATGTGTGTAAAGTGCTTAATAAATGGCAGCTGTGTTGAAGATGATGTTGATACTGAACTGTCCTGTGGTCTTGAGACTCCTTAGTCTTTGTGTTTTCCCTTTCTCTGCTGGCATTGTGACATTCTCTAAGCCAGTCATTACCCAACCCCTACCAGTGTCATAACCTTTGATACTAGTGGCTCTGCCTTCAAAACTTCCCACTGAAAGTTTGTGTGTATGCGGTATTAACTCTAACTCTTTCCTAGGGCTTTTTTGGCTTCTCATTCCTCCTATCCCTTCCAGCCTCCTAGAATAACTTTGCTACCCCACAGCAGTGGTGGTAATTTTCCAACCAGTAACTCACTTTCAGGGAATCCCAGACCTCTGTGGGACACCCTGGAGGGATTTCTCAGGTACTGAAGTGTTCTGGCTGAGCAGTAGGTTACGAACATCTCCTTGTTGATGGGTAAAGCTTATAGGTGTTGGGGCTCCCAGATCTGGTTTGGAAGTGAGGTTGCAGCCTGGGCTGCGGGAGGGGGAAGTGCAGAGGTAGGTAACACGGGGAAATGCTGAGGGCAGTGGTTATTCTGGGGCCATGAGGATTGGAGGGTACCCTAATGTGACACCCAGCCTTGTGCAGGGGAGTCGGAGCCTCCAAATGCATTGAGCTCAGTCTCCCGGTGGTTTCGGACAGTGGAGGTGGGAGGGCCAGAGAGGAGGGTACAGAGGTCCTCTGAGCCCATGGAGCCTATTCTCAGGATTGTGGCAATTGGAGGATTGGCCGTGGAGTTGGAAGTTAATTTGTATGTTTCCAGAGGGGTGGGTATGGGCTGATGCGTCCTTTCTCCCCAGGGATTTCTGGCCAGCAGCCTGAAATCACAGGACTTTGTTCCGTGTGCCCTGTGAGGGAAGGAAGGAGGTCTTCCCACTTTGAACCTAGTCCTGGACACTCCACACGCTTCCCTTCAGAGAACTGGGTGGAGGGACAAGGCTGGTCCAGGGAGGAGGAGGAATCTGGGGGCTAAAGCTGGCCACTGAGACTCTATATCTGGAGCCTAGTAACCAGCTTAGCTCCTCACATGGCAGGAAGATTAGGAGGTGAGCGGCTTTCCCCAAGCCTCTCTGGAATTGGGTAAAGGTTGGCCTGGGAATTAGCAGGAGTGGCATGAAGAGGTGGGAGGGAGTGATATCCAGGTCTGGCGCAAAACCCCTGGGCTGAGAAAGGTGAAGCGAAGGGAACAGTAATAGGAGCAGTGGGGGGTGTGGGCTCACCCTGTTGAGGGAGCTTGTCTGGCAGTGTTTGGATCTGAGCTCTGCCTTGGGACTCTGTGGTGAGTCTGTGTAGGCCTGGGAGTGTGTGACATTGTCTCCAGGGGAAATGCAGGCCCAAGAGGAGAAAAGAATCGGGGGCCCGTGGTTCTTGCTATGGGCTTGTGAGGGAAGAGGGTGGGTATGATGGCTGTGGCTGCTTCCTCCCTGGAGAGAGCCTGCCTTCCGGCATGCTGATTCCGATTGAGAGTGGAGACATTTTCAGGGGTCCCGGATCCAGTCAAACTCTCGGTTTAATCCCTAACACTGCCACCCACAATCTCTTCCCTTGATCAAGTGCAGGGTCTTAGGACTCCTCTTTTCCTTGATGGACGACAGCAGCTGGAGGGAAGTGTTCTGAGGGGCTTTGGAGCTAGAGACTGATGCCCAGGTTTGCTCTGAAGGGCATGAGTCACCCAGGGCCACCGGGGGAATTAATGGAAAGCCTCCTTTGCCAAGGTAAGGGGGACTAACCGAGGAGATGTGTGCTCGTGAGAGGGACCTAGATATGCCTGGGTTTTGGGGTTCCCAGCAGCTTAACCTTTCTGTCACCACTCAGCCCCCTTCATCTCCCAGCAAAACAAAGTTCCCACAGAGAATGGGTCCCGACACTTCCTCTTCTCACCCCCTTGTCTGTCAAGGAACAAACTGATGCCTCTTTCTGACCCTTTGCTACCAGTATGGGGAAGGAAGGTGAGGAGAATGGAGACCACTTACATTGATTTGACCCTTTTCCTCCTGCTTTAGTGATTTTATTTAAACCCATGGTCCTCCAACTGGGACCTGGACTCTCAGGGGATGAGAGGAATGTTCTGACCAAGTTCTGGAGAAGGATGCTGGGGTCCTCTGGGGTGTATCATGCTCAGGTAATGGACCCTATCGGCCTGCTTCTGGGCTTCTGGGCCCTTTCTTCAACTTCCTAGCTTTAAACAGCCACTTTTGTGCTTGGGGCAGGAGGGAAAGATAAGCTTGGCCCTTTATTATTATCAATATTTGTCTAGTGGTGAGGTCAGAGATTAAAAAAGTCCCTAAAATATAATTTTAGTTCCAAACTTAAGAAATACAAATGATGTCTTCTTGGGTTCCTTCTAGCTTTAACATTTGGTAGATCCAATTTGAAGTGAGTTCCAGAGCAGAGAAAGGGCTGAAGCAAGAAGATGATAGAAAAGAAGGTAAACTAGTTAAACACTAGAGTTGAAAACCAGAGAAGCTGAGACAGTGATTTAAAGAAGCCCATCTAAAATCAGAAGAAACTGGTAGGCTTTTCAGAGAGATGGATGAGCAAGATGCCTGCCTCAATCATCTCCTAGCTGAGCACAATCCCTGCTGTCCGGGACCTGTGGCCAATCCACCCCCAGATATCTTTTTGGAGTCTCCAGTCTCAGCCAGTTGCCCCAGCACACAGCCCACCAAGCCCCGACCCTGCCTAAGTCATTCAACAGCAGTTACAGGGTACAAACTATCTGCCTAGAATTATTCTAAGCTGTTGGGCTACATCTACAAACAGAACAGAACAATTCCCTGTCCTTGTGGGGCTTACATTCTTGAAGAGGGAGCCAGACAATAAACAATAAATGTAGTAAATAAGAAAATTATATATAGCATATCGGAAGTTAATGGGTGCTGTGGAAAATGACCAAGTAGAGCTGGGAAAAGAGGATCAGGAGTGTGTGTGTGTGGAGGGGGCACATCGAGAACATTTGAGCAAGGTTTGCCAGGAGTGAGAGGGCTGGTCATGTGGATATCGAGGGTAAAAGTGCTCCAAGCAGAGGACACAAAAGATTTAATAGTAGTAAAGCAAGAGGCTGACTGGCTTATTTGAGGAGTTGCAAGGAGGGGAGTAAATAGAAGCTGAGGTCAGAGAAGTAAATAGGACGAGGGTGGCAGATCATGTAGGTCCTTGTCAGCTATTGTAAGACTTTGGCTTTTGCTCTAGTGACATGGGGAGACAGGGCAGGGTTTTGAGCAGGAGCGGCATGATCTTACATTTTAAAATAATCTCTTTGGCTGCCGTTGAGAACTGATTGTACACGAGTCGGGGCAGAAGCAGACCAGTTACGAGGCTAAATATTTCGGAGTCATCCTTGAGTCCTTCCCTCCCGCTCCCAGACTGTTAGATCTACCTAATTACCCAGATTCTGGGGGCTTCAGAGCATGAGTCTTCAGCTGGAACCTCTCCAGCTCCCTGGACTCTGGCTGCCAACAGACTTGAGGAACCCAGAGTGCCTGGGACTGGAGACCCCACATGATGTATGCAGAATCTGACACCTCTTGTCACTTCCACTGCTGCTGCCTGGGCTTAGCGGTCCAAGGATTGCAGACTGAGCACTGCGAAGGAAGGAGTTGCCATTTACTGTGATGTGGAAGGCCATAAGAGGAGCAGGTTTTAAGAAGAAAATAAGGAGTTGACTTTGGGGAACACTGAGTGGAGATATCTGTCAGATATCAAGTGGAGATGTCGACTAAGCAGTAAAACATATGAGTCTGGAGTCTGTGAGAGAGATGTGGATGGGAGATATAAATTTGAGAGTGATTAGAATTTTGATGGTGATAAAAGAGAGCAAGGACTGGGGGGAAGGGGAGGGACCATCAGGAGACAGAGAAGGAGAAACCAGTGAAGAAAGATGATACCAGGATGATGAAGTGTTTTGGGAGGCAAGCATCAAATGCTGCAGATAGGTTAAGAAAGATATGGAGTGAGAATGAAGTGTTGGCTTTGGTGGCATGGAGGCCTTTGGTGACCTTGTAGGAGCAGTCCCAGTGGTATGGCGGGGCAAAGGCCGCTTGCAGTGGGTTCAAGATAATGGGGAAAGAAAATGATTAGAAATAGGAAATATGGGTGATTTGGGCAAAACTTGGGAGTGGGCAAAGTACATTTCTGCTGTCTGTGTTCTCCCTCCTGGGGAGGGATAAGACAATATGAGTGCCGCGTAGTAGTGACAGTGTGCCCGTATGTCTGGCGGTGGTGGGGATGGGTCTCCTGACTGGAGAAGTGGCCCAAGAACTATTTCTCAAGCTCTCCACCCTCAGTTCCCTGGAGGGAAAAGCAAACATGACCTTCCACCAGGGCCTATCCCTTAAAGTTCTAGCCATGCAGATGAAAAGTCTCTGGATAACTCAAAAGGCATGATGTTGGGGAAAGGTGGTAGGAGAGGGTTTTGGCAAGAGAATTCAACTCTACCACAAGGGAATTTAAGTTACTTGCCTGCCAATCTCAGCCCAGACAAAAAGACCATCTGCCAAACATTTTATGCTTAATTCCTTTTCTTTTGAAAGATTTTATTTTTAAGTAATCTCTACATTCAACATGAGGCTCAAACTCACAACCCCAAGATCAAGGGTCTCATGCTCCTCTGACTGAGCCAGCCAGGCGTCCCTATACTTAATTTCATTTTTTTAAAGTAGCTCCACACCGGCTGTGGAACCCAACACGGGGCTGAACTCACAACCCTGAGATCAAGACCTGAGCTGAGATCAAGAGTCAGACACTTAACCTACTGAGCCACCCAGGCACCCTCACCCCCCACACTTAATTTCTAAGTCCAGGTTGCTGAAAAACAGGGGCAGAGGTCACTTGTGCTAAGAATCGTTGGTTTTTGCTAGTCATAGAACAGCAGCTGGAGATCAGTTACCTTGTGCGAGGACAGGTGCTTCCTTCTTCCTTGTACCCCGCCTCCCCCCAAGCCCTCTCTGCTTCTGATCTTCAGTCCCCAGACACCCAGATCCTGGTGGCTTCAGAACATGGGCCTTCCACTAGGATCTCTCCAGCTCCCTAGACCTGGCTGCCAGCAGACTGAGTTTCTCAACACCTGGGATGCCTGGAGACTGCATGTGAGGCTACAGCAGAATGTCCCGCAACTGGATCTCTAGGAATGGGGATCTTAGAGGAGCAGGCTGTGGGGGAAGGGCAGCTCTAGACCATAGGGAGATGAAGGCAAAGAGGATTAAATGGTACCTGGCCTCAGGGAGAACTGGTCACCTTGCTGTTGCTTGTCAGTATGTAAGAACAGAGAGAAGAGAAGAACACTTTTTTCCTCCATGTAACAGTAATAGCTATTTTAGTAGTGTGTGATGATTTGTTACCATTTTCAGTTAATTACTCACCCCCCAGGAGTGGTCAGATTAGTGGTGACTGCAGCACATAACTGTTCATGTATGCTCACTGCTGTGTTGCTCATGTGGAATCTCATCTGTTTATGTTTTAAAATATTAGCTGGAACGTTACAGATGACACCACAGTGTGCTGCTTTTGTGAAGGGTGGCCTACAGAATGATTCCCCTCTAGGTTGGGCATGTGGCCTCTCCATCTCATGGGGGAACAGGCCAGGACCTTTTAGAATTTGGAGAAGGAGACTAACCCACAGGAATAGGGAGCAGGTAACTGAACTCCATCCTCCACCTCTAGGACTAGCTCCATCTTTTAATGGTGGTGACTGGGGCTGTGGGGAAAGAGGCAGAGTGCCCCCAAAGGACTCCCCAGTCTGCACCTGGCTCCCTCTGGGTCCCATCTCTCTCCTACCCCTTCCCTTTGTAGGACTAGTGGCTCTGCTTATTGAGTGTGAACCTTGCCCCTTGTGGCCAGCTGCCCACGTGCTCAAAGAGGCAGAGGAGGAGAGGCATAGAGCTGACCATGGAACCTACTGCAGTTAAACATTGGCTTGGTTTATTGGGAAAGAGCAGGTAGCATAAAGATAGGGAGGTGGGGCTTGAGCTGGGCAAAAATTCTCTTTCTCTCGGTCTTTCTGTCTCTCCCTCTTCTCTCTCCTTTTTTTCTGCCATGCTTTCAACTCTGAGCAGTAACTGTCCATATCAGCTACTAAGTTCTGTCTTCCCTTATTTTCCTTTCCTACTCAACAAGTCTTGGGTTGACTTATGGACTTATTAGGCTGAGGTGTTTATGATCTTTATTTCTTTGCCCTTCTGGTAATCAGGTGCCTTCCTCGGTGCCTGACTTATGGATGTGTAGACTACAGGCCAGAGATTTGAAAGGTGAAGGACTGGAGAGCTCTATTCCCCATTAACTTTCATTTTAAACCGTTTCATTTCCTCCATCCCCAGGTCTTTGGCAACCACCATTCTACCCTTTAATTCCACAGATTTGGCTTTTTAATTTTTATTTTAAGTTTGTTTGTTGTTTTAGTAATCTCTACACCCAACGTGGGGGTCGAACTCACAACTCCAAGATCAAGAGTCACATGCTCTTCTGACTGAGCCAGCCAGGCACTCCAAATTTGGCTTTTTTAGATTCCATACATGAGAACAATCAGTATTTGTTATTCTCTCTCTGAAAATGTAATGTCTTCGAGGTCTATTCATGTAATCTCAAAAGGCAGGATTTCCTTTTCATGTGTTGATATTTAAAGTGCATTTCTTTTAAGCAACATGTAGCTGAACCTTGTTTTTATTTTGAAGCCAATCTGACAATCTCTGCCATTTATTTGGGACATTTAGACTATTTACATTTAAAGCAATTATTCATACAGTTAAATTTAAATAAAATTATCTTGCTTTTTGTTTCCTACTTGTCTTATCAGTTCTTTGTTCCCCTTTTCCTATCCTTCTGCTTTCTTTTGAATTAATTGAATATTTTTTATTATTCCATTGTTGGCTTTCTTCCTTTGATGACTTATTAGCCATAAGCCTTTGTTATGTTAGTTGAATGATTGTTTTAGGTTTTGTAGCATACATTGGGTTTTTTTTTTTAATGTTTATTTTTGAGGGAGAGAGAATGGGAGTTGGGGAGGGGCAGAGAGAGAGAGAGAGAGAGAGAGAGAGAGAGAGAATCTGAATCAGGCTCTGCGGTGACAGCACAGAACCTGATGCAGGACTTGAATTCATGAACTGAGAGATCATGACCTGAGCTCAAGTCAACCAACTGGGCCACCCAGGTGCCCCTGTAGCATACATCTTCAATTTATCACAATTCACCCTCAAGTAATATTATACCACTTTACATATAAGAACCCTACAATAATACATTTCCATCTCTCTCCTCCTGACTTTTGTGCTCTTGTTGTTACACGTTTTACTTTTTCATCTGTTATAAACTCCACCTTACATTGTGTAACCAGTCAGTTAACTTTTCAAAGAGATTTGGGTGATAGGAAAAAAATTCTTATATGTTTACTTGTGTATGTAACATTTCTAACATTCTTCGTTCCTTTGTGTAGATTCATATATCTCTCTGGCATCATTTCCCTCTGGCTGAAGGTTTTTCTCTAACATCGCTTGTAGTACAGATCTTTTGGTGATGGATTCTTTCAAGTTTTGCTTGTCTTAAGAAGCATTACTTCACTTTCATTTCTGAACAGTGTTTTTATTGGGATTTTTATATTTCTATAAAAATTCTTGAACTTTGCTCGGGACCAGTGAAGTTATTTGATACCTTTGGGTTTTGCTTCTAAGATTTGTTAGGGAGCACCAGAGCTGTGCTCAATCTAGGGCTAATCATTCCCCACTTCTGAGGAAATACCTTCTCTTCCCAATGCCTTGAGAATTCTGGGACTATCCAGTCTGGCTAGTGGGAGCCAGCACTCTTCCCAGCCCTGTGTGAGCACCATTACTCTCAATCTTTCTGAATGGTTCTTTCCCTTAGTTCGGGTCATTTCCTCCTATGTAGATGCTGAGTGGCACTCAGTTGAAAGCTAGAAGGGGACTCTCCGCAGATATTTGGATCTCCTTCTGTGTGCAGTTCTCTCTTCCCTGGTACTCTGTGAACTGCCCTATCTACCTTGCCAACAGATAGAGGTCCACAGTGGAGAAAATGCCAGCATTTCCAGAATCAGTACACTTGTCTCAGCCAATAATTATGAAAAACAGAAGGAGAAAGGATTACTAAAGGGAAATCTGATTTCAGTCTGCTAAAAGTCTCTCTCTACCATTAAAAGCAGTCATTTCCTTGGAAAAAATTATAGTCTGTGGGCTGTGTTAATGCTCCTGGATGTCCATTATTCAATGAGCGCCTTGCTGTGGCCACAAGTTTTGTGTAATTAAAGTAATAATTGATGTTCGATGGGGAGCAAGCCTTGGTAGGTATAGATTGAAACTTTCAGTGATAAAAAGGGCTCGCTAGGTAACTTGGTGACTCTTGATTTCTGCTATGGTTCCAGATATCTGGACAGATGTCCCCTGCATTTTGCATGTCCTGCACCCCTGGGGATTCTGACTGGCAATGTGGGGTGGTGATGGGAGGAGATGAATGTGGACTATGAGGAGGGTGGTGCCAGGTAATGGAAAGCCTGTTTCCCACCCCACAGGTGCCTTTTTCATCCCCTACCTCATCTTCCTCTTTACCTGTGGCATTCCTGTCTTCCTCTTGGAGACAGCACTGGGCCAGTACACTAGCCAGGGAGGCATCACAGCCTGGAGGAAGATTTGCCCCATCTTTGAGGGTGAGTAGCCCTGTGCCTGATTCCAGGATATCTGCATACATGGTTATAAACCTTATTTGGAATGACTGGATTTAGTAGCCGTGCTACTAACTTGGGGTATATTAGAAATCTGCCAAGTAGGTCATGGAAATCTTGGGTCAAAGATCAGAGTGAGAATTCATCAGAATGGCAAGCAAAATGTCACAGACTTAAAGACTTTGTGTCTTTATGTTAAACCCCCCACTTGTGGATTTAGGGCTGAGCTAATCCCCTGGTCTCTGAGAGAATGGAGAAGATGGGGGTGAAGAAGGGAAAAAAGGCTTTAGATTAAATAAGTAGAGTGCAAAGCTATCTTAGCTATATAGTTTACACATGCATAACAATGATTTTGTATTTTTCAAAGCATATTTAATTAATTACAAAACAAATAAAGAGAATTTTAAATGGCAAAAAATATCATTAATAATTCTACTGTCTTGACACAATTGCTATTTAGACTTGAGGGTGTTTAATTTCAATATTTCTCTTTCTATAGGATTTTCTTTAAGTGTCTATTTTGAAATAATATATAGTCACAGAAAGTTGCAAAAATAGTATGGGGAGGTCATATGTACCCTTCACCCAACTTTCCCCAAGATGTTAAGATGTTACTTAACTATTAAAAAATATCAGGACCTGGAAGTTAACGTTGGTACTATCCACAGACCTTATTCAGATTTCCCCAATTTTCCAAGCACTCATTTATGTGTGTGTGTGTGTGTGTGTGTGTGTGCGTGTGTATAATTCTGTGTTATCTTATCACATACGTAGATTTGTGTGACCATCACTACAATCAATATACATACTCTTCCATTATCACAAAGATCTCTGTCATGCTACTCCTATGTAGTTACACCTACCCCTTCCTGCCCCATCCTTAGCCCCTGGCAACCACTAATTTGTTCTCTATATCTATAATTTTGTCATTTTGGGAATGTTATATAAATAGAATTGTGCAGTCTATAGTATTTTGAGATTAGCTTTTTTACTCAGCATGATGCCCTTGAGATCCATCCCAGTTCTTGTATAAAGAGTTCGTTTATTCTTTTTTAATGCTGAATAGTATTCCATGGTATGGATGTACCACAGTTCATTTAACCATCACCCACTGAAGAACATTTGTGTTGTTTCCAGTTTGGGGGGTTTATTTCATTCTTTCTGTCTCTCTGAATAGAGCTAACATATCTGTTAATCTGGAACATACACAGTTTATGTTTCCGCTTTTCAGTTTTTCCATCCTCTACCCAACAATTATTTTATTTTATTTTATTTTATTTTATTTTATTTTATTTTATTTATTTTATTTATTTTATTTTATTATTTTAGAGAGAGAAAACACATGAGTGAGGGAGACAGGGAGAGGTTGAGAGAGAGAGAGAGAGAGAGGGAGAGAGAGAGAATGACAAGCCGGCTCCACGCTCAGCATGAAGCCTGATGCAGGGCTTGATATCACAACCCTGGAATCATGACTTGTGCTGAAACCAAGAATCAGACATTCAATCAACTGAGCCACCCAGACGCCCCAACACAATAATAATTTAATGATTGCATAAACTTCAGTTGAGTGGGTATATCATAATTAACAGTTCTCTGGGGCTTTTTAATTATTTTCAATTACTTATAACATTTTTATATTCGGCTATCATGTGTATTTGTTGAGATAGCTTTCTGCTTCTTTTTGGGGAATTATTTCTTTGGGATACATTTCCAGGATGAGGATTGCTGGATCAAATGGACAATCAAGTTGATGTCCCTTGGTCTAGCTTATTAAATTGTTCTATGGAAATGTTATATTGACTTGCCATGTCATTAGATATGAGTAAGTATCTTTCCCCCTTATCTTTAATGACTCCAAGGTATTTGTGGTTCCCAAACTTGTCTGCAAGTTGGAATCACCTGGGGATCTTCAAAACATCCTGAGGCCTGTATCCCATCCCCAGAGATCGTGATTTAATTGGTCTGGAGTCTGGTCTAGACTTTGAAATTTTAAAAATATTCTCAGGTATTTCTAATATTTGGACAAATTTGGAAATCACTGAGTTACATCATTTGTAACAAATTTCATTACATCTGGCTATACAGAAAAGTACCTCATCATTGTTTCCTTTTGCATACCTGCAATTATTAGGAAAGATCTATTTGTATTTCTTCTTATGTGAATTGTCTATTCCTGCTCTTTTTTTTTCCCAAGTAGGCTCTACACTCAATGTGGGGCTTGAACTCATGACCCTGAGATCAAGAGTCTCATGGTCTATGAGATGAGCTCAGCCAGATGCCCCTGTTTCTGCTCTTAACATGTGTTTTTATATTTCAGAAATATATCAGCCTAATTCCAGGGAACATTAACTATTGAAAATCAGGGAATTTTCAGAACCGGTAAAGAAGAAAATTCACAGGAATCCAGGGCACAGCAATGGAAGGCAGAGAGAAAAGTCTCTCCTCACCTGCTGGGGAGATTGAGGAGAGAGTCAATGAGCCTGGACCCAGCAATGTTTAAGGGCCCTGACAGTGGAGTACAAACCCCTTCCTAAACTGGGAGGGGTGGCTTATGAGAAATCTGTCCACTGTCCTTAGCCCAATTCTGCAGTTTTCCCCTCCAGGCATCGGCTATGCCTCCCAGATGATTGTCATCCTCCTCAACATCTACTACATCATTGTCCTGGCCTGGGCCCTCTTCTACCTCTTTAGCAGCTTCACCATCGACCTTCCCTGGGGAAGCTGCCACCATGAGTGGAACACAGGTAAGGTCATCTCTAGAGAGTCCATTTCTAAAAATTTTTTTTTTCAACATTTATTTATTTTTGGGACAGAGAGAGACAGAGCATGAACGGGGGAGGGGCAGAGAGAGAGGGAGACACAGAATCCGAAACAGGCTCCAGGCTCTGAGCTGTCAACCCAGAGCCCGACGCGGGGCTCGAACTCACGGACCGCGAGATCGTGACCTGGCTGAAGTCGGACACTTAACCGACTGCGCCACCCAGGCGCCCCGAGAGTCCATTTCTAAACACCACATTAGCCAAGACTGAGATTATCCTTATGTCCTGAGTATCCCCAACCGTAACTTGGCACACACTAGAAGTCTGCCAAGTAGGTCATGGAAATCTTGGATCAGAAGTCAGAGTGAGAATTCACCAGCATCACAGGAAAAATGTCACAGACTTAAAAAAAAATTGTGTGTCAACTATACTCAAATTAAAAAAAATGATAATGGGGGCACCTGGGTGGCTCAGTTGGTTAAGCGTCTGACTTCGGCTCAGGTCATGATCTTGCGGTTCGTGAGTTCGAGCCCTGCGTCAGGCTCTGTGCTGATGCCTTGGAGCCTGGAGCCTGCTTTGGATTCTGTGTCTCCCTCTTTCTCTGCCCCTCCCCTGCTCATGCTCTGTCTCTCTCTGTCTCTAAAAAATAAATAAATGTTAAAAAAAAATTTTAAAAATAATGCATTCAACTCATGTATTATGAAAGCATGTGTTATGCAAATAGAATTGATTCCTTTCTATGTAGTTTAGCCATTTACTTATTTCAATTTGAAGTATGGTTACTTAGGTGTATATATGTATTGTTTGTCCATTAGTTTTCTTTCTCATGGCTTCTTTCTGATACTATCCTAGGTCTTTCTAACTCACAGGTCATCTGGACTTAACCAGAGAATAAACTGTTTTATATGTCTTCATTACAATTTGTAGTAACAATTAATTTCTCCTGTGCTTATAAGATTGCATGTGACTCTCTCGTAAGACAACAAGAACCACCTATGGCCATAGAACTGCTGAGTCTATTTGACTGAAAGTAACAACAATTAAAAATCCTTAGTGCTGTCCAAGAGAACTTATCGGTGATAATGACAGTGTTCTCTGTACTATCCAGCGTGGTGGGTGCTAGCTACGTGCGGTTATTGAGGACTTGAAATGTGCCTAGTGTGTGTGAGGAACCAAATTTTAAAACTTGTATTTAATTTTAATGAGCTTAAACGCGAACATCCACATGTAGCTGGAAAATACCCTATTGGACAGCACAGATGGAGAGCTGTCCTGCTTGGACCCTCAGCACTACAACTCTCAGTGCTGATCCATCACCAAGGCCCTATATGTGCCATGATTAATTTTTTGTTGTTATTCAGGTAAGGTAGTCAGTTCTGAACTGGAGTCTGAGTCTTTTTCTTGCCAGGGAGGCACATTTTGCAATGTTTAGCAAGGCCCCTCTTGTCCTCAAACTTTTGATCCCTTCCTAGGCATTCTTTTGCTGATCTCTGCCACCTTCATTCCACCATTTTGCAAGTGAAGAGTCAAATCTTGGAGCTTCCTCCCCTGATGCCCCAAGATTCAATAGGTTTCCTTTTTTCTTGGCCTTTAAAGTTAATTTATTTTTGAGAGAGAGAGACAGCAAGCGAGGAAGGGGCAGAGCAAGGAGGGGCTTGAGTGAATCCAAGGAGGCTCTATGCTGTGAGTGCAGACCCAGACACCAGCCTCGAACTCATGAACCATGAGATCATGACCTGAGTGGAAATCAAGAGTTGGCTGCCCAACCGACTGAGCCACGCAGGCACCCCATGTTCTTAAATACATGTAGTATTACCTGCACTGAGCCCTGACTCTACTGTGGCACTTGCCTTACTTTTGGGCTGTTGGTCTGGTTTTCCCACAGGTCAGCAAGATCTTGAGGACAGAAAAGGTATCTTTATCTCTGTATCCTTTGTGACTAGCACAGTGCTGCCTACCTCATAAGCACTTGAAAAAATATTCGTCAGATCACTCCAATTTTATTTTATTTTTTAAAGTTTATTTACTTATTTTGAGAGAGAGAGAGAGAGAGAGAGAGAGAGTGAGGTAGGGGCAGATAGAGAAGGAGAGAATCCCAAGCAGGCTCCAAATTGTCAGTGCAGAGCCTGATGTGGGGCTCAAACTCACAAATGGCAAGATCATGACCTGAGCTGAAATCAAGAGCTGGACCCTTAACCAAATGAGCCACCCAGGTGGCCGGATGAGTCCAATTTTAAAAACCTGTTTTATTCTAATATCTTCTTTATCATATATTTTTTCTTTCTTTCTTTCTTTCTTCCCTCCTCCCTTCTTTCCTTCAACCCTCATTCATTCATTCATTCATTCATATATTCTAATGATGCTGAAATCACCCTTGACAACCAGCTTGTCAGACAGTGATTTGATCCAGATTTCAGGGGAGTTCCTTTTGTAAAAATGTTGCAAATTTTTGGTGGCCTAGGGCTTTTGCTTCAGGGCACTTTTAGGCCTATATACCTTTGGGTTGATTGGAGGATCTCTGAGACAATTCTGAGGAAAATTCAATTCCTGAGCCTTTTGCTTGGCATTTTTGACATTTCTCCTAGTGAGCCTGGTTTTACTCAGAGCTAGCATCTTTCATATACAGGACATCTTGTCCTGTCAAGATGAAACAATACTTTTCTGGGTGTGCAGAAGCTTCAAGGAGAGAGAAAGGGTTTAGTGAAAAGAATGCTTGATTTACATTCATTCAACAGATATTTAATAGAGCTCCTACTATGTGCCAGGCTCTGTTCTAAGCAGTGGGGTTACGAAAATGCACAAAAACAAAGCTCCCTGCCCTCATGGAATTTTTGTTCTAGTGGCAAGACACATACCATAAACAAAATAAATGATTAATATGTATTATATTCAAAGAAGTGCTAGGGAGAAAAGTAAAACAGGGAGGAAGGATTGGGAGTTTTAGGGGTGGGAGTTGTCATTTTAAATAGAGTCATCAGGGAAGGTCATACTGAGAGGACATAGGACTAATGCTCTGAAGGAGGTGGGGGAATCAGCCACTCAGATTTTAGGGGCAAACACTAGGTAGAAGGACCAACCAGTGCAAAGGCCCTGAGGTGGCCCTGTGCCTATAGCATCCAGGGAACAGCAAGGGGGTCAGTGTAGCTGGAGCATTTGACTGGGGGAGAACTGGGAAAGGAGGACAGAAGTGATGGAGGTAGATTGAAAAGGGCCTTGGAGGCAATTATAGGGGTTATAGCTTTTTTCTCTGTATGGGATGAGAAGCTCATTGGAGAGCTTTAAAGTGAGACATGACATAAAGCCACTTAAATTTTAACAAAATCATTCTGGCTGCTGTGTGGAGATTTGGCTAAGGAGGCAGGAGTAGAAACTGAAGGCCAGTCTAGGAGCCAGGGAAGGATGAAAACCTGCAGGGTTTTCATAGGGTGCTGGTAGTGGTAATGAAAAAGGTCAGATTCTAGGTAAGATTTTGAAAGTAAAACATATAATTTGCTGAGCTGGATTCTAGCCCTTGCTTCGTCATTTATGAGCTGGAAATGGCCATTTCTAAGAAGATTCACTTTCTTCAGGTGTATGATGGGGAAACACTATCTATCTTAATATCTCTAGGATTATTATACTAACACAATGTATAAAAGAATGTGAGCCCCGTTGTGAAACTCCAATGTCAGATGCAGATAGTTAAGAACCACTACTTACTGGGCACTTTGCACTCATATTTTCATTTAGTCCCCTGTCAATCCCACAACTGGATATCACTACATGCATTCTAGAATTGAGGGAAGCGAAGTTAGAGAGCCACACGGCAAATAACCAGAGGGTCAGGATTCAAGCCAGAACTTTCTAACTTGTGTCTGTGCTCTTGGCCACTCTGCTCCATCTTTTCCCTAGAAAGCACTTTTATGATCCCTCAAAGGTTGTGACTTTACACAAGACAGTGACCTAGAAATATTTGTATACTTTGAAGAAGATGTCATGTGGAATATCTTTCCTGATGCCATCTGATCATGCTTTAGTAAGAATATGTACCCAAACGTTTAGAAGCCCACACGTACAGTCCTGTGGGGGAAGGTGAAGTAAGCTTGTTGAGTTCATCTTGTGTTCGAGGATGTTTTGTTTGGACAACTTCAGCCTGGTTCATTCCAAAGATCTTACCTTCCCCATGACTCTCTCTAGTCATGCCAAATATTCAATGATCTTTTTCTTGCTTCCTTCCCTGGGACCCACGGGTAGAATCCTGTGTAGAGTTCCAGAGGACCAATGGCTCCCTGAATGTGACCTCTGAGAATGCCACGTCTCCTGTCATCGAGTTCTGGGAGTAAGTGAGGCCCCTCTCCCCATCCCAGTGTGGGTTGTGTTCAAAAGAAGGGCACAGGGATGGGCTCATGCAGGGCTGACCCTCAGGGGACCGCAAGAGAAGAATTTCCACGTCCTTCTTTGGTGGCCTAAGTGGTCACCTAAGTGGCCTTTTTTCTGGTGTGCTTGTATTTGTGGTTAATGCAGAATTGGTTTCAGAGATGAGAATTTTGCAAGTCTCCTCAGGCTGTGCCTGCCTCTCCTCTCCCACGCGCCCATGTGCATGTTAGCACACATGCATGTGTGTGCACACTCCTAACACCTCCTCCCTTCTGCTGCATGCATATTGCCTCTTAGCCCCCCTCCCTAATGTTGATAATGACCTAGGACATGATTCCTAATATCAAAACATCCTGAAACCCTGGTTGAGAAGATGTGTGTTTGCACCTCCCTCTCTAGGTTAAATTGGTACTCAGCCTCCCAGAGCAAACTTACCTGGGAACAGTTTATATTTGCCTCCCTTTATATCTACCCCCATCTCTGGGCAAAGGAGAGCCTCATGGATCTGAGTGAAAAGAGCTGACAAGCCTTTGGACAAGAGCCTGGAGGCATGGCTCCACTGCCTGAGACACACGGGCTACAAAACTGAGGCTGGCAGCAAAAGTGGAGCCCGGCTCAACCTTCTCTCCCCAGGAGGCGGGTCCTGAAGATCTCCGATGGCATCCAACACCTGGGGGCCCTGCGTTGGGAGCTGGCCTTATGCCTCCTGCTCGCCTGGGTCATCTGCTACTTCTGCATCTGGAAGGGGGTCAAGTCCACGGGCAAGGTCCGTGCTGGAGAGCTCCTGGCCCCTCTCATCCCAGGACTCCCTGTCCTCCCTGGGGGCCTGGTCACCCAGGAGTTCTCCTAAGCTGTAACCTGGTCAGGGATGGGAGGGAATGATCTCGCCAAAATTTTGTGTGGCTCCCTTCCTTGATTCTGTGTCTCTCCTTGATTCAATCCTGTGGACTCTGGTACATGGGGAAATGGAATGGAAAGGAGGGGGAGAGGAAGGCAGGAAGGACACTTCCAGATCTGTGGAATGTGATCTTGCAATACACCACGTGTGGGAGCACATTGCAAACTGGACACAGTTCGTGGCTCTTGTTTCACCCAACAGTTCTTGGGAGAAAGAATCTGCCCGAGACTGTTAATCTCAAAACGATTCTCAACCACCCTGAGAACCTGGGGTGGGGGGCACTCTTTGCCTTGGGTGTACAAGGTATTGAGAGGGCTTTCTGAGTTCTTCTGGACTCTTGCCCTGGAGGCCTCCAACAAGGCTTCCTTCGTAATCTGGCTGCCCGGGTGTGCTAAGCTCGTAAGCTCTGTGAGGACAGGGATCATGTGTTACAGAGTTTTCATACCTGATAACCCTTGCCGTAATTCTAAGCACACTTGGTGGGAGAATGCCTGAGTTCATTCAGTCACTCGACAAGTATTTACTGGGTATGTGTCAGGAGGAGGGTGGGTGCTTTAAGTGGGAGGGAGAAAGGGATAAGGGAGGTTGCGGCTTACGGCAGAGGGCAGATGGAGCTGAACAGCTGCAGGGGTTGGGTGGGGGAGGAGAGAAACTCTCTTGACCTCTTCTGTGAGTGTGGGGGAGCTCCGGCCTCCTGACTCTGCTGCTGGATCGCCAGGTCCTTCCTTCCAAACTCACAGGTTCCTTGTGTTTCATCTGCCCTCTGGCCAGGTGGTGTACTTCACAGCCACATTCCCTTACCTCATGCTGGTGGTCCTGTTAATTCGAGGGGTGACGCTGCCTGGGGCAGCCCAAGGAATTCAGTTTTACCTGTACCCAAACCTCACGCGTCTGTGGGATCCCCAGGTAAGAAGCCACAGACAAGGGCCATCACGTGGCCCTGGAGGCTGTTTCCGTGCACTGTGGTCCGGAATCCCTGCTCCCGGCCCAAACCCCAAGGCATCCATGGTGGCGTAGGGGGGCTCCAGACATGTGTCAGCAGCTGTTTGTGGTCCCTGCTTGGCTCACACCTCTCAGGGCTGCCTGAGACGTGTCCCTCGGGGCCTTTTACTCACAGGTGGCGGCCCTTTCCCCACCGTCTACCCCGTCCCCTTTTTGCACTTTTTTTTCTCTTGGTGATCTTTCACACTGAGCTTCCTCTCTATTTGTTCACCCTCCACCAGCTCCTCTGGTTCCCTCCCTGTGGCCACGTGGCCCATTCTGAGGTGTCCCGGGCCCCTCCCAGCCAGCTGGGCTGGTATTGAGTTTCCTGTCAGTTGTCAAGAGGCCCCTGCCTCTTCCCTCCCCTTTGGCCCTTCCTTTGTGCCCACACTCTGTCTGCTTCAGCCAGTTTCCTCGTGGCTTGGCGCAGGGAGGGGGATGGTGCTGCTTGCTGACTGGAGGGGTTTGTAAAGCAGGGCCTGAAATAAGAAGCCACTGCCTCTGACGGGTTTCTTATCTTCTCATGTTTGGCAGCCATTTTGAAAGCTGGCAAAGCCAGGAGGTGTCGAGGGCCGGAGGGGAGCGTGGGTAAGCTCCACCCCAGAGCCCCTAAAATGTGTTGCCCAGCTACGTGCCCCGCCTCTGCCTCCCTGGCACGGAGGTCGCCCTCCCTGGGGAGCATGTACAATTTAGAGATCCTCCCCTTGGGTCCTGGAGGAGTTCTCTGAGTTTGGAAAGGGGCCCTGAGGAGACATAGGGCGGGAGGCTCCCAGCACAAAAAAGACTAACCGTTGTATGGCTTTGCAAACATCATAAATAATGTGGTACCAGCACATTCCCTGAAACTGCCCAGGGGGAATAAGAGCAAAGGGAGCGGCACACAGTTCCACACTTTCCTCTGGGGCTGGGCGCTCAGCCCATGCAGAAGCAATGGGTCCCCATGATACAGAATTTTGGGTGATCCAGCAGCTGAATTTTTCTTAGGCCTTCCAGCCACCCCAGCCGAGTTAAGTTCTCCCATCCCAAGTTCTACCGGGCCTGCTGTGGCTCCCAGAAGTAGCCAGAGCACTTGCATTCAAAACCTCCCCCAGGGAATCCATAGCCTTGCATCCTAGGTATTGCTCAGTGACCTGGGGGGATGTGGGCTTATCCCACCCTCCCCCATTTCTTAAACATAGTGGAGGTGCAGATTGCTGTGGCGTCAGCTTCACGTGACGCACAAAGGCTGTAGTCAGGCTTTGGAACAAACCATAAAACTGTAGGTGTTGGCGCTAAAAGGACCCCAGAGATCATCTAGTGCAAACTCCTCATTGAACAGATGAGCAAACAAGGCCCAAGGTCACACAGCAAGTAAGTGGCTGGCCAAACAAAGTGTATTTTTATTTTGTGAATCATAAGCACTTTGACTTATCTGGGACCAAAGTGTTGTGATGGAGAGTCCACAGCGAACAGGAGGTCATGGGGGCAGAGTTGAAGGACAGCTTTGAAGGCCAAGGGTAGACTCTGGCTTGGGTCTGTTGTGCAGGAGAGCTCCGTTGTCGTTCTGGAGCAGCAGAGGTGTGAACCAGTCATGAAACTGCAGTCTGCCTTTGTTGGGAGGTCAGGGTGGGAAGGAAGGGCTGTGTTCAGGCAGGGAGACAGGCAGGTAGGCTGACACAGAACTAACTAGGAGAGAGGGGTCTGGGATTTCTGGAATGGATTTATGGCTTCTGTGATCAGTGCCTCATTTGTCCTGATCAGCTATTTATAGCCAACAACTATTGAGTGCTAACTATATCCCTGTCATTGTTAAGAGGCTTACATCCATTATTATAGCTTATCCTCACAACAGATCAATGAAGTATCCTCATTTCATAGATAGGAAATGAAGGCTTAGAGAGTTTAATGAATTTTCCATCTTCATGTCTGCAACTGGAAGCTGGGCCTGAACGCTGACAAATCCCATATACTTTATGATCTCTCTTTTAAAAAAAAAATTGTTAATGTTTATTTATTTTTGAGAGAGACAGAGTGCAAGCAAGGGAGGGGCAGAGACAGAGGGAGACACAGAATCCAAAGTGGGCTCCAGGCTCCAAGCTGTCATCACAGAGTGGGGCTAGAACCCACAAACCGCGAGATCATGACCTGAGCGGAAGTCATACGCTTAACCGACTGAGCCACCCAGGTGCCCCTACTTTAGGATCTCTTGAAAGCAAAGTCCCGTCTGCACATCTTGGTTTTTCTCACAGCTCATTCATTCAGCAACAATTTCTTGAGCATTCATTATGCAGCAGGTCTGTTCTAGGTGTAGCGTTTGTTGTAGAGTAGCTTCTAGCAAACATGAAGAAGGTGGACCAGATAGCCTTCAACTCTGAGCGTTAATAAAGTCACGACTCCGGGTCTGGGTTACCGCAGGGAATAAAACCTCTTTTAATCTGCCTCTGGGATATTACCCTTCCAACCCCAGCCAGCTGTAGGCTGTGCAGATAGCATGTGTCTTCCTGGTCCTCTGAAGCCATGAGGAAGGAGATGTTTCAAGAGCCAGGCTTGGTCTGGGCTTCCCAGCAGCCTCACTGGCAGCCAGGTCCTGGTCTCATGCTGCAGGAAGCCTTTGTTGTCAGCGAACAGAGCAGCGGCCTGCAGGTGTGATGCTCCTGCCAGAGCCCTAATTGAATGTAGTTGGCACTCCCCAGGAAGTGCGATAATTCCAACTGGCATTTGCCTGGCACTTGAGAACGGTGCAAAATTCCTGCTAGCCAACACAAAGACCAAAGACATCTCTCTCTGCCAAGCAGTTGGTCTGGGAGTGGGGAGACAGGCAGAGACAATGCTGGGTTGATCTGGCTTTCTCCTCTCTTTCTGCCAGGCTTGCTGTGTGTCAGGCAGGTCACGGACTCTCTTCGTGTTCCCTGGGGCTCGTCTCTTTCACATTGAGGAGTGGATCTTTGAAACTCAGGACTCTACTGGGCGCTTGTTTCTTTCCCTCGCCTGGCCCTCTGTCTTGCTGCACTTCCATAGATGGATGGGGCAGCAGGCTGAGGGTACAGTGTCCAAAGAGCCCTTGTGGAGCCTTTTAAAGCCCTATGTTAAGCTATTCTAATGAAGGGTCTGTTAAGGGAAGAGGTTGGGTCCATTGATTAGAACGAGTCTTTTTATTTTGACATCGTACATTGAGATCTATGGGACCTCATCATTACTGAAAGGCGAGTTGCCTTTTTAAAATAACAACAACAACAACAACAACAACAAACAGCAGCAACAGCTAACACATTTATTATGTGCTTACTGTTTGCCAGGCACGTAACTGGTTACATGACACAGGGTGGTCCCCACACAACCCTGCGAGTTTGCCGTTAGCTTCATTTTGCTAAAGAAGAAATGGAAGCTAAGAAAACTTAACAAATTTGCCCTAACCCACAAAACTAGTGCATGGGGGAGCCTGGGTTTCATTTCAGGTACTCTAGAAGTCTGCTGTGTTGATGACCATGATATAAATCATCCAAAGAATATGAATTTGAGAGTTTTAAGGGATGCTTTTATTATTCCAGAAGGTGGGATAGGGAACTAATATTTATGTGTTAAGTATTTCATATATATTATTTTATTTGTTGTTATACCCATTGCCCTGATGAGAAAAGCAAGGTTCAGGGAGGTTAAGTGACTTGCCCAAGATCACATAGCTAGTAATGAATAGAGTTAAGAATTGAACCCAGTTCAATTTGACTCCAAAGCCCAGGCTTTTTCCATTGCACACTATTGCCGTCCTAAAAATACTGAATATAATAGTCCTTGGGATTGAACTCAAAGTTGGAAACGTCTCTCCTGGATCTTCTAGAGGTCTCTGTCTTTCTCTGCTCCCCCAAAGACCTCTTTTTTGCCCACATTCCACCAGGTGTTTTTCACACTTGTCTTATTCTCGATGAGACCTCTATTTCAACCAAAGACACACTGGGGTTTTGCTTTAGAAGCCAGGGCTGCTGGCGTGGTCAGGGAGCGGGTCGCCTGTGGCGGGGAACAGGACAGCTTGCTCTGCTTGTCCCTGTGGCCCTTCCTCTGACCCCACTGCTCTCCCCATCCCAGCAGGCCTGTCAGGCTGCAGCTGGGCCAAGAGCAGGGGGCTTGCCAAGCTCCCCAGGAGGGGGCTTTTGTCAGAGGCACCGGGTCTGCCCCTTGCCCTCCGAACTCTCAGACCTCCTGCTGCATTTTTTTCTGTGTTCTCATTAACCTCTGTTCCCACCCCAGTCTTAGTCTGTCCTCCTCAGGGCAGGGTGAACTGCCAAGGCACAATTTTTCTTATTTTTTTTTTCCCGAACCCAAGTTCGCGAAACCTCATCACCATGGGATCTGCAGCCCGTGCCTGTGTGTGGGCAGCTGCAGAATGTCTCTGAGGGCACTGGAGGGTTTCCCTGGTAACTTGTGGGTCAGTCTGCGCCCTGTGCACTGCCCGGCACAGGGAACAAACTTGGAAGATCTGACACTGGGCAGGCTCTCGGGCCATATCCTGGATGACCTGATGGGGAGAGATCGCGGGGGTCCGTGGCTGTGAGCCCCCGGGTAGATCAGGGCGTCTCCCAGCCCTCCATGTCTGTGCCTGGGTCAGGCCTCTCCCCACAGGCTCAGAGCCTCTTGCTGCAAGGCGCTGCGAATGACCTGCTGAGTGAACAGGAACGAAATAGAACAGAGCGACCTCCGGTCACTGAGTTTTCCTGCAGTGACCATTCTCACAGGCTCTGTGGGGGCACTTTTAGAAGAAAAAGCTTTGAGACATCTCAAAGGAGCAAATGGAGGACCCAAGGCACCCCCTCAAATGTCTGTGGCATCACACCGAATTTTGTGAGCCCCTCCTTCTCGTCCTCAGTTTCATTCCTAACTTTTCCTTCTCTAGCTTCTGAAATAAATCCCGAAACTGCCCCTCCTTTTCCCATTATAATTTGCTGTCAGGTTTAAAAAAGTTTTCCTGGTGTTTCCATCTTTGTGTGCTATTTCCTTGTTAGCCAGGGACCCTTCTGGATCTTCGACTGTGCCGCTTGCTGCTGACGCCTTTTCCCTGGTGGCAACTCCCACCTCGCGGAATACCTTGGGGACAGGGTTCACAGGGAGCAGAAGGGGCAGGAGACTGGAGATGGTCTCCCTTTTTCTTCACCGGCTTTCCCTGTGCTGTCCTGCTTCCCACAGAAATGGGACTATAACCAGAGGACTGAGTGCCCTGGATGGGTCCCTGATGCCAGTTCTCAGGGGCAGTGATTCCCACATCTGGCTGACATTAGGATCATTCAGGAAGCTCTGAAAATAACACAGATTTCTGAGTTCTCCTTCAGTCCTAGAGATCCAATATCTCAACTGGGGCTTGCCAAGGGGTCCCTGAGACCCACCACAATGCTGAGGAAAATGGGCACTTGGGTGGGGGTGAGTGTGACCAGAAAGCAAGGGAGGTTGGGGGCCGCGGAGATGGTTAGTGAGGCAGGGAGAGGTAGGTGAGGGACTGAGGAGCTTTGGACAGACAGAAGCTGAGGTTCTGGTGGATGTGGGCTTTGGGAGCTTGACATGGAGGTAAGGAGAGCAGGGGCCTACTTGGGAGCTGCTAGGGCAGGGCTGGGCAGAGACCAGAAATGGCGAACACAGAGATGGTAGGACACCTGCCTGGTGATTTCTGCGCCCGTAGCTTAGTGCTCCTTTGTGGTGCTCACATCCTCTGAAGATGGGAGGTGCCTGGGGAGGGTCTGTGGCCCCAGGACCCCACCTCCTGCAGATCTGCAGAGTTGCCTAGTTCTGTTCGCCTTGATGTTCTTTCTCTTTGGGATGTTATTGTAGCTGTTGAATCTAAATCATAACATGCCGGGGCTGGGTCAGCCAGCTGAGACAACAGTAACAACCATGCCTTATGTTTAGCCACAGAGCTCCTTCCCACCCCCACCCCCCACCCCCCACCCCCCCCACCGAGGAGTACAAAGCCCTTACAGATGCATTTCTATTCATCCTCTTGACTTGGTCAGCTGCGGACTACTTTCTGTTTTTCAGATAGCAGATTTTGAGGCACACAGGGGCAAAGCCATATCTCATGTTGGCATTGATATTAAGGGCCTATATCTGTCCTTGGATTCCTTCTGAACTGGTCACACTGCCAGGAGGGGCGAGGATAGGGGGGAAGTGCAGGCAGAACCCAGGGCTGTATTTCTGTTATACAAAAGTTGGTGCTGGGTCTAGCCTAGTCCTAGGGCTCCCTCCCAGCCTCCTCCATTAAGGGTCCATTAGTCTTTTCCAATGCCCAATGCCCACGCCATCCTGGTAGTGCCCAAGAAACTCCATCTAGGGGCCCAGGAAGTAGAGCCCATTGGGACAGCAGGGTCACAGGCTGAGAGCAGGGTTCTCACCATTGCTAGCCAGTGTCTGGCTCAGCCATGGGCCTGTGTGCCCCCATGGAGTCCAGATGGCCTGGCTCTCCTGGAGTGCAACTTTCTTGCCTTTTCCCCATGTAGGTATGGATGGACGCAGGCACCCAGATTTTCTTCTCCTTCGCCATCTGTCTAGGGTGCCTGACAGCCCTGGGCAGCTACAACAAGTACCACAACAACTGCTACAGGTGACTGGGGGCAGTGGGGCCCAGGCCACCAATCTGCCTCTCTCAACTGCCCCCCTCCAGCATGCTAGATCAAGGGTGATTTGGAGGGTGCACCAGCTCATGGATTCACCTTCCCCCTACTCGTCTTCACCCCATTTTCCAATGCCCCAGGGCCACAAGTTGCTGAAAGGAGCCAACTGCAGCACAGGCAGGGGGATTGCTTCCAAAGGCTGGGATAGTTGCAGTTGGCTGGGAAACCACAGCGAGGGCCCAACCCTCTGGCTAACGGAGAGGTTGGTGGGCTGAAGCCTAAGGAGTAATTCATCATATACAGTGGAACCTTGGCCTGACCTGCTTTGTACATTTGCCCCAACAAACACTGAATCTTTACCTATTTTTACCTCACTGCTCCCCTTCCCATGTCCCCCTCCCTCTGGTTCCCTACTTGGTTCATATCAGAGCATTCAAGCTAATTTCAGTCTTAGCTAAAAAAAAAAAAAAAAAAAAAAAATCATGTCATGAATTACGAAATCAAATTTGGGGGATGGGAGTTATTTGTTGCTTGGGATTGTCTATGTCCATACCCTCCATATTAGTACGCCAAACTGAATTGTGTCCGAGTGGTAGCGTCCCAAGCGGTGTGGTGGCAATATGGCAGGGAGGGGAGGCCGTGTGGCAGTTTGTAGTTTTTAGACTAGCATTTTACTTCCTTAGAGCCTTATTCTTTCATGACTACCTTGACTGACTCCAAGTCTCAGCTAATGGAGTGGGCAGGGGGAGAGCAGAAGCTAATCCTGGCGGGCAGCCCCTCTCTGGCCTGCGTGAAGGGCTGGGGTGAGTGTCTGCCTGTCTGAGGGGCAGTGCTCCCAGTTCCTGTTGGCAACCCCTCTCTGACCCTGCCTGTCTCCGCCTTCCCACCTGCCCCACAGGGACTGCATCGCCCTCTGCTTCCTCAACAGCGGCACCAGCTTTGTGGCCGGATTTGCCATCTTCTCTGTCCTGGGCTTCATGTCTCAGGAGCAAGGGGTGCCCATCTCTGAGGTGGCCGAGTCTGGTGAGTGTTGTGGGGAAGGGTGCCAGGGGCGGCTTCTGTGAGTTTTGCTTGAACCTTTGCCAAGCGGGATCTGTACACGTTTCTATTGTCGCCAACACTGGGGGTGAGCCATAGTCATCTTTCGGTGGACGTGTCCTGGGAAGACCTGGGGAGCACCCTGACCCCAGCTTCAAAGGGTAGAGGCATAGACAGTGAGCATTTCCCACAGCTGGCCTCCACGTCCTTGCCCTGGAGGCAACCAAGGTGATGAGGTTCATGTTTCTCCTTCCAGAAACAGTTTAGGCATATATGAGTAAAAAGTGCACACACACACACACACACACACACAAACATTCATACATGCCTAGCACATATTACTACTGCTATTTCTTACTCCCTTCAAAAAGCTAATTGATAATATACTATATACACTGTTCTGGGCTTTTTGTTTTACTCACTTTACTTTTTTTTAAGTTTATTTATTTATTTGGAGAGAGACAGAGACAGTGCAACGGAGGAGGGGCAGAGAGAGGGGGGGAGAGAATCCCAAGCAGGCTCCTCACTGTCAGCAGAGAGCACAGGGCTCGAACTCATGAACCATGAGATCATGACCTGAGCTGAAATCAGGAATTGGATGCATAACTGACTGAGCCACCCAGCTGCCCTTGTTTTGCTCATCTTAAACTGTATCTCGAAGATAAGTTTATGGTGGCACATAGTTTCCTCCTTTTCACCATGCAGTGCTATTGTTGCTTTTAAACAGAATCAAGGATTGGTCCCCTACCTGGGTAAGCTGTAAATGTCCCTTGCCCTTCCCCTACCCCTATTCTTGAGGGCCACCATCGTGCACTCACTAGCAAGGCAGTGTTTTATAACGTTCCCACAGCACATCCTGTCACGCAGAGTACCAAGCACAGGGATCCCACTGAGTCTTATTAAAAATCATAGCGTTTCACTTTTATTAAACATTTACTAAATGCCAGGCACTGTGCGAAGCATTTTGCCCGCACCATGCAGTGGAAAGCTTTGAGGCAGGTGCTAGAATTATCTCTCTCTCACCAGTGTGTGACACTGGGTCAGCTGCACGAATGTACCTGGCCTGCCGACCCCTTGGCTCTTAAGTTTGAAACCTCTGGTTTGGGGCAAGAGATCCTGAGAGTAAGCCTGAGGATTCAGGGTGGAGCTTGCAGGAACGCAGGTGATATGCCTGCTTTCCATTTTCCAAAGCCCTTCACACTCACAGTGTCTAGGTTCCATCCCTGCCAGTGAGAATACAGTGGGTGGTGCCTTGGAAATTTGGGACCCAGGTAGAGGTTTAGGTGGCTTCTCCTGGGTGAGTTTGGGGGTGATGATGGTAACTTTGGGGTCAAGTTTCCTCTGGCTCCTGTGATTCCATGGCCCCCGCTGGGAAGCCTTGGGATCAAACACGGCCTGGAGCCAGCCCAGGCACTGCTCTGTGTTCCTCTGCTTCTTGCTGTAGGCCCTGGCCTGGCTTTCATCGCCTACCCCCGGGCTGTGGCGATGCTGCCCTTCTCTCCTCTCTGGGCTTGCTGCTTCTTCTTCATGGTCGTCCTCCTGGGACTGGACAGCCAGGTACCAAGAACTGGCCAAGCAGAGCCTGAGAGATGGGTGGGTGTGTGGGGGCTGGAGAAGGGGGAGCAGGGGAAACGAGGCTGAGCCTGATGTCCCGAGGGGCCTTAAAACAGCCGGGGGCTGGGCGAATGTCAGAAGTGGATGCTCTTCTAGGGACCAACAAGAGCTCTGAAGGGGAGGTCCAGACTTAAGTGTACAGGACAGCTTTGGGGACCTGAGACAGGGATGCTGCAGGGCTGACGCTGGGAGCCAGAAGCCAGAGCTAGTTGGTGCAGTGTGTTTTGGGAGCTCTCTTTCCCTCCAATTCTTTTGCCCTCTCATCCAGTTTGTGTGCGTAGAAAGCCTGGTGACGGCGCTGGTGGACATGTACCCCCGTGTATTCCGCAAGAAGAACCGGAGGGAGCTTCTCATTCTCAGCGTGTCTGTCGTCTCCTTCTTTGTTGGGCTGGTCATGCTCACAGAGGTGAGGGTCTGGGAGGCTTGGAGGTGCGGACCGGGTGAGGAGGAGAAGCCAAGCTGGATGCTGCCACCTGTCAGGCGGAGCAGGCTGTGTGGGTTCAGGTCGCGGGGCAGGCCTTCCGGGCTTCAGGGCCCTGGGACGCCCTCCTTTCCCAGCCACAGGAAGCACAAAGCAGGCGGCACCTTCCTCTGGCCTTTGGACACTGGCCACCTACCTTTGGGGGTGGCCAAGGGGTCATTTGGCTCCAGGTAAGCTAAGAGGTGTGAAAAAGATGGTCAGAAAGTCCTGGATTAGGACTGCCTCTCCAGCAAGCTCCTGTGATTTCCCAGGCAACTGAACCAAGTTCCAGGGACAAACTTCAAAGGAAGAAAGGGAGCCCTGGGGAAGGGTGATATTTTCTGTTTTGTCTCAAGGGAGACGGAAGGAGATGGAGCTTGCCAGCTTGACAGTATCGAGGACAGCCCCTGTCCGAGCGTTTGCCAAAAAAGTACACGCTTTTTCTTAGACTTCCGGGTCAATCCCTAAATGTTCTCAGGGATGAGCTAACAGTAGCTGTCTATTTTAGCTTCCTTCCAAAAATCATAATAAAAAATAATTACTGTCTCATATCTGCCTAATGCCTTAGAGCTTACAGACTATGTTGTTTTAATATCTGTCTCCCATGATCCTCACCAGGTCTGCTCTGTGTCTGAGGGTGTGAGGCCGGAGGCCATGGGCCAATCTGTTTCCTCTGGATACATTTCATTTTTTTCTTTCTTTAATCTCTTCCTGGGCAGGGCGGTATGTATGTGTTTCAGCTCTTTGACTACTACGCAGCCAGTGGCATGTGTCTCCTGTTTGTGGCCATCTTTGAGTCCCTCTGCGTGGCTTGGGTCTATGGTGAGTGACTCTTCCCCCAGGTCCCAACCCCAGTACTCACTGTCACCTCAGGGCCTGAGAGCAAAAGACAGTCATCTCCTGCTCACATCCACCTTTTCCTGGGGCACCTCCCCTACTCAGGCTCAAAAATCTTCTGGTTGCTACTGCTACCATTGTCACTCTCCTGGTTATGACTGTACCCAGACCACCCCAAGTGGGTCCAAATCCTGTCCTATCCAAACCTTTTCAGCCCTTAACAGCCTTGGTAATCAGAAAGTTATTATCTTTGCCTAAGCCGAGTCCTGCCCACTGTTGTGCATGCCTATGAATTTCAGGGAAGAGATTCTCCCAGCAGCGATTTGGAAAGACAACCATGGTAGCTTCTGTTCATTGGCCTTTGCCCATCCTGCCTCTGCCTTCGATGCTAAAGAATGTCCTTTCTCCCCCTTCCTTCCTTCTCTTCTGCACGGTAGGAGCCGGGCGCTTCTACGACAACATTGAAGATATGATTGGGTACAGGCCATGGCCTCTTATCAAATATTGTTGGCTTTTCCTCACACCAGCCGTATGCACAGTAAGATAACCCTCAGGGGGTAAAACTACAGGAAGGCAAAGAAGGACGGTGGCCGTAGGAGGGTAGATAGGCTGTTAGCCCTGGAAAGGATGTGTCCATGAGGATTGAGAATCATTTTAGATTTTCACTCGTCCTCCTCTTGGATTCTAGAAAACGATTAGCGAGATAGATTCTTCTTTTCCATTTCACAGAAGGACAGACTGAGGTTCAGAGCTGTCAGATGGCTTGAACCCACACCACAGAGTGAGTCGAATGTCACAGGGCAAGAGCAAAACCCAAGTGTCCTGGGTTGCTCATAATAATACTATTAACCACAGCAATAATAACAGCACCGTCACAGGGCACTTACTTCGCGTTAGGCATAGAGCGTGGTACACATTTTAGCCCACTTTATCTGCACAAGAACCCCATGAAGCAAGAATTACCGTTAGATTCATTTTATAGGTGAAGCTGAAGCCAGAGAGGTGAAGCCATTTGCCCAAGTGAGAAAGTGGCCATGAGCTACTTTGGCAGCTTGGCTTCAGAGCCTGAACCATAAACCACTAAGTGCTGCTTCCTTGGGCTCTATCTTGTGTGTCAGCAGTCCCCCCACGCGCCCACTATAGGCAGGGCATAAATGAGGCCCAGGGGGAAGGAGGCATGACCCTTGCCCTTGAGGCCCTGGCAGCCCCTCCTGAAGGTGCAGGAGACTTAAGCAGCCGAAAACACCAGCAGCCATGTGACCATGTCCTAGCTGAGGGCCGGCCATGTGTATGGGTGCCCGGGGGTGCGGGGACCCTGCAGGAACAAGGTAGGTGCCCTGGAAATACTACTGGGGGTGTGGACTTTGAGTAGAATGTGGATGGGGATTGGGGGTTGATTGACCCAGTTGAGCCTGGAGGCAAATCCAGTCTTGCAAGGGGACTGGTCTCTGCCAGCTCTCCCAGGGGGGCCGAGGGCACAAGGCCCCTGCTCTCCCAGCCCCTTTCTCTTCTCCTCTCATCCTCAGGCCACCTTCCTCTTCTCCCTGATCAAGTACACGCCGCTGACCTACAACAAGAAGTACATGTACCCGTGGTGGGGTGACGCCCTGGGCTGGCTCCTGGCTCTGTCCTCCATGGTCTGCATTCCTGCCTGGGGCTTCTACAAGCTCGGCACCCTCAAGGGCTCCTTCAGAGAGGTAGAGAGCCAGTAGGGCGGGTAGGAGCCCTAGAGGGTGAGGTAGGGCCCCCATGATGATACACAGATGCCTGCCAGCAAAGGAGCCCAGTGAAGGTGCTGGGGAGGCACTGAGTGCTTCCGAGTCTCAGAAAGAGACTGGAAGCTTCCAAGTCACAGGCGGTGATGACAGGGCCGGCACCTGTAGGGCGCATTTGCCTGTGGGGGCAGCAGGCAGACGCTGGTGGTGAGGGAAGCTGGGACATATGCCCCTGACTCCAGCTCACCACCGCCACCTCCACGTTCCTTGCAGAGAATTCGCCAGCTCCTGTGCCCAGCTGAGGACCTGCCTGGATGGAACCGAGCAGAACCCTCTGCCCCCGCCACACCCAGGACATCACTGCTCATACTCACAGAAGTGGAGTCCCACTGCTAGGTCCGCAGGGCCTCGGATTGTGCCCGTGGGCCTGGCTGTGGGGACAGCTGCAGAAGGGGAGGGCAGAAGCAGCCCCGCTGTGCTCTGCCTCCTCCCGGGGCAGATGAGAAGGAGGGTTTGGAATCCACTTTGGGTTGGGCGCCTGCCACTGGAACGTCTCTGCTCCAGGGGTGGCTGTACAGGTGTGAGATGCTGGTATCGAAGGGCACCCCTTTCGCAACAGGCCTTGGGAAGCCGGATGAGGGCCGGTGGGTGGAGTGACAGCCCCGTCCCTCTTACCCTTCATTCCATTAAATCCATGCTCTTCCCACCAACTGCCAGAGGCTCTGCCTGGTTCCTGCCCCTCTGCCTTGCGGCCTTGGCCACTTCCTCACTTTACAGCTGTGGCCTTAGCGGCCCCTCCCTCCTCTCTGTCTCTCCCTGCCTCATTGAGTACTTGTGGACCATGAGCAGAGGGGACTGCGGTGGTGAGAAGGGCAGTGGGGCCCAGCTGAGACCCTCCATCCTCAGACACTCACACCAGAGGGGTCTGTCACATTCTGTCCATGCGTCTCCCACAGCCCCTTCCCTCCCTCCTTCGCTCGGTGGAATAAGCCCGGCAATGGAGGGAGGAACGAGGGCGGCCTGAGCCTTAGCTAGAGGAAAGCAGAGGAAAGTGTGGTTGGGCTTCTTCCCGCCCACATTCCCCTTACCATGTCCCTCCCTGACCCCACCTGCCAAACTTGTGAGTGCGAGCGCGAGCGCGGGTGCCTGCGGGGGGCGGGGGGGACGCGAGGGAGACAGCCAGGGACTGCAGCAGACCTGAGGCCGCAGGCATGAGAAGCCCGGACAGAACGGGCACTACTCCAGTTCAGCCAGCAGAGGGCGCCCACCTCCAGAGGACCACCTCGCTTTTCTGCTCAGCGGACAGATGCCAGGCGCGGCACCGCCGGACGTGGCCACCAGGGGGTGGCACTGCCATGACCACAGCTCGCGGTCAGGGCTGGAGCTGCGCAGATGAGCTCTTGGGGTCAGGCTGCAAAGAGAATGCAAGTGGAGGAAGGCAAAGCCTGTCCTACCTCGGGGTCAGTGGCGTGGCCTGGTCCCCAAGTTCTACCACAGGTGTCTGCAGCCTATACGTGTGGAGCTGCGTGGAGCTGGGGTGCACTTATCTCTCGGGGTGTGTGTGTGTAAGTGCCTGAACACACACAGCTGCATTTCTCCCTGAACATGTGGAGGCTTTGGGGTCGGCCGGTGTCCCCACCTCTGTTCAGATGGTCCTTCTGGCGTTGTTCTGGGGGAGTGCCTGGGATTCTTGGAGCTGCAGACTGAGGGCACACAGCGTCCCCTGGGTGATTTTCCTAGTTTGTTTTACAGGTCAGTTAGTGGGAAAATGCACCGGAATCTTTGCCAATCTTCAGTTTTTTATTTGTGGCTGTTGGGAGAACTCGTAAAAGTTGGTGATCGCGGCCCTCCTGTTGGTCGGTGTTGGCTGCTTCTTCCTGGACAATGGTTGGGCCTCCCTCAGGTGTGCCAGGTGGGAGAAGTCAGTCTGCTAGAGAAACATGCTGCAACTCGAGACACCACACCCCTGGCATCTCGCCCATCTGACGATATTTCCAGAACACCTACTATGTGGTGCTGTGCTATACTCGTGACACATGACACAGTGTCTTCAATAAGAACTTGTGACAGATGCTGTTTTTTTGAAGGAAAAGCAAACTGGGGTCTGGGAAGGAACTCGCTGGTTTAGATGGGGCGGGCTGCGAACCCCGTGCTGACAGTGTGACAGCTGTTTCTCCATCCATCCATGTGATCACAGCTGCAAGCATCTGAGGGAGGGGTGCCAGTGTTTCAGTAATGGCGATTTGAATCCTAGTTAGGAGATTCATTAGTGGTGGAATATGGTGTGAAAATAATCCGTTGGCCTGAGCATCAGGAGATGTGGGGTCCAGTCCTGACCTGCTTCTAACTTGTCTTTGTGGAACTTACCCGAGATCCAATTTTAGTATATGTGCTGCCAAAGTGAGCACAGGAACTTACTTGGGATTCAGATCTTCATGTTTTTCAGACGGAGGTAATACTGTGCACCCGCATGCACGCAGTCTTATTGTAGGGCTCAAATGATGTCACGGGTGTGAGAGCCCTTTCAGTCTTCAGTGCCAAATGGTGTGAGGTCATTAAGCCAGTTGGGGGGACAGATGAGGGGGATATGCTCTAATAACCCAGGGCATTGACAGGCAAAGACGTGAGAGAAAAGCCACTTGCCTGCGTCGGGGCCAGGAACAGGGGCAGGAACTCCTGAACGTCGCTTTAGCCGAGATGGTGGGGCAGGGCCTGCTATCTGTCCCATCTGCTTTCTCTCCCTGCAAGGCCAGATACCTGATCCTGCAGTTCTCCAAGGAAAAAGACACAAAAAGAAGGGGACCCCTCTTGTCTAGCAGCCACACCTGTTAGGGAAGAAAGACAGGCATGGGGAGCCCTGGGCAAGCGATGGCTGAATGGGGAGGGAGGAAGCCCAGCTTACTGGAGTTGTAAGCGGGGCCCTTACAGGCGGGGAAGCTGAGCCCACCAGGCTGCCTTGGAGCCTTGGATCCCACACCTCAGACCTGGCGCATGTCCCAGATCCATCCATGTGCACACAGACACCCAGTCCTCTGTTACCCTCAGATAAGTGTGCCCAACTGAGATACACCACAGTCAGCCCAGTCGCTGGGGTCTGAGCCTTCTTACTTACCAGCTCTGTGACCTTGGGCCGGTTCACTGTTCTGGACCTTCACTTTCTCCTCTGTAAAATGGAAATAATAATACCTAGATCAATGTGTTGTTGGAGTCCAGTGAAAGGTGTAGGGGAGAGCTGCCCCAGGGACACATTCGAGCAAATTCATCCTCTTTCCTGTGGCTCCAGCCCCACGACACTAGGCCAGGAAGAGTTCAGAGGCATCTTTGCTGTCCCTACCGCCTCTCCAGCCGCAGGCATCAAGTCGTACTGGGCCCAGAAAAAGGCTACACATTTATGGGGCTAGCCGTTTTGCAAGGGTGTAAGGGAGAGGTAGCCCTAGAAGAACTCTGCATCCCGTGGCCCCAGAGTCGGGCTTGGCACTAGCTGTATTGTTCAGGAAAAGCGGGACCTGAGTCCTTCAAGCCCTAATCTATCCCCTGGTTCCAGGAGAGCAATGGTTTTCCACAAAATGGAAAACTGGGATGGATTTTTTCCCTCAGCTTGCATCCATCCATCCATCCATCCATCCAATGAACACTGAGTGTCTGCTCTGAGCCAGCACTGCATTAAATGCTGGAGGCAAAAACAAGGAATTATGAAGCAGTCCCCACCCTTTAGATATTTATGCCCTAGGAAACAACACACTGCAGGAACAAAAGTTACATGCTCACACAGTAGGTGCCATGGCAGGCCTTCTAAAAGCATGCATGGGGTTAGATGAAGGTGGTGAGGAGAACATTTTATGGGGTTCACAGTTCTCACTGCTGCAAGATGACTGAGTCATTTAACTGTATTTCATCTTGTCTCTGGACCCTCCCCAGTGTGGACACAGTCTTAGGTAGGCTTTCCAAGTAATTTCAGGATTCCTACCTTTTGTAAAGATTGGGGTCTCTGGCCTCTGGGAGTTTACTAATTGGTCTGAATACCCAGTGGGGGTTGGAAGCTGCAGGGGCCAGGGTGGGCTTGAGTAAGGATGGGCTCAAAGTGAAAAGGAGGCCAGAGCAAACAAGGCAGCTGTTCTACAAGTTGAAGGTAAGGTAGTAAGACTGCCTGTCCGTGCATAGCCCCAGGTCCCTGCAGAAAGTCTGACACATTGTAGGTATGAAATAAAAAAAAAAATTTTTATTTAAAAATTTTGTTAATGTTTATTTTTGAGAGAGAGAGAGAGAGAGAGAGAGACAGAGCACGAGCTGGGGAGGGGCAGCGAGAGAGGGAGACACAGAATCCGAAGCAGGCTCCAGGTTCTGAGCTGTCAGCACAGAGTCCAATGTGGGGCTCAAACCCATGAACCGTGAGATCATGACCTGAGCTGAAGTCAGATGCTTAACCAACTGATCCACCCAGGCGCCCCCAATTTTTTAAGTTTATTTAGTTATTTTGAGAGAGAGAGAGAGATAGAGAGAGAGAGAGAAAGAGATAGAGAGAGAGCAGGAGCAGGGGAGGGGCAGAGAGAGGGAGAGAGAATCTCAAGCAGACTCCGCTGTCAGCACAGAGCCCGATGTGGGGCTTGAACTCACCAACTGTGAGATCGTGACCTGACCCGAAATCAAGAGTCGGCTGCTTAACCAACTAAGCCACCCAGGTGCCCCTGAAATAAAATTTTTGAATGAATGAATGAGCTAGGAAATCTAACCCCTGCCTCGTCTGATTCTCTTTCCTCTCGCTTCCGTTCATAGAGAGGCTGGGTATTTTGTTCTGGGACGGCTGTCGCCACTCTTCTGTAATCTCATGGACTTTGGTGTCCCTCTGCACTACGGTGGACCCAACACGCAGGGACAGGGCAGATGCAGCAATGCAGGTCACACCCTCCCAGCTGAGCCCAGGGGTAACAGGGGTGTGAATTCTGGTTGAGGCCGTGTGGCTCTGCCAGAGCTGACCTTCCGGTTTCACAGAGGCTAAGAGTCTGAGGCCGGAGACTCGCTCTAGCTTTCTCTTGCTGGGGATCCCCACAGGACATGCTGAGAGGGGCCTGAGAGACACCGAGTGGGGCTGCTTGATGGAAAACTACAGACCGAGATTCTCACTTCACACCCCAGCCCTGCTGGGAAGTTCTAAAATATGAAGGGGAAGTTCATGCAAAGGGAAATTTCCCTTGCTCCCCACAACTTCCCCTCCCTCTCAGCACCTGGGGCTGAAAAAGCACCTTCACTGTCTTGAAAGAGACACTGGCTGTTCTGAATGAATGACCGACCAGGGGACGGTCCTGTACCCAGCACCACGAGGGCATGCTCAGGAATAATGATAAGGACCCCGTTCTGGATGAATTCACTCATGGCGGGGGGCATACACATTTATTCAACAAATACCAATTCACCACTGACAGCTGCCAGGCTGTCTCAGCTGTGTGCCTTAGTGCTGAGAGGTCACCAGAACATAATTGCTGCTGCCTGGGCCCAGACACCCATCATCCCAGCCCCTGCGTCCCGAGGACACACAATAAACACCAATGACCGCCCCCACCCCCACTCGCCTTTAAGCACCTACAATATCCTAAGCAATTTACCATATTGTCTTTAACCCTGAAAAGTAGGTAGACATTGTTTTGTATCCTTTACAGATTGGAAGACTGAGGCTCAGATCCTTGCCTAGCTGCCCTGACTGGTGGAACAGAGGAGGGGTTCAAACTCAGGTCCGTCTGACTGTAAACCTGTGTCCTTTCTAGATTAGGTTTCTTGAAGTATGCTGTGGGCACTTTCTCTAGGAAAATCCCAGGGAATAGGGTAGTGGTTGTGAAGGTCCAGAGCCTTGCCTTGAAACCACAGAGGGCAGGTACTTGGTGGAAAACTCCAGTGCGTGATTCACCCTCCTCCTGAGCCCTCGTCACTGAGGCCAACTCCCCTCCTAAGGTTGTCAGTTTCCACCGTGGGGTTGGTGGCTCCCATCCTACTCCTCTGGCGAGAGAAGGCTGCTCCCTGACCTGTACATCTTCATTTCTTCCCTCAGAAGTTGCTGGTGCTGGAGGGGCACGGTGAGAAGGGGGAAGGCGGGAGGGACGAAAGAAAGGAGGGAGATGAGATTGGGTATGAGTCTCTGAGCTGGTCTGGAGGGACCGTCTTGGGACAGCACCCACTAGGAGGGCTGGGGGGGGGGTAGCCCACAGCAGGAGAGAGATGGGGGTGGGGGGCTGGGGACAGAGGACTTGGCTTCCTGAAGTCGGATGTTGTAATCCTGGTGCACAAACTTTTGGCTTCAGTCCCTCCTGTTGCTTGTGGTATTTCTCTGTCCCTTCACTTCCCAATACACTGGTGTGTGTGAGTGCGTGCACACACACACACACACACACACACACACACACACACACAGAGCTGCTTTCTGTCTGGGAGTCCCAGGACAACTTGGACGGGATTCTGAGCTGGGAGGAAAAGGGAAGGAGAAGAGGTGGACAGTTTCCCTCTCAGGTCCTGTCTTTCTGGGTATTCTTGCAAGCCGCTTCCCCGGGACTGTCCTGGGGACCCAAGGCATGGAGCTGAGCTGACCACGGGAGCGGAGATCGGGACTGAGGTGAGCAGGAAGTGGAGGACTGGATGTGCCTTCGCAGTGCCTTAGAGGTGCCTCAGAGGGGCTGGAGGGCTGAGTCCCAGGTGGCAAAGCTTTGCAGAAGTGTGTGTGTCTGTGGTACAAAAACCTGGGACTGGAGGAAAGTCTGATGCTTGGGACTCTTAGGACAAGGGGCATCACCCCAGCTTCCCCAAACCATGCTCAGGGACCATCCTGGGAAAGTACAGAGATCGGGGGCTGGCCCCAGATAAGCGGGGAGAGAGGGGTGGTCACCTGACTGACAGGGAGGGGAAGCAGACAGTGCCCAGCGATGTGGGAAGGGAGAGCAGACAGGAGAAAGCTTGGGCATTCCTGAGGGCCCATGACCTGCAATTAGCCACGCAGATGAGGGGTTTCTGCCCTCCCCCACAGGTGGGGCAGGGCAAGCAGGGAGCCAACTGTCTCCCAGAAGGAGGAAGCAGCCTCAGCTCGGGGTGCCGGGGAGGCATGAGCATGCTTGTGCCAGGGAAGGGCAACGAGGGAGCCGCCGGGAGGTGCAGGCGGCCACCAGCTGAAGCGAGCAGCCCACAGGGTGTGAAGGACTAGACGGAGTCAGGTTTTGGTGCCATGCACACAGGTATGTGTGTGCAAAGGGACGTGACGGGAACGGCACCAGTGTGTGTACGGAAAAAGGAACTGGTATGTGGGTGTGGGCTGCAGCAGGGGCTGGGGCATCCCATTTGCCCCCGTAGCCGGGGCTGGCCCGGGAGGGTGATGGGCTGCACTGGGATCCCGGCGGCACACGGGGGGCGGCATTTCCCCACCTGTCTGCTCCTCCGCTAGCCCCCGGCCAGGCCTCTGTCTTCATGCCCAGCTCCTGAACACGGTTAATTCTGGACTTGCTAGGCCTCTTGAAGATTTCCTCGATGGGCAGACTGAGCCCAGTGTGGGTGTAGGTGTCTTTGCTTCTGGAGGGCATGGATGTGCGGTGAGCTCCAATCCGTGCCCCGTGCCCTGCTCCAGCTTAGCGGGGGTGGGAAGGTGGTGCGAGCGGCTGGAGAGCTGACCGAAACGGGTGGACCCTTGGGAAGGGGGGGATCTCTGGAAGGCATCTCAACTGTGGATGACACCGTTGTTTATTCCTAGCACACAGCGGGGGGGCGGGTAGAAGGGTACCGTGGGGACGGGGTGAGGGAGGCGGAAAGGTGGGGCGTGCCATCCTCTTGGCTTCTTAAAAGTCACCCCAGAAGGAGAGCTCTGTACGGCTTGTTTTTGTGTCTGACATCCTCCTGGACACTTCTTCCCTGAGTCTAACTTGAATCGCACTTGCTGCACTGTCAGCCTGTTTCCCCTTGGCTTTGCCGTGGCTCTAGGCCAGCTTTCCTTCTCACATGCTCTTGCTTTCATTCTGCCATTCCGGTTTTTCATTCTAACACACAAATTATGATCTTCCCAGTAACCTTTAAACATTAAAAAAAAAATGTCATTATCAGCTCATCAATGTATGTTCTCTTGTCTCCCTTCCCCCATCCCGGTACAACCCAAACCTTGTGCCCGAGCCGGGCTCTCAGATTTGCTTCCTCATCCTGCACTCGCCTCTGGTTTTCCCTCCGTTTACTCCTTTGCCCCAGCAGGTCTCCCCTCCTTCAACTGTCCAGGACAGCTGGGCCCTGGAATAGCTGCTTTTGGTCTGCGAAGTAAGGCTTGTCCCTTGACCACCCCCTTGGTGACCTGTGTGCTCGGGCTCACCCTGAGCTGAGCTACACTATAGCTCTTGGTACTTGGTACTTGGTCAGGCAAAGGCAAAAATCTCTCCTTGTCTTTCATGGATCTTATTTTTACTCCCCACCCTCCCAATGCCCTTGTTGAACAGGGATCATTCTCTCTTCCAGGGAGACTTAAAGCCCAGAGAGGAGGTGTGATTTGCCTAAGGTCACACAGCAAGTTAGAGACTCAGCTCCACCGCTTAGTGTATTGGTAAGTTTATTCAAATCATTCAAAAATAGTTTTCCTGAACACCTGGTGGGTGTCAAGTCCTGTTCCTTAACCTCTCTGAGCTTCAATTCCTCATTTATAAAATGGAGTTAACAGTAATACCTACGTCAAAGATTTTAATGAAGATGAAATTCAGTAACGTACACAAAGAAGTGTATGTTTTTGGCACAACGTTAACTTTTGTTAATATTATTATTGGCTAGGTCTGGACTAGAACTTGGGTTTCATGTCTGGTGCTTTTCCATTAACATTTTTGAATTCATTCATTTATTCCTCCACTCATCCATTCATTTGTTTGATAATGAATTGGGGGCCATTGGTCAGGGTGCCCTAACCCCAGTTATGTAACAGCATCTACAGTTCGTTCAGGTACCCGCCAACTTTTCCCCCTGGGGCCAGACTGCCCTGTTTTTCCAACCTGACACTCTGGCTCTCAAAGCAAACCCCCCCCCCCCCCGCCACCTGAGGTCTGACAGTCTCCTCTGAACCTGGGAGCTTTCTTCCCCTCCTCCCTCTCCTCTTCCTCCCTTCCTTCCTCCTCCCTTCCCTCCTCCCTGACACCAGAGGCCCAAGACCTCTGATTTCCACTGGGTGCTTCTCCTCATCTCCTGTCCTGGGCTGCGATTGCAGTGGAACCCTCTGAGTCCCCATACCAGAATTTCCCCCTGCCAGGCTTTCCCATTCCTGGGATAACCTGTACCCTCGAAGTCACCTTCAAAAATTTCCATAACCTCAAATGGCTCCTGCCACGCCTTTCTAACTGACTTGGGCTTGGGCTGTTGCCTGGGTTAAAAGGACCAACAAATAAACACAGACACTTCTTTTAGTAAAAAGAATCCCTTGTGTTTGTCTAGAGCCTTGGAGAAGCATGGAGCACTTGGTAGCTTCTGGTCACTTTGATTCCCCCAGCGCCCCTGGAGGTGAGGGGCAGTGGGTGGGCGCTTCCCTCTGGAGCCCGGGCACCTCCTCTTGGCAGCTCACTGGGAGCCAAGGCGGAGGTGGCCTCAGGGCAGCTGTGTGTAGGGGAGGGAGGGGAAGGCAAACACGGATTCCAGGACAACACCGCAGTGCTGCAATTTATCTCCCGGGGGTTGACAAACGGATGATGACAGGCACAGAGTAAAGCTGAGAACGACCACGTCATTTTTCTGGCGGTTCAGGGAGCTTTGGGCTCTTTAGGGGAGCAGGGACTGAGGAAGAGCAGTGACCCGCTGTCATGGGCAGCCACTTCTGGGTCTCCCACGAGGGGCCACCTTGACCTGGAGATGACCACTACCCAAGTGAGTCTCGCCCTGGGATCTCCCAACAGGACCCCTTGCGTGTTCTCAGGACAGAGGTATGCCGGAGAGAAAAGGAGCCAGGTTTCCCTCGAAGGCTGTAGGTACTTGGTTCTGGTGCCGATTCCGGGTCTCACCTGGCCTTGCTCAGAGGCCCCACCTTCTCCTTCCCTCCCAATCAGACACCCAGGGCTAGCTGGCTCCCATGTTTACCCTGAGCCGATCAATGACCTGGCACAGGAGTGAGCACACAACCGCTAGGGGAAGACCATGCAGTCACCTAAGCCACACTTGCCCTTTGACCTCCTATCACCCCTGGCAGGCTTCGATCCCTCCTGGGCTGGAGGCCGGAGGCTGGGCTGGTGCCACTCAGTGGACCCTGTGGAGCTGGGCAGGTGGGCCCAGCGCGCATGGTGGCTGGCTGTAAAGCTCAAAAGGGACTCAGAATAAAAGACCCCGAGCCCTTTCCTCCCAGTCCACTCCTGCGTGGTCTTCATCTCTCGAGGCCTGGGTTTTTCCATCTGCAAAATGGACAAACTAAGATTGGCTCCCTATTTGGTCTCTGAGTTATGAGAGCAAAGTGTAACTTCAGGTGTAAAAGTCCTTGAGAGTTCGGGAAGAAAATCAACAGTCCGACAATATTAAACAATATTGCAACCATATGAGATATTACAGCAATGTTATACGGATGACAAAAGACGAGGATGGAGAAAGCAGGGGTGGCGGGGCACGCACTGGGGTTACACGGCTCACCCCTTGTCCTCCCACCAGGCGCGCCTGTCTCCCCATCCTGCCCGCTCCCGGCTCGGCGGCCCCCCCATCTACCCCGTGGCTATGGACAGAAAAATGGAAGTCCCCGAGGACGGGCCTCCTGTGGTCTCCTGGCTCCCTGAGGAGGGAGAGAAGCTGGACCAGGAAGGCGAGGACCAGGTGAAGGATCGGGGCCAATGGACCAACAAGATGGAGTTTGTGCTGTCAGTGGCCGGGGAGATCATTGGGCTGGGCAATGTCTGGAGGTTTCCCTATCTCTGCTACAAAAATGGAGGTGGTGAGTTCACTTTGAGGTAGGCGTGGTGGGGAGAGCCGTGCCTTGACTGCCAGGCAGGGCCCACCTGGGCGCCTCCTGCCTGGCGATGCGGTAAACCAGAAGGAGGCTGGAATGGAGTTTGGAGGGCTTGGGTCTGAGTTCTAGTTCCGCCTCAGGGTCTTCCTCTGTGAAATAGGGATGGTGCCTCCCAGGGCTCCGGTGAAGGTTAATCGAGGTAATGGGCAGGACCAAGGAATCTGAGTGTTTAGTAAGATACACTACTAACAATCCTTCATTATTCTGGACAGTGTCAGTGGCTGATAGGATTCGTTCATTCGACCTGTTACTGTGGACCTACCCTGGGCCAGGCAGTGTTCTAGATACAAAACAGAACATATTCCTAGTGCAAGGTGGCAGATGACAGACAAACAAGTAAAATGCGTGGTATGTTGAATGGCGAGTTGTGGAACGGTGAGAAGCAAAGCAGGGAAGGGGTGGGGCAAAGCTGGGTCATCGGTGGGGAGGGGGTGGGGTTGAAAATGTGGAGCAAGGTGACCTGCAAAGCTTTAGCTGAGGAGGTCACATTTGAGGAAAGACTTGAAGGAGGTAAAGGAGTGAATTGTATGGACAGTTCTCAGGTGAAGAACATTCCAAACAGAGCAAACAGCGAGTGCAAAGGTCCTGAGGTGAAAGTGCATCTGGCATGTTTGAAGAGGAGGGCAGAGACAGATGGGGGCAAGAGTAGGGGAAGGGATCAGAGAGGTAACAGGGCCCACATCTTGTAGCCTCTGCTCTGAGTGAGATGGGAACTGTAGAAGAATTTGATCAGAGAGGTGATATTACCTTGTTTATGATTTTTTTAATTGAAGGAACATTTTATTTTTCAGCACTGGTAATAAAAATGAGTAGGGGCATGGTGGGAAGGGGCCAGATTAATCTTTTTACGTGTACAGTTAAATGGTTTTAGCGTATTCACAGAACTGTGCAACCATCACCACAATTGATTTTAGAACATTTTCATCATTCCAGAAAGAAGCCCCGAAGCCATATGCAGTCACTGTATTCCGTGTCCCTGCCAACCCTTGGTGACAACTAATCTACTTTCTGTGGCTATAGATTTACCTACTTGGAATTTTCATACAAATGGAAGAATTCATTTATATGAATTTATTTGTGACTGGAGAGATTCTTTTTTTTTTAAGTTTTTAATTTTTATTTATTTTGAAAGAGAGATAGAGAGTGAGCGGGGGAAGGGACAGAGAGAGAGAGGGACACAGAGAATCCCAAGCAGGAACTGTGCTACCAGCACAGAGCCTGATTCAGGGCTCAAACCCATGAACCGTGAGATCATGACCTGAGCTGAAATCAAGAGTTGGACACTTAGCCGACTGAGCCACCCAGGCGCCCCTGTGACTGGACAGATTCATCTTTCCCTTTTGAAAATATCTTTATTCTTCTTGTGCAAATCGCATATGTATATTGTGAAATTAGAAACATTCCAGAAGGGTAAAAAGAAGAAACATTCCTATTTAAAGATAATCATTGTTTAGAAAATCCTTCTAAACACGATTCATATTTAATTTGACAAGTATTTACTGAGTATCTACTATGTAACTTGTTCTGTGTTTCAAAACTTACAGTTATTATTACAAGCTGCTTGAACTAATGGCTCCAAAGAAATAGCGTTGGGGTTTCCTGGCAGGTCAGGGATATGGAGCCAGGCCTGGGAGTGGGGGATGAATCCTGGCCAGAGATCAGGGGAAGCAAGAAGAACTTGCTTCTTTTCTTTTCTTTTTTTTAATGTTTATTTTTGAGAGAGAAAAAGAGAGAGGGAGCGAGCCAGAGAAAGAGAGAGAGAGCATGAGCAGGGGCGGGGCAGGGAGAGAGTGGGCCAGAGGATCTAAAGCTAGCTCTGCGGTGACAGCAGAGAACCGGATGTGGGGCTTGAACTCACGAACTGAACCGTCCTAGGCCAGTTTCACGGACACACAGGGCGTTAATGCTCCAGCTAAAGAGGACTTAGGCTGAGCCCTCATCTCATAGAGCACGTGGAGGCTCAGAATGTTTAGCGATTTGCCCAAGACCGTAGAACCAGCTGGTAGCTGGTAGCCTGCTTCGCAGGCTCCCGCATCCTCTCCCTGCCGTCCGAAAAGGAGACAGGTTTTCGGGTTCCAGGGCCCACGCTGCCTCGTCCCACCTGGTGGCTGCACTGTGGCTGTGGCCTCTGTACTGTGGGGCGGCCTGGGGAGACAAGCACCTGTGCCAGTGTGCAGTGACGCTGGGCTGAGCCTGGGTCATCTGCGAAGAGGCAGAACCAGACTGCATTTCCTGGCCAGGGTCTGTGTTCATTTCTGTCCCTTGTGTCCTCACTTGAGCTCTGCCCCAACCTAAGTACCTGGAGGAGGCACACTGCCCACCCCTCCGCCGGCCCTGGCGTGTTTCCCTCACCTTTAACAAGAGACGCTGAGCCAGATCAAAGGTCCCAATCTGAGGTCACTGGTGTGTGGGGGTCTAGGAAAGTAGTAACACATGTTCCTCATTGCAGACAACTTGATAATGGATCTGTGTGGGGGACATGACTTCACAGACCAACTCAAATGTCAACTCATTGCTTTAGGCTTTTACAATTGCACTAACTCATTGCGATAATAGGGTTTATCTCAAGCTGACCATAATTCTCAGTCGGCAGTTAAATATAGTTTTTACTGCTAAATGAATCAATTATTATTGCTTAATAGATAATTATTATTAGTTAATAAATAGTTTTGTAGAGAAAAATCTTTCCAAAGGGATAAGAAACAATGTTATTGGTATAATAATGTCTTTGGTCACAAAAAAGCAGGGAGTCACTAAACTAGATCATCTTCAAAAAATGGTTCACTCGGAGAGAGAATTTTATGAATTCTGAGTTTCCAGATGACAATGGAAACTCAGTGGTTCAGGAGTGTGTGCTTGGCAGAGGTAATAAGGCCTACCTTAGAGCAGAGGGAGGGAGATTATAAACACGTCTCAAGTTATCCTGTCTTCACAGATTCCTGTGGGGCATCATCAGGCCTCTGGTGCCCAGAGTCTGGGCAGATGCCAAGAGAAATGTGGGCCAGGGCAATCTCCCCAGGTGAGGATTCTCAGAAGTTCATTAGAGGGGAGTGTGTTTGCAGTGATAGTTCGTTGGAAACCCAGGGAGAAAGCCAAGGATGGAGGAACCATCCAGGCGGTCCAGGACCAACCTCCTCTCACTGCTGCCCATGGCCCAGGCCCTCACTGCCCTTCTGGGTGGACTCAGGCTGACGGCGGCCCATCTCCAGGCCTCCTGAGCTCTCCCCAGTTTCCGTGAGGCTGAAGTCTACATGCCAAGGGTAGAGCTGAGACTGTCTCCTTCAGTAGAGAGAAGGGCCTCCACACAAGCCAGCAGAAGGGGTCCATGGGTCACAGGCCGCCACAGACCAGACTTTGGGAAAGTGCCCTCTGGGAGAGCCCCCAGCCCAAACACTTCTGAACGCTGCCCCTCAGCCACCTAAGCCACATAAACTGGAGTCAGTGATGGTACCAGCACTGGGTTGAGGAATGTTCCAGCAGTACTCAGGATGTACCGGCAAACCTGGGGTTAAAAAAGACGTCAGGACTCACAGAGTTACTGGCTGTTATGGTTCTGTAGGGCCCAGAAGACTCGCAAATCCTTCTGTCTCACTCTCACATATCGCTACTGGCAGCACAGATTGGTATGAGAGTCTGGGAGGGCGATTTGGAAATGCACGTCAAAGACCTTAAAAAAATGTTCAAACCCCAAAGGTGGAAATCCACCCAAATGTCCCTCAATGGACAAATAGACAAACATGTGGTATATACACAAGAGGGAATACTGTTCAGCCTTAAAATGGCATGGATAAACCTTGAGGGCACAAGCACTGTATGATCCCTCTTTATGAGGTGTCTAGAATAGCAATTCACAGAGAAAAAGTAGAATCGTGGTTACCAGGGGCTGGGGAGAGGCAGAGAACAAGGAGTTCCTATTTAACGGCTACAGAATTTCAGATTGGGTTGGGTAAGAAGGTTCTGGAAATTGATGGTGGTGATGGTTGGATAATAATGTGAATGTACTTAATGCCATGAAACTGTACACTTAAAAATGGTTAAAAAGTAAAATTCATGTTATATATATTTTACCACAAAAAAAGCAAAAAAAATATGCATACCCTCTGACCTACAAATTTGTCTACTGGAAACTTATACTGAGGAGCAAATTAGGCAAGTGCACAAGGCTGTGGACAACGGATCACAGCAGAGTTTCCAATAAAACAACCAAAAATGTCAGTGAGAGTACTGATGGAATAAACTAGGGTAGATGCATAAGGCAGAATACTATATAGCCATTAAAATTATGACATATGTATTTATTGATATAATAGGTTCTTGATGTGTTTTTAAATGGTTATCAAGTGATTATAGTAGGTTCTCACTTTTGCAAAAAAAGAAGTATGTGTTTGTGTGTGTGTGTGTGTATAAAAAACTGAAAAGGTGTACAATGCTTTTTCCCTTTGCACTTTCTATTTTGTCTACAAAGTAAAGTGGATTACTTGAGAGGTCTTATGATGCAGTGGTTAAAAGCACAGGCTCGGGGTGCCTGGGTGGCTCAGTCGGTTGAGTCTCTGACTCTCGATTTCAGCTCAGGCCATGATCCCAGGGTTGTGGGATTGAGCTTCTCATTGGGCTCCATGCTGATTGTGGAGCCTGCTTGAAATTCTCTCTCTCTCTCTCTCTCTCTCTCTCTCTCTGCCCCTCTCCCCTACTCATACTTGAGCTCCCCTACCCTCTTCCCCTCTCCACTGCTCACACTTGAGCTCTTTCTCTTTCTCTTAAAAAAAAAAAAAAAGAGCACAGACTCAGGATCAGACCAGCTGGGTTTGCGTCTCAGTTTCCTCATCTGTGTCTTAGTTTTCCCATCTGTAAAATGGGGATAACAATAGTACCTACCCCACAGGAGGTGGCTTTGTTGAGGATTTTGATGCTGGTGAGGCATGTACAAGAATGCCTTACAAAGACACCTGGGTGCCTCAGTTGGTTGGGCGTCCAACGTCGGCTCAGGTCATGATCTCATGGATTGTGAATTCGCGCTGACAGCTCAGAGCCTGGAGGCTGCTTTGGATTCTGTGTCTCCCTCCCTCTCTGCCGCTCCCCTGCTCACATTCTCTCTCTCTCTCTCTCTTTCAAAAATAAATAAACATTAAAAAATTTTTAAAAAAGAATGCCTTATATACAGTAAGCAGCAAATAGGTGCTAAGTGTTATTATTGTACAGTAAACAATATTCCATTCACCCACAGATACACTTCTGAGGTGAGGTCACTATCTTAGTGACTGAAGTGGGCACTGATGGCTTAGGGTTATCTTCAAATTCCATAATTTATCAGATGATTTTTAGGCCTGGCCTCCTATGGGGGCCTGTAGGTCAGTGCTTTATCACATGGCTACTGAAACCCCAGTGCCCGGGAATCTGCCTGAGCAGAGGAAGGGCCTTGTCTGCTAAGACCCCAGTTCAGACCAGAGCCTGGTGGAGGGGAAAAAAAACCCTCTGAAAATTATTAGAGGGAAAATAATTTTTCCAAGGTGTTTTTGTTTGTTTTTCTCTAACATGTAACAAACTTGATAATTTAATAAGCATATCAAATTATACAGAACACATGTTTTTGTTCCAAAAATAATAAACTGACTGAGTTTGTGAAGCACACTGAGAAAATAAATAGTGCGTCTGTTAGGATTTCCACCTAAATTTTTACTCATTTTTCTTCAAAGGCCTTTCCTATCCTGAGTGGGGCTCAGACTGGAAAATTTCTGCCTGTCCCTGCCAGCAGATGGGAGGAAGCCAACTTGGGCCCCTGGGAGGGTGAGGAGGGTGACGAGCACTGGGGCACAGGTCTCCGAGGACTGAGGGCTCAGCTCCTGCCTCCTTCTTCCACAGGAGCCTTCTTCATCCCCTATTTCATCTTCTTCTTCACCTGTGGCATCCCAGTGTTCTTCTTGGAGGTGGCGTTGGGCCAGTACACCAGCCAAGGGAGCGTGACAGCCTGGAGGAAGATCTGCCCCCTTCTCCAGGGTGAGTGTTCCCTTTTGCCCACCTACCAGGGCCCCCAAGGGCCTCTATCCCTCCGTCACCCCATTCCCCTTCCTTTGGGGCCACCGCTTCCTAGTCATCTCCTCTCATCCCGTGCTAAGTGCTGTGGACGACCCAGGAAGTGTCGCCAGACTTTGTGGGGCCCAAAGCTTATAGATGCTGGGGAGGAAGGCATTCCTCAAGAAAGCACAAAATTGCAAGTGAAACTTCAGATGAGGAGCCTTGGAAGGGGTCCTTGCAAGTGAGGAATCCTGAGCTTCATCTTCCTTGGCTTCCTGGAAAGCTGTTCCTGGGTACATGGCGTGGTCCCAGAGTACATAACAATAGTCATGATGATGAAGATGATGTCGTCTAACATCTGCTCAGCCCTGCTATGTGTTAGGGCTCATGTAAGCGCTTTACATGCATTTCCTCATTGAATCCTCCAGTAATAACTCTCTTAGTTATTTGTATATGAGAAAATGAGGTCATTCGCTAAGGATTTGAACCCAGGCCTCCCTGAGCTGCAAATTCATGCTATTTCTTGTGTTCGGGATTATGTTAGGGACAGTTCCTGTTCCCTCTATGGAGTTGCTGGCACTAGTGTGAGCAGTTTGGAGTGTCCCTCCCTGACACCATCTTTAACTGATTGGACCAGTCCCCTGGGGGCCAGTGGGAAACCCAATCCTGGTCTCCGAGAGGTTTCTTGCATATTTGAAATGAGGAGAGGACTCTTTCCCTCATGTCAGTCCCTAAGGGAGCCCAGGGACTAGGCTATCTGGGGTTGCTGCCCAGCTTGGTAGGCTGGACGGGGGTGAGCATGGTAGAGAAACACTGGTTCCTGAGCAGGCCGGGTCCCTGACCACTGACTGGGGGTTTGGTTGGGGTACAAGGCTGGTCTGGTACTGATCCCTCTTGGGTGTCCATGGGGCCCCTGTAGCGGCAGCAGTGAGCGGCTGGGGCAGGGGGAAGCTTGGCCCACATGCATTTCTACTCATGAGTTCTGGCTGCTCCAGGAGTGCTGTGGCCTCAGCCGGAGCACAGAGTTTCTCAGTGCTCTGCTCCAGACCCCAGAGCAGCCTACTGTCCCAGCCAGTTGGGCTCTATCCCAAGGTCCACGCGAGCCCCTGGGTGTCCAAAACAGGGGCCGGCCTCTCTGGCACGCATGTACTAACTCTCCAAGGGAGTCACCACAGACAGGGGGAGCAGACTAAGCATTGGATGGGGGTTGTGGGGAGCGATTGCTGCTCCTTCTGTCTTTTCCAAGCTGAAGAGACTCCAAGGCCTGGGGTCTCAGGGAAAGGCTCACTCAAGGTGTGTGCACCTATGTTGGTGGGAGGGTCCAGGCTGCTTACTGCCTGCCTGCCACCTGCCTAACTGTACCCAGCCCACAGTTCACCTTCCAGGGAGCCTGGGCACACCCTGTGCTCGCCCACCCTCCCTCTTCAATTTGCACACAGGCACAAGCTTCTTCCTCTCAGAGAAGGGGCACCTCCCCTCCCCAGCCTGGCGCCCTGCCTTCTCCAGGGTCAGGTCGGTGTTTACGGGGCGGGTGGTGGGAGCACAGTGCGTTCCGGAGGGCGAGTGGCCGCACAGTGGCCCCTTGTTTGGGTGTGTGGGCGTCCGTGGGCACGCTCTGAATATCCCCACCACCGGCTCCCCCGGGGGACCCTCCTCACCATCAGCAGCCCCAGCCACTGCCCCTCCCGAGGACCAAGTTGCCCTGGCCACGGCCACTTTAGGGCTCCCGTCCCCCAGTGTCTGGATGCTCTGCAGGGACCCAGATGCAGGAAAACACGGATGGCCTCTGGTCGAGTTTGCCAGGCCAGCGGGAATAGACAATCGGGGTGGGCTTGCCTGGCCAAGGGGTGGTATTGTTGACAGTCAGCATTGATTCTCCAACCTGCCCTGGGGATGAGCTGGCCTTCCTTAAGTCGTTCTTGAGCCCGGGCGAGGACTCAGGACTCAGGACAAACAGGCCTGTGATCTGTCCTCTGCCCAGGTTTCACACCTCGGGACTAAGAGCCTCCCTGGCAACGTGCTACTTTTAAAATTACTGTGGCAAAGATCCCACGTTTGCAGGAGCAGACGGGCTGGGTGGGGGTGACTGTGCCTGCCCTTTGGTACCTCCCCCCCCCCCGATAGGGAGCCACAGCCAGCCTCCAGGCTGCTCCTGGGTGTGAGAACGCCTCTGCCAACACTCTGGCCCCGCACTCTGCAGCGAGGTGGCGTGTGGAGACTGACTCACGCTCCAGAGTTCTTGACAGTCAGCGACCACTTCTCCTTTCTTTTTTCCTTGCTGGTTTCTTTTGGTTTTTGCACTTATCTTTTGGTTTTGCACTTTTTATTTTACAAGTAATGCATGATTGTCACAGAAAAACTAGAAAATGCAGATGGACAAAAGGTAAAAAACAAACAAACTTTAAAAAATGAGCTGAAATCCTATCACCTAGATAGACCACCACCGTTAACTTTTGGATGACAATCCTTCCAGACTTTATCTCATCAGAAAAAAAAAAAAAAAAAAAAAAAAAGGTATACATTCAAATATATATTGCAAAAGTGGAAGAATGCCTGAGATGGTATTCTGTAACCTGCTTTTCTTACTTAGAAAAATATGCTGTGGGCATCTGGGTGTCCCAGGAGGTTGAGCGTCTGACTTCCGCTCAGGTCATGATCTCATGGTTCGTGAGTTCGAGCCCCGCGTGGGGCTGTGCTGACAGCTCAGAGCCTGGAGCCTGCTTCAGATTCTGTGTCTCCCTCTCTCTCTCTGCCCCTTCCCTTCTCGTGCTCTGTCTTTCTCTCAAAAATAAATTTAAAAACATTAAAAAATAAAAATAAATTTAAAAAGAAAAATATGCTGTAAATGGCTTCTGAGGCCAACAAGCAAACCACGGGTGTTCTGTTCGTTTAGTACCCAATGTCCTTCTAGCCACAGCTGGCAGCTTCTATGTGACTTTGTTGGGCTAACATTGATCTCTGATTCTATTTGTTGCTCCCCATGCCTGCCCTACTCCTGAAGGCATTGGTCTGGCGTCGGTGGTCATTGAGTCCTACCTGAACATCTACTACATCATCATCCTCGCCTGGGCTCTCTTCTACCTGTTCAGCTCCTTTACCTCTGAGCTGCCCTGGACAACCTGTACCAATACCTGGAACACAGGTATCCATCATTTCAGCCCCTGGGAGGGGGCCTCTCCTTAGGGGTTGGGCCTGTGGTGGCTGGTGATGGCGAACAATGACAGAGCACATGGTATAACTTGCCTCAAAGCCAAGTTCTGTGGCCTCTGGTGCAGTTTTGTGGGAGCCTAGGCTAGGTTCCCATTAGGAGAACCAAAAATCCAACAAGACTGTGAATGTTTTATATAACTGCAGGGGGTTATCCTCACTCCCTCTGTGCCAGGTGCTAGAGATCCAAGGGTGAGCACTGGCAACGTGGCCCCAGCCCTCCTTGAGTGTGTGGTCTAGTGATAGAGACAAGTTAATAAAACAATCACAAATTGCAATGGGTGAAAGAAACATTGCAGAAACTATACAGCAGTGGGAGGGAAAGAGCTAGCTGAGGCCTGAAGGATGAGAAGGACCCAAAATGTGAGCATAAGCCATGTGGGGGGAAGAGCAAGCCCAAGAACTCAGTCCATTCATCTGCTGAGTGGAGAGAGAGTGAGCAAGTTATAGGGGCAGAGGGGATCCGAGGTCTGTGTCAGAGGTTGGTGGGCGGGGTGGCCAGAGAAACAGCCAGATTCACTGGAACAAGAGCAGTGTGAGGCACATGAGGAGGGAGGCACATGGTCCCATGAACCACTTGAGTGGCTAACTCCTGGGAAATGGGGGCTCCAGGGGAAGCTCTTGGGACTGGGAATCATGGGGACTGCTGGGCTGCAAGGTCAGAGGGTTGGAGGGACTAGGATGTGAGGGCATCTCTCCCCATCTGGTCCCCAGCTGATGCACAGCCTCCCGCCCCACCCCTTGTTCCCAACAGAGCATTGCGTGGACTTTATGAACCATTCAGGAGCCCGCACAGCGACCCCGTCTGAGAACTTCACTTCACCTGTCATGGAATTCTGGGAGTAGGTCCTGGGCTTGGATGCCATGTGCTAAGGGCCCCAAGCAGGAAATTTGGATGTCTGAGGTCTGGGACTCGGAGTACAAGCTCAAGCCTTTCTGTGCATGCTTTTCAGCACTTACCCACCTCCCACCCCCACCTCGCACATCACTGAGCCATGAGGGAACACTCACATCAACCCACACGTGTCCACAGGTGCACGGCAAATAGTCTGTCCCAGCTAAGGAGAGCTGGTTGTGCACATTGCTCCCCAGCTTTGTGTTCAGTGATGTGTCATATTGGTGGCTTGAAACTGGCCAAGGAGGAAGCATTTGTACTGCAAAAACTGGCAAACACTATACTCACACCTCCACCCTTCCCCTGACTACACCCTTACATCTGCCCATGCCCACGTGTCCACCTTCGTTCTGACACAAGTATACCTGCACCCTCACTCTTACCTAAAACCCACACTTATTTACCAACACTCACATGTGTCTACCTACACTCTCACACATTTACGACCCCATGTCACCCAAACCTCACACATGTCCACCAATGCTTACGCACACACATTTCCACTACTCCCTACACCCTTTAGGTACTAAAACACATTCAGCCCCTCTGTTTGATACCCATGTAGTTGTGCATCAACCTGAATATCTACTCTCCATCTACTTATCCATTTATTATTTACCACCCTCACTCTCTCTCTCTCTCTCTCTCTCTATCTCTATCTCTCTGTACAACAGAGAAAGCTGGATGGTTAGAAAGACAAAGATACCTATGGGATTACGTGATTTGGTCTTCTAACGGCCAGGGGCATACAGACTACAGGTGGGAACATGGCATGGCCATAGGGGAGGTGCAGGGGGATGGGGTGGGGAAGCCTGGAACCTGAGATGTGTGGGGTCAGCTCTAAGAATCAAGAGACTTGAAGACAAAGGCGATTTGTGCCCCTGTAGCCTTTCACCTGGTTATTCATTTTTTCCATCCTCAGGAGACGTGTTTTGGGCATCACCTCAGGCATCCATGACCTGGGGGCCCTGCGTTGGGAGCTGGCCCTGTGCCTCCTGCTCGCCTGGGTCATCTGCTACTTCTGCATCTGGAAAGGGGTCAAGTCCACTGGCAAGGTGAGGTGTTCTGGCTCCTGGTAAGCTCTCTGCAGCCCCCAGAATCCATGGAGACACTCACAGAGTCCCTCTGGAGAACTGAAAGAGTAGTTTAGGGGAGAGGCATGGTGAGAGCAGGGGAAAATGGTAGGAAGAGTTTAGCTCAGCACAAGGAAAGACTTTCTCTTTCAATATTACTTTAAAAGACCTGTTTACATAAGAAACATGCAGAGCAAATTGAGAAGCATAAAAGTCCCCCTAATCACTGTTGGAGCCAGCATGGTGGCAGTTTGGATCTACTAATCCCTGTTAATGTTTTGCTGTATTGCCTTCTAGTTTCCTTTTTAAGTATGCTTGTGTATATCTGTATCTATTATGTGTGTATATTACACAATTAGGATCATACACTTTTATGACTTGCTGTTTGCACCTAACAACACAACAAGACAATGTTTGGTAAGAACTAGCACACAGAACTATCTTTGAGGTGGTGAGTTTCCAATAATCACGGGGGTTTAAGCCAAGAATGGATAAGAGTGGCTTATTGTATGTGTTGAGAGAGTTCAGACTTGAACACTTATTTTCAACCCAGGGAATCTGAGGTGGATGCCTCATGCTTTTTAAAGCCAGGAGTAGACGGGATGCTGACTTCTCTGATTAGCCTGTTCTTGGGGGGCAGCCTTGCCTTTCCATGGATTGTTGTAATTATAATAAAACTAGAAATAGTGATAATAACACAGATATTGCCATCCCCGTGGGTTAAGGAGCTAAACTTGGTCAGGGGCTGAGTAGACCCATCTGAGTGTCTCCATGTCCCAGAGCTCAGGCCACTGCTGCTTGCCCAACCCTAAGCCTGGAAAAGTGCAGTCTAAGTTTTGCCACAGGTCATTGCGGCGATCTGCTCCCCTCCCTCACCACATCCCACACTCACCAGGGGCATAGGGAGACCAGCTAGGGTGAGGGATTAAGAGAGAACAGATTCTGGATTCTATTTTTTTTTTCTACGCTTATTTATTTTTGAGACAAACAGAGAGAGTGAGTGGGGGAGGGACAGGGGTGGGTGATGGACAGAGGATGCCCGATGTGGGGCGCGAACTCATGAACTGGGAGATCGTGACCTGAGCTGAAGTCAGACGCTCAACCGACTGAGCCACCCAGGCGCCCCTGGATTCTAAAATAGTCTTCGAAATGTTATGGCTGCAAGCTTGTACCCCTCCCTGTCTTTGTTCCCTCTTTGCCCTGCTGATGTATATCTCACAGTCTGCCTGCCAGGGCACCTAAGACCCACTGGAATGTGTAAAGGAAGACAGGTGCTCACACGCTCTCAGCATCTCTAAGAAGGTGTCGGACCCTGAGCTGGGTGTGACTCATGCTGCCTGAGGAGGGGGTGACAGGAGGACCACTGCAGACTCCCTGGTACCTCCTGGCAGCTGTGTCCCCAACAGCAGTGACCTGGCCCTGCTTCCCCTCCAGGTTGTTTATTTCACAGCCACATTTCCCTACCTGATGCTGATCATCCTACTGATCCGAGGCATCACCCTTCCGGGAGCCTACGAGGGTGTCATCTATTACCTGAAGCCAGATTTGCTTCGCCTCAAGGACCCCCAGGTAGGGGTTGTGCTGGGGACCCTTTCCCAGATGCCTCCCACTCCAAACCAGAGCTGTACTTTTGAAAATCTGTAGTTGCTTTTCTCTTGGTTTAAAGGCAATATATTCCCCCCTGCAAAAAAATTAAAAAGGGGCGCCTGGGTGGCTCAGTCGGTTGAGCGTCTGACTTCAGCTCAGGTCATGATCTCGCGGTCTGAGTTTGAGCCCCGCAGCAGGCTCTGTGCTGACAGCTCGGAGCCTGGAGCCTGCTTGGGATTCTGTGTCTCCCTCTCTCTCTGCCCCTCCCCCCCTCATGCTCTGTCTCTCTCTCTGTCAAAAATAAATAAACATTTAAAAAAAAGATTAAAGGCAATATATCCCCACTGGAGAAAAATTAGATAAAGGTGTCTTGTAATCCCACCACTCAGGTATCATCTCTATGAGCATTTTAGTATATTTCCTTCCAACTCTTTTTCTAGTTGGTGTTGTGTATCTTTGTTTTAATGTATTTGAGATATTTATATACAGAGAGATGCATCTTTTTTCATTTAAATTCCACTGTAAGCATTTTTCATGCTATCACATTCATTTGTAGAAGTCATTTTAAATCCTTGCATAATATGTCCTCCATCCATCATCCATTCGGTCACTTATTCACCCAAAGTGTACTGAGGACCCGTTCAGTGCCAGGTGGCTCTCTGACCATGGAGTGGGGCAGTGGGCAAAGCAGACAAGGCCCCGTGTCCTCTGAACGCTCACCCCTGGGGTGGGGGTCCTCACTTTCTCAATCTCTGATTCTTGGACATTTAAGGTCATGTAGTTTTTTATGATCGTATATACAGCTGCATTGGACACCCCATATTTAAATCTCTTGCCACCTCTCTGATTATTTCCTGACGGCAGTCAGCCCTGGAATCACTAAGTCAAAGAGCATGTGCTTTTAAGGTTCTTGAAATGTACTGGCTTTAGAGAAACGTGGACTTTCTCCCCCAGTATTGGAGGGCACCCTTTTTTCTGCAGGGCCCATGAGAGATTCGATAATAATTTAACCTTTGGTAATTTGATAGATCAAAATAGTATCATTTTGTTGTCTTAATTTTTTTTTTATTTTTTACTGCTGTGAGGCTGGACATTTTCCCACAGATTTACTGGCCATTTGTATTTCCTCCTCTAGGACTTGTCTGAGCGCATTCTTTGCACCCCCTCCCCGTGGAGTCCTGGTGGTGTTTTTCTTTATATTTTAATGAAGTGGCCCGTGGCACTTGTTGAATGAGCCAGGTGCTCTCAGTTCTGCCCTGCAGGTAGGCTTTGCCTTCTCGGGGCACCGCCACTCCACCTGAGAAATTCAAGTACTTGGTGCCTACGAAGTGCCCCCAGAGGAAAATTTACTTAAAAAAAAATTTTTTTTAATGTTTATTTATTTTTGAGAGAGAGACAGAGAGTTGGGGAGGGGCAGAGAGAGAAGGAGACACAGAATCTAAAGCAGGCTCTAAGCTATCAGCACAGAGCCAGATGTGGGCCTTGAACTCAGGAACCATGAGATTATGACCTGAGCTGAAGTTGAATGCTCAACCGACTGAGCCATCCAGGAGCCTCTCCCCCAAAAGAGGCAAATTTAAACCTGGCCTGCCAGTGAAGAGATTGTGAGCAGAGAGTGGGGAATAAGCAACTCTGAGGGCACACCCAGGGGGGCCCGCTGGGGCTGAGGGGTGATGGGCGGGCACCCTCCCACTCCCTCTGCCACTTTCTTGGGGTCTCACGTAGGTGTGGATGGATGCGGGCACCCAGATCTTCTTCTCCTTCGCCATCTGCCAGGGGTGCCTGACAGCCCTGGGCAGCTACAACAAGTACCACAACAACTGCTACAGGTAGGGCTGGGCGGCGGGGACGCTGCGGGACCCCGGGGCACCAGACCTGCCTGCAGTGAGGTCGGGGAATCAGCTTCATCTTGCAGACTCAGTGTCTTCCTTCCCTCCTCTTCTTTCTTCCTCACGTTCTTCTCTCACCTTCCACTACGTGACCGTGGTCTTTCGCCCATTCTCTCTTCCATTTCTCTCCTCTCGCATATTTTGCCTTCCTGTTCCCTCTCCTCTCCCCGCTTGCTGTCTTTGGATCTCCCCTCCCTTGATGGATTTCTTCCTCATTTTCCTTCCTGGTTCCTCTGCATTGGCCCCGCCCCGCAGGGACTGCATCGCCCTCTGCTTCCTCAACAGCGCCACCAGCTTCGCGGCCGGGTTCGTGGTCTTCTCCATCCTGGGCTTCATGGCCCAGGAGCAGGGGATGCCCATCTCTGAAGTGGCCGAGTCTGGTAGGTACCACTTTGCTGTCTGGGCCCTGAGGGGAAGGGGGGTCAGGGAACACAGATCCCTCCTACAGGGTCCCAGGCCGGAGTCCCAGCAGCTGGCTTATGAGAACTTTTCAGCCTCTGGGGGCAGAGCTTGGGCCTTCTCATGGGAGGGAAGGAGGTGGGGGAGGGCACTGAGGGCGGGTAGCCCCACGGTTGTGTGCAGGGATGGATAAATGGATGAACCAATGCACAGCCAACTCCCCAGAACCAGAGAGCAGAGTAAGGGGTGAAACTACCCTGATCTCTTGAACCACTCCTCTAAACGCTTTCCCCCTTCCCCCTGCCCCTCCACACACACAGTGTCTTGGGAGAAGGCTCTTCGCCAGGGCAGTGAGAGCCAGGAGCTCTCCTGACTGTGCTGTGTGCCTGCAGGTCCTGGTCTAGCCTTCATCGCGTTCCCCAAGGCGGTGACTATGATGCCCTTATCCCAGCTGTGGTCCTGCCTTTTCTTCATCATGCTCATCTTCCTAGGGCTGGACAGCCAGGTTCGTCACCCCACCCCGACCCTCCCTGCCCTGGTGACCCTCTTGCCAGCTTCTGAGGTTCTGGGCTTTCCCTCCCCCCCCCCCCAACTCCTTTTCCCCTGACCTACATTCCAAGCCCCACTCCACTTTCCAGGGTTTGTCCTTGCAGTTGGTTGGGTGACCCTTGGCCTCAAGACCTTCTTCTGTGAGGGGGGCCACCTGCTTTCTCCCCCCACAGCCCCGCCCCCCATCCTGGGGATGGAACATATCTCCCCCTCCAACCCTCACTGCTGGGACCCTCGGTTGTAGAGATACGGCTGAGGGCAGGGCTGGCCACCCTGTTTCTGCCCCTGTGCCCCTTCCTGCGCTCCTGTGCATCAGCACGGGTGAGTGGGGTGCGAGGCGGCCAGGGCAAGGCCACGCCAGGCAAGGCCCATGGGCAGGCGGTGCCTCTCACCCCGGCTTCCCTCCTGCCTGCAGTTTGTCTGTGTGGAGTGCCTGGTGACAGCCTCTGTGGACATGTTCCCCGGTCAGCTCCGGAAGAGCGGGAGGCGAGAACTTCTCATTCTCACCATTGCCATCGTGTGCTACCTGCTAGGGCTCTTCCTGGTCACGGAGGTGAGCAGAGGGGGGTGGCCTGCAGGCGGGGCTCCAGGCTGAGGGAGCCGTGGGGTGCACTGGTGACCCTTCTCAGAGCCCACCTTCCTCACAGCAAGGTTGTGGGGACCACGAGGCAGAACCTACCTGTGTTAGTTAGCTGTCTTTCCGTGTCGGGTGACGGACACCAAATGCAAGCTAGCTTAAGCAGAAAAGGGAGCCTTGGGGGGGCCAGGAAACTGCAAAGTCTAGGGATATTTGGTTTCAGGCATGGTTGGATCCAGCTGGTCCAATGACATTGTCAGGAATGCCCTTCTTAGCCAGATTCCCCTCCTCATATTAAAGAAGGTGGGTGCAGCTTCAGGCTTACCTTCTGCCACCCACCCAACCCCACAGGAAAGAGAGGGACCTTCTCCAAGAACACAGTAAGTGTCTGGCCCTGGCTGTCCTTTGGGCCTGGAGAGGGGAGCGGAGCACTCTCAGAGTGAGGTGGGGCCAACTTCTAGGAGATACGATCCCGGGCAGGCAGTTCCCAGTGTCCCCGTAGCTGTCAGGTTGTTGTCCCGATGTTAAATGAAGGTCCTGTCTTGCCTGGCCAAACTGCCTTCAGATGCAAGGAACAATTTCCCATGGGCCGAGCAGGATGTGTGCCCAGATGGGTGTGCGCCCTGTCCCTGAGGAGCGGGTTCCCTCCCCCATTGGCCAAGGCCCAGCTCTCCCTGCCTCTCTGCAGGGCGGGATGTATATCTTCCAGCTGTTTGATTATTACGCTTCCAGTGGCATATGCCTGCTCTTCTTGGCAGTGTTTGAAGTGATCTGCATCAGCTGGGTGTATGGTAAGTGGAGGGGGGAGGTGGGGAGAGCCTACCCCTAAGGTTGTGAGAGGCGGGGTGTGCCAGCCCTCTGGTGTCTATAGGTCTTGGTGTTGCTGCCCTGGTTCTTTTCTCTGGGAACTTTGTCCGCCTCTGGGAACCCAGGCATTTCTCATTGTGGCAGACAGAGCTGCGGTAAGGACAAAACTGATTTCCTGCACTAGTGAGAGGAATCAGAAACAACAGTGTGCCGTTTTCTTGATGCGGAAACTGCTGGAGGCACTTCATCAGTGGGAGTCCTAGTCAGAAGAGATCTTCAGGGCCACGTAGTCTGAGCCTCCACACATTCCCACACTCCCTTTCTAGGTTACCACCCAGACCTTGCTTGAATACTTCCAGGAACAGAAAACTCGTTCCCACGTTTTTGAGGTAGCTTTTTTTGTTGTGGCTGTTATGCATTTCTTTCTTAAACTAAAGTGAGTTCTGCCTTCCATTGACTGCCCTCAACCTCCCTGACCCCCCTCAGTGCTGGGGCAACTGGCCAATGGTGCTGAGTGCTGTGACATCCATGCCATTGTTGTGCCTGATGACAATAGAGGAGAAATCTTTATGCATGGAGTCCGTGCACTGCTGAATGCCAAGCAACGTGATGATTGTATCATACATTCTCTCTCAACCCACACAACAGCCTGTGCAGGGGAGGTGAGGCTCAGAGAGGTAGGTCTCTTGCCTGAGCTCACACAGAGAGTAAGTGGGGGAGGCATCATCATACCCAAACCATCTGACTCCACTGCACCAGGTTGGGGGGGAACACATTGCTAGTGTAACAAGGCTCAGGGCAGAGAGGGTAGGTGGGTGCCGTGTAGTGGGCATAGGTAGGAAAGCCACGGGAAGGTTTTTATTTTGCTACCCTAGGCCTTCTTTTTTGGTGTCCTTTCCTTTCCTGGGACAGGTCACCTGTCTTCTCACCTCAAGCATCTGATGTCTTTCTGATTTTCCCCTACTGCTCCTCAGAACTTGTTCTCAAAGAAGATCTGATAAACTCAATCACAGAAAGGTATAAGTAGCTGAGAAACCTTAGTATGTTACTCCTTCCTAGTAACATCTGGTTTTTAACTGGGGGAAAAATTTAGAAGCCAAAGGAATGACTCCCTAATGGTGGCATTTCATACCCATCAGTGATCAGCGGAAAGTTCCTTTTTTTTTTTTTTTTTTTCTGAGGAAGGGCTAGGGGGCCCTCCAACTGTCTTTCCCAATCAGCGGTCCTTTTCTTCTTGGGAGACTGGCTGGATCTGGATCTGGAGCAAACGTGGAAACAGAAGGACAGTAAACAAATCCAGTCAGTGTTTCCACAAACACAAAGCGAGCCTCTTAGCAAGATTTTCTAAGAACACAGAGTGGCTCCTCCAGAGTGTCAAATCTAGACTGTTGTTCCATTCCCAGAGGCTTTCTGGCCTTATGTGAGTTCAGCATGCTATGCTTGGAACAGTGGGAACTTTGCTGTTTTGACTTGAAACTGAAGTCATATCTGAGGCATATATAAGTGAGCGTTTGCACAGTCATTGTGCCCATTTTAGGCTCACACCCACCTCTGTGGTTAGTAGGGTCTTCATTCCTAGACAAGGGGCCAAAGGATTTAACTGGGAGGTTAGGTGACTCTCTCAAGGGCACCTGGCTTTTTGGTGGCAGCCCCTTCTTCCTCCTCGCTCCCTGCCTTGTGGTTGGGGTGCCAGGGACCCATTTCATTCACGTGCCTGGATCCGGTTTCCCCTCATAGGGTAGGGGGAAGAGTGCAAAGCCAGGTGAGTCCTTCCCAGATACCGTGAGTTCTTCCCTTCCTCCTGTTCTCACACTCCCCTCCCACCTGGGCAGGGGCAGATCGGTTCTATGACAACGTTGAAGACATGATTGGCTACCGGCCATGGCCCTTGGTGAAGATCTCCTGGCTCTTTCTGACCCCTGGACTTTGCCTGGTATGTACCCACCCAACTACCCCTATATCTCCTCCTACATCCAGAAGACTCGGGGACAAGGAACAGGATGCCCGGGTTCTGGGGCTCTTTTCCTGCCTGTCCAGTTACCTTGGGAGGCTGGTCCATTTCCACTTCTGGGTTGGTTCTCCTGCCCTTCCTTCCTGGGACCATTTCATCTCTCTGCTTTACCATCATTACCCTCCAGTTTCTGCTCCCTTCCTTTCTCATAGCGCCTCCATCCAGCCGCCAGACTTCCCAGTTATGGTCTCTTTCTGTCTGCCTGCTCAGGGCTCCTCCTCCCTCCCCCCCCCCCCCCCACCTCCTGTCTCAGCCCTCCATGGAGTGATGCCTTGGCCCACAGCTTGTAATGGCTTTTACTATTCTACCTCATTGAAGCACCTCAGTGTATTTATTTATCTATCTGTGTATTCTTTTAAGTTGATTTATTTGAGAGAGAGAGAGAGAGTGAAAGAGAGAGGAACCAAGCAGGCTCCTCACTCCACGCTGAGCCCAATGCAGGGCTCGATCTTATGACTGAGATCGTGACCTGAACTAAAATCAAGAGTTGGATGCTTAACCACCTGAGACACCCAGGCGCCCCCACTTCAGTGTATTTTACTTGTCCTCTGTCACTGGATATTTAAGCAGCTAAAGAGAGGATTTCAAGGGCTCTCTGTCTAATCTGCATCCACCTCTCCCTCTTTCCAGGCCACCTTCCTCTTCTCCTTGAGCAAGTACACACCTCTCAAATACAACAACATCTATGTGTACCCTCCTTGGGGCTACTCCATCGGCTGGTTCTTGGCTCTGTCCTCCATGGTCTGCGTCCCTCTGTTCATCATCATCACCCTTCTGAAGACCCAGGGTTCCTTCAAGAAGGTAGGGGCCAGGGGAAGTGATATATTAAAGGGGGTTGCAGAGTGAGGTTGCAGGCAGGGCACGATGGGCAGGGCGCAGCTCTGAGTGTGGGACAGCTCTTTGGTCTGATGAAATCTCAAAGAGAAGGGTCTTTGAAGACCAGTCCAATGGCTTCATTTCCAGAAACACTCAAAAGACCTAGAGTCCTAGACCTTCAGAATCTGACCTCCAGCCAATCATGTGGGCAGGTTGACCATGGGTACACTGTCAAATGCTTATGGAGGAAACTGAGTCACAATAAGAACTTCAAGGTGCCCAGACAGAGATTTATAGGGCACAAATTCCTTTCTCCCAGGAAATTAATAACCAGCTATCATGGTTCATTCCTGATTTCTTTTCTTAATTCTGCCTGGGGAGGCATGGGCAAAAGCTCCCTGTTTAGAGTTTAAGACATGCCTTCCCAAAAGGGGATAGCGCATGCTCCACAAAGACATTACACTTGCAGAAATCTATCTGGCCTACAAGTAACAGAAAACCCGACCTGCAATAAGCAAATAGGCTTATTTTCTTTTTACATCAAGAGACCAGAGATGGGTGCTGCTGGTGTTTGATTCAGCTGCTGAAAAGAAGTTGTTAGGGCCAAACTCTTCCTCTATTTCTGCACCTCCATCCTGAGCACGTCTTTTTATCATCATGCTTACCACTTCATGGTCACAAGAAGGTTGTCATCATTCCAGTCATCACATCTGCATTCAAGGCAAGAAGGAGGGGAAGAAGATGGCACCAATAACAGTAATAATAGTAGTACTGCTCCTCATAAAAAATAATAGGCACTTATTGATCAACTGACCCTGTGCCAGGCACTATACTATGAGCTGTGTACTATTATTATCTTCGTTTTACAGATAAGGCACAGAGGGGTTAAATGGGTTGCCTAAAAGTTGCATAGGTAGTAACATAGCTGGGACTAGAACCCAGCCCATTCATGCTCTTAATCGCCACGGGATTGATCGTCTCTTCTCTCTTCTCAAAATATTTATTCATGTATTTACTCATATCGTGCTGGCTGCCCCCAGTGTGCCTGGCTCTGTACCAGGCCCTGGGGATACAACCAGGATGAAACAGCTTTGTCTTTCTCACCGGTAGCACCCACTCGTTCCTTCTTCTCTCCACAGCGCCTGCAACAGCTCACCACCCCCGACCCCAGCCTCCCGCAGCCCAAGCAACACCTGTGTCTGGACCGTGGTACCAGCCAGGACTGTGGGCCTTCCCCAACAAAGGAAGGACTAATCATTGGGGAGAAGGAGACCCACTTGTAGGACGTGGCCAGCAGCCAAGTGGCCATTGAGCCAGGAACCTCTGTCAGGGCCACTACAGCAAACAGCCTTTGCCTCTGTCCCTTACCACAGTCCTGCTGAGCACCTCTGTGATGTTCATGGGTGCCCCCGGCTAGAGGCCACGCTGCTCTCTCCTCAGTGAGGGCAGCTCCTTCTGGTGGGCTAGAGGCGGTCCCACTGCACCACGCCATACTGTTGGAACACACCTTCTTATTTATAAAGGAGGGTGGTCTTTTTTGAGTCCACCATCTGATTCTAACATATTACACTGTGTGGAACTCCCACTGTAGGGATGTTCCTGTATCTGGGGATGTTACAGCTTACTATATTTGTGCATTGGGAGGGTAGCACTGATGGGAATATGTATCATGCTTTGGCTTGGAGAGCCCAATGGAACACACCATGTTGGAAGTGACAACAAACACACTATTGGATTCTGACATTCCATTAGAGGGGTGCTTCATTAGGCTTAGTGTTCTGGAGTCAGTCCATGGGGAAGGAACTAGAGAAACAGCCAAGAGGCAAGCCTTCACAAGCCATCATTGTCTTAAGGTGTCCCTAGCTGCAGCCCTAGTTCCACATGCTTCCTGCAATGTTGTCCTCAACTCATGGAGCATTGGAATGGAAAGAACTTAGAGATGATCCCTAGACTGTGCAAATGCATGGTGAGGGTGTCTGTACTTTCCTATGCCTGCAACAGACATTGCTGATTGAGTCTTTCCCACCTCACAGTCCTTTCAAATACAGTGCTCCAGGTGCTCCAGTTGCCACTGTGCTTTTTTTGTCCAACCTCCTGACTTCATGGATGAGGAAACCAAGGACCAAAGAGAAAGTGACTCTTTCAAGTTCTGGCTCCTTAGGGCCAGAGATATGCCTAAAACCTGGTGTCCTTGTTCTCAGGCCGGTGTTCTTCCCCATTATACATATTTAACAAGCATGTATGGATTGCCTGCTACTGTGTGCTAGTTTTCTCTGCCTCACCCCATTTCTGTTTAGTTATGTTGTCTTGGGGTGGGAAGGAGAGTGGTCCCCTCTATAGAGGGGTGAGCAGCTCTCCCCAGATTGGCATCCTTACCTTGGCATTTTCTCTGCCATCCCATACTCATCTGGCCAAATTTCCTCTCTGGATCCTTTTGTTCTTGCCATTTTCCATCTCTCCTTCCCCCCTCCCCCCGCTTCCTTGGAGTCTGAAAGACCTCTGGTCTCCCACAGAGAGAGAGGTGTTGTGTTTGGGACGCTCCTTTCCCCATGTCCCTATAAAATTATGCCAGTTCCTGCCAAAGGCAAGGGAGGAGAAGGAGAAGAGGTGGGGTAGGCCACGCCAAGAGAGTTTCCTGGGGCAGGACCTGGGAGCTAGAAGAAGGGCAGCCACCTGTATAGATAGCCATCTGCAATGATGCACAGATAGATGTCACCCAGAGCCACTGCCCAGTGGCCAAAGTAAAAAGCCATGGTCCAGCCAGGGTGACTTCCATCTTCAGAGTGCCTGGCGTCCTTCATCCAGAGCTGTTAGGGCTTCTCCGCTTGTGAGAACAAGTACGTTGGCACGCTGGGCACAGGCAGATGTCCAGACCCCTGGGTTCTGCCTCCCTTTGACTGCTCTGCACATCTGTGCTTACTTTTGTTGGACTAGTTAGTGGGTGAAGAAGGAGGTCCAGGAGAAAGGGATAGAGAGAAACTGCTTCAGCCAGATTGCGCTCCTGTATGACCCTGGGGACATGTGAGGCAGGTTCAGTGCTTTTTGCTGCCACCTGGTGGTGGATGAGAGCAGTGCAGCCTCCCCTGGCCCTGCCTCCTCTGCCCTTGCAGGCTGGCTGGCTGTTTCTTCCCTGTATAAGCTCTCGCCCTCTGGAAACTAAATACTTCCTATACCCTCCTCCCATGGCCCAAGCAGGGCTCCCCATTACAGTTGGCTTGCCTTGGAACTGCCTAGCTGCAAGGGCATGGGGGGCGCTGAGGTCGGCCAGGCCTCTCAGCCCCCTGCCACCTCCCCATAGTGTGCTGTGTTTTTTAGCCTGGGCCCTTTCAGCCTGGAATATGGCATTTTCTATTGTAGGCGGTTGCCCTGTTCTGGACTCTGGCGGGGCACTCGCTTTCCCCAGCTTGTGGGGCCCTGAGCCTCAGCTTCTATCTCTGCAGACTGTTTGCAGACACCCATGGCCCTCACCCATTTTTCCTCTCTCCACATAAACTCACCAGGAGTTTCTGGTCCTCCGGGTTCCCTGGCTTTAAGCTCCCAGCCTGTCTGGGAAGGTTTCCGCTCTGGCTCGGGGGCCCCACTGGAGACAGCATGTCTGCAACCATTCCCCTCTCTCACTGCCTTTTCCACCCTGGCACCCAAGACAGAGCCTCTGTGATCTGCGGTGGGCGGGGCGTGTCAGAGGACCTTCATGGGGCGGTTGGGGCCGAGGGAACACTAAGGAAAAGAGACCTCAGACCGACTTCATAGCTTATGGAGTACCACTTATCGGGCCCACAACATGGGCAATGAGTAACAATATGACTCTTTTTTAAGTTTATTTATTTTGAGAGAGAGAGAGTGCACACGTGGAGTGGGGGGAGGGGCAGAGATAGAGGGGGAGAGAGAAAGAATGCCAAACAGGCTCCATGCCTCAGGGCTTGATCTCACAAACTGTGAGATCATGACCTGAGCCGAAACCAAGTCGGACGTTCAACCAACTGAGCCACACAGGCACCCCAACAATTTGACTCTTCAAAGTGTCCAGAGCACTTTACTTCAGGAGTTTGTGTGTATGTGTGTGTGTGTGTATGTGTATGTGCGTGTGTATGTGTGTGTATGTGTATATGTGTGTGTATGTGTATGTGTGTGTGTATGTGGGTGTGTGTGCATGCGCATATATGCATAAAGAGCAGATGCAGGGTTATAACTTGGGGTCTGATTTCATCTCATCTAGGCTGTTTGAGTTTTAAACTGGTGGCCTGATCTGGCAACTATGATTTGGCCAGTATGATATTTAAAGAACAACTCTTGAAGGTGAACGCCTCCAGGCACTGTCCAGTTTGCCACAGGCTCCCCCAGTCCCTATTATTCATACCTGACCTTTTCACATAATCTGTGCCGTGGGGGAAGAACTGAGAACTCTGCAAGGGAGGGCACGGGAACACTTGCTTTGAGCAGGATAGGGGACCAAAGGCAAGTGGTCTCAGGCGTCCCTGTGCCTAGAAAAGGGGTGGTTCATGGCTTGTTCACGTATGGATTTCCCATTCTGTAAACCCTCTGATGTAATTTATTGATCCTGGTCAACTCCCCCTCCCACCTGAGCTCTTCCCTTTCTCAAGGAAGGGGGATGGCTAAGTTTGATTTCAGAGATAGATATAAAGTGTCATGGGGCACATGGGTGGCTTAGTCAGTTGAGCATCTGACTCTTGATTTTGGCTCAGGCCATGATCTCAGAGTTGTGAGATCGAGTCCCGCATCGGGCTCCGCACTGAGCATGGAGCCTGCTTAGGATTCTCTCTCCCTCTTTCTCTGCCCCTCTCCCCACTCTCTCTCTCTCAAATAAAAAATAAAAAAAGTAAAAAAAAGAAAAAAATGCCAGGACACAGCAGCTCCCATGGTAGAGTGGACTCCGAAGCCAAAAAGGACAAGGTTAAGCTGGCTTTTCTGAAGTTTGGGGCCTCAGCTGCCTCCCCAGCCCACCAGCGCATCCAAATGTGCTTAGAAATCATCCTCCCCTTTACTGTAGGCAAAAGCATTTTTACCTGACTGGCACTCCTCCACTTTGTGAGGCTAAGACTGTCCCTGCTTTCTAGGCACCCTGAGTTCTTCCTGGGAATCCCTTCCCCACCTGAGGCTGGGCTTCCGGGGAGCCCACCTCCCAAGGCGGTGGTTTGCCATTCCCAGCTGCTCACTTTGCTTTCCCTGTATGTCCCCCTTGCTTGGCTGGACCTTGGTGCTGGCCTGGGATTGGCCCCTCCCCCTCTCATCCAGTGTGCTGCCCTGTGCACGAGCTGAGGAGTGGACTCAGGTGCGCTCAGTCCCCTCCAGCCAATCCCCCTAAGCTGGGAGAGCTCTGGGAGCTGAGGAAGCCTTGAACTCTGCTGACACTGGAGCCTCTGACCCCTGGGGTGTGGACTTCCCATTTGCAGGCTGTGGTCTGTGGGGAGAAACTGCTCCCCCATCTAGCCTGGCACCCTACTTTTGTAGTTCTCCCACCCCGCTCCCTGCAGAGCCCCATAAGGGAGGGCTGGCTTTGGTTTGGGGCCTCCAGGAACAGCCTGGGCTCCTCCTCCAGCTCACCTCCCAAATCCATCCTTCATGTAGAGGCCACCTGGAGGGAGACTCTTAACTTCTGGTTGGGTCCCTTGTGTCTGCTGTCCCTGTAGACAGGAAGCACAGCTGTGCCCTTCTGTTCCATCCCAGTGTGGCCCAGGGATGTGGGTTCTTGAGCCTCAGATCAGAACTCCCCCCACTCAGTCAGAGAGAGAGAGAGAGAGAGAGGGAGAGAGAGAATGCTTACAGAGAGAATGCTTGTCAGCCTTGTAAGCTTTTAGCTGTGGAGGTGAGGGGACAAGGTTATGGGAATGGGGGTTAGGGCAGGGGAAAGGAGCAGAATCAGATGGTGGGGGTGGGGGGAGCTTGAGGCAGAGGGGCACAGACTAATGAGATTTTGGAAGAAGGAGCCGGGACTGGGGTCTGTGGGGGAAATATCATAATCACAGGGCTTGAGCTCAGCTCACTGGAAAGGCTAGCACGTTGTCCTAAAATAGGCAGAGGCACAGAAGGCGCTCTCTGGATAAATCTTATAGTCCACCTCCTACCTCCTACTCCCCTAAGGGCCCTGGTAACCAGCCTCCAAGATGGTCCTTAGTGATCCCTACCTCCTGGCACCCACACCCTTGATCCACAGTGTATCTGATGGAGTGGTGGCAAAAACGGCTTCTTCTGCCTTGACCTCTTGTGTCATTTGGGAAAGCCAATGGCCATGCCATGTGGACACTCAAGCACCCAATGGAGAGGCCCATGTGGAAGGAGCCAAGGCCTCCAGCCAAGGGCCATCACTGATGTGTCAGCCAGGTGAATGGGCCACAGTGGAAGTGGATCCTGCAGTGCCACTCAAGCCTTCAGATGACCACAGGCCTGGCTGACACTGACTGTAACCTCCCGAGGGGCCCTGCGCCAAAAACATCCAGCCGGGTGGACTCTGATTTCCTGACCCACAGTGAGTGTTTTAAGCTGCTGAGTTTTGGAGTAGTTTATTAAGCACCAGCAGGTAACTACTATAGGCCCTTGGCTTCCCTGCATACGAGAATCCCCGTCTCCAAGGATCAGTTGTGGCCTCTTGTCAGAGGCATCCCTCAGCACTCCGGGAAGAAGATGCCTCACTGGTATTCCTCCTGAGTCCTTTGCCTTTCTCCCACATCCTCGCCACCTCTGGCCCTCCAAATCCATCCCCGGACCCTGGGCCTTGCCCTCTTCTCCCGGTTCTGAGGCAGGTGAGGCCTGCCTGCCACCCAGGTCCTCACGTGCCCACTCCCTGTTGACCACGGGCTGATTGGATCTGACAGGGAAGAAAAGCTGGTTAGCCAGTCATCAATACAGAGAGGCTGGGAGGACCACAAGCAGAGGGCTGCTGAGGGCCCGGCAGTTACGTGGGGCTGAGGTGGGTTGGTGCTGTGGGACCCGGCGTCCTGCATTCCAGCACTCTGTGCTTCTAGTGTGACCGCTGGCATGGTGGTCAGAGCTCACTCCCTGACAAGGCCAAGGCTGAGCCCCTCTGCAGGGTGAGCATCCAGCCCTGCTGATGTAACAAGAATCCAGCCCAAACTCCTGATGTGATCACGTCCTGAGGCTGTTTCTGCCCACACCACCTCACCAATCTGCTAAGGGCGTCCTCAGCGGCACCTGAGGGCCTGGCCCTGAGACCAGAGCTCGCACAGTCCACATCTGCAGTGGGTAGGCCCCCACAGAGAGACTCCGTGCCCTCCTCCCCACTTGGCTCCCGGCCTACCAGAGTGCGTGAAGGCAGCCTGCGCCCACCTGGCTGGTCCTCAGCAAGTGCAGTTGGGCTGGGTCTATTGGTGAGAGGAGGGGCCCCGTGAGAGGGTGGGGATGAGGCCAGAGAGTGGCCAGTGCAGGCTTGTGGGGCAGAGGAGAAACAGACCCTACCAGGCTGCAGGCTTTTCCTCTGAATTAATTCTAATGATTTTTTCCTCTTGATTCTTCAGGGCTTTTTACAAATAATTGGACTGTCTGGAAATAGTGACAATTTGATTTCTCCGACCATCATGCTTTCATTTTTCCTCCTTTTCCTTCACTTGGTGACTAACGATGGTGGGAGCAGGTACCGTCCCTTCCTTCCTAGTTATGAAAGGCGTTCTGATATTCCACGCCTAGGTGTGATGGCTGGTGTAGGTTTAGGTAGGTATCACTTATAAGGCCATGACATTTTCCTCTGTTCTAACGTTGCTGGTTTTGTTTGTTTATTTATTTATTAAAAAAATTTTTTTTAGTATTTATTTTTGAGAAAGAAAGAGAGCATGAGCAGGGGAGGGGCAGAGAGAGAAGGAGATGCAGAATCTGAAACAGGCTCCAGGCTCTGAGCTGTCAGCACAGAGCCCGACTCAGGGCTCGAACTCACGAGCTGTGAGAGCATGACATGAGCCAAAGCCATGCTCTCGGATACTTAACAGACTGAGCCACCTGGGTGCCTCAATGTTGAATTTTATTGATTGCCTTTTCTGCATCAATTGAAATGATCATATTGTTTTTCCCCTTTAATCTGTTAATGTAGTGAATTATATTAATGGGTTTTTCTAATATTTAACCATCTTTAATTCCTGGGACTAATCGAGTTCGGTCATGGTTTATCACATTCTTTGTTCTTCACTGCCAGATTCAGTATGTTATTTTGCCTCTACAAGTATTGTATTTATGCTCAGGAGCAAGAGTGGCCTGTAGTTTCTCTTTTCTCATATAAGCCTTGTCTGGTTTTGTTTTTGTTTTTAAGATGACTCCAGAAAAGGAGTTTGGGAAATTTCCTTCTTTTGTTCTCCTCTCTGAAAGAGTTAATGTAAGATTAGAACTATCTGTTCCTTCAGTGCGTGGTAGAATTTTGCAAAATCATTTGGCCTGGTTTTGTATCATTTTCATGGAGGGAGGTGATAGATTTTTAACTACCCATTCAAATTTCTTTAATGATTATACATCTCAAATTTTCTGTTTGTACTTGAGTGAGTTTTGGTAAGGTGTTTTTTTAGAATAGTATTCATTCTGTGAAGGTTTTCTTTCTTTCTTTCTTTCTTTCTTTCTTTCTTTCTTTCTTTCTTCCTTTTTTTATTTAAGAGAGAGACAGCACGAGCAGGGGAGAGGGGCAAAAGGAGAGAGAGGGAATCCCAAGATGGCTCCACGCTCAGCACAGAGCCTGACATGGGGCTCGTTCTCAGAACCCTGGGATCATGACCTGAGCTGAAACCAAGAATTGAACGCTCAACTGACTGAGCCACCCAGTCTCTCCCTGTGAAGGTTTTCAAATGTGTTGTAATACGGTGTATAGTTTGGAGTTTTTCTGGAGTAGTCTCTACTTAAAACCACATTTCTGCAGTGCGGGTAGTTCCAACCCTTGTTGCCTTAACGTACTTATCTGTGACGACTCTCATCTTCATGATCAGTAGTCAAATGGGAGCTTTGTCTATTTTATTAGTCATTTCTTAGAACTAACTTCTGGTTTTGTTAATTCTGTCTATTGTGTATGTCTTTCCTATTTCATTATTTCTGCTTTTGTCTTTGTTATTTCCTTCCCCCTACTGCCCGTAGGATTATTCTGTTGTTATTTTTGAGGCTTTAATTTAACGTCTTAAATGAAAGTCTCCTTATCCATAAAAGGAAGCAGTTGGACTGACTTACCTGTCTGCTTCCAGGTCGGATGTTCTGGGACCCTGTGCCTCCCTGTGATGGTGGCACAGGGGGTGGCACAACCCCCTTAAGCCTGGGGGTTGGTGGGGAGGCCACTTCCTAGCCCAGATGTCTTAGAAGGAAAAAGGATTGGGGGTGCTGGGGGGAGGGAAGTTGGGAATGTGGGAATAAGAGCCAGCTCTCCTGGTGGCTTCCTGCCTTCCCGCAGCTAGTTCCCACAACTTTTCCAGAGTCTGCCTTGAGGTTCTTCAGGGTCATGGAAGCAGGAAGCACCGAGGTGCTCAGGGCTGGCTAATGGGGTTAGGGCGCCTGGTTCCCTCGGGAAAGGAGCCACCCAGACCTGCAGGAGGGATGGAGGGACAGAGGAAAGAGTTTCCAGCCCTCCTCCTCATCTCCCGACCCAGTTCTCTCACCCTCCAGCCTCTTCCAGAATGGAATTTTCCCAGTGGAACCAGTTCTGACTCCAGGCTGGGACATGGGGCCTATCGCTGGGCCTGGCTCCTTCCTGGGAAGGGGAGGGGAGCACATAAGAGCTCAGCCTGTGACTCCAGGCCACTGGGCTCTGTCTGGGCCCCACGTGCTCCTGGAGGGAACACATTCCCCTGTCCTGTGAAGGGTCTCTCAAGGCCAGAAACGCCTGGTGGTGGCCTCTCCCAGCCATGCTTTGCCCAGGGATGGAGAGCTCTTCTGAGTTCTGTCCCCCCTGGCACTCCCCACCTGCATCTGTGACCCTGGCTGCTGTCTTGTACCTCAGTGGTTCACTCTGTGGGTCAGAGGAGAGAGGGAGCTGGTGGCCAGTGAGTAGAGGAGTGAGGGGACCTACTGGGCAGGGTGTTGACAGGGTGCTGGAGCGGTGTGGAGCCCCAAGAAAAGCGGTCCTGAGCATCAGACGGGCAGAGCATCGCTGAGCTAAGGAATAGTGAGGCATCCTCCCGAGCCATTTTCCACAGGCAATCTGACAACAGTGGGCACGAGCCCCTGCTGCTGGTGTTTGAGGAGACTTCCTCCCTGGGACCCAGAGTCTGGCTGGGCCTCTTGCTCTAAAACCCCCTCCATCCATGGGTTCCCTCAAGGTGGCTCCACAAGGACACCATGGGTGGCTGGTAACTGAATTTCATCCCAGGTGTCAACATTTGTTGACTGGTGGTGATTCCTGAAAAGCAGTGGTCAATTAGCCACATCTGTCAGGGCTGGGGAAGGAAGATAGGCTCGCCAAGGCGCACAGTGGTGTTCTGCCTGTCCTACTGGACGAGAAATCAACCCTACTACAGTTTTGTGAAATTCACTCTGAGGTCGGAAAAGGTGCCAATCCCAGGGCCTTGTGGGTAATGGGCCATGGAGTCCATGCAGTTATATTTTATTTATTTATTTATTTATTTATTTAATGTTTATCTATTTATTTTTGAGAGAAAGAGAGAGAACACAAGCAGGGGAGGGGCAGAGAGAGAGGGAGACACAGAATCCGAAACAGGCTCCAGGCTCTGAGCTGTCAGTGCAGAGGCCCACGATGGACTCAAAACCAAGAACCATGAGATCATGACCTGAGCCCAAGTCGGACACTTAACTGACTGAACCTCCCAGGCACCCCCTATTATATTTTAAATTGCAAACCTGAGTCCCCTTGGTTTGGGGTGACAGGGAAGACAGGGAGGGGGAAGAGTGCTGCCTGTGGGCTCATGGCGCCCTGGGGTGGGCTCCTCCCCATCAGGAGAACCATACGGGAGCCCTGGGTCTGGACAGTACTGCCCGCCGGCAGGACAGCATTTCCTCACTGTGGGTGTTTCTCTTCTGGGGCCTGCACTGGTGGCCTGGGTCCTCCTGCTACGGCCCAGCCCTTAACGCCACCCCTACCCGGCCTGCCTCTGGAACAGCCTGACAGCCTGCTTTCAACCCACCTCCTTTCCCGCTGATTATCATGCCCATCTGTCTGGAGTTTTCCAGGAGAAGCCTAATTTTATTATTTCCTCAGTATAAGTAGTTCTTCAAATGCATTTAAGTAAGAGATAGTAACGATTTTCATGTAAGTAAATTCATATATTAGGAAATATCTCGGTTTCTGCCTCAAAACACTGTGGCCATTCAACATTGTGGAGATGGTCTCTGAACTGCTCACCTGCCCTCAGACCTGACCTTGACCTTGTTGAATATGCCTCCCCGCAGAGGCCTTCCTTGACTGTTCACTCTGACACAGCCCTTCCCTGTCACCTCTAGCGTGCCAGCACTCACTATGTGAGAGTAATTGGTCTGTTTGTGTGTGACGGTACCACTCTGTGTGAGCTCCCGGAGGGCAGGAATTTTGTCCCATTCACTGTGTACCCCCCACCCCCAGGCGGGGGCCTGGTGCATGCTGGGGCTTCGCAGCCTTGCTGACTTTCCCTGGATTCTAGCGCTGGCATCTCGTTCTGGCCCATTGCTCTCAGCTACAAGCCTATCCATCCCTGTCTCCCTTATTGGAAACATTCTAAGTCAATGGCTGATGAGTTTGAGTTTCCCCCCAAAGGGTCACTACCAGGGAGAGTCACTGGCCCTGGCTCTCCAGCCCTGTGGAAGATGGATCCAGGGGCCTCTGTTAGAGACAATGGTCTTTCTCTCTTGCTGAGCCAGGAATGGCAGTTCCTTCCAGATGACCTCAGGGGCCGGCAGGCTTGGAGAATGGTGGCTAGCCTGTGTTCTCACACAGAAGCAGCCCTTTTGGCCTTTGGCCCTCTCCCAGGCCTGGGCTGAGCTGGGTCCCCTCAGGGGTGCTCTCGAGGGGCCTGTCCTCAGATTCTTGGGTCAGAGAGTTCCCAGGATGGGACAGGTCCTAGCTGGCCCCAGGCTGCTCCTGGAATTTCCCGTTTCCTGGAAGGAGGGTAGAGGTCATGTTCCTCTCCACTTTTACAGGGGATAATGGGACCCAACCTGGGGAGCTGTCTGGATTTCAGGGTGTTCAGAGTTCTGGTCACCAGGAGAGCTGGTTGCCCTCTTTGCAGGTGTCCCTGGCCCCGCCATCTTGGCTGGTTGCTTTTTTCCCATGGTGCAGTGCCTCTGATGCTTCAGCTTTGCTGGAAGGCTCTCTCCTCTCTCCTCTGCCAGGAGAAATCACTCTCTGTGAAGCCTCTGTCCATGGAGCCTGATGTGAGCATTGCGTGTAGCTGTGAATGCTGGCCCAAGTCCCTTGTGTCTCTCCCTAGCCCTGATTTTCTTGTTTTCTCCTGCATTACGCCAGCTTGTCTTCGTCTTATCCTGCCGCCACCAAATCTCAGCATCCCCTCCAGCAACCCACAGATGTTTGCACCCCCACACTCTGTGGTTCCGTGTACCTTCCCTGGTAGTGTTCCCTCAGTCCCTTCACTTGAGCCTGGTGCCCTCCACACAGGGCTTGTCAAAGCAGACCTGTGATTAGACAGGCTTTGGGGGGTTGACCATGGTCAGTGGGACCCTGGGTCCCCAACATGCCCCTGTTCTCCATTGCAGAAAGTCATGCAGGGCAGATGCGGTCCTGGTCCCTTGTCTCTCACTCTACTGAGATGCACACTGCCAGTCATGGGGCCTCCTCCCCCCAAAACTGCTCCGGTCTCCACGGTTAGGTGCTCTCTTACCTGGCTGACAGGTAAGTTGGTGGGGTCAGCTCCATGGCCCTGCATCCCCAGCTCTGACCCATCATATGACCCCCCACACCCAAGTCTCCTTTAGTTAAGTTGGGGCTTCCTAACCATGTCCCATGGTGGCACAGAGGTACCTCCTCCTGGGGTGAGGGGTGACATCACTGTGGCCAGAAGAGAGCAGACTGGCAGCCCAGTGCTCAAAGACCTCAGGTCGGAGGGCCTCAGAACAGCCTCTGGCTTTGGCCTCTGGACAATCAGACACTCTGATTTAAAGTGGGACTTCCCTCTGAGAGAACAAAACAAATGCAACCAACACAAAATTTGCTCAAGTGACATATTTCAATATAATCTCTAAAACTCTATGAATTGAACAGATAAAATACCTCTGGGCTATTTTGTTACAAAATATTTGCCATTTGGATTAGTCGCTGGGTGCAGCCACCCTGCCTTTCCCTAGAGAGGTTTCTCTCCAGCGGGGTGAAGGGGCATATGCAGGGAGGTGGGGTGCAGCAAGAAGGTATATACAGCAGAACACAGGGACAGATGGACGGATGGTTACCAGGGAAGCCTATTGGACACAAAGACACATTCTGGCAGGCTGTGGGGGCACAGGTGCAGGGGTGGGGGTGTCAAGGATCTCAGGGGTCAAGGGCTCAGGGCTGATCAATACGTGTGCCCTTGGAGGCAGGCAGGCTTCCAGCTCAAGCTGCCAGGGCGGGTCTTACTCCAGGTGTGGGGTGGGACTTGCCTGAAACCATGTGGGAAAGGGAGTTGTATTTCCCATTCTTGATTCTGGAGTTGGGGCCAGATGGATAAAATTGAGCAAGGGGCCCAGATCCTCTAAAATAAGGCCTAGAGAGTTGATAAAGTGGGGCCACCTTGGGGTAATCGGACATGTACCCAGGACGCTGTGTCTGGGGGCCCAGTCAGCCCTCCACTGCCCCCACCATCTTGGGAGCCAGGGGGAGCCGAGAGCATCTGCAGCTGGGCTCACTGGGAGAGCTGGAGGCTCTGCCACGGCTGCTGCCATGGGAGGAGCAGGAGGCTTATCCCAGGTCTTTGGGGATGAGGCTCTGGGGACAGGGACAGCGGTGGGTCTCAACTTTAGCCTGTTGGCTGATCAGGGGAGGGCGGTTATAGGCAATGGGAACTCTTGCTTCCCCAACAGTGAGGGGGCCCCATTGCACCCCGCTTCAGGCCATCAGGAATTAAAAGGTCCTCATAGCTCGGGCTTGGTGTCACGTGCTGCTGACCCAAGGCTGGTCCGCCTCCTAAGCCAGGCCTCCCAGTGCTGCCACTGCAGTGACGGGGGGGCGGGGAAGCCCCCACCTGGGGAAGGGGCCCTGAGATGCCTGAGCATCTGGGTCCTCAGAGAGAGGCTCCAGGCACATGTCAGCCCTGAGGCTGAGCCCTTCCAGGTTAGGGCTGTGGCAGAGGTGGGGGGAGGGGCCAGAGTTGGCACGCCCATCAACAGGGAGGTGGGCACTGTCAGCGAGAAGCACTATGTGAGTAGGTGACAAGGGGATCCGATGGCTGAGACCGTGTCCCTTCTCAGCAGCTCCGGCACTCATGGTCCCCACCCTATGAGCACACTTAGCCGCCTCACAGCCCCTCTTCCTCCCTGCTGCCTACACTCCCTTCCAGCATGGCTTCTCATTTGAGCTTCATCCACTCCCTCCTGAGTCCCCGACTCCTGCGGCCTAGGCCTGCACTTTTTAAGGGTGATCCCTGCCTTGGCCAAGGGCACCAGAGGGGACTGAATCCTTGTGCTCCGTCTGTCAGCCAGTCTGTTCCAAAAGGCTGTGGATTGGAGCCACCTGTTATAGGGAAGACCCAGGACAGGGGCCAGGGCAACAAGGACGGGGGACATTAGCTGGGCAGCCACCGAGGGAGGAGGCGGCAAATTGGTCACAAGTTATGGAAACCAGGCTGACAAAGACACAGCCAGAAATAAACTCACTGGGTGACATCATACTGACGTCTGGGTGACCACACACACACACACACACACGCACACGAAACTAGGTCATCTGGAACCTCCTAGAGTGGGGGAGGACTCTGTGCCTCCTAGCTGGCTCAGGGCACTCCCTTTAGGGCACAGGGTAGGCATCAGGAAGAAGCAGATTCACTTTAGACCTGCCCAATATTCACTGCCATCTCTTGGCATGCTTTGATAATGGGCTCCAAGTGGGACAGGATCTTAATGAAGGACAGCAACGAGCTCTTGGCACAGGACTGGAGAGTCCAGCCTGGTTTGGGACAGAACTTCCTTGAAAGGCCTGGGATTGGGGCAGGCTATGCTGCTGCCCCAGGTCTTTGGGGCTGGGCTGCCTGGGTTCCGTGGGGTCTCATAAAAGCTGACCTGGGAGGTCAGCGAGCCCAGCTTGGCTCTCCTTTGCAATTGTGAAGGCGAAGGGGTCTTTTAGCCACTCCTACTGGAGGCAGGTCTGGCACCTTCTGGGGTGGGGGAGGGGGGTCAGGGATTTAAAGGCTGAAGGGCTGGTTTGGGATGGCAGCAGGGGGCGTGCAAGCACCTCTGGACCACCTGCTCCTCTCACCCGTGGATGTGTGCAAACCTCTCCTGGAGGCCACAGAAATCATTCAAGAGGGAGTCTGGTCGTGGGTCCAAATTCTACCTCTGCTGGCTGCATTTGTCCCTGGGCAAATCACTGCTCCTTCTCCCTGTTTGTACTTCCACATTGGAAGAACCCGTGTGTGTTTAAGTCCAGGCCCTGGGCACTTTGCATTGGCCAGGTCATATCTGGGGCTAGAAAACGAAGAAACCCTTTTAAAAGTTGGATTTTATGGATGTAGGACCTCACAATTCCATGGCTCTGCCGACTTGATCTTTCCCTTTTAACCTTTCTCAAAACTTTCCTGAAGTCTGAGCAGCCCTGGGCAGGCAGGGCCCAGCTCCTGAGAAAGCAGGAAAAGGCCCTGGGAGGAGGCAGAGGGTGTGACCAAACTCCTGAGACTGCTGGGCTTCGGGGTGCAGCAGAGGAAGCCTCCTTACCTGGCCTGAGGCCTGGGACCTAACACACTCAAGACTCAGAAGCCGGTTAGGCCCTCAGCTCTTGCTTTCTTCAGTCCACGGCCCAAGTGGCCAGAGTGGTGGCAGGAGGAAGAGGAGGTCTGGACGTGCCTGGCTGTGTGGGGCCCCAGGAGAGTGAGGTGGTGTCTCCAGATTGGGGGGAAGGGGTGCTCAATGGAGTGAGGGGAGCAGGGTTGGGCGAGGCAAACCCAGGTGCCAGGGATTGGGATTCTCTTTCCAAAATGATGGTGATCAGTGACCAGTAGTGCATCGTGCCAGGGCATGGGGAGCAGCGAGCAAAGGGGCGGTGGGGGCTGCTGGGTGCAGCTGAGGGCCCCCCAGCGGCCAGCCCTCCTGGGACAGCAGCAGGGTGGGGGGGGGGGCAGAGCCTACACCAGGCTCCTGGAGCCGCTGGAGTAGCGGCGCCGGTGCAGCAGAGAGCCAGGCGGGCAGTACTGGTGAGGGTGGTTGTAGGGGGGTGGGGGCGGGGGCAGCGGAGGCTGGTGGATGACCTTGACCGGGGAGCCTGGGCCACCCAGGGGTGTGGAGCCACAGGAGTCGGAGGAGGACGAGGTGTAGCAGGAGAGAGCCTGGCTCAGCAGGGGCTCCATGCGGGCCAAACAGGGCTTGTCCAGGACAATGACCTTGACAATTTGTTGGCATTGCACCAGGGTCCCGGGGGGTGTGGGTGGCAGCGGCGGCAGCGGCGGGGGCTGCTCCCTCAAGGGGCTAGGCTGCGGGTCTGGCAGTGGCACCGGCGCTCCCCTCTCGGCCCCCAGCCCGGGGTTGTGCTGAGACGTTTGAAGCCTGTTGTGAATTGACACCTAGTTTAGAAACAGCCAGAGAAGCATGAAATGTTACAAAACTAATTCCCAGCTGCTAGGACTGGCTACCCTGAGCCTCCCTCCCCACCATTCCTGTCTCCTATGCCCCTAGGAGGCTCCCAGCCCTCACCTGAACCCGCCATCTCTCCACCCACCTGGAGGAAACCTGACTGCTGAACCCAAGTGCCGACCCTGGGTGGGGAAGGGAGAGCCCGTCTCCTCACCTGTGAGATGGGCACCTAGGCCAGCCGCCCCTAGGGTTCTGCAGTGCTCTGCAGTCACATTTCACAGGCAAACCTCTCTCTGCCTCCCTCTCTACCACCTCTGAGCTTGGAAAACAGGGGAAATTGTCTTTGCCCCCTCCTTGCCTCCCAGAGCTGTGTTGAGGGACAGTCAGTCATCTTTGAGCCTTTCAAGCCCCCTCCTCCCACCCGCTTTGTTAAAGGAGAAGCTTCATTGTTCTGTCGAATTACAAAGGTGCCCAAACCCAAAATGCCAGGGCCCCTTGAATACGTGATCTGGACCTACCGGATCCTCCTGGATCCCCAAGGCCAAAACCATGCATGTGAAAGCAGCCCAGACAGCCAAGGCCAGAGTGTGGTCCCAACTGCCTTTCTGGCCCAGCCTGCGTCCCAGTTAAACGTGTCCCGCTGCAGGAGAGGGTACCCAGAAAGGACTCTAATCTTCACCCCCTCTCTCAGCCCCTGGAAGTCACTGTGAACCAGCCTGGCCTCCTCTTGCTGGCAGGGGGAGGTTGAGGAAATGGGAGGAAGGGAGCTAGCACCTTCTGGGAGGGGAGGGGTTAATTCCTCACCCTCTAGCTCCCCAGCCTGTAGGTGCAACATGCCTCAGTCCCCTTCTAACACCTGGCCTTCTGGAGTGGCTGAGACCTTCACCCTGAGGACGCATCCTACTGCCCTTGGGCATCGTCACCGAGGATGGGCTGCCCAGAAGAGCACAGAGGGGGAAATCGATGCTGTAGGGGAGGGGCCTTGACCGCCAGGCCTAGACCAAGATGGCTCAGCTCAAAACTATCTCAGAGACCTAAACCAGCAGATCCTATTGTCAGCAGAAGGTGCAGTCTCTGGGCCTGTGCCCTCCCCTTGGGCTGCTCCACAGTTCCCCAAGCGCCGGCTCCGTCCGCCCCTTCAATATCCACATTGCAGGCTTTGCTCTTCCCTCTCAACCTCCAACTTTGGCAGCGTTTTCTAGGCCTGAGATTCCCCCCAATGAAATGAAGGAGCCCCTGAGTCCCTCAGTGCCCTGCCAGGACACAGGGCAGGCACAGGGCATTGCTGGGGGCCACCTTCCTCCTGGGGAGCCCTCTGTGGACCTCATTCTGGCAGAAGGCCTCTGCCCCCCGCTGCCGGAGGGCACTGGCTCCTTGCCCTGCCTGCATGGATTCTGAGTTATTCCCCACGAGAAAAGTGGCCTGAACGGTGGGTGCAGGCTTTCTGCCCTCCTGCTCCCCCAGACTGTACAGCAGAAGTCTGACCGCCCTAATCCAGACCCCCTGAGCCTGCCTTCTCTTCCCAGGGGCCGTGACCCTCCCGCCCACACAGCACCGCAGCTTTTGGCTCCTCCTCGCCTCTTCTTCACTTCTCGCTTCCTGATCCCCTCCACTGTCTGCACCTCCCTCATCTCCACCCCAGCCTGGATCCCGTATCTCTAATGGTAAGTGAGCAGCAGGAAGTGACAGCAAAACATTCATTTTGACCCCCTTCTCACCTTCCTGCTGATGAAGGGGAGAGAAAAGAGAGAGAAAGAGAGAGAAAGAAAGAGAGGAGATGGAACATGAGTAGCAGGTCAGAACAGCTCAGAGAAGATGGAGAAGCGCCTGCCAGAGGGGCTCGGCCAGGCAATGACGAGAGAGGGCAGAGGACAAGAGAGCTTGGGGTCCAGCTGAGAGGCCGGGAGCAGCGAGGCTGCCCTCCGTGCAGGGGAGCAGAGGCTGGCAGGGCCCTGGGGCTGGCTGGGGTGGCAGCCTTGCAGATAGCCACATGGCCCTCTGGCAGGGTGGGAGGGGAGAACGGGCCATCAGGTCACTTGTCCTCCCTGGGCAGGTCAGGCTAAGGCACGGGCAGAGCTGGTAGAACAAACCGGAAGGCTGGTAACTTTGTGTGTTTATCTGCAAGGCTAGAGAATGGGCAGCTGCAGGAAGATGGGGAGAAGAGGGGGCAGGGGATGGAATACCCACCCTGGGGGCTTGTCAGCTGCCGGGGCAGGAAGCTCCTCCGTGTAAAGGTGCCTCCTCCAGACACAGGTGTGTGGGGGGTGGGGGCCATGGGGAAAGAGGGAAGACATGGGGCTCCCCTGGGGCATCCTGGTGGGCAGGATCCTCCCTCAGACCTCTAAGTGGGGGCTCCTCCAGCTTGGGGTGGGGCTGGGAAAGGAGGTGTCTGTGTGAGAAGCTAGTAGTCCCTGGAAGCCTGGCAGAGGAGTGGGAGGGGAAGGCTCACTGGGGAGCAGTGGGGGAGGACTGGGCCCCAGCAAAGCTTGTAGGGGCCACTGAATGCCCCCCAGGTGACACTTGGGGGCCTGGCAAGGACCAGCTTCTGTGGCTACGTGGCTTGGGGATGGGCAACCCCCCTCCCACACGGACAGTCTTCAAATTTACGTGCTCCCCACCCCCAGTGAAATCCCTAGGATGACTCAACCCTGTTCTGCCTCATCAGCTCCTGCACACACCCCTACGCCATGGCCAGCTTTCCGAATGGACCAGCCGGTCCAGGGAGGAGCTCCACCCTCTCAGCTGCCCCCTCCAGTTCTCCACCTGCCCCAAGAGGCGGCTGAGGGCAGGATCCGGGGTGGAAGTGGTCACTGGGGCTGGACTTGAGGGGTGAGTCTCTGGAGGGGCCCAGGCTCCCTCCTATGGAGGATAGGGCAACTGAGGAAAAGGGAACAGTGGCTTCCCTGATAAAGCGGGTACTAGGGGGATCAGTGAGCGATCTGCTGGGGGAGTGGGTTGGGGGATGGGTGGGGTCGCTACGGAGGCGGCATGGGCATCTCTGCAGGTGTTGGTCTGGGAGCTCGGCCTCGGAGGGCACTCAGCTGGGGAGTGGGCAGAAAGTGCTGTGGCATTATTAGGTGCTGGAACAGTGGCATTACCCATGCTAGCAGTAACTTTTAATTGTATCTCTTGAAATTGGTAAAATGGTGAGTCGGGCTGGGGAGGCATTGATTAATACCTGAGAAGAGAAACAACAGAGACAGTGAGAAGAAGGACAAGCGGGGGTGCACGGAACCACTCACCTGGGCAACCAGGCCTCCACTTACCTCCACCGTGCTCTCCACCGGCTTCTCCCCCAGGGCAGCTTCCCTTTTGGCTTTGAATGCAAAGAGCACAGGGCTCACTCTCCAACCAGCCCGACACAAATCCCTGCCTCTCCCTCCCAGCCCCCACCCCACCCCTCCACCCCCAATACCAAGCATCCTTGCAGTTACACGTTGTGGCCAGAAGACTCTGGGTACCATGCCACTCCTGACGGAGGTGCAGCCCCAGGGCGGGGGCTAGAAGTCGGAGCCCAGTTCTGCCACTTAGTAGCTGTGCGACCTTGGGAGTCCAGCCTAGAAGATCTCTGAGGCTTTTTAAGCGAGCACTACTGAGTTTCAGCAAGCATTGCTCAGTCTTGACAGCCTGAGCCACTGTCAAAGGTTCCCCGGTATGGACTGTGGAAGTTGGTTTTGCGGTGGCATTGGTTCTTGGCTCTCAGAGACACCAGGAGGCTCTGTGTGTTTGTGGGAACTGCACTAACCTGCCTCTTTCAGCCACAGGCACCTTGAGGGAGGGGCCGTGTTCCTTTTGTGTTTCTACCCCTGCTACTTAGCTGAGTGGTGGGGATTCAATGAGCAGGGACCTGTAGAGCACTCACCACAGGGCTTGGCATGCTTAGTTTAAGCTTAGCTGATGACGGCTGTGTAACTGCTGCTGGGACATTCTGACTGGGCTGGCACAGCACCGGGGACCCTGCAGATCTCTAGGGACATCGTGGTAGCTTTTTCTGGCTCAGTCGCTCCTGGCTCCCACCCCTGCCCCCAGCAGGCCACCCAGAGCCCCTCTGCTGGAGCCCCTGTGACTTCTCAACACAGTGTGCATGTGTGTGTGTGTGTGTGTGTGCTCACGCATGAGCAAGTTCCCTTGCTGTGCTCATCGCCCTGCTTTCTGTAGCACAGAGGGAGCTCTGCCGTTATTTGGAACCTAGGAGAACCCCACTGGGGAGGTGACTGATGGACCAGGCCATGGAGACATGCATCCTGGTCTGATTGGGGGGTGCAGCTTCCAGAAGAGGCATGCTGGGATGCAGAGTGGGGTGGGGTGTCAAATGCTTAATCACAACTGAGGTTTGGCTCTGGAGTTTCAACAGCTGTGCAAACAAGCAGCGACTCGTATACTGTGACCTTACAGACATGAAGGGGCCGGCTGAAAAATCAGGCAGGGTGGAGAATTATGACTGCATGATGGCAGGTCAAACCCATACACAGAAGATGATATCAGAGTGAGAATCTCCATGCAGCTAAAACAGCCCCAGGTCTTGTCTGGAAAATGAATCTCATCTCCTAGCTGAGTGACCGGTGCTGTGATGCTGTCTGTCCCGGCATCACGGTGTCATGGCTGTAACTGAGGGTTGGGGACCAGCCTGAAACCCACCGGAGTGTCTCAGCTCAAGCTAATGTCTTGCTGGAACCCTGGTCTTCTAGTGCTTAGCAGGGGATACACAGCAGGCACCCAATAAATGTTGGTTAAGTGAAAGAATAAATGGCTGAATTAATTAATTAGTGAACAGTTCTGATGGTTTGCTGGGGGTTTGTTGGGATGGGAGTTAATTCTCACGCCATTTCGCCCTCTAATTTTTATTTGGGACTGCAGAGTGGGGGTGGAGGTAACTCTTCCCATGCCCCCTGTGGGTGGGGGTAAAGGTGAGGGGCAAGAGGTAGAAAGTAGGAAGATGTCCATGGAAGAAATAAAGCAGGTCTAGAAAACGTGGCCAAAAGTGGTAAAAAAAAAAAAATCTGTGGCTGGCTTGATGCGTCTGGAGTGCATAAGTCAATTTGAAGAAACCATTTGGGAAGTTAGGTTTGGAGGTTTATCTGGGTTTGGGGGCGGGCTGACTCTGGCCTGGGATAGGAACGCACTCGTGGCTCCTTAGGGAAAGGACTGGACGGGCAGATCAAGATTTCCAGACCCTCCTGGCCACTCTCCTTACCGGGCTCATGCTGCTTCTCTTTACTACACCTGTCACCCCCTCCAGTGAACCGGAGTCCCCAGACAGCCTGGGTGTGGGGTGGGAGGGGGTGGGTAGGAGGCTCCCCGACTGGGGTTAGGGCTGTCTTGGCCTGACTCCTCCAGGGAGAATGGTTGTTTTTCACAGGGACCCAGGGCCTCAGGACAGCATGTAAATCGACACATTCCTCTCACGCCTTCCTTCTCACTCGCACCACTAAGGCCCATGAGATTAAGCCTGGAGCTCCTAGCAGAAAGAAATGGCCATGGGAACGAGTACTTTCCTCACCCCAATTCCCCAGGAACCCCAGGCTAGGGGCAGAGGGTGGCCCCCGTGCAGGCCCAGGGCCATCGTAGGCCTGAGGCCTGGGACAACGGAGCAGAACCAGGGCTCACCTGTAGGCGATCCGTGCTTGGACTGTGGGTCCACCTGTGCCCCGCTGGACTTGAAGGACAGCGTCTTTGCTCCCTGCTGCTTCTCCAGCTCCCCTGCAGGACAGAGAGGCCCGTGAACAGAGAGGAACCCAGCCTCAAGCACAGTGAGGTGGAAGAGGAATGAGGAGAGAACAAGAAGAGGGGGGCTCCCTGACACGCTATAAAGTGTGGCCTGAGTCTGGCACCCCACTTCACAGCTAGAGCCTCGGTTTCTCCATCTCTGTGTGGGGGGAAGCTATTAGCTGCTTGAATGTCAGAGGCAAAAGAGAGGGCGGTGGGCTGCTTGGGTCTGAATCCTGGTTCTGGGGCTTCCTAGCTGTGTGGCTTTGGACAATTTACTTAACCTCTCCATGCCTTACCGGAGGGGACAGCGGTGCCCACTTCAAAGTGCTGTTAAGAGGATTACGTGAGGAAATACATCAAAGCCCTTGAGAACGAGGCCTGGCTGGAGGCAGGTGCTCAATAAATATTAGCTTTTATTATAGCAGAAACAAATTACTTGGACCAGCGGACCTCGGTGATGGCTGGTGACAGCCAGCCTGCCCACCTTGTGCCCAGAGGGACAGACCTTCCTCAGGGTTTCCAGAGCTCTCCCAGGGAGGAGATTCCCCACTGAGGGTGTCGGTGCGGTGCAGTCTGTGTGGCCAGGGCATCTGTCTTGTCCACAACCTTGACTCCTCTCCCTAGACTGTCAACCTGTTCCTTCTCGTTCTCTCGCGGTGTTAGAGAAGCGCCAGTTACCATCCTCAGAGGTTTGACGATTAAATCACTCCTTCAGTGTCTCTTTTCCAGGAGACATAACTCAAGTTCCTTTGATTAAGGCCGCTCTCCTGGGTCCCATTTTCTGTCTCTCTAGTTGTCAGGAAGCCAGGGACACTGGACTGCACACTCCAAACCAGAACAGTTTGTCCTGACTGCTTCAAGTACACCACCAGTCAATACTTGATACTTCTCCTGAATGGGGGGTCGTCCCTCCCTGGAAAAGGGCTGTCTTGGCTTTGGAGAAATTAGCATCGTAATTATAAGCACAGAGTCTGAGGACCTTGGTGCGAATCTTGCTTTGTCACCGACTGTGTGAACTTGGACAGCTTCCTTAAGCTCTGTTAGACTCTCCTTATTCGTAAAATGAGGACAATCCTACCTGCCTCACAGAAAATTGTCGCAGGGATTAAACAATATGATAGGTCTGGCATTCAGCCCAGTGCCGGGCATGTAACGCATGGTAGCTGTTACTGTTTTCACTTTCTTTTCTACTTCCTTCCCTCCCTGCCTCCCTCACCAGTACTTCATCTTTTCTCAGCTGTTACTTCCAGCCAGACGTGAGGCTCTCTCTCTGCTCCCCTGCCCTCTAGACAGCAGGAGATGATATTCACTCTTGATATACTGCTTCTGGCAATGTCTACTCCTTTGTACTTTGGAAGGGACAGGGATGTCGCTCCCGGGCTGATGGGGGAAAAGGGATCTCTTCCAGCAAGCATGGGGCCCATTGGTATGCTGTGCCTCCCCAGGGCTGTGCAGAGCCATCTGTAACATTTTGACAGTGACAGAAGTGACATTTGAGGGTGTGTCCTTGAGCATGTTCAAGATCAACAGCCAAGGTGGCGTCTCTGAGCATCCAGTCCAGCCGTTGAAGAGTCTGTCTGTTATCCTGCTGAGCTCGCGGTTGCCCCCAGAGCGCAGACAAAGGAATGTACACCCCTACCACCCAAGCAGTTACCGAGTTGTACGGTCTGGTCTGGTGGGTTTTTGTTTCAACCAGATTTAACGGTTTCCTGACGATATTATACACGGAACGTCTTCTGTCGTTCTCAGAGGAGAAAGTACATGAGCCTCAGAATCAGACTCAAATGCAAGCGCCACCTTCTCCACTTCTAATACGCACGCCCTTAAACACATCCCTCAGTGGCCCTGGGTCTCGTCTGTGAACTGCGGACAAGCACCTACCTTGCGACCTCACTGTGAATGCTGTAGGCAAACTGCCTGGCACGTAGTAGGTGTTCCAAAAACGCTGATTAAAAAGCACTGCCCTGTCATGTTGGTCCCTTGCTCCCAAAACTCCCACTGCCTTTCCTATTGCTTAATGGGTTTATATTAATTTAGAACCACTTCCCAACAGAGTGACCGTATAAGGCAGACCTGAAGTCTGTCTGTACTTTCCGGTTTCGTTTCTGAATCCATTCTTACTAAACTTCCCGATAAAGGCGATCTATGCTTAAGCAGCAAAAGCTTGCAAGTGGGCACAGCTTGCAGGCCACTGCCGCTCTTTTCCTAAACCACAAAGTAACTGGCAAACCACCCGGACCTACAAAGACCCCACATAGTTTCTACAATGCCTGAATTGGAACAATCAAGAATCAAGGCATTCCTTAGGGGAAAAAAAAGAAAACTCCTAGGTGAGGGATAGTCAGAAAAACAGGCTGGACTCTTCAAAAAGACCATCGCATGAAAAAACAAAGTCGGGGGGACTATGATTCTAGATTAAAAGAGATTAAGGAAAATGACACAACCAGATGTAATGCGTGAATGTGACTGGATCCAGGGGGAGGGGCTGTACAAGGCAGTTCGGTGGGAAGAGAAGCGCCTGGGTCCCCAGGCCTTTTGGGTTTGCCTCCTTGCCTTGGTCGGCTGGCTTGAATGTGTTGCTCAAACACCACAGAGTCCCCTGTTCCAAGGGGCACCCCCACAGCCCCACCGGAGCATGTGCACCTCGCTTTAACTGTGATGGTGCAGTGGGGCCGGGGTGGCCTCGGGATGGCAGGAGCGTCCTTGGCTCACCCCACACTCGCTCCACAGTGGGGCGAGGAGTCAGACTTGTGCCGCAAGCAGCCTGTGTTCCCCGCTGACCCTGAGCCCACCCGCCCACCCGGCCACCGCATCCTTACACTCTATCCGGATCTGCTCCAGCTCTGTCACCTCAGCGATGGATTCCTTCAGGTCCTCCACAAACTTCTGCATCTCGTCCGAGCCCAGGGCACAGAAATGCAGCACCTGCTTCTTCTCAGAGCCCGAAAGCGGGGTCACCAGGGTGATGCCATGAGAGTAATCTGGAAAGCAGACCCCAGGCCCCCATGGCCGTGAGCAGCAGTGAGTGAGACGGGAGCTGGCCCAGTGTGGAGAGTTGGATGGGGCTTTTGGGGTGCTTGCCCCTTTCCCCCTCCCTGTAGCTTCCAACTTCTCCCCAATACCCTTGGCCACATCTCCGGGGACGAGGGAGACTCACATTCATTCTCAAAGAGGTGGAACCCCATGCCCAGCAGGCCCACTGACTTGCAGAACGTGTATGTGGAGGAGCTCTTCTTCTTCGGGCAAAGTTTGAGAATCTGTTCAAGAGAGGGAGAGAGACATGCACTGAGCGTGTATACACATGTGTGCACACGCAGGCCCACGAGCACACAGGGACACAGGTGAGCACACACACAAAAAGAAACATGAACACACGTGCACGCTTATATACTTAGGGTACATTCACACGTTGACATCCACGCATACGTACACACACACACACACACACACACACACATATAACAGGTATATAAATACACATACCGTATCACAATATGGGGTTTCTTGTATTGCATAAAACCCCTCAGTGGCTGTTCCCACTGCACTTAGAAGTGCACATTGCCTGCCTCTCCCCATCTGGTCCCTGCCTCACTCTGGCTTCATGTTCAAGCCCTGCTGTCATCCTTTCCGTGGCCTGAATAGGGCCAGCTTGGTCCTGCTGCAGGCCCTTTGCACATGCTATCCCCATTCCGCACCTCTCCCTGCGGCTCTCTGCATGGCTGGATTGCTCTCATTACTTAGATCTGAACTCAGATGCCGCCTGCTTAGAGATCTCCTTGAGCAGCCCATGGAACAAACAAAAACAAACCAAACCACATTGGCCCTAACCCCAGCCCCTCCTTCCTCCCTATCCCGTCATTGGGTTTCATCGTCTTCACACCACCTTTTTCCCAATTTGATACTATCTGGTTTATTTGTTTCCTTCATTATTTCCTATCTCCCTCCCCAACTAAAATGGAAACTTAGCCAGTTGCTCAGTACTTAAACACTTCTTCAGCACCTTCTCCCAGCTGGGCCCTGGAGGCACAGGAGCGCAGAAGCCAGAGAGAGCCGTGCCCCCAGAGTGCCTAACAGAGCTGCGGAGCAAGACCGGTCAGGGGGTAAACCAATGGATTGATCCATAAAGCATAATAAGCAGAAGAAAACCAAAGTGAAGGAATAAATAAGGTAATTCCAGAAACTGACAAGTGTTTTGAAGAGAATGAAATAGGGAAGGAATAGAAGGTGACTGGGCAGGCTACCTTTCGAGGTGCACAGGGAGGGCCTCTGGGAGGAGGTGATGTTTGAATTGAGACCTGAATGAAGACAGGGAGGTGGCTGGGCAAAGTCTGGCAAGGTGGTGGCAAGAACAAAGGTCTGAGATGGAAGGAGCCTGGCCCTTGGGACTCAGCTCTCGAGACCAAGGTGCCAGCGCAGGCAAGCAGTGGAGTGGAGGGCGGGGAGGGGAGGTCAGAGATCCAGGAGGCCTCCAAGTGGGGGGTGCGGGCTTCCTTTGCCTGGCATGGGAAACATGGCAGATATGAGGCCCGATTTGTACTCTGGAAGGATCACTCTGTTGCTCTGTGCAAGGTGGAGCTCAGGGGTGGATGGTTAGATGTGGGATAATTTTAGAGATAGTGCCACCATGACTCATGGATAGAGAGGATGTGGGAGACGAGGGAAAGACAGAGACCCGATCGTGTTCACCGCTGTTTCCCGGCACTTACAAAAATGCCTGGTACATAGTTGACCCTCATTAAATATTGTGGAATGGATACCTATTCCAGAGAACAAAGAATGAGTACACCACAGACATGCACGCACACACGTGCACATACACACACATGCACGCATCCCCTGGGCCCCAGGCAGCGCAGGCCCCGCTCAGGCCCACCATCCCCCACTGGCTGTGGGACGAGAAGCACATCCTTGTCCTGTCCCGCCCCAGGTTTCTTGTACTGTGGGAGAGGCTCATGATCTGTGATCTGGTTCATTCCCACCATGACTGTGGAACCATAAACAAATCACTTGACCTCTCTGAGCCTCAGCTTCATAACTTACAAAGTAGCCCTATGTGGCTAAGCAACCTCACCCCCCATGATGGGACAGTGTCGTGCAAGAGGAATCAGCCCTTAACTGTGGCATTCTGAGTGGCCCTCCCCGCCCCTCTCTGGGGTCAGGGCTAAGGCTGAGCTGGGCAGCAGGTGGCCCCGGCCTGGCCCGTGTACTCACCACCAGCAGGTCGTTGAAGAGGAACACCTCCCTCTGATGCGCGGCCTGCTTCTGCAGCTTGTTGACATCTGTCACCTCAAAGAGCCGGCTGCAGCAGACCAGGCGGCGGTGGGGCACCGACAGCACCTTTGGTGGAGGCAGGAACTTAGGGGAGGAGCCCTGGAGCTCACAGTCCTCCCCACCCCATAGCACCCACTTTCCGGGAAAGCAGATGGAGGCCAAGGTTTCTACTGCAAGGCCTGAACTTGACCATAAACGTCCTCTCTCCTCACCGGGGCTCTTCCCTTGTCATGCTTCTTGGGGAGCAAGGCTTGGGGAGAAGCGTTCATCATGCTGGAGTAAGTGAGATGAAGGCACGGGGAATGGAAATTGAAAAGAGCTTCCAGATTGGTCAAATCTGGTTGCTGTCAACCCCCATGACCCAAGCTGCAGCCTGCAAGGTGGCCCCTTTGTCCCTTTCTCTACTGCACACCCAAATGCAAGTGTGCAAGAGGGAGGGGACTGCAGGGATACCTCAAATCTGCCGCGTGTAAAACGATCTACTGCAGGCCTCGGCAAGAAAGGCTCTGGGCAGAAAAGGGCCATCCCTGCAGAGAGGAGCTCAGTGTAGAGCTCAGACGACATCCTCAGACTGCTTCTTAGGTCAGCAATTTAGGGAGGAGAAACTGGAGACAAATACCAGAACCCACTCTACATGCTTTCAGTTTATGGCATGAAGAGTCTCTGCTGACATATGAGTAGTAAACTACAGAGAATCATTGCCAACATAGACCATATTGCCTGCGACACAGGTCACAACTAAGGGGCACACCAGTGGCTTACCACAGTCTAGAGCCTACTTCAGCCTCTTTCCTGTCTTCTATTCAGTAGGACCTTCCAGGAAAGCCCAGTATCCATCCCATCCTAAGTCTCCCCATCTGGCCATCCAGATGCTTCAACCCTAGACCACTGGGCAGCCTTTCCCAACATCTCACCTCAGCCTCTCTGCTGCCATAGCTGGTAGCACTGAGGAAGTGAGGTAAGGGAAAACGGAGGGTGCAGTGTATGGCACAGAGTAAGGACTCAATTACTATGAAGTGAGCAAATAATGGAAAAGTGTCCCTGAAAGGGAAGGAAGAGATTGGGAGGAGATGTCAGCTGGTCTTGAGACAAAGGCAGGTGCGAGATGGGGGGCGCCTGGCAGCCATGGGAGAGGAAGTGGCTCCCACGGGGTGAGTGCTCTTCTGTGGTGGGCACTTACCGTCTTCATGCCCACAATGGACTTCTCCACCTTGGTGACATACGTGACGTGGTCCTCATTGGACTTGAGCTCCTTCTGTTGTATCCTTTCATAGATGCCCACCACCAGCTCCCTGGGGATGTCGGCACCGTCATCCACACCTATCAACATGGCAAGGGAAGGGGAGGCGAAGGAGGCGGAGGACGGATGTGTCAGAGGCCTGCAGCCAGAGAGGGAAGCCCCCACCAGGCTGATGTTCCGCAGGGGTGGCCTTGATTTTGCCCTGTCCCTGTTGCAAAACCTTCAGTGACTGGCTTCCCAGCCCCACTGAATTAAGGACAGACTCCTTAGCCAGGCACCAGAACTACTACAATATGGTCCCAACACACATTTGCAGTCTCATCTCCTGCTGTTCCATAACCAGAACATCCACTCTCACCTCCCTGGTCTCTTTCCTCATCCTCAAATACAGCCTCCATGTTCCCACTCAGGGCCTCACTTCTGTAGTTCTTCTTGTCTACCCCCACCCCACTCCCTGTCCCCCATGAGAACTTGAAGGCTGATACTGTCTTTTTTTTTTTTAAGTTTTTTTTAAAAAATCCATTTTGAGAAAGAGAGAATCTCAAGCAGGCTCTACACTGACAGTGCAGACCCCAACATGGGGCTTGAACTCATGAATGGTGAGACCATGACCTGAGCCAAAACCAAGAGTCGCATGCTTAACTGACTGAACCACCCAGGTGCCCAGCTGATGTTCTGTCTTATTCTCTCTTGGATCTCCTCCCTCTCACACCTAATCCCCACCCCTGATTAGTTGTTAACTAAGAATGTGTGACAAGATTCTTCCTTCACTTGGAGCGTGGGGAGGTGGTGGTGGTGGTTACATGTTAGGTGAAGAGGAGCCGGACAGCCCCCTGTAGCAATGCAGGTAAGGACACTCTACTCCCATCTCTTACTTCATAGTAATAAAACTCCAGGAACAAAAAATACTGACTTGGAAACAAATTCTTTGGGAGGTAGAAAGAGAAGCCATAAAAAATTTCTTCATTCTACCTTTCCTAAATCTTTTTTTAATGACTATATGCTTCTCTTACAAGACAGAAGCATTCAAAATAAAGCAACTTTGGCAAGTGTCCTCAAAGGAGATTTCCTACCTAGTGAGAGGACATTATACCTTCTATGAGCAACTCTTTGTATCAATCCCATTTCTTCTACATCTGATCTTGGTTCTTCAAGTCAGGCAAATTAGCCCATGCAGCACCCCTGGGGGCCTAAAAGACACCAGGCTGGGGGCAAGAAAGAGCAGGGACCAGGACTGAACACACAGAGGCTCCCAGCCGAAATGGCAGGTTGCACACCTTTGCTCCTTCTGGATATTCTGGTCAAAGGGAATTTTTTAAAGAGGCATATACACACAAAGAGAAAGAGAATGGGGGAAGAAACAAGGGCACCATATGACCTGGAAAGTGGATGCATGAGCAGTCCTGAGAAAGTGGAAATTGAAGCCGGCCGAGAAGTTACAAGCTATTCAGCACACCACAGAACCACCAAAGGGCTCTGGAATGGGTGGCAACAGGAATCCCACTTTTAGTGGAGGTGAGGTCAGGCTGGAAACAGGAAAATAGGTTGATAATCAGTCTAAAAAGGATTTAGATCTCCCTGTCCCTTCCTCTGCTTCAGCAGCAGACTGAAGGTCAGTCCTCTGGAAGAGGTGAACCAGGAACTCTGGGGTGGGGGCACCCAAGCCCAGTCCAAGGTGGGAGTCTGTGCTGAAAACTGGAGCATGGAGTTGATGTCTATGTATTAAGAGACCCTCTCAATCCTTCTTATCCGAAAGATCTTAGAATATTGGCAGCCAGACTCATACCCTCTGGTCAACAGATCGGACATTTCTCTTCTGGGGAATCAACCAACACAAGAGAAAAATCTGAAGATACTGCAGTAAGGGTGTCCCAATGAAACAGCTCAATTTAATCACCGTATGAAAAAGCCCACCACTCAGAACCCCCCACCCATACTCACAGAGTTTTTAATCAGCCTTTTAGCTCACTCTTAAATATTTGAGAACAATCAAGTTTCATCAAGTATATATGGAAAGTCTATAACACAAGAGAGAAAGAAGTACGGGAAAAACAGAAAAAGGAAGCCAGAAGAAATAGAGGCAAGTAGGGAGTAACCAAAACAAACAGATACCATCAGAGATACATGAGAAGATAGTTGCATCTACAAAACAAGACTAAAATGCTATAAAAGGGGAATATTTACAGAAGAAAAGAGTTATTAAAAATGAAAAATATGACAGCAGAAATGAAAAAATTTGTAGGCAACTCACAAGATAAAGCCAAGGGACATCTTCAAGAAAGTCCAACCAGAAGACGAATATGGAAAATAGAAAACTGTAAAAATTAGAACATCAAACCAGGAGATCTAACATCTGAATAACATGAGTGCCAGAAAGTACAGAGAAGATGATATCTGCACCCTCATGTTCACTGTAGCATTACTTACAACAGCCAAGAGATGGAAGAAACCTATGTGTGTATTGAGAGATGATGGATAAAGAAGGTGTGTGTGTGTGTGTGTGTGTGTGTGTGTGTGTGTGTGTGTATAATGGAATATTAGTCATAAAAGAGAATGAAATCTTGCCATTTACAACAACATGGATGGAGCTAGAGGGTACTATGCTAAGTGAAACAACTCAGAAAGAAAAACACAGTATGACTTCACTTATATGTGGAATCTAAATGCAAAACAAATGGACAAAACAAAATAGAAACAGACTCATAAATACAGAGAACAAACTGTTGGTTGCCGGAGGGGAGGCAGGTTGGGGGTGGGAAAAATAAATGAAGGGGATTAAGAGGTACAAGCTTCCAATTATAAAATAAATTGAGTCATGGGGATATAATGTACAGCACAGGAAATACAGTCAATAATACCGTAATAACTTTGTATGGTGACAGATGGTAACCAGACTTATCATGGGGACCATTTCCCAATGTATAAAAATATCAAATCACTATGACATACACCTGAAACTAATAGGACATCAATTATACTTCAATTTAAAAAAGAACCATAATGAGGCGAAACATCAGGAAAATTTAGAAGACAAAGGAGAAAGAGAAGAGCCTGTACATTTTCAGAGAGAGAGAGAGAGAGAGAGAGAGAGAGAGAGAAATAATATGCAAAAGGTGAGGAATTGGAATGGCAGAGTAGCACTGTCCATTAAAAGACAATGGAGCAATGCCCTCAAAATTTTGAGTTCAGTGTTTCCAATCTGGAATTCTATGCCCAGCCAAACTCCCAATCAAGAGTGAAGGTAGAAAACAAATATCCAGACACACAAGTTCTCAAAAATTTGCGGCCAATGTACCTTTCGTATGGAAGAAAACTAAAAATGAGCCAGCTATGAAATCCAGGATACAGGAACCGAACACAGGAACAAGACAAAGGAGGTGCCCGGATGATGGTGGAGGGAATCCCAGGTGACTGCATGCAGCTGGCCCAGCCACCTGTCGAGATAGGAGCAGAGACTAGAGGCTCTTGGGAGAGAGACCCCAAAAAGAATACCTCTCCGTGTTCCACGTGCAGAGAGGAACTTGACACTTAGGTTGGGGAGTTTGGAGATAAATCAGTGGCAGGTATGTAGAGAGTTGAGCAAATGGGAAAAGAACACAAGTATTCACTCCATGGAAAGGAGAAATAGAAAGGGTTTGTAATCATGCTATACTTCAAGACTCAGCTTTGAACTGTGTTTACCTAGTCTTTTTTTTTTTTTTTTCAACGTTTATTTCTTTTTGGGACAGAGAGAGACAGAGCATGAACGGGAGGGGCAGAGAGAGAGGGAGACACAGAATCGGAAACAGGCTCCAGGCTCTGAGCCGTCAGCCCAGAGCCCGACGCGGGGCTCGAACTCACGGACCGCGAGATCGTGACCTGGCTGAAGTCGGACGCTCAACCGACTGCGCCACCCAGGCGCCCCTACCTAGTCTTAATACCATAAACACTGACGTCACAAAAAGAATGCTACAGCTGTAAGAAGATCATGGGGATTCAGGGTAGTTTTAGTGGGGGTGGGTTGGGGAAGGTGGATCAAAGAGGGCTAATGCTCATGTTCTATGAAATTGCTATGGTCTGAATGTCTGTGTTTCCCTTCCCCCTTTCATATGCTGAAACCCTAGCTCCCAAAACTGATAGTATTAGGAGGTGGGGCCTTTAGAAACCAAGTTATAAAGGTGGAGTCCCCGTGAATGGGGTCAGTGCCATGGAAAAAGGACCTCACAGAGCCCACTCCTTCCACCAGGCGAGTGCACTGTGAGAAAGCCCCAGCCGGAACCAGGAAGCGGGCTCTCACCAGACACCAAATCTGCCAGAACCTTCATCTCGGGCTTCCTGGCCTCCAGAACTGTGAGAAACACATGTCTGTTTATAAGCTACCCAGCCAGTAGTATTTTGTTATAACAACCTGAACGGATTAAGATATAAATTAATAGATAATGCTTAACATTTAAAAAAATGAACAAGTAGCAGTGTATAAAAGAAAGCAAAGTATAGATACTATTTCATCCCATCTATATGAAATTCAAGAGCTACACAACTAGTCAATGGGGACGGAAGGTCAGGAGCCTTGGCATTCTGACAGGGGCACTGACTGGGCCGGGACATGAGAGGATGTTCTGGGGCCAGGGGAATGATCTGGAACGAGAGCCGGCTGTGATCACACATGCATATGAACATAAACTTCATCATGCTTTCAGATTTGTACACCTTACAGTTTGCTTTCATAGCAATTTAAAAAAAGGAATAAGAACAAAAAGAAAAAGGAAGAAGAAGCACGTGGTTTCGCGATATAGAAGAAATACGATAAATGGCAAAAAGAACGTTGAGAGTGGCAGAAGAGTGGCGACAGGGGCAGGGACTAATTTTTTTTTGTAGCAAGAAGCCGTGTAGAATGATTTGACTTTATTAAATGATGTGCATGTATAGCTTCGATTCCTTAAGTGCTAAAGAAGAAAAAAAGCCAGTGAGTTGAGCACACATCACATCCTGCCAGTTTAGCTCTGATCCCTGCTAGGTGGTGCACTATGTCATTTAGAGAAGGACTTGGCTGCTGGGTGCCATGAAATTATATGCAAGGCTGATGGCCATGGACCCAAGACCTAAAAGCCTCCGTCTGTCGTGCGGTGGGAAGGGCTGGCACACATAGGCGCCAGCTGTGTGGCCGGGGCCTAGAAGTCAACCAATGGAGGACGTTCCACGGAGGGCAAGGGGCATTGCCCAGGGGCCCTTGCTGGTTGATGTAGGGCAGTGGCCATGACTCCTGGAAACTCCCCCAATGCCTGGCATGCAAGCAACTTTTCCAGATGGCTGTGTGTGACTGGGACCACAGAGCAGTGTCCAGTGCCCCTGGCTGCTAGGGTGACAATCTACAGTCAGCTCAGACACAGAATTCACACTGAATAGAACGGAGCCTGAGCAGCGGCCTCGGCCCTCCTTCCCGTCCTCCTTACCTCTCAGGTTTCGGATAAAGTCCTCTAGCATCATCTTCCGGTCGGGCTTGATGTTGGGGCTGTACATGTCGGTGTTGAGGAGGATGATGGCAAAGGCGAGGATGAAGATGGTGTCGGGGTTGTGGAACTGCTGCACCACCTCGGGGTTGCACATGCAGTAGCGCTGGCTGCAGTGGGGACACAAGCGGGGTGCTGAGGCCCTTCTCCCCCTTCCCTGGGCTCCAGAAGTGGGGGGTCGTGGGGGGGACAGATGCCACTTCTCTGAGGGCATTGGGTCCCTGTAGCCTGGCCCTCTTCCCCACTGAGGGGACAGGGTCCGGTGTCACACAGCCATGGAGCCCGTCACCGCACCCAGATGCTCACCAAAGACTTGCTGGTCCATGGGGATGGGTGGGATGCACCCTGTCTACCTGGAGGGCCCGGCGCTGCTCTAAGCCTAGAGAGCTCAAGGACTCCTGTCCCTTTTCTTTCCTTCCCTCCTCTGCAGCCAGCCCCCCACCCTTCCCGCCCCACCAGGAGGGCTTCTCCCAGCCCCAGACGGACCCCCCAGCATCTCTGGTGCCCCATATCCCAGGCGTGTGTTTTGAGGGCTGTGTGAGGGAAGGGGGATGGGGTCCTACCTGAAGGCCTCTATGAGTCGCTCTACCTTCTGGGCTTCCCCCTGCACGCGGATGTGGGCCTGGAACTTCCGCAGGGCCTCGTCCAGCTCCATGCTGGAGAAGTCCATCTCGTCCACCACACAGCTGAGGGCAGGTCGGGAGGGGGGGTTCTTGAGGAGAGAGGTCAGCCCCTAATCCTCTCTCAGCTAGAGGCAGCTGAGGAGTAGGGTGCAAGGTGTAGCCCCCTCTCCCACTGGACCGCCCACCCTGGTGGCCAGGATTCTCCCTCTGGTAACCTAAGAGGACCCTCCCTTACACCATCTTTCCTCCAGCACAAGAGCCCTGGGAGGCAGATGGCTGACTGCTGTCTCCATAGCTAAGAGCCTGAGACCCAGAGAGGCCAGGGCGGCTATCCAGAGCCACACAGCCAGAAGGAGGCTGATCTTCCACCTTTAGCTCCCAGCTCGTCTCCTCTCAGCCTCAGAGGGTCTCAGAGTCAGGCAAAGGTTTGAAATAGGAGTAAGTGCAATTTACTTATCTGCTCCTGTCCTGTTAGGAGCCTAGTTTCTCGTGCCCATTTGGGCTTCCGGGTGACGGACCCTTCCTCCCGTACCACCTCTCGGGGTCTGCCTCAGGCCAGATGGGAAAGGAGTGAGCTCATCCTAAGCTCCCTTGCAGACAAGGAGCCCTGAGCTCTCAGGGAAGCTGTGGCCTCTGAAGAGTAAATGACAAATCAGCCTAATGTGGGAGGGGAACAGTGTGACAAACACGGCCGGATTCTGAGCCTGGGCTTACCACTGAATTTTTTGTGTCTTTTGGTGAAGACTCATCTTTTAGGGCCTTGGTTTCTTTTTCTGAGGAGGAAGGAGGTCAGAGTCCTGCTCCCCAAGGGCCCTTCTACCTCTGAAATGCCACCTCTATCTAGCCCTGGAGAGTTTGCATCTGAATGTCTCCCTGCAGTGCCTGGGGAAATGGAGGTGGGGACGTGGTTCCAGTCACCCCTACGAGGCAGTGTCATTCCTCCCAGGGCCTCTCCTGTCCTCCTGCTGCCTTGCCCTCCTTTGGGGTGGCCTGTCCCCAGGGCCATGAGCAGCGGGCAGGGATCCAGGTCTGGCCAAGCAGCAGCCCTGATGTGCCTGAGAACTGCAGACGCTCCCATGTGCCACCAGGCTCCCAGAGCCGACTTCCCCCCTTTCTGCACCCATGCTGTGGTCCAGCCTCCTCTCTCCTGGTCGTTTCATACCCAGCACCACAATGCCTGCTGGGGTCAGCAGCCCCTCTGCTTCCACAGCCCCGGCCACCACCGCCACAGGGTCACGGCCTGGTCGCTGCCTTCCTTCCTGCCCAAAAAGGCGAGGCAAGCTCTGGGCTCGAGCCCAGTGTGTGGCTTGGTGCCCAGCATACCGGGGGACTCAGGGAACATTTGCCCAGTGACCGTGTGAGCAGAGGGACGAGCCCTAAGCAGGACCCACTTCCTCTGTGATGCCAGCGCCTGTGCAAGGCCCACCACCTAGGAGACTCAGAGATCCTGACTCAACCCTGGCTCTGGTGTCAGTTTTTAGAAGGAAGCAATGAGAGACAGCCACACAACAGTGGTCAGGGGCCTGGTGGCCCCTTTCAGGGGGGAACAGAGAGGAGAGAGCATCACTGAGACTTCTAGAAAGGGGAGGCTAGGAGCTCCCTCTTGGCTCCCACAGGGGAGATGGCCATCTTCAGGCTGGGAACCCATCCTCCTCATAGTCAAGCCCAGCCTCCTCTCAGACTTATCTGCCTGGATAGTGAGAGAGAGGGTGGCACTGGGGAGGCCAAGGCAAGAATGTGGCCCAAGTATGACAAGTGGCAATGTCAGTGTCTGGGTGTTTGAGATGGAAACTGGTGGTAGCAGCCCCCGGGTCCAGCCTGGAGAGAGGCCACTCTGACTTCTCAGCAGTTCTTGTCGTCCTCCCTGAGCATTCCCAGGCTGGCAAGTGAACCTCAGGAGCAGCATCATGGGGCCCACACCCATGTATCCCCTAGCCCAGCACAGCCAGGAGTTATGAATCGTGCATGACCGACCCAGACAGCGAGGCCGTCAGAGGAGGTGAACCAGTGTGGTCCTGCAGCAAGGGGACCGGAGCTAGAGCCGGGGAAGCAAGGATAGGGAGGGAGGAGACAGACGTAGAGGCAGTGAGAGACACAGAGGATACAGAGTCAGGTCAGAAAGACCAAGAGAACAGGGACAGAGAGAGAAGGCAAGAGAGACAGAAAAGGAGAGGCAAGGAGGCAAAGAGGAGAGAGAAAGACCCACAAAATGGGGGAGACGGAGACAGAGAACAAGAGACAAACAGAGACGAGGGGAGAGACAGAGACAGAAAGAGGAGAGAGAGGTGGAAAAGGACAGGAGATGGGTGTGGAGGACAGTACCACAGACTGGACAGGGGTGGGTGTTGCTAGGCATGGAGCAGAGGGCCCCCCCCCCCCCCCGCTCATCCTGGCCCCCGCCTAACTCGTCAAGGCCCAGGGGGAGGGCAGTGGGCCCCAGGCTGGCCAAGCCCAGAGGACCCCAGGATGGCCCCTGGCCTCCCAGCCTGGCGTCCAGCTGCTGCCCAGGACTCGCCCCATCAGCCTGTCCACCGCACCCCTACCTGGCCTCCATATCCCTCAGAGTCTCTGTCCTGTGCCCCCTGCCCCAGTGCTCCAAGGGCATGACCGCCTGAAGCCCGGGCACCGTGGTGGGGGCCGCCAAAGGAGGCAGAGGGGCAGCTGGGAGAAAGTAGGATCTGCTCGGCCAAGCACGATGGCCTAATTTCCAGGCCTTCGCTCAGGTGACACGCAGCCCGCACGCGCGTTCGCTCGCTGGCTCGCTTGGGGCTGCGGCTAAAAGCTCCAGTAACGAGCCCAGAGCCTGAGACTCAGCCAGGTGGAAACGCCAGTGCACAGACTGGGGAGTGCTGAGTGAATCAGTCACCGGCCACGGGGGCGGGAAGGACTTCATGGGAGGAAGTCCTTCCACATCCTCAAAGACCCCGTGTGAGAGTTGCGAAGTGGCTTGTTAAAATGCAGCTCCCTGAGCCCCACCCCAGATCTACCCACTCGAATATGTAGAGGCGGAGCCTGGGAATCCGCATTCTTCACCAGCTCTCCAGGCGATTCTTTTTTTTTTTTTTTTTAAATTTTTTTTTTTTTTTTTTTTTTCAACTTTTTTTTTATTTATTTTTGGGACAGAGAGAGAGACAGAGTATGAACGGGGGAGGGGCAGAGAGAGAGGGAGACACAGAATCAGAAACAGGCTCCAGGCTCTGAGCCATCAGCCCAGAGCCCGACGCGGGGCTCGAACTCACGGACCGCGAGATCGTGACCTGGCTGAAGTCGGACGCTCAACCGACCGCGCCACCCAGGCGCCCCTCCAGGCGATTCTTAAGAACTGAAAGCCAGTAGCTGAGCTGAGTGCAAGGGAAGGAGGCGGGTCCAGCCCAGGTGGAGCCTTTGCAAAGTGAGTCCAGCAACTCACGGGCCACCAGGGCAGCAGCTCAGGGGCACTCGTGCGTCCCTGGCAGGCTCTCAGAGGCTGCTTCTGCAGAGTGGTGAGGGAGGAAAAAGGTGGAGACGGATGCCGTGCCCCCTCCACACACACGTGGACACACACATGTATTCCTGCCTTACTCCCTGCAGTTGCCAGCTTGGGGCATCAGTGTTCAATGCGGGCAGTGTCCTGGGGCTCTCAGATCCTGGGGAACAAATCTGAATGTGTTCTGCAAAACCCGCAGACAGGAGGGAAGGAGATGTGTTGAGTGACGGCAGGGCACTACTGTCTCCAAGGAAACAAATGCCTTCTTCTCTGTAGAGTTGGGCTTTGGGCCAGGTGACCTCTCAGGACTGCTCCCGCTCTCTGAGAAGGGCCCAGAAGCAGAGCAGAGGGCTCCCGAACATCAGGTGGCCACAGCGCCATTTCTGGCTGGCTTTGGAATAGAGCTGGCAATGACCGATGACCGACTGCTTCTCTCCCTCCTCCCAGGGAACCACTGTATACCTTCCTGGTGGGGCCTGTGGTCTGGGCTGAGGCTGTGCTCTCTCCTGACAGGCCTGTCCCGGCAGCCCCTCACCTCAGGGGCCTCTGCCATCCTGCAATCATCCACAACTCTTTTGCTCCTCCACTCAGCCTGATTCTCTTTTCTCTCCTGAGGTACAAGCCCAGGCTGCACCGTGACCCACTCCCCGCTCCTCTTCTCTCACTCTTTCCCACGGCTTCTCTTATTATTATTTTTTTTTAATGTTTATTTTATTTTTGAGACAGAGAGACAGAGTGCGAGTGGGGGAGGGGCAGAGAGAGAGGGAGACACAGAACCAGAAGCAGGCTCCAGGCTCTGAGCTGCCAGCACAGAGCCTGACTCGGGGTTCCAACCCACAGACCTTGAGATCATGACCTGAGCCTAAGTCAGGCGCTCAATCGACTGAGCCATCCAGGCTCCACGCCGCCCCCCCCCCCCCCCCGCCCACGGCTTCTCTTATTTTGTTGTGTCTACCAGTATGTAAAATCTCCTCTTCCCCATCCTTCTTTGCCACCCTGGAATTGTGGTGGGGAGCAGATTGTTTGACAGTTTTCCAAATCCACCCTGTGGCCTCCACCCAGGACAGCCAAGGACATCAGTCCCTCTTTGATCATCTTTAAGGTGAAAAACATCACATGTTTCTGGGTGGTCTTTTCTGGTGTATAATCTCCCCATTTTGCAGAAGGCGAAACTGAGACCACAAAGGGGCTTGCGCCAGGTTTCCTGCTCTTGTGAGGCCTCTTCCCCCAGGGGGCCGTCTCCACTTCAACGGGGGTCCAACACTAGCGGGGGAAGCGCCCTCTGTGCTCATGTTACTGAGGATTGTCACTAAGTGCACCCTGACTTCATCTTCTCTCTCCATCCTGTGCGATATTAACCATTATCCTGTTATTTTGTATTCCATGTGAAGAAATCAGCTCACAAAAGAGCTGCCCCTGCAGGGGGAGCTGCACACATCACATGCCTTGCTGGCATCTCCTGGGCCAGGCAAGCCTGACTCCTTCCCCATCTAGTGTTAATGCCCTGGGAGCAGCTGTCTTACCCTGATGCCTGGCTGGAGCCAGTGGGGGGCCAAGGGGAGGGACAACTGGGCACCATCATGGTCACAGTCACGTGCTGGGAGTCACTTCACTATCGGCAGTCAGCACAGAAGCTGTGGGGCCATCCCTCAGTTTCAGAGCTGGCCTGGGCACCCAGAAGCCACAGCAGAAAGCAATCCCCAACCCCCTTTCTTCCCCCTTCCCCTCTCTGGTGCTTTCTCTGGCCCCTGGTGGTGACTTTTTTCTTTCTCCCCTCCCTCTCTCCCTCCCTCTCTTCTTTCCTTCCTTCCTTCCTTCCTTCCTTCCTTCCTTCCTTCCTTCTTTCCAACAAACATGCATTTCCTCCTGTATGCAAGACGCTGTGCTTGGGACCTGGTGTAAGTGGCAAACAACACAAACACAGACCCTATCCTGGTGAGAGAGAAACATTATACACAGAGTCAAAAATAATCATTTCATTGTAATTGTGGCAAATCCTATGTAGGCAAAGGACAGGCTTCCGTGAGAGGACAAAAGATGTATTTCATATTTTGGAAAGGCCCCTTTATGGACATGACATTGAGCTGAATGATGAGGAGCTGACCAAGGGAAAGGGAGGGGTGGGGGAGCTTTCAGGCAGAGGGGGGAAAGCATATGCCAAGGCCCTGTGGTAGGAAAGAACTTCCAAGGACCTAGAAAGGTCAATGAGTCTGCAATGCAGAGTAAAGGGGACAATGGAGAGTGGCAGGCTGTGGGGCTAGAGAGGCAGGCAGGGGTTTGACCAGACAGAGCTATGTGAGTCACAAGAGGATTTCGGAGTTTAGCCTGAATACAACGGGAGACAATAGGATATGATCAGAGGAGTGATACGAGCCAGTTTGTTTTATGAAGATTTCTCTGGCTATTGGGGGAGAATGAGTGGAAAAGGGACGGCAGGGAACAAGAATGAAGCAGGGGCCCTGTTAGGATGCTACTGCCAAGGCCCAAGTTAGGGCTGATGGAGCCTAGGCTAAGGTGCAGACCAAGTGGATGGGTGATCTGAGATACATCCTAGAGGAAGAACTGATGGGAGCGGGCAATGGAGGGAAGGTGGGAGGTGAGGAAAAGAGGAGTCAATGGTGAGTGTCCAAGCCCTGGCTTGAGCACCTGAGGGCCTGGTGGTGCTATTTTTTATGCCGAGTCCATGATGGGATGGACACCTATGCTGAAGGAGAGACCGAGACTGCAGATTTGGACACGTTATGTCTGAGATGCTCTTTCCTGTAGTACCAATTTAGTATCTACTAAACCATCGTCCTTAGCACCCAAAGTCTTGTCTTTCCTATTTTACAAATTATAACCCTGCCTGGACCCTTCTTTGCCTCGAGTCACTACCCCTTGCCTCTACTGTTCTTTGGAGCCAAACTGCTAGGTGGTCCCTATGCCTGCTGTCTCCACGTCCTCAATCCCATTCACCTTTCAATCCACTCCAGCCAAGCATCTACCTCCAGCATCCCACGGAAACTTTGCTTATCAAGGGCACGCCGGCCGACATGTTGCAAGTCCAATGGCACCAGCTTTTCATCCCAGCAGCCTCTGGGCAGCACCGACATGGCTAATCATTCCCTTCTTGAAACACTCCTCTCTCTTGCTTCCCTCACACCACCCTCCCCTAGGTTGACTCTTTCCTCCCTGAAGGTGCACCTCCTTCACGAAGGGCCTCCTTCTGCTGCACCTCTACCTTAGGACTAGACACCAGGCTCCTTTTCCCCTCTTTTTCTTAAATGACTTTTTAAAAGTTTATTTATTTATTTTGAGAGGGAGAGACACACGGGAGGGGCAGAGAGAGAGAGAGGGAGAGAGAGGGAGAGGGAGAGAGGTTAGAATCCCAAGCAGACTCCACACAGCAGAGAGCATGATGCAGGGCTCGAACTCACGAACTGTGACATCATGACCTGAGCCAAACCGGTAACCATCTGAGCCACCCAGGCACTCCTCCCTTCCTGCTCTTAACAACCTCTCTCTAGGTGGCCTTACCCAATTCACTGGCTCTGATTGTCCCCTTCAACAGCTCTTAAGTGTTTCTCTCGTGATGCATTCACCCTTTTAATTTTATTATTAGTCACCAACCAGTTAATTCTTTTTGGTTGATCTGTATTGTTTATAAAAGACAACGTTGCTGAGTCCAGAGGGCACACGTAAACCATAGACTCTGCATTTGGTTGGAAGTTGACCAACACATTTCTGAGTGCCTCGGTTGCTGAATTCCTCTGGGCACTCTGGTCTGAATGGCAGTCACGGGGGCAACACTCACAAGACCACAGGTTGTGCTGGCATCTCTTGCAGGGAAGTCAGGCTGCCCGTATTTCACCTTTCAGCTGCTATTTAATATTTTAACATGTTCTCAGTAAATACTTGACACTGTCTGATTTGAGGAATTCTTCAGATGAAATGTCCCCAAACCCAGCATCTCCCCTCCCAAACCGAATAATACATGCATGTTTATTTGGTATAATTTCACAAATTACCCTAGAGAGCCTGAGAGCACAAATATATTCACATGCAAAGACTGTTCCAAATCCTTAGCAGCTCAGGAGGCTGTTTCCTGCGATCTGGCTGCCTCTGCTCTCCTCCAGCCCATCACCTGCCTCACCATGCCTCCAGGCTCCGAGGACTCCTCCCTCCTGTGGCCACTGCCCAGGCTAAGGGTCTCCTCCTTCCTCGAATTTCTCCCCACGACTGTGACTGCAGTAGCCTCCCTAACTGGCCTCCCTGCCTCCAAGTCATGTTCCAGAACAATCCTTCCAGGACACCCATTTGGTCCTGCCACTCACTCCTTTGTTTATATTTTTCAAGGGCTTTCCACATCCCTAGCATGAAGCCCAAGTTTCTCAGCCGAGCAAGCAAGGCCCTGTTAGCCACTCAGCTTCTGCCCCTTTCACGTACTGCCTCCCCTCCTGCAGTCTGGCTCTCAAGCCTGCATGGTTTTGCACACAGTGTTCTTTCTTCTTGCCGCCCACCCCCTACCTGGAGGTCCCTGTTGAGCGATCTGTCTCTCTAGGAGTCCCCCTCGACCTCCATGCTATCTCAGACAGGCGTCTGTCCACCAGTGCAGGTGTCTCCTCTGTCATAACATTTACCTGCCTGTCTTCCCACTCGGCTCTGTGCTCTTTCCGGCACAGGCAGTTCTTTTCCCCTCTGCATGTCTGGCGCACATACGAATTCAGTAACTGTTCCCAGGATGAATGAATGCGTGAGTGAGAGACCAGCTGGGTGAATGAATGGGACCTTGAGCATGTGCTCGGCTGGGGAGGGAGCCCAGGGGCCTGAGCTTCTGGGAGCTCTGCCCGGCGGTCCAGGATTGCCAGGCCTGCTTTGCCAAGGTCATCTGGAGCTCACCCCGAGACTGGACGGAGCTGCCCAGGAAATGGCCCTGCAGATTCCAGACCGTGGGCGGTGAAGCAGGGTGGAGTACATGTGCTTCCCACTTCCTTCAGCCTCACGTGCAAGTGAGTGAGTGATGAGAGCCGGGGCTAACTGGTGCCCATTAAACCGCTTCCAACCGAGCACAGCTGCACCTGCCCAGGGAGGTGCCGCTGTGGATCCGCGAATGAGTGAATCAGGGGAGCGAAGCTTCTGTCCAGGCCTCCCTCTCTCTCTCTCTGTCCTGTGGCAAGTACCTCACAGGGGCTTGGCAAGCAGAAGCACAGATGTTCCCTGTGTCTGCATACACAGGTACGATCTGGCATAAAATTGTTTGTTAATACTGATCAATGCGTGGAGTCAGTGTGTTGCAGGGAAATGAAGCGTCATACACGACTGTGATCAAAATGAATTTCGTCATCTCAATTTTTTTAACCGATAGCAAGACAGCGTCTGGCAGACAAAGGAACTGACTGGGAGCTGAAAATAGGTAATGATAGCAGCAGGGATTTTTAATTGGCCAGAAGAGACAGCAAAGATCTGGAAGGTGAGGCGCACGCAGGCTGAGGCTCGGCAGAGGTGCGTGTGCCGCAGACGGCGGTGGGGCGGGAGGGCCCGGGTGGGGGCACTGTCACTCGGGGAGGAGACTAAGCCCGGGTTTCAGGATTAGGATGGAAAATGAAACCGCCTACTGCCATGGGATATAGGAACCTTGGTTTTATTTCTGCAGTTCTTGGCTCATACAATTCAATTAAAAATATCCCCATCCACCAGAGAGTTATTTTTGTTAGGCACAACTCATAACATGCCCAACAAAGGTCAAGGCTTTTTGGAAAAGTGCAACGTGGCTCAGAAAATAGAGCAGAAGGGAGCTGACGCAAGAGGACCTGCCAGCGTCCCTGATGGTGACATGGGAACAAAGAAAAATCTCGTCAGGGAGGGCCCCAGAAGGGATGGCTGCCAGTCACACCTTGAGGACTCAGGAACCAAAAGAACCAAGTTTAAACTACCCAAGTGATTAGAAGTCAATGCGGATGTCTGAGGTGATTTTCCCTTTGCTCGGCCTGGGGCAGCATCCCTGTCTGCTGGGGGTTCTCGAACTTGAGTGGGCATCAGAGCCCCCTGGCAGGCTTGTTAACCCACAGTTGCTGCCCCCAGAGTTCTGACTGAGCGGGTCTGGGCTGGAGTCTGAGAACTGACATTGCTAACAGCTTTTCAGGTGGTGATGCTGCTGCTGCCGTTCCGGGGACCACACTTGGAGAACCACTGCTCTGTGCCATTAACAGTGGGTGGAATGAGAAGTCAGCTGTTGGTGTCAGACACCCTTGGGGTTGATTCTGGCTCCCATCATTTAGCCTTTTTCAGTTCAGGTCCCTTAGCCTCTCCATGCCTCCCTTTTTCCATCTACAGAATGGAGCGGACAACTATAACATCTAGTGGGCAGGTGGTTATGAGTTTTGAAAGAGACATTTTATTATATTAAGTGCCTGGTCTGTAACAGACCTTAGGAAATGACAGTTTTCGTTAGGCACCTGGAGACCAAGTCTGAGTTGACATACCAAGTAAGTGAGGTTGAAGTCCATTCTAGCATAGGTATTAAGACCTTTCCCTCATGAACAGTTCCATCTGCCTGAAATTCCATCTCTAGACATTCATCTGACTCCTTAAAATGCCCATCTATCAGGGAGAGGGGAAACTGGTTCTAGCTCAGACCTCTTGAGATTTTATGAATCAGTTTCTCAGTCCCGCTTTCTTTTCAGATGAGCAGAGCGAGCAAAGGTGAGTCAAGGGACGGGATAGTACCTGATTTCGTTCAATCTGCCACTGGCCAGGGGATTAGTCATTTCTTCTCTCCCGGCCTCAGTTTCTGCCTGGGTGAGATGAGACGGCTGGACCAGCAGGCCATGCAAGGGGTCTTCCAGCACTACATTTCACCACTGGGGGGTCTGACAAAAACTACAAGGCATTTGGACCACACGTCCCTTGAGATAAGGCACAGGGGAGGACGGCTTGGGTTATAGAACCATTGTGCCTGCCATCATTGATCTCAGCCATTGGTTAGCTCTGTGATTGTGGGCAAGCTACCTAACATCTCTGTTCCTCTGCTCCCACGTTTGGCACAGATCAACGGCACTCACCTCACACAGCTGCTGTGAAGACCGAATGAGATTTTGCATATATGGGTCTTGGCGCAGTGCCTGCTGGCACACAGTGAATGCTTGATAGATGTGAGCTGTCAGTGTTATGTCTCACAGCCTGCTCAGTCGCAGCTGGCCCTCCTAAAAACCCCAGGAGAATGTAATCTCAGGAAGCCCCTTTCCTAGAATCCTGCTCCCAGGAAATCCCACTTCAACGAGTGGTGGGTTGAAGCCACACCTGAGAATCACATAGGGATGTCAAGAGCCCTACAGAGCCAGGACCCGAGCTATCAGGAAGGGGCTGGGTGGTAGGTCTTTGTATGAAAGCCCAACTTAGATGCTAACATGACCAAGCCAAAGGGAGTCTCCACTCTGGACTTGTTCACCCCATGCTTGGGGTCCAAAAAATCTCCACTATAGGAGTAAGTGGGTCTGAAATGTTCATGACTCTTTATTGTTAAGGAAAGTCTCTCATCTGTCAGTGTGTGTGTGTGTGTGTGTGTGTGTGTGTGTGTGTGTGTGCTGGGGGTGGTGGGGGCAAGGGGGAAGGGCACTGGAGAGGTGAGGGGTCAAGATCATAAACTTAAAGACTTCACTTTTAGAAGAGACTCCCGCCTTCCATCCCCTGGGCGGCCGCAGTGTCAAACTTTCAAAGCAGTGGAAATAACCCCAAAGTCTATCCCTGCCTACCCGGGGCCTCTTCCACCCTCCTCCAGACCCACAGGGGTCTGCATGGGCCCCAGCCTCCTCTCTCCTTCAGTGGAATTCTTCAGAAATAAAGTAACCATTCTGAGGTTACACGTGACACAATGGGCAGGATATTCTCAAGTAATTTCTTCCTAGCCATGAAAGGCTAGAGCCTTCCAGCCTGTTGAGTTTGACAGACAATCTGTCTTCATTTCTGAATGTCCCCTAAGAAGAACAAATCTGTTACACTCTGGCCAACACATTTCCAAGGAAATGAAATAATGCAATCTGACTAAAATGTCAAACTCTAATATTGAACAAAATATGGGAGTAGACACAGTGAGAGAAAGAACACCCAGGAAACTCTTCTGGCAACCCAACCCAAGAGCTGCCCTTCGCACACTGCTATGGAAAGGACAGACACTGCTGCCCTTCATGTGTATGTGATTCACGTTGGAAAAGATCACCCAGCCCAGAAAAGAGACCACTCACAGCCAGCGTGGAACATTCCCCCATCCACTGGCCTTCAAACCTGCTGAAGTGAACATTTCAGAAGGGAAATAGAGCAGAGTCAAATTTCCCAGCCATGTGAAAACAGAGAGTGAAGCTTCCAGCACCAACGGATCCTAACCCCAGCTGATGTCTGGCTCCCTTTGCTAAGCCAACACTGCCCCTCTCTCCTCGGCACCAGAGGGGGCTTCCCCAGAGTGCAGGATGGTCCCCAAAGGAGCTCTCCCTTCCCCAGCAAGCTTCAGCATGTTCTCGTTGTCCGGGGAACAGACCTGATCCAAAACCAGACATGGGGTGGTCTGAGGTTTCCCTGGCCAGGGTGGGGAGGTGTTCAATGCCTTGTGTTTTCAAGTGGGAGAAATAATAACAGAAATAGCTAATATTTATAAACAACTTCCTAAGCATCAGTCACTGACTTAAGCACTTTACATGCATTTAAAAATTTTAACTCATATGACATGGGTAATATTTTTCCCATTTGACAAGTGAGGAAACAGGCTGGTTTCTCCTTTAAAAACAAACCAAAGCTGGGGCGCCTGGATGGCTCAGGCGGTTAAGCATCCAACTCTTAATTTCCGCTCAAGTCATGATCTCAACATTCATGAGATCAAATCCCGCATCTGGCTCTGTGCTGACAGTGCAGAGACTGCTTGGGATTCTGTCTCTCCTTTTTTCCCTCTGCCCCTCCCACTCTCTCTCTCTCTCTCTCTCTCTCTCTCTCTCTCTCTCTCTCTCAGAATAAATAAATACACTTAAAAAAATAAGATAAAAAAACCCAAAACTTTCCTAGGTAACCAGTGGAATGGATGTGGCCCTTTGCGCTCAGAATGCCTTCTATTATTATCTGATAATTCCTGGTTAAATACATTCCTTCTTGGAGTGTATCTTCCATGGAAACAGGGTACTAAGCAGTGAAGAGATCAGCTTCCAAGGGCACCAAGGGTCAGATTCTGGAGGCAATGTCACCACATCAGATGTAGGTGCTCAGACATAAGTCAGCACCTGAGGTGGATTCTGCTCAGCCCCTTCTCTCTTCCCTTCCTCCACAGGCCCACAAGCAGTTGGTCGTGGTGGGGGTCCCACCCCATCCCCTCCTAGAAGCCTCTGCCCTCTCCTCTTCTTGCCTGGCTGCATCTTGGAGAGTGCTGGGGCTGGGGCTGTCTCAGTCTCCAAGGGGTTGGGTGATTTATGTCCTTTTATTCAGCAAGCAGCTTTGTACAGAACGGACGCGACATGCTGAATGTCACCAGGCGGGGGCAGGGAAGCTGTGTGGAATCCCAATGAAGCCTTTTCAGCCTGAGCAAAATGGCACTGGTGACTTTGTTACTGTGTGTTTTCTCTGGTGGGAGGAAGGAAGAGGTAGCAGACCCCGAGAGGGTGCAGGATAGCTGGCTTGGGTGGCAGGGAAACCCTCCGAACCCCAACGTCTGGCTCCCCGGCGAGTGCCTGCCCCTTCCTGGCTCTCCATCTCCTGTGGGCGCCCCACAGGAGACAAGCCAGCCGGTCAGCAACACGCACTTGGGTGAAGAGGCTCCTTTCTGTGGAGCTCTCACGTGTAGCGGCTGAGCATGCCAGGGTCTCAGCACCCGGGGCCTGCATGGCTGCAGAACAAAACATGAGGGGCTGAGGCACCCACTGGGGCAGACTGGGGCTTTGGTCTGTACTCCACTCTCCTGAAACCACAATGCCTGCTGGAGGTTCCTTGGCCCTTTGTCTCCTTTCCATACTCCTCCTCTCCTCTCTCCCCTTGACACCTGGGTCTGTAAGTTCCCCCCAGGCCACAGCCAAGCCTATTCCTCACTGCCCCCATCCCACATTCTCACGGGTGCCCAGCTCAGCCCCATTCCCAACACGGAGTAGGCACTCAACGTCTGTGGAACGAATGGAGAACTCTGGTCCCCCAGCACTGCTCTGGAGCCTGCGGGCTGCTCTGGGATGAGCCGGTAGCATGACAAAGCATGACCTAGATGTTTAGGGCAAACAATTCTGCATGATCCCAGTGTGCTACAAAGGCCCTGCGGAGTGGGAAAGACCACAGATTCGCAGGAGTCAAAGGGACCTCTGGGAGCACACAGCCTGACCCTCCCACTTTACAGGTGAGGAAACTGAGGCCCAGGGGAGGCCTCCCAGCATGCGAGGATCAGAGCCAGGGTTCAGAGCAAGCCCTCTCAGGCCTGGCTTTCTCCTGCCACCATACACTGCCCTCTCATCCAGAGCCAGATCCCCACCTCAGCTGCTAGCCGGGTCCCCAGCTCGGGCTGCAGTGCTGATCTGTCTCCAGCCCGCACACTCAGTCTCCGGGGGAGGATGGTAATCAGTTTGCACTGTGCTGTGGAGGCACCACCAGGGCTGGAGGAAAAGCATGTGTTCCTAGCATTCCAGGTCACTGTGGGCCTAGCAGGTCAGAATTTCAAGGCCAGACACACAGGGACTGGGGAAGGCAGAAGAAACAGCAGTCAGGGCCTGTGCCCCCAGAGCAGAGAGACAAAGCAGGGTCACCCAGGGGCGGGGGCAGCTGGGAAGAACTAAACGATGAGGCACAGCACCCCCCCCCCATGCCCCCTCCTAGGGAACGGAGGAGTAGAACGGGGACAATAGCCAATGAAAAGACCAGAGAGATGAGCCAGATAGGAGAAAACAAGGTGAGGAAAGAGACAAAGAAAACCTGATCTTTCTCCTCTTTCTATCATTTCCTCAGGGCATCCCCTCAGGGCCCCCTGCATAGCAGAGGTAGTGGTGGGGAGGAAGGGGAGCCCAAGGGAGAGGGAGAGGAAAGGAGGGGGAGAAGGAAACCCTGCACACTTATCAGTTTACTTTTCTTTGCAGGCACTCAGAGCATCTTAAGACCTAATGGAGGGGGGCGGGGTCGGAATGTCCAAAGCTGCCGAGAGTCAGAGGCAGGACCTGGGTTCGGTCAACTAAGGGGCATCCGGGGATTTCAAGGTCCCTCAGCTGGGTCCAAGCCCCTGCTCTTTGGACTGTACTCAGTGAAACAACTACCAGTGAATTTAGAAATGTGATAGGGATTCCAGAGGACAACTGGTCTACCCCTCATAATCCAAACCCTCCACTCTACAGGTGTGGAAATGCAGGCCCAGAGAGCAGAGACTTGTAGAAAGACACAGCACCAAAACTCCTTCATAAACAGAAGCCATGTCTCTGAGCTCCCACTCCAGGGACATGGACAACCCTGCCAGTCAGCCCATGCTCCCAAACCCTTGAGCAGGAGCCCCCTGCCCCCATGTAGCAGGCCCTTGCTGTTCTGAGAGCAAGTACAAAGGAAAGAGGTCTCTCAGGAACACTTCTGAGGAAACACTTCTGCTGACTACCCAAGAGAGAGGGGGGAAGTGGGGCGGCGGTGGGGGGGGTGCTTCTTACAGCATGGTGACCTTCAAGAAGGAAGTGAGGTTAAGGAGACTGGATCAGGCTTCATGGGGCCTCAACCTCTCTTTGCCAGGGGAGAGGTGGCTCCAAGGCCCCAGGGATGCCACCCCATGCCCTGTGGCTCCCAGGGTGGCGAGTGTGAAGAGACTCTCATGTGCTCAAGCCTCCACATGAACAAAGCTGAACGCGGCGGTCCCCTCATCCTGCCCCCATCTATTGATCTTGGTGGTAAACATATCTTTACAGAATCACTCTATTTCTTGCTCTAAAAACCCTCAGTCTAACTTCTTTGTTCTGCCTCCTGTTTGCCTCCGCCAATATGACACTGAGTCCATGTGGGGAGCAGGCCAGCCTCTGGGGGCTTGGAGGCGGGGCAGATGCCCGCTAGAGGGTGGGCTGAGGCCTTTCACCAGGTAGAGATGGCCCCAGTGCAGACATAGTCCCCTTCTTTTCCAGACTCATTCTCTTGCCCCCTGAGGGTAGCAGGGAGGGAGGCCTTTTTGTCTCCTTTGACCATTCCTGTACCCCTGGTTCCTTCAATGGTACCCTGCCAGAGGGCGCTCAGTAAATGTCTGCAGGACTTTGGAGGGGGAAACAGAGGCTGGTCAAGATTGGGCCAAGACTCCAGGGGTCCTGCTCACTCCCCTGCATCCTAGGGGACCCTAGGTGGATGGGCCAGGGAGAGGGGCACTCACTCCAGCACATCGCGGTTGAACTGCTTCTTGCTGTTACCCAGGAACTCCCCGATCATCTGCCGGCTGAGGCCCTTGCGCTGGAGCAGGAAGTGGGCCACTCCAATGGGGGTGTCAGGGATGAAGCCTCGGGAGATCAGGAACTGGATGCCTTTGTCAGGGTTTCTAGGGGTGCGGGCAGAAGTGGGAAGAAGGAGTAGAGAGTGAGCCAAGGCCATCCATGACTACTTTCTTCCAGCCCATGGAGCCCATAAAGGTGCCTGGAGGTTTCTGGGAAGAATTCCTATGAAATGCTAGGATTCCTTCCACTGCAGAGGGGCTCTGGATCCAAAACACCTCTCTCCACAGCCTCACCTTCCTGCACACCTCCCCCCCACCCACCACACACACACACCAGGAGTGAAGGTAGCATGGGGAGGGAAGGGGTTGGAGGAGGTCTGGCCAAAATGAGTGAATTCCGGAACAGGTGGAGAGGTGTTCTTCTGTGTTCCCTGAGGGCCCTGAGGCCTGCCCTTCCTCCCTGTCTGTATTCTGTTGTCTATACTCAGTTCCCAGCCTGGAATCTGGAAGGACGGTGAGACTGGGGGACTGAGGTGAGCTCTCCTACCACACTGTCCATAGTGTCCATAGACTCCTGCTCTCCACCAGCCTGCTCTCAGGCTCCAGTCTCTACATGTGGGTGTGGGTGCCGTGTCTTCAAGCAAATGTACTCACAGTATGGTCTGCACATCCATGCTGTTCCCTGAACTGTGTCTTATTGGTTCAGGAGAAGACAAGTACGGAGAGCGAGGGTAAGCATTTAGAACCTTTTATAGCACTTTGACATTTTCAGGATAACCAAGCATGTGATTGTTTTTCTAGCAGTTCATTTTTATTGCATTTTACAGAAGTATCAGCCCACAATATGTCAGGTAAAAACCCAAACTGGTCCTTCACCACAGATAGTTTGAGAACCACTATCTTGAGGGATCGCGGTATCTGTGTGCGTGTGAGCGTGCACGCAGAAGTCGTGCTGTGGAGGTGTGAGGGTGGGGGCTGGGCTCACCAGGGGGCAGCCTGACTTGGAGGAAAGAACGATGGACCAGCAGCCAGACCGGCCTGAAGCTCACCGGCTACGTAACCGTCACCATGTGCAACTCGCCTGACCTGTGTGAGCCTGTTTCTTTTCTATAAGATGGCACAGTAATGCTACCTGTAGATATTGTTCAGAAGTTAGCAAGATGTCTTATGCAAGGTGAGCCATGAACGGGCGCTATTCCCCCCCTCAAGCTTCTTGAGACCGGGGGATGCGTCCTACTCGTCTTTGTGGTCGCCATGTCATGGCACTCAATAGATAACAGCTGAGTGAATAGATGCACGTCCGTGTGGCTGGAAGGGGTGTTCTATTTCCTGGCTCAAGGCTCTGAGGAAGGGGTGAATGGAGGGTGGAGATGAGTGAACCTATACTCGAGGCTTCCATGGTAGCGACATGTGCTTGCCACCAGCTGCATACATTCTAGTTGCTAGGACAGTTTTGACTGGGTGTCTGGCTGGGGATGCCATTTTTCTGCTTCCATTCTCCTGTTCTCTTTCTGTCCCCCCTCTGTTTGCTTCACCCCAGCTTCCTTGTCTCCCCCTTTTATCCATGTCCCTCTCCTGCCTTTAATCTGTATTCCTTATTCTAGGTCACTCCTCTCCCACCCCACTGGCCTTTGCTCACTGCCTCCTCGCCCATCCTCTCCTGTCTCCTTGACATCCTCCCCAGAAGATAATGCTGTTTCCCTAACTCCGTGTCCTACCTGAATGATTTCTGCTCAATCCTCATACGACCAGTACTATTATTCACTGAATACTGTATTTTCTTTTAAATTCTCTCGCTTTTCAAGTCCTAGCTTCATCGTAAGCAGTAATAGTGGTGAAAGCACGGGGCTCGATGTGTCGTTTTGTCCCTAATCCTTAAAATACATTTGTGACAATGAAAAATAGAACGTGTATTCCTACACAGTGTCTCAAGGAGCAGGCAGGGCACAAACGCCACGTGGGGGGGAGGGAACTGGGATGATGAGGACAATTACTTGGCTCCCTGCTCACCTTTACAGGTCCTCCCCCTCCGGCCCCCGCCCCCGCCTCTCCTTTGGGGCCCGGGAGTCCCTTGAGCTCCAGGGCGGGTGCTCACTCACATGTTGAAAAGGTTGAGGCCGATGCGATAGAGCCGTTTGCGCAGCGTGTCTGTGGAGAGCGTGGGCGACTTGCAGCTGGCGGGGTTCTCGCAGTGGTAGCGCGGCAGGCTCAGGATCATGGCCTGCAGGGCCTCCTTGGAGGCTGAGGCTGATGCTTCCGAGCCCGACTTGGCCGACTTGGTGGACGTGCTGCTGCTACTCAGCTGCTCCGAGTTGTCGCCGGCCTCGGCCTCCGTCTCCTTCCCCGCCTCCCCGGCCTCCTCCTCCTCTGCCTCTGCCTCCGAGACCGCTACCGCGGCCCCCTCCACCACGGCCTGGGCAGCCCCAGGTGGGTGCGCGCCCAAGGCGGCGCTGGCTCCGGCCTCTGCGCCCGTGTTCTCGGCGGGAGCACCCCCCTGACCCGCGGTGGGGGCCTCGGGGGGCTCCTGCCCCGGGGCTTGGCCCTGCTCCGCTTTGCCCGCAGCCGCGGGCTCTGCCGGGGCCTGGGCGGTCTGCGCGCCCAAGCAGTTGGCCACCGACAGAGCCGTGGCGGAGGAGACAGAGATGTTCTGGTTGGCGATCTGCACGGTGACGTCCCGGAAAGCCATCATGAGGGTGCTGCTGTGGCCCTGGGGCAGGCCGGCGACCTCGGCGGCCTCTTCCCCGGGCGCCGGGCGGGCGCTGTTGAGCTCCCGCATCTCGGCCTCCAGGCCGGGTGGCCCCGCGCCCGCGTGCAGGGCCTGGTGGAGTTGGTAAGCGCCGCTCTCTTGCAGGGAGCACATGGTCTTGAGGCTCCAGGTGCTTAGGGCGTCGTCGATGGACTTGGCCAGGGACTGCACCTGCTCGGTGAAGGAGTCCTCCAGCTCGGTGAGCGTGCCCGCGAAGGTGGGCGGCAGGGAGGGCGAGCGCACCAGCGGCAGCCCCATGAGGCCGTAGCCCTCCATGAGCGCCTTCTCGGCCGCCAGGCTCTCGGCCGTGGGCGCCCGCACCTTGCGCAGGGAGATCCGCCGCGGCAGGCGGCTCTCCAGGAGGGAGTTGCGGATCTTCTCAAAGTTCTTGCTGAGCTGGTACTGGCGGAAGGCGGTTTGGATGGTGCAAGCGGCGCGCCGGGACACAAGGTGGCCCCCGTACTTGTGTTCTAGCATTTCAATCTGCGAAAAGAACCAGAGAGGAAGAGCGCAGTTAGGACTGGGAGTCACCGACTAAGCTTTGGCGGGGCCCGGCAGTGCACAGCTGGCGGGTACGGAAGGGCCAAGTCTGAGAACTCCCAGCGTGTCATGGATACTTGCCAAGATTCCTAGAGAGGTAGGATGTGGGACTGGCTTCCAGGGATTGGCCATGTCCCGGGGGGCAGGGGACAGGTGTGTTACTTCTGCTTGTTGTGGTGGTTACTTATTTTTTTTATTTACTTTTTTAAATGTTTATTTATTTTTGAGGGAGAGAGAGAGAGAGAGAGAGAGAGAGAGAGAGAGAGAACACATGGGGAAAGCAGAGAGAGAGGGAGACAGGCCGAAGCTGCCTTCAGGCTCTGAGCTGTCAGCACAGAGCCTGAGGCGGGGCTCAAAGTCATGAGCTGTGAGATCATGACCTGAGCCAAAGTCAAAGGCTTAACTGACTGAGCCACCCACGAGCCCCTGTGGTAGTCATTTTTAAATGCTCATATCAGAGATGCATATGGAAACACTTATGGGTGACACACAAGTTATCTTGAATTTGTATTAAAATACTTCATCAAAAAAATGGAACTGTTAGATGAAACAATGTTAATCGTAGTTATCTGGGAGTTTACTACAGTATTCTTTCTACTTGTGTGTACATTTAAAATAATAAAATAATACAAAATTAAAAATTAAAAAGAAATGCTAAAAAAAAACCCAACTCGCTGCTACACCTTGTTCACCTGCTTTCTTCCTCAGCATTCACATCTGTGCATTGAGGAAATCCCTGACCCTGGGATCATCATAACGGTTGGGACTGGGGTTTGATTAACGCTGTGTTCCTAGCAACCAGCCCTAGGGCTGGCACATAGTAGATGCTAACTAGATGAGATATGAGCGACCAATAATATTTCACCATGTTTCCCAGGGTCATGGAATGGGACAGATAGAAAGGCTAATTTTGTCCCTCAGTACCATGCTTCAACCTGCCTCCTGTTGAAGGAGGCTCACCAGGGACGGCAGCTGGAGTGACTGCCTCTCACAATGCCAACAATTTCCTGGGCTCCTTCCCTGTGGGTGCCCCCCACCGCTGGACCAGCAGAGGCACCCTTCTAGACCAGAAAATCTCATAGATACAACCCCAAACCCCAGGGATAATCCCAGGTAAAAGAAGATGACCTCAATCTTGCCTTCAGCTCTTCTGTCTTGCCATTCAGGGCCCTTCCCAACCCCAAACCTAGTGGCATTATGCTGTCTCTCTTGCCAAATCCAGCTGTCCTCTTGGAAGATAGTTGGGAAACTTCAGCTTATTGAGGTTTGAGTGGCCAATAAGGCCTCCTGTATGACTCCCCTCAGAAGTGTTTGCATGTCACGAGATACAAGGCCTTAAGCAGAATGTCTTCATGATCCTCATATTAAAGGGCTTTCAAGATACTCTTAAAACTCACACCAAGTGTATTAGTTAGCTATAGCTGCATAACAAATTACCACAAGCTCAGCAGCTTAAAACAATACCCACTTATTTTTTCATAGTTCTGTACGTTAGTAGTCTGGGCATGGCTCATCTGGGTTCTGTGCTTGAGATCTCACCTGGAAGAAATCAAATGTCAGCTGGGACTGCAGTCTCACACAAGGTTCAGGGTCCTCTTTCAAGCTCATTGCTGTTGGCAGAGTTCAGTTTCCTGAGATTCTAAGACTGAAGTTCTCACTTACAGCTGCCTGCTGTTCCTGGCCACACAGTAGTTTGGCCATTCAGGGCCAACCAGAGGAGTGGCTCTGAGGCTTCACCTCCTTTTAAAGGGTTCACCTGATTAGGTCAGGCCACCCAGAATGATTTCCTTTGGATTTGGTCAAGGTCAACTGCATGGTAACCTAATGACAGAGTGATATCCTATTATACGCCCTAGTCCCATCCCCACTCAAGGGAAGGGAACAATATAGGATGTGCACACCAGGGGGCAAGAATCTCAGAGAGGGGCATCAGGAATCTGGGGGACCATCAGAATTCTGCCTATGGGGTTTTATCAGGTACCCAGGATCTCCAGAGAAACATAGAAATTTCTGACAGAGGCATTTCATCACTGCTTTTGCAGAAATCATGTCAGAGGGGAGAGAGCTCAGCTCAGTCTCCCTGCAGAACCCTGCTAGGCTCCCTGAGGTCTGGAATGGAGATTGGCCTTGACTAGGCAGGAGAGCCCTCCAAGGGGGAAGTTATAGAGAGTGAGGGAAACTGACCACTTAACTTTCTCCTTCCGTCAATTTCTGTCACACTCTTATCCCTCCTCAAGTCCCATGAGAAACTGACACCAGGCAGGAATTCATATTTCTTTCCCACCTGGCCTATTCACATTTCAAGGGAAACCTTACACCCAAAAGCATTCTCTTCAGGTTATGAGATGCCATTGGCAACAGAGGGAAGGTATGAAATCCCATTGCCTGAAATGTTTCCAGAATGGTAAAGATGTCCATCCCCCTGGCATAGTTTCATCCTATCTGGAGGCAGAAGGCTGGCTGAACTAACCCTAGAAGACTTCTACTAGCCAATGTCCCCAGTGTCACCCAAGCAGAGAAGAAAACAAGATTTTAAATATCTTGAACCTGGTTCATCAAATCTTCCACTATACTGTAAGCCCCACGAAGGCAGAGACTTTGCCATGTTTACTGCTTTATCCCCAGTGCTTGGAGAATGCCCAGCACACAGGAGGCCTTCAAGGAATATTTATTGAATGGATTAAAGAATTAATTGCAAAGTTATCTTTGTGACTCTCAAAAACCACCCTAACTAACCCATAACTTTCTTTTCCTGGAGCGGATGCATTTCACTTGTGTTTCCAAACTCCACTGTGTCACTGGCCCCTTTCCACCTGCCTACAGACCCTCTCAGATCTCCCCAAGCTAAATCATAACTCCTCTTAACTCCCCAGCTCTGGGGCACTAGCCCAATATCTTTCTTTCTGTTTTCCACCAAACCTCTTGGAACACTAGTCTACACCCTCTGCCTCACTCCGTGAGCAAATGGCGAATGGCTGATCCAAGTTTATATGCCCTGAGCCCACAGCATCAGTCTTCTGCTCCCACTGGTTTTCTAAAATGACTCTTATGAAGGTAACCAGAGACCTTTCTTCATGAAACCTGAGGGTCCATCCTCAACCTTCCTCCTCCCTCTTTTCTGTAGCTCTTCATATTTTTATCACCTTGAAACTCGGACCTCGGCTCTCATGACCCAGTCTACCTTGGTTTGCCTGCTTCCATACAGCACTTCCATCCTATATTCTGACCTCAAAATCCCTAAGCATGCCAGTTACAAGTCATATGAGTGCCATCTTCCATTCTGCAGAGACATTTGAATTATTTTCCCATGCACTTCTGGACATCTTCCATGACTTTTACATTGGAGGTCATTAGAGCAGCCTCCAGTAGCTGATAATTAATAACTAATTAAGAGGGAAACTATCTCTGGCAGAGCCTTTGTGGCAACTCTAAGTTGTCCTGCAGGCTAGTATCTTCTCACCTCTTGTGTGAGAACCTTGTCCACTATCATAACTTCACTGTACTTTAATCGGCTGATGAACAAGCCTTAGGGGAGATAATCAGCCCCAGATCTGCTTCTTCTCTGCTGGTTGGCCTTGGACAAGTTTCCTAACATCTCCAACTCTCAGTTTTCTTATCTGTTATGAAGCTAATCCTGCAGACTCTGTAGCTTGTTATGAGAATTGAATCATTTCATATGAACTTGTCACATAATCAGTGTGCAGTAAGTGGTAGCTATTTGATGACAATGATGATTCGGTGAATGACTCTCAAATTTCAATTCCTAGGCTTGATCCTAGATCCCTCTGTTCACCTATATAAAGCCACTGCCTTGCCCCACCTCCCCGAATCAGCTCTCGATGATTTATTTGCCTTACAGCACTTTGGCTGTTATGCTATCCAGTCTGGGAACCTTGTATTTGTCCATGCATCCTCCTTTGCCCACCCTCTGCATTTGTCAGCCTCCAAGCCTTTATTCCACCACCTGCCCCACCCCCAAAACCTTTTGCATCATCCTGGCCTTTCCACCAAACTGTTGCCACATGGGGCTCTCTTCGACTCCCCCTTGGACCACCCTGGCAGCCTCCCTACTGCCTCCCTGCTCCCTTCTCACACCCACCCTCCATCCTACACTACATTACCCTGATGAAGGCCCTTGAGAAGCAGATGTGAATACAGACGTTCAGCTGCTTGAGAGCATTGCCCCAAATAAGTATATAAATGCTTCCTGCTGGCCTTCCGACACTGAGCAATCCGGCCTCAGCCTACCTCCCGTTTTTTACTACTACACCAAGCCTCTGTACATGCTGGCTCGACCTCTGCTCCTCCCCCAGCCACACTAGGCTTCCCTGCTCTGAGCATTTGCTCAGCCTTGTCCCTCAGCCCATGATGTTCTCTCCTTTCTTCAGGACCTGCCTCAAATGGGCATCCTCTGTGAAGCCTCCTCAGTTCCCCAACCAGACAGGGATCTTACCACTTTAGGTGCCTGTGGAGAACGTTGTTTCTTACTTCTCTTGGATGCCCAGTTTTCTCCACTAATCTTTGTGATATTTAACTAACCCACCCTTCCTTCTCTCCACACCCCCTACCCTGACTCCAACAGAGCATCAGTTATTCGAGGCCCCTGATCCATGGACAGCACCTAGCCCAGAGCCTAGCAAGGACCAAGTGCTCACTATGATATTTGAATTCAGTTGTTGGATCTTCTCCATTTGTTCCAGTGCATTTAACACAACCATCTCCCATTTATTCCAGCCTCGTGCCTGCTGCAACCCCAGCCTGCACTGTCCCCCACTGTTTCTTTCCATCCTTCGCAGCCACCCTCCATGCTCTCTGTATTCCCATGGACTGTATCTTACAGGAAGGATGGTATTATCTGTCTCTACATTCTTGGTGCCCAGTGTTGAGCCAGAGCCATGGTTAGGGCTTAATAAATGTTTGCGGACATGAACTAAACTGAACTCTGTCCTATGTCCCAGGGGAAATAAAAATCTAGGCTCTCTTCCGGATCCGGGCTTGGAGTCAAATGCTCCATCCTCCCCCTCCCCCACAACTCTCTCAGACACATACATATACATTTCCCTCCCATAGGGCTCGGGAACTTGGCAGCGTCCCAGGTCAGTTCTGTCCACCCAGCCTGGCCCTCCCAACAACCCTAACCCTTTTCTTTCTTTCTTTTTTTTTTTTTAATGTTTATTTATTTTTGAGACAGAGAGAGACAGAGCATGAACGGGGGAGGGTCAGAGAGAGGGAGACACAGAATCCAAAACAGGCTCCAGGCTCTGAGCTGTCAGCCCAGAGCCCGACGCGGGGCTTGAACTCACGGACCACGAGATCATGACCCGAGCCGAAGTCGGCCGCCCAACCGACTGAGTCACCCAGACGCCCCTAACCCTTTTCTTAACCAAGGCCAGGTCAGAGAGCTAAGAGAGTTGGATATGGGGGGAGGGTGGTCCCCAGGGTGGGGAGGGGTCTTTGGGCCCACAGGCCTAAGAACAGCTCATCTCACTTCTCCCTAAACCCCATGAATCATGGGTAATTGTAGCCTCGCTTCCTCCCAAGAGAGCAATCTCTCTGCTTCTGCCAGAAGAAGCTGTGGAGGGGGGCTCAGGGGGCTCTGTCTGCCTAACGAGCCTCTCAGTGTTAATTAGAACATGCTCCCTCTTTTCAGGTTGCTGCAGCAGCTGAGCCTGAGAAGGGCCGCTGAGAGATGGTCGCCAAGTCAGGGTGAGGGAGGAAGAGCAGCTAGCTGGGGGGCTGCAGTGCTGGGGAATGAGGGAGCCAGGTCGGGGTGGGGGTGGCTTTCACATGTGAGCAAGGATTTCCTCTGATCCAAGATTTCCCAGCTGAGAATGTTAAAGCATTACATGGAATGAGGCTGCAGAACTTGGCAAGGGAAGCCTTACATGAGGCTTAGGAGCAGACAGTCTAGGGTGGGGAGAGAGGAGCTTGGAGATGCTAAGAGCGGCCCCAAGGGAAGCCGGCCTGCACTGGGCAGGCTGTGAGCCCCGCGTCTTCCCTGTGTGCCCACCTCCCTGTCCAACTGTCCAAAATACAGCAAGCATTCAACACAGCAGGGCACTGAGGCCTGCCTAAGAGCAGGGCTGCTCTTGGGAACCTCTTCTGACTACAGCCAGCTAGGGGTAGGGGGTACGACAGCTCAGCTACTCCTGGATCACAGAGACTGTCTCAGGTAGAGCTGCTGCGGGGAGCCTGATTTGAACCCCGGGTTGGGCTCCTTGCTGTCTCCAGTGCTCCCACAGAACCCTGTGCACTGCTTCCTTGGAACCTACCCCTTCACTGGGATGAGGAGGCTGTGGAAGACTCTGGATAAAATCAAGGACTGTGGAGTCCCAGTCTTGGCTGCACCAGGAATGCACACCTAGGGATGTGTCTTTGGGCAGGTTACTTAATATTGCTAAGCCGTGATTTTCTCATTCTTAAAATGGAGATAGTCGTAGTACCTAGCTCACTGGGATATTATGCAGGTCTGGGGAGATATTGCATGGAAAATGTCTGGCACATAGTTAATGCTATTAGTGCTAGCTAGTACTGGTTACGAGTCAGTGCCCATCTCTGGAATGAGCTCCCTGACAACTGTGCTTGTGTCTTTTGTATTGTGGTGTCCCAAGCCTTGCACAGAACAGCAATGCAATTCTGTTCCCTGAACCAGATGCAAGTGAACAGAAGGACTATCCCTGATGAGCATTGCCTTCACCATCATGCTCTGGGGGTTGGTCCTCAGGTGCCCTCCATGCCCTGGTGGGATTCTTGCCTTCAGAGGAGAAAGGAGCCTTAGATATTCTGGTACAATCCCTCATTTCACAAGTGAAGAAACTGAGACCCAGAGAATTGGAAACATGGCCACCCTAACCCTAACCCTATTCTCTCCCCTTGAAGGTATCCCCTGGTGAGGCTGGACCCTGAGGCTTAGGTATGGGAGATCTGTTGTGGAAGGGTCTGCTCTCCAAAAAGAGAACATGGTTTCCACCCAGGACCTGACTTGGGTGGGGGGCAGGGCCTGGATGCTACTGACCATAGCTGCATGGTCCCCTGGCTTGGACAGCATACACAGTGATGCCATTTGGACAACCCACATGAGCTCCAGTGGGCTGTTCCTCAACGGTGGCACAGAACAGGATACAAACTCCCTAGAGAACCTGAATGAATTTGGAAACCACTCGGGTGCCCTATGTATCCTTGCCACACTGCTTTTCTAAAGGATCCTCCAAAGGAATCTACATGCTCCCTCCTTGTCCCCCTAGGTTGTAGCCCTGGGCTTACTGTGAGATGAAGTGAGGGAGCTGAGGGCAGAGGGAATGGAGGATGGAAAAGCTGTCCCAGAGAAGCTGGCACTTCTTCCCACTGTGATTGTGGGGCGAGGCCCTAGGGGCTGGGAGAACAGGGAAACCCAGAGGCGGGTTTTGTTCTTTCTTTCTTTTTCTCATGTGTTCCTCCAGTACAGAGCATGTCCTAGGCACCAGGGACTGTGCTGTGTGGGGAAACAAAGGTGAGCAGGAGTAGCATCATCACCTAACACAGAACCCTAGGGAGTGCTCACTCCTCACACAGACCATGAAGTAGCTGGCCACTCCGAAGGTGTTCTGTGCACAATCCGCTCAACTGTGTGACAGCCCTGAGAATGACATAGTCCTTGCCTGTACGAGTGGAACAGCTACCAGATGGCATGGAGTCAACAGTGGAGCACGCAGTGAAAGCACACACCCAGGCTTGGGGATGCTGACCTGAGACATGAAGTATGAGTAGAGATCACCCAGGTGAAGTGTGATGGGGGACAGGTGGTGAGTATTCCCAGCAGAAGAAATAAAATATGGCAAGGCCCAGAGGCAAACCATAGCACAGAGATCTGGAGAAAGGTGAGTGGGGATGGCAGGAACCCTGCGTGGCAGTGGGGCAGGATGTGGGGTTGTGTCAGGTGGTAGAAGAACCAGGAAAAATCTGTCCTACACACAGTGAGGAGCCATGGAAGGCTTTCACACACACAGGCTTTCATCTGATGTGCTGTCTATAAAGAGGGCTCAGCTACAGGGTGGAGATCAGGTTAGGAGAGGCACAGCTCCAAGTAGGGGAACCTGTGGGGGTTTCCCCAGGGGCTCAGGTGAGAAGTGATGGTGGCCTAGCCTGGGGTGGGGGCAGTGGGGTTAGTAGGAGAGGGTGGAATTTGGGAAATAGTAAAGAAGTAGCATCAGTGGGCTTGGGGATGGAGCAGATCTGGGGCGGGGGAGGGGTGTGGGGAGAGAAAGGAGCCACAGGCAGTGCCTGAGATTCTGGACTGGCTGATGGAGCAGGCCTGGCAGGTTGGTGGACTGGGGAGACAATGATTGCCCAAGATCTTTCTAGTGTAAGTACTATAGGATTTGCACAACTGGTGGAAATGACAGAATCAGATACTAAATCCTAGATCTTAAAGAAACCTATAGCAAAGTCAGGTCCGGGACCCAGGCTTCATTCGCCTCTCCCCCTTCAGGTCACTAACTTAGTATTTTTCCCTTTCCATCCCTGAGCATATCTTCTTCATGCCAGGGACAGTGTCAGGCATGATATAATGATGGGGATATAATGATGAATAATGAGTCATGGGCCCTGCCTTCTAGGAGGAGTCAAGTCAATAGGAAATGATGATACAGGGCTGAAGGGTGATGACAGCACCCCCTGGGTACTAGGGGATTTCTGGGAAGGGGCATCCAATGCAGCCTTGGGAGGGCAGGGAAAGCTGCCAGGGAGGAGGAGGGAGAACAAATTGAGGCTGAGTGCCAAGTGAGGGGGGGAGCAGGAATGTTAGTGGTAGAGGCACAGAGAATAGCGTGTATGAAGCCCCAAAGAGTTAAGAGACAACTGAGGCCTGGAGAACCTAAGCAACTTGTTCAAGATCACACAGTTCATTTGCAGAAGAGACAGGAGTTGAGCTCAGTCTCTTATAAATGTGTGTCGTATTTTTAATCACTTTTCTCTAGCCCCCTCACTTTTTGCCCTCTTCCTTCTGCCCCCAGCCTATGCTTGGCCTAGAGAGATACATGAGCCAGAGGAGATGCGCTATTCCCTGAAGCTGTATTCACTCAGCATAAAGGTGCCTGTCACACCCTCAACTTTCCCGCCCCACCCCTGCTGGCTTGACATGCAAACCCATCTCTCAGAATGGTGTCTACTATAAAAAGGCCCATGATGCCAATCAGAAGCCTGTATCGCTCTCCATATGCCACCTAGGCAGTCAGAATTAAACTAACTCTCCTGCCTAAGCTGAAGTACAGGTTTCTTTTGGTATTAGTCACCGGATATTCGTTAAATTGCACAGCAATTTTTTGGGGGGCAAGTAGGGAGCACTTTTTTCTCTTTGTTACCCCACTCTCTTATTGCTTTGCACATCATAGTTGTTCAAAAATTATTCACTCAGAGGGCTCTTACTATGTTCAAGAAACTCTGCTAGATGCTGGGGGAAGGGTACAAAGATGGGTAAGACATGATCTCTGTCCTCAAGGAGCATAGTCATGTGGAATTGAGAATACTTCTTATCTGGGCCAACTGACCACCCACATCACACTGTAGTGTTCCAGATGGACTGTCTTCCAGCCCCTGCCTGGGCATTCCCGGTAACACAGAACTCACTACCTCACAAGCAGGACTTTCTATATTTTTAACAGCTCTAATTGTTAATTGAGCTAAAAGCTTCCTTTTCTGTAGCTTTCATACGTTAGTACCACTATTTTTGACTGGAATGATAGAAAATATATCAAATCCGTTTTTCACATGCCAGCTCTTCCATATTTAAAACTTGTTTTCACGTCTACAATTTCTCCATATGACTCCAGCCAATCCTATTTTCCTTCTTAGGAGAACCTTGGAATCCTCACGATTCTTACTTCTGTCTTAAATGAAGCCCCAAGAACCAAGGGCAGGCTCCAGACAGGCCCTGACCAGAAACCAGTGTGGGGCTCCAGCCAGTGGCTCCCCTATACTGAGGCTTATCCACCCTCCTGTGAAGGCTGCTATACTCACTTCTCTGGCAGCCATTTCACTGGTTATTGATTCATCTTGAGCTTGCAGTCAACCAAAGCCACAAGTTCTCTCTCCCAGGACCAAGCCTGCCTATCTTATACTAATGCTGTGGGCTTTTCAAAGCTAAGAGCAGAACTTTAGCTCTTTCCCTGTTTCATTTAGACTTTTTCATTTAAATCTTTATGTCTGGATGAGATTTCTACAAAATCTTGGATTCTATCACCAAGGTATTAGCTGTTCCCTTTAGCTTTGTGTCACTAGAAAGTAGTGCCTTGTCAAAAATGGTTGAACTGAACAGGACCAAGGACAGTGCACCGCTCAAGGCACCAGGAAACGGCATGGATGGAAAAACCAACGTTTTTTGAGAATTCTGTTTGAAAACAACCCACCTGACTATAATTGTCATCCGATTCACTTCCTATCTTGTCCACATATATATCATGGGAGATTTTGTTAAATACTTTACTGAAAACCAGATGTTCCACCTCCAGCCGACCTTGATGCTGAAGGAAAGAAATGAAGTTGGTTTGGCCTGATTCAGTCTTAGGGACCTTTCTACTAGCTTTCCTTCCCCAAACTCACTTTGTCCATGGAGTTAAAGAATGTTTCTTTAAAACCTACACATTTGGAGATGATTCAAGGTCTAATTCCCAATTTCGAACCAGTGCCCAGAGTGCTTAACTGGCATTCCCAGTCACAGACTTAACTAGAGCAAGACCAAGGGGTGGATCCTATGTCTATGGCTCCAAGTTCAATGTTCTTTCTTAACAAAATTCAGTCATGATATCTTTCTCTAAGCATATGCACATGAGTATACACACACACACACACACACACACACACACACACACAAATGGAATTTGTTCTCCAATAGGGGACTTTGGTTTATCTTGGGAATCCTCAGTCTACCCAGAGGACACCACCATCTTTGCATCTCATTTGAACCTAAGTGTGCCTACACATGGGGCTTGCTCCTTGGGTGGACATGTGAGTGGGTTATCTCTTCTAAGCAGCAGTGGAGGTAGGGGCTTCCCCAGAGAACAGTGGGCCACCTGCCTAGACATTTGTGAGGGCAATTTAGGCATCCTGCACATGGCAAGAGGAGCAGACCTCTGGACACGCTGCCTAAGGGACAGGCATTGCAAGGGTGTGGCCCAGGCCCTGTTAAGGCTGCTTGCCTGACAAACTGGGCTACAGGGATGGGCAGAACACTTAGCTCAATTTGGAAGAACTAGTGGCAAAAGAGGCGTGCCTACAGCACAGCAGAGATGGGCCCAAGTGGGGAGATACCCTGGATAGCCCCCGAAGGCAGGGCCCCTTCACCACCCTCCCCGCCCCCCTTGGAGGCCCTGGGTACCTGTTTATTCTTTAGGTCAAGGGAGAGCTCGTAATCGGAGGCGTTAGGGGCGTGGGAGCAGAGCGCCGTCGCCAAGGCAGGCTGCTGCCGGCCGGGGGAGGCCGCGCGGTGGGAGCCAGCCCTCGGGGAGGCACCCCCCGCCCCCGGCCGCTCCTCCTCCTCCTGCAGCTCCTGGGCTTGAGCCTTCGGGGCATGGGCACTGGGTCTGCCGGCTGCCACCGCCGCCGCTGCCACCACGGAGTCCTCCATGCCCCCACCGGCCTGGGCACAGGAGCCATCGCTGTGAACAAAAGGCAACGGTGCTCGGTTGGGGGGGAGCGGGACAGGGTGCATGTGGGTGCGGGGTGAGGAGAGAGACTGGGCACTCTGGCCTGGCCTTTCAGGCAGCGATGGGCCTTCCTAGTGGTGGGGGCTTGGGGTGCCTCCTGAAGTCACCTCTAGGGAGGGGCTACCTTGGCAGGGAAGAGCTTCAGGCAAGGAAGAGAGCCTGAATTTGGAGAGGGTATCCCAGGCAGAGGAAAGGAGCAGCTATGATCAGAGCTCATGAACCTCTGCTTGCTTAGAACCTCTGCTCTGCAGTAAAGCAGAGTAGGTAGGAGTAGACTTCCTGGGTTGGAATCTGGACTCTGACTCTTATTAGTTATGGGAACCTGAACAGGCTGCTTAACCTCATTGTACCTCTGTTTTCCCATCTATAAAATGGTCACAGTAATAGTACCTCCTTCATAAGGATGTTGGAAGGCTTATATTAGCTAAAGTTAAGACAGTGCCTGGCTCAGGGTCCTTGCTAAATTTAAGTGTTAACTATCATCATTATCAGTGGTCTGGTTCCCTGGCCAGTGGCTTAGGCAGCTGGAAAGAAGCTGATCCACACACTGAACCAGCTCCATCTTTATGCTGCCCAAATGACTGTGGGGAAGGAGTGATGCTTACAGGCCTGGTCTGAGCATAAAGCCCCTCCAGGCCAGGCGGACACCAGCTTTTTAGGACTGGGTCTGTGAAGAGAAGGGTGGTTGCCCTGCTGGGTCTAGGGGAAGATCTGTCTTTGGCTCCTGGCCTCTCCTCCCCTCCCATGGAGCCCCCAGGAGGCTGAGCCATAGCTGCTGCCCACCTCCTTACCCTAAGGAGATACCTGCTAACTGGAGCCGTCATACCCCAGCCTGCCCTGGGGAATTAATACACTCAGGTTGCTCCCCTCCCTGGCCAGTCTCCTAGTTCCATCCCTCCCTCAAGGCCAAGTGCTAAGTCACCTGTCCATGAAGCCTTCCCAAGCAACTCCAGCTTTGACTGCTCCATCTGCTAGCATGCTAGGAGCTGCACTTAGAGAGTCTATCTCTATTTCCCAGGAGCAGAAGCATCATGGCTACAGCATGGGCTCAAATCCATACTCTACCACCGTGTGGCTTCAGTTAAGTTGCTTTTCCTCTGAGCCCATCTCTGGCTTCCTCATTTGTATGGTGGAGGTACTAGTACCTATTTTATCAGGTTATGGTGAGGGCAGAGGAGTCAGTATATATATGTGTTTAGCACACTGCCTGGCACAGAGTAAGTGCTCAGTCAGTGTTAACTCATGTCCCCCATCTATCGCCTCTTAGAGTCCAGGACCTATATTCTATTTTATCCCTGCTCCCCAGTTAATGCTGGGCAGATGATCAGTGCTCAGTTAATACTTGTTGATGGATGAATTGAAGGGAGAGCAAGAGTCAAGGGACAGCAGACAGAGATAGAAGATCAGGACTAGAAGGGACCCTAATGTCACCTAGTCCAGCCCTCCAATCTCCCTTTCTTATAGAAGGTGGGGTGACCCTGGCCCAAAAGCCAGGCAATACTTAGGGTTTTTTTTTTCCTCTATAGTTTTGCCTCCATGTAAGGTGCCCCCAAATCAACAGGCAGAAAAGAGACCTCTTCATGTTGCTTTCACCCAACTTTGGAGCCTCCTGGTACTAGAATAACCAAGGATGAGTGGTGAACCCTTCCACTCAATCTCCATCTATCCTCCCCATACTCCTGTCCTCATTGCTCCCATAAAGGAGAGTGCATTGGCTGGCCCTAGCAACAAGGAGCCCCAAACTCCCTAAGGAAACCCTCTATATGCATGATTCTTTCCTCCATCACTTTCTGTATGGCCATTAATCGAGTTGTATAGTTGGATGAGCTCTAGTTATCTGATATGGTTTTTTTTTTTTTTCACCAGTTTTCACTGGTTGAAGATCTGACTGCAACTCATCTTGTCATAAGACTTACCCATTCTTCCCATAGGGCACACAAATATAGCCCTTCCCTCTCCTATCACAACCTGCCTCCAGGGCCTGGGGGCACCATTCAGTGTCATACATACATCTCTTCTCCAGACTGTTCTTGGTGCTAATGCCCAAGCCTCTTCACCCTAAAAGGTTTTCCAGAATCTTTAGAGAACCGGTGGCTACTCAGGACTACAAACACCTTTAAAAATAGCCCTATGCTTTCTTTTACTGTGGGAGTCTGCTTGGCAAGAGGTTCTGGGGGAGTTGATACCCCCCAATAACAATACTCAACCAGTGATGATGAAGGCAGGTGAATAAATACTCTGGCCTCTCATCCCTTGAGCAGAATAACTCCAAAGCACATTCCATGCCATCTCCCAAAAATGCCCAGTGGCCAAAATCATGACCTGATCATTAATGAACATGTATTGGCTTCCTTCTCTTCTGTGTCTCATCCCCCACCCCCACACTGGCATTTCTTGGAGTCACCTTATCCCAAATAAACTACTTGTGTTAAACCAAAAAAGATTTTAAAAATAGCCTTCTTTGTGGTCCACCCCTCTGAATATAGTCAGACTCCAAGGCCTTGTCTCCTGAACTCATTCATAGTGCCTGGGAGTTAGGAGACCCCTCACTGTCATCTCTAGCACATGCACATGCATGCATGCACACACACACACACACACACACACACACACATCCCAATACACACACAGACACACACACACACACACACACACCAACGCATACACTGATGCATACATAATGCTTCTAACTAGCTCTGTGGCTTGGGTAATTTGTTCATCCTTCTGTGTCAGTTTTCCTTACTTGTCACATGATGAGAACTTACTTATCTCTAAGCTTGGAATTCTGCAAGCTTGGATTCCAGTGCCAAAGCCAGTCCACCAAGGCCCACCAGCCCCAAGGTTCCAGACTGTCTGGCTGATGGAACCAACTCTGCCTTTGCCCACCTCTATGCAAAGGGATCTGAGAGACTATGACACACCCCCCAATCCGAGTATATGATGAAAAGTATTAGAAAGAGGACTTTGTCCTTGCCTTCCCTCCTTAGATTTCTCCACTCACTTGTGTGGTATAAAGTAGCTATGGGAGACTCAAAACTAATGTCATCAATATGGCAAAGTTTAAGATTATACAGTACAGAGAAAAGAACATGGGCTTTGGTGTCAGGAAAACCTGGGTTAGAATCCTCTTTCTGCTACTTACTATGTGAACTTGGGCAAGTTGCCTAACCTCCTTGTGCCTCTATTTCCACAAAACAGGCATCCTAACTCCTTTGCAAGGTTGCTGTGAGGAATAAATATAGCTTGCAAAGAACTTAGTACAGTGCCTGGCACACAGTAGTCCTTGATAAATGATGACCACAGTGGTGGCAGTATTTGGAGCTGGAAACCTACAGCATGGAGTCTCAAAGGAATTCCCAGAAAAACAGCATGGAGAATTTCTATGTGGAAGGAGAAGGGGTTCTCAACATTTAGCCCTCTTCAACCTTCACAAAACAAACAGTAAGGTTTTTCCATCATAGCTCATGTTCCCAGACCTCCAGACTAACTCCCATGGTCTTTAGGGAGAGAAGCAAAGGCAAATTGGCTTACAGAGGCTTCCTCCCACCCTTGTTCTCCACCCACTGGAGCAACAACACGGTGAAGGACCTTGGTGTTGGGGATCACAAATCATGGGATCCATCACCTCTGATGAATCCATACACATCTACCACCTACAGGAAGTCTCCTTGGCTGTACCAGTCACAATATGAGGTATGCCCTAGGGAGACATTTGTCCAATGCTCCTTGTGTGGATCTGTGTTGTAGTCACTTTTCAGGGAGCTGTACAGGCCTGAGTACTTAAAACTTCTCATCAAAAGAATGTTCCCAGCCTCTCTTTCCCTCTCTGTACCCCATCTATAAAAATGGGCCAGTGAAAGAGTTTAGAATATTCATCCTAGCTGTTGCAGCTAGAAGGCCATATACTTCAACTTAGAGATCATCTACTTCAATCCCAGTCTCTTATGGAACCGTAAGCCCATTGTTCCAATGTCCAGAACATCACACTTTGCAAGACACAGGCTGTGCCCCCTTGAGTGTCTAGAGTTTACTGGGCTGACCTGATATCATGAAGCTGCTGTCCCCAGTGGGTCAGATTTCAGGCAGCCTGGCACTTGGACAGGAATCATGTGAATGGTATTCACTCCATGACCTGCATAGATTCTTGTAAGGAGAAGAGAGGGAGAGGACGGGAGAGAGAGGCTGGTGATGTTAGCTATCTTGGGCTCATTATCCAGCTGTATGGAAACAGATTCCTTGAATGGCAGCCCACTAGCCTAGAGATACTTAGTGTAACTGATGACATAAAGGAGATGCTAGTCACAAGAATCTTTCCTGGGTTGGGACACCCACTTGAGAAGGGAAAAAGAATGTAGGTGGCACCAAAACAAGAGGGTTCTGAGAAGGCTTTGGTGGCATCCATATGACATTAGACCAATAAAAATACAAGGACTCAGGCCATGAATGGGGGTTATTCCACACATGAGAAAAAGACAGGATTTGAGCATGGCAAATGAAAGTCTTTGAGAAATTGAGGGAATAGCAGTTGCTCAGAGGAATACTACATGTGCCCAAGACCAGAATGACCTGTGTGTTGGGACTGAACATCACATCAGAGAGTGTCACCTATGTGGGAAGCTGACTTGTGCTTGGAGGGATGATAGGGGCCCGGAGAGCATGGCATATATATGACTCCCCTGGAGTTCTAGTGACCACTCCATCCTATCATAGCTGCTATCAAAGCTGATTTCATAAAATGTAGATACTTTAATGTCAATACTTTGCTCAAAACCCATCAGTGACTTCCCAATACTCCTGAGATGAGGTCCACCAGCATGGACTTAGAAGCACTTGTGATCTTACTACAACCTCCCCTTCCAGCCACATTTCCACCAAGTGATCCACCCACTCTGTGCACACTGAAATTCTCCCCAAATCTGCCAAGCCCTATCAGACCACTATGTCTCTCAATAACCTTCTTCTGCCTTGAGATGTCTTCTCTCCATGATCCTAATCTCCCACCCCCATTTTCTCTGCTTTGTCAACTCTTTCAGGACGCACTCATTGCCCCTGGGAAGAATCAGTCCCACCCTCCAATGTGCTCTCATAATTCTTGGCACTCGCCTCTATTTCAGCAATGACCACTTTGTGTTCTAATTATTCATTGATGTGTCTCTCTCTATTAGACTATGCCATGTACACCTTTTTATCACCAGTGCAATCACAGCAGGCTGGCTCATAATACATGTTTAATAAATGTTAAATGAAAAGATAGATGGCTGGACAGGTCGATGGATGGACATCATTTAATCTCTACTACTTTCCCAAGGGCAGAGATACTGAGGTAGGGTCAGTGATGCACCACCCAGACTCTCCTTCAAGGAATGACTTGTTGCCCAGCTCTGGGAGACTGCCCTCTGCTGTCAGCCCCTTCAGCTCCTTCAGGGAGTGTCTCAAAGGCAGTGTCTCCTTGGCCCAAAGTCACGTCCTTCCCAGAGATGTCGGAATCCAGTGACTGATTGAGGCAGGGATATAAAGGCTCAGCCATTGTTACTTAACATGGGGCAAGTTGGTAGGTCATTCTCCCTCCAGAGCTCACCTGGGACTGGCTGAGGATTTTGTTGGACTTCTGTCACTTGGATTTTTCTTTTGCCCCATGCTATGTTCCTGCCCTCCTTTCCGTGTGTGTTGATCCCAAGCACATCCTCTAGGAAACATTCAGCACCCTCAACTCAGAGTCTGCTTCCCAGAGAACCAAATCAGTGACATAACCAGCTTTTCTTTCTTCTTCCTTCTTCTCTAGACAGCAAAGATTACCTGGGTCTGCCTGCCCACACACCTGTAGAACCTTTCTTGTTTCCCAACACCTTTGAAACACCTTGAAAGAGCTCTGGGCTCTCTTTCCAGAAAAATGCACATGATTTCATACATGCCAAATTTTACCTTCACATTCTGAGGCCTTAGAGACTCCATAGACCCAGGCTAAAAACACTATTCTGGAGAGATGATCACAGATTATCTGCCATATGCTGAAGACTGTGCCAAGGGCCATAGGCAGCTCTGGTCGTACAAAGTGTTTGGCTACAACCCACCTGGGAGCTTTCAGACACTGTTTACTGTTATCCTAGCACCGACGGCATCCTTGTTCACAAGTAAGAGAGCTTGAGTGGAGTGAGGCCCCTGGTTCTGCAACTTGTTCGTTAGCTGACTTGGGCAAAATACCTAACTTTTCTGTACCTCAGTTTGCTCATTTGCAAAGTGGGGATGTGAATATCTCCTTTCAAAGAGAGTGAGAAAGGTAAAATTAATTCATAGATAGGCTGGTATGCTGGCCACAATGGGAAATATGGCCTCTTTTTTTTTAAGTTTATTTATTTATTTGGGGGGGGGAGTGCACCCATGAGTGGGGGAGGGGTAGAGAGAGAGAGGGAGAGAGAATCCCAAGCAGGCTCTGTGCTGTCAGCACACAGCCGGATTCAGGGCTCAGTCTCAGCAACCATGAGATCGTGACTTGAGCCAAAATCAAGAATTGGACGCTTAGCTGACTGAGCCACCCAAGTATCCTGGAAATACAGTCTTTCTATGCACCTGGCAGGACCCTGTGCTCACACAGCCTCTGCCAGGGAGCTGACTCAGGTCAGTGAGTGTCCTCCCTGGGCTCCCAGGCAAGGCCATGTCGCCCCCTGCCAGGAGCTGGAAGGATGGAGGTAACTGGAGAACTGTGCAAGAGCCAGGAGAGGGCACTTAGGTCCATGCTGCCCTACTGGAGGCTGGCTTGAGTGATGGCCTTTGGCATGAAGGTGGAGAAAGGAATGAGGAGACACCTAGAGGCCCACCTCCTGAGGGGCTTGTTGGTGTTGGTGCTGGTGGGTGGCCGAGGGAGGCTGTTTTCCCATCTGTGCAAGGCTAAAGCAGTGATTACTAGAGACCTTGCCAGGAGGGTTTGGGGGGGCTAAAAGATTCCTCATGTGGGAAGAACCTCCAGAAGTCCTGTCCAATTGCACTACATTAGCCCAAACTCTGCCAGCCTTTCTTTTTTTTTTTTTTCAAGCTTATTTTTGAGAGAGAGAGAGAGAGAGAGAGAGAGAAAGAGAGTGAGTGGGGGGGGGAGGGGCAGAGAGAGGGAGACAGAGAATCTGAAGCAGGGTCCAGGCTCTGAGCTGTCAGTGCAGAGCCCAATACGGAGCTTGAACCCACAACCTGGCGAGATCATGACCTGAGCCAAAGTCAGATGCTTAACCAACTGATCCACCCAGGTGCCCCTGCCTGCCTTTCTTAAAGTGCTTTTGGGACAAAGAAACTAGGCATTTTGCAGAAAAAAGCTAACAACATGGCTCGCATCTGAAGATTTTTCAGCCTTTACTAAAACACTTCCTTATCTCCCATGTCTGAATCAATAAGGTGATCATAGATGGTCAGAATAAAGGCACCAAGCAAGGAAAGCCAAGCATCCTCTGGGTCCCAGATAGTACTGGGGAAATCTGAGGTGAACAGAGGGCCAGTGCTGGAAACAGAGTCACTCTGTACTCATTCTAAGGACAGGCTAGAAAATGCTACTCCAGGTGGTGGAAGGAACACTGGGCTGTGAGTCAAGGTCCAATCTGGCTTCTGCCCGCAGCATTTGGTATAACCTTGGGCATGCCACTTCTCTCTGGACCTCTGTCTCCTCATCATGAAATGGACAGTCTCTGCAAAATGCTTTGACATCTGGAAGGAAGGAGAGGCTCAGCTTTCTCCATTTCTCCTTTCCTCTCCATGGGCCCCAGGCCCACACTGCACCATCCCTGCCCAGTGGCTGGGCTCTGGCTCCTCTGCCCTCAACACCCAAGGACACAGCATAAGCCTCCCTTTACTTCCCTTACGTCATTTAATCCATGGCAGCACCTGCCCCAGCCCATGGCTCCTTGACCTCCATTATCCAAGCTGGAAGCCAGGTCTCAGAATAGAAACCCCTGGAGGAGGGCAGCTGTGGCTTTCTGGGGTTCATCCACTTGCAGAAACTGCCCTGGATTCATTGACTGTGACAGATGCTTCTCCTTCCCCTCTCCCAAGGGCCCTGAGAGAGTAAGTGATGCTCTCTCTTGTCAGCTCCTTGGAGACTCTGGGCTTTGGTCTCATAGCTGTTCCAAAAAAGTGCTGTCTGGTTTGCTTTGTCTGTAGGGGTTTCCTGTCAAAGGAACCACAGTCCTCTGGACTTGTGCCTTCCCCATATCCAGGCCCACAGTACCGTGGTGCTCACTCAAGGATGGTCACAGAAGCAGCCCAGGCAGACTGTCCCCAGATGTCCAGTGTGGGCATCAGCCTCCCCTACTCAGCCCACCCCACAAGGGAACAGCAGCACCTGGGCACATCAGAACCTGCTGTCCTCCAGGGAAATCTCATCTAGAAGTTTCCTCTGGACACCTCCCTCACAGGCTCCTAAACTGGCCACACTGATTAATGCCATCTTCTTGCCACTGGAATCCTAATATTTTGAGCATTTTATTTTCTCACAAATAGGCATAGATCTGGTAACAAAATCAGGCTCTAAGGACATCCTACCCGCTTTCTGCCCCTTCCCTGACACACAGCACACAATTTCACAAATGCATGTTTCTCTAAGCCCAGACACAGAACTCACTGTACCCCTAAATGCACCTCAGATTTCTTCACCGTTTATGTCTGCTTGTGTTATCGTCCCTAAGAGAAGATGTTTCCCATGCCTGACATCCTCGTGGCACCCAACCCTGCAAGGAAGCTCCAGAAACACTGCCTTTAAAACCATCTCTGGACACACAGCCTAAAGTCGTCACACAGCCAGTGCAGGGAACACTTCGTATTTACAGCCTAGTGAAACTCTGGATTTTATTTCATTTTTTCTCTTATTATGAGCCATTTTACATATGGAAATATGAGTAACATATGTAAAGTGTAAAGAAAAATCTTCACTTGTACCCAGCTCAAGAAATGGCACATTAGAAGCCTTTGACACCTCACATATTCCTTCTCCTCTTCTCAAAGGAATCTTTGTCCTGAATTTGTGTTTATTATTTCCTGCTTTTCCTTGGGGGCAAATTTCCTCCTTGTCCTTACGTAAGTGGCGGTGGCTGCTTTTGCAGCAGCACCAAGCCTGCATAGTGTGCTCACGGGGCAGGTCCGGGAACACTCGAGATCTTGCAGACCCCACACAGGTCAGGAGGCCCCTCTCCAAGGGCAATGGCCTGCAACTCCATGCTGGCAGGACAGAAAAGATGGCAGGGATCTGGCCTCAGCTGAGCTGCACCCATTGTCTCAGCAAGGAAGACTTTTAGTAAAGAAAATGGACTCATTCTTTAAGGACCTATTCCCCCGCCCCACCACCACCACCACCACCATGGTCTGGGTATGTTACCATGGGCCACGGTGACTCTCAGGAGCCACATAAGTGATGCTGGGAGAGGTGTACTCAAGAAAGACATCAGCCCATGAGCCAGCTGGGAGCCAGGTCCAGGATGTGAGTGCTTTGGGGTCCCTGAGAGGAGGGAACACAGGAGGCCACAGGCAATGTTGGCCAGTGCACAGATGGGGACAGCGCTGCAGCAGGTAGGACTCCATGCCAGACAGCCTGGCTTTGCACGCTGGCTCTGCCATCGACTTGCTGTGTGACCTTGGGCAAGTTGCTTAACCTTGTGCCTCGCTTTCTTCTCTATGGGAGAATTAAGGTAGAGAATTAAGGTGTGTAAAATGCTCAGTAAGCCCTATATAATGAACAACTATCTTTTTCCTTTTTAGGATTTCCAACATGCTATTCTGTTCAAACAAGAAAACAAAAAAGCAAAAACCTCATTCCGTTTCTGAATACGAAAAGGTAGGAAGGAAGTGACTTCAGAATAAAGAACAGTCCTTAACTTGAACTATCTTTCTCTCACGTTCTTGTGCGAGAGTTCTTTAAATGGAAAAGTAGTGCTCTTTTCTGCACAGCATAATTTCTGAAGCTCTGAGTTACAGAGGATGCCAAGAGAAGCCTGCCAGGAGGTATAAGGGCTGGGAGGCAGCAGGATATAACGAGTGGGAGATGAAGAACCAGACTGACCATGGTTTAAAATCTAACAACTCACTTGCTGTGTGGCCTTGGCTAGTTCTCTAACTTTTTGGAGCCTGTTTCCTCTTCTGTTGGGAGAGTTGACAAAACAATGTCCATAAAGCTTCTGGGACCTACTGATGCCCTGTAAATGTAGGTTTCCTTCCTTCATCTGGGCATGTCGCACTTCCTCACCTTCTGGCTCAAGAGCGATGACTCCCTGGAGAGCAAAGACCTCATCTAATCCTTCTTGGGTCCCTCTGAGGGATGGTAATGATCGCAACACACACAGTGCATCCCAGAGGCTGGGCCATGCCCAGCTATTTTGTTTCCTCATGGCTATAAAGTCCCTTTATTCCATCTTCCTCCCGTCCCACTCAGATCGGCCCTACCTCACCCCAGCAGAGCAGATGTTTTTTTGGATCTTGAGCTATTTCCAGGGAAAGACAGTCTCCCAGCTCCTCACAGACTCAGCTTCACCACAAGCCAGGGAAAAGGTCTCCGATGGCCTACAGGTGTCTGTGGCAGTCAGGTGTGTGCTGACCCCAAACAGGAGTCTTGTGACACAAGAGATGGAAATGGCAAATGCCCGGTAGTGTAGGACGCTGCTCTGGCCATCCATCCAGTTTCTACGGAACAAGATTATTGACCTATTTCCTTTCAGTCACCTTCATTATCTTTTGCTTTCCGACTTGAAGTTCTTCCTAATGTCTAGCTTCAGTCATTCTTGCTACCGAAGAAACCTTCACAAGCTCACAAGTATCAGAATGGCTGTGCTATTTTCTACATGTCTGCGGGTTTCACATGTCTCTCCAAACGTGTTTAGGATGAAGGGACAATGCATAGCACACTGGCTTTGGGAAGAAGCCTCAGAGATCCCAGCTTGGGGAACCACCCACCCCTCCAGGCAGGGCAGGGGTCAGTGCCAGGCCATAAACCTTTCCCTGAAAGGGTTCGACCATTTCCTCCTTTTTAAATAAAAAAATTTTTAATCTTTATTTATTTTTGAAAGACAGAGTGTGATCAGGGGAGGAGCAGAGAGACAGGGAGACACAGAATCCGAAGCAGGTTCCAGGCCCTGAGCTGTCAGCACAGAGCTCGACGCGGGGCTCGAACTCACCAACCATGAGATCATGACCTGAGCTGAAGTTGTACACTCAACCGACTGAGCCACCCAGGTGCTCCCATTTCCTCCTCTTAAGAGAACAGACAAACTGTTAGCTGGCAAGAATTTTCTGATAAAATGCCTCTGCTCTTAATCTCATCCTAGCCTGCACTGTGACAGCCTGGTGCTGGGTGAAATCATTTCCTCTCCTGCCCTGATGTCTAAAAAATCTCCTCTCTGGGCCCGTTGGCCCTACTGGATTGGCATTCATCTGGGTCTCTAGTTCCTTTGATCTTTTCCCCAAATTGGTCCCTTAATTCTGAGAGTCTCTCTTTCATTCAGATATTGGGCTCTTTCCAGCAGCCTATGTCCCAGGCTAGGCTTGAATAGAAACATCTGAAAGATGCCTCCTTCTCCGTGCCCATCACCTGCCATCCAAAGGAGGGACTAGACCCTCTTTCTGAAGGGCATGTCTCAATGACTCTGAACAACATTCCAGGTAGTGTGTCCCCTCCTACTTGCCATACCAGGGGCTCTGCCATTAGACCCTCAACTCCTAAAGTAGTCAGCCCATTCTTTCTAAACATTTCCTAGTCATACTTGAGTTTCTAGTCCCCTTCTCTGGGACTCCTGGATATTGATTGATTTCTCCCTCTTTGCTCCTGAAAAATCCAGCTTTCAAATAGTTAGCACTTACTGAGTGGTTCCTATATGCCAAGCACCTTTCCAGGAATCATCTCATTTAACCACCTCAACCACTGTAAGAGGTAACTGCTCCTGTTGTCCCCATTTTACAGGTAAGCAAATTGAGGATGAGAAGGTTTATGTAATTTAACCAAGGTAACAGAGTTTGTAAGTTGCCAAGCCAGGATTTAGACCTGGATTTGAGTTGCTCTGTCTGTGTTCTCTACCGCTCCACATTCTAGTACTTCCTTGAAGTCTTCCTGAATTTATCTGCGAGCCCAGGGTACTATTTTACTACCTTCCCACTTCTCAGATCTTCCTGTCCAACCTAGAAGGGCATCCACAAAACTCATCTGGCGCATCCCTCTGCACTTGGAGAAGAAAAGAGACTCTCATATTTTTAAGTTCGTTATTAATCAGTAATTGTGAGTATCCTGTTCACTGGTATCATTGCTCATTATGAATTAATAAATTCATAGTAATATACAAGTCTCTTATAATGCTGTTTCTGGTGAGCCAGGTCCCCTGAAATCCGAGGACCTCAGGGTCACCTAATCGCTTCTCCAAACCTGCCAACCTGCAGCCTAGACGTGGAACATGGGAACCACGCTGAGATCCTGCCAGTCTGTGTGGGTGGTGGAGCATGGCCGAGGCAGCGCATTCAAACAGTGACAGGCAGGAAGCAGGCTTTAATGCCCCCCGTTTGTTGCAGCCCCTCTCTTTATGCGAGCTTGTTTTGATCTGTCAGCTTCTTCCTTTGGAACCTGAACAAGTTGCTTCTTTCCCCTATTTCCCCAGCTGGAAAACGGACACAGTAATTCTTGCCCCTGTGGCCTTTAACAGGTTTGTGGTGAGGATCAGACGGGTGAACGGTTGGGAAGGAGTTTTACAACCCGGAGCACCCTGTACACATGTTAGTTAAGGTTATGACCAGCTTTCCACCGAAACTTCCTTCATTTTCCATCATTTCTGTCCTTGGAATGAAGGAAGCTGCATGCATGGCAGAAGGGAAGCGGGTATCGGGCTCTTTCCTGGAGCATCCTGGGGGACAAAGTCCAGCGCCCAGGCAGCACAGGCCCTTGGATGCAGAGAGTGGGGTGAGGACCAGGGAAAATGACAGAAGGTGGTTGTGAGAGCCTGGACAACTCAGAGCGAGGCGAGGCTTTCCTCCTTTTGAAAATTCCCTTTTGTGTTTTAACAATCAGTAGAATGGAGAAAGACAGAACCCGTGCACCGGCTCACTTGACGCTTCTCCTTTCTTATGTGTGCTCGCACGAGTTTGGATGTTGCCGTTCCCATCTGCTTCTTGGGTCCACTGTCCCCCATGTTCCTGTCACGCCACTTGCCCTTTGTTTTGCTTTGTAAACGCTCCCGGGTGCTCCTGCTGCCTCGGCCCAAGGCAGAGTGTCTTCTTACAGAATTACTGCCACAGGGACCCTGGGCATTAGACGGTTCACCCCCTTATGTAGTAGCTGGGGAAACTGAGTCATTGAGCTGGTGGTAGAAAGCCCCAGCTCTTCAGGAAGCCTGAGTTCTAGACCCTGTTGGGCACGTCACCAGCTGGGAGAGCTTGGGCAAGGCACCTTCCTCCGGTCCTCAGTCTCCTATCTGTGTGATAAAGAGTGGTGTATCACTTGGGTCCCTTCCATCCAGAAACCCTCCGTTTCAAAAGCAATAGCTCCTGCTAGCTCTTCTGCCTGTCAGGGACAGCATCATATGCCAGTCTTCCTTCACAGACAGCTGTCTTTCCTGGTTTTTGTTTTTGTTTTCTTTTTGTGGTTTTTTAATCATCATACACACACATACACACACACACAAAATCTCTAAGAATCTCCTTCCTTAAGCTGTTCCAAGGCCTCTGTCAAAGGCAGTAGAATCGTTAAGAATGCCTGGTCTGATTAAACCACTTGCTTCAGACTATGATGATCTCCTCTCTTTTGGTTTGATGAAACAGATTTAAAGCCCTTTTTGTCATATATCAGAAACACTCACTGAAATTATAAATTATTGTCATGGTCATGTTATTGGTTGAAAGACAAATGAATGGGTGAAGATGACTTTTCAGAGGAGAAAACAAACCCAAACCAAAAAGGCCTAAGAGTGAGGTTAGAAAAGTCTCTAGGCTTGGGGCGCCTTGGTGGCTCAGTCGGTTGGGTGGCTGACTACAGCTCAGGTTATGATCTCATGGTCTGTGAGTTCGAGCCCTGCGTCGGACTCTGTCCTGAGCGCTCAGAGCCTGAAGCCTGATTCCGATTCTGTGTCTCCCTCTCTCTCTGCCCCTTCCCTGTTTTCTCTCAGTCTCTCTCTCTCTCTCAAAAATAATAAACAATAAAAAAAATTAAAAAAAATAAAAATCTCTAGGCTTGCAAAGAGAGGTTACTCTTTCTGGGAATGAAAAAAAAAAAAGGAATACCCAAAAGACTCAAACAAGAAGTTTCTGGGAAATGAAAAAAAGAATCTCTTTCTCTAAATTGGACAAAACTGTGCATTAATGAACACCAGCGGAACAGAGATAGTTAGATGTTCCTTGTGGTGGCTTTCATTTTGTTGTTCTGGGAGTAGTATACTTAGTTATGTTTATTTCTTTAAATAATAAAGCCTGAAGCTTTTTCTCCCCCTGAAAATATTCTCCCAGTTATTCCTGTCTTCAGCTTGGTTGCTCTGATGTGTTTACCTCCAGGTGCCTAGAGTCCTCAAAGCCTCATTTGTAGGGTGGAGGGCCAGCCTTCACCGTCGCTGACCCACAAACCAGGCTTTCTTTGAGGAGCCCCCTCTAAGTAGCCCCCTTCCTGTGGCAGGAGAAGTAAGAGCCTGCTGTTCACTCCCCCACCATGCTTTCACTTCCTGTGCTTGAGAACACCCCCCCTTCTTTGGTCACCTGACTGGCGGCAGCACCTTCAATAGATTGGTTCAAATCCTAGTTCCGCCCTTTGCCAGGGATATGGCTCTTAGACAAGCCATTCATCAGCTCTGATCCTCACTCTGTCCTCGAACCTGGGACTGAAAGCAGTTCATGAACCTTTGGTGGGAATTAAGTAAGCTAATATCTGTCTAGCACGTAGCAAGTGCTCGCTAGCTGACAGCCAGTGTTCTCTTTCCCTCTCTCATGGGTAAGGGACACAAAATAGAAATATAGACTGAAGAGGAATTCTCTAATCATCTCTCAACACACTGCTGACAGAAAGCTGTCTGTCCTAACTCACAGCTCTTTGAAAGTGGGCCCAAGCCTGGCCTCATTCACATGACACAGCCCCAGCCCAGGCCTGTGGACAGGGAAGTTTGAAAATGCCCTTTGGTGACAACGGAGGTCTCATGAAGAGACTGGTCTTAGAGGATCACTGGGTGGAAAAAATACACGAGGAAATCGGCCTGGGCAAATACTTGACTCCAAACACAAGTTTCACGTTGCAGCTGAGGAAAACTCACTGAACAGAAAGCCAAAAACCATGACAAGACAAAGCTTTCCTAATACTCTCTGGAACTGGGGGTATGGGTGTGGGGGCCATCCCCTAGCAGGGTATCAAAGTATTCTGACATCTATTTTGTCCTTTGTGCCTCCTGAGTCTGGCAGGGAAGACACAGATGGGACAAAAAGCATGGACATGAAGGGACAGGCCACATGGTTGGTCAGGGAACAGGTTTCTCTAGCTCCAGGACCAAATTCTTCTGCCATTGCCTGTGGTTATCCTCAGGTGTAAAGCCCAGCCATAAAAGCAGATTCTGCCGTAACTACACAGAAATCCTCAGGACACTGGTGAGCAAACCTAACCTGCTCAGAAAGCCCAAATAAGAAGGAGCAGCCCCGCCCCTCCCCCTGCTGTTTGCCACTTGAGTCCAGGTTTGCTGTGTCCTGGGCCAGACTGATGTCCTCAATCCTCAGGAATCCCACCTGGGCCCCACAATCAGATGATCCATTCCAGGGCAGGTCATCATGGGAACTGTCAGAACACTGTGTTAGGTCACATGATCCCAACTCTTGCCAAGGCCTTTGGGAACTACCCGCGGGACGCTGAGGAGACCAGACAACTTCCCCTTGGCCTTGCCTGCTGCCCAGTGCCTTCCTGTTGTGCCGAGGCAGAGACCCCAGAGCCTAGGGGCTGGGCAGCTTAGGTGGGCCGACCCTCCAGCCCCACTCAGGCCTAGAAGGGAAGCATGTCTTCTCTGTGCTTCTCTAGGGAAGAGGGGACAGAGTTCCGCAGTCCCAGAATGAGCCCCTACCCTCTCCACTGTGGGTGGGGCAGGATTCCCGGCAGCCTCGGAGCCAGAGCTGGGGATGTGACTGATGGAGCTGGCGCGTGATGCCGAGGCTCCCTAGCCCAGCTGTTTGAAGACTAAACTGTATTGATTGAGAATTTAATTGCTCTGTAATCGCTGAGTAAACACTGGCTGGTCCATTGATCATGCCCCAGGCCAGCTGGGGAGAGCCAAGAGGCGGGATAGAGGCGCCAGCGATGCGAACGAAGGGCTCTCCCAGACAGCATCCTTGGAAGGAAATCCCTTCCTCAAGAATATAGTAGGGAGTGCAGCCTCCAGCAGAGCTCACGGCCACCTACCGCCCAGTCTGCGGGCTGGTTAGCAGGTGCAGACCAGCGCCAGGAAAGGATGGGGGCTTCAGAGGGGCTGCTTAGGGCGGGAGGTTCTCTCTGGACACCATATACTAAGTGGGAAGTGCAGGCTACAAAATCTTTTTTTTTTTTTTATGGGGGGTAAATGTAAAATACAGTGCTTAGAAAAATAAAACCCTGGAAGTTTGCACCCTAATATATTGACAGTGGTTAATTCTATATAACTGAATTCAATTATTTTCTTCTTTATATTTCTGTATTTTCCACATTTCCAACAACTAGCAAGTATAACTTATAATCAGAGAAAATAGATGTTATTTAAGATCAAAAGAAATGCCTAGAAGGGTTTCTCCTGTGCTCTGGAAGAAAGAAAGAAAGAAAGAAAGAAAGAAAGAAAGAAAGAAAGAAAGAAAGGGAAAAAACCCTAGCAGCAGCTCTGTGGAAAGTGGTTGCATTTTGGAGTTAGACCTGAGTTCACCTTCCAGTTCCAGAACTGATTAGCAAGGTCCCTCTGTCAAGACACGGGACTTCTCTCCACCTCAGATTCCTTATCTAAAACTTCAAATAACAGCTATCTCACAGAATTGAGATAAAATACTCAGAGTGCTTAGTGCAACATACCTGGCATGTTCAAGAAATATTAGTGTCTCTTCCATCCTGGAGGAAGGCTGGGCAGGTAGGACCGAATAACAGGGGTGAGTCATTGAGTTCACTGGGGCCGAGAGTACCTTCTTCCCCAGGGCTCCCCAGGGGAGGGAGTTGTTCTGTTTCCTCCCTATGCTTCCCTTAGCTGAGCCGCCACCCCACCCTTACAAGCCTCCTCTCATTACACTAATAGAAGGCAATCTTCCTCCACTCGGCCCCATTGCCACCCACAGAGACAAATGGGCTGCCATTCTGTTGGATGCTGCATGGTGGCTGGCCAGTTCCAGGGTCATTGTCAGGGAGAGCATGAGAGGGAGGAGAGGGATGGGACTGGAAGTAGGGCTGCAATTACTAGCCTATTCAGCTCCCTAGAATAAAGCCCTTGTCATTAGCTAGCAGCAAGAGGAGGTAGGGAAGGCGGAAGAAAGAGCCTGGCACACACTTACTGCACCCAGCTCTGGGTTCCACGCCGCCCCCCACCCAGCTCTCACCTGAGGGCCTAAGTGCCCTGGTAAGCACAGAGGGTTTGCCTGGGCGGGGGGTGGGGGGGGGTGGGGGGGGTGTGTGTGTGTGTGTGAACCCAGGCCCATTCCCTGGTGGTCTCACCATCCCCTCAGAGGCCTCTGCCAGCCCCATAACTATTCCATTGCCCCCCAGTCCCTGATGCCACCCCTTGGCTCCTTTCTTACAGAAACCCAGCTTTCAGACTTGCTCAACTTTGGGTGTTCCCACCTCCTGGGGTATCACTCCCTGGCAGGCTCCACATCCCAAGGTAGAGTTTCTCCTGACCCCATCCCTCAAGGCTTCTCTTCAGGTGGCTGGGGCAGGTTGTCCTAGCAACACCCACCCCCCAACCCAGGGCTGGGGCTTATCTGTCTCTTGGGGAGGGGTGAGGGTTTCTCCTGGCCCCTTAGTCTCTCCTCTGGGCTGAGGGTTTGCCTCGGGCTGTGGCAGCTCCTCTCCACTGGTCTGACCAATGGGGCTGTGGGTGATCAGCTGCCGTGAGGCCCCCATGGGATTCGTCCAGAGTTCTTAAGAAAGGGATTCTTGCTAAGTCCCACAGCTTGGAGTGGGGCAGGGAGAGGACAGACCCCTCAAGTTGGGCTGATCTTGATCACCACTGGCTTCAGCTGGGGTGCAGAGGAAGAATGTCAGGGAGCCAGCTCTGAGGTCACACACCAAAGGTCCCAGTGACCCTGAGACCTGATCAATTGGTTTAGATTTCTTATTGGGGTCTCCTGTGCAGACCAATGGGCTTATCCCCAGAAGATTCAGAGGCTGATTGGGCTGGAGCCTGGCTGAGCTGGTGGGAAGCCAGACTGACAAGAGCCTAGCTTGTCTCAGAGCCCTGCAACCCAGCCCAGGATCTCCCAGGGTGGCCCAGAGGGCTTTGTGACCCACCAACCCTGCGCTAGCCCTCAGCCCAATCTCTGACTTTGGCAGGTTCTCACAGAGAAATTCCTGGGGAGGTGTGGGCTATGCTCTGTGGAGGTGGGGCACCTGGTTAAAGGAAAGTGATAAGGGGGTGTAAAGGGGTCACAGATAGGGTTAGGAGCAAGGATGTGGGGGTCTAATGGGAGAAAACGTTCTTAGGATGCAATCCCCCCAGGAAGCCAGGAACAGACAGACTGACTGACACATACATTGTTGGACTGTCAGAAAATATCCAGAGGGCCTCCTCCCAGAGAAGCCAAGAAACTGACATCAGAAATAGACAGACGGACAGAGAGGCAGAAATACACTCTAGGAAACTACAAATGAAACAGAACAACTTGGAATAATTGGGAACAGAGGCAGACAACAGCTGAAGGTCTGGACCAACTGGGCGTAAGTCTCCCTGTCCCACCCAGAGGGGAGGGCTGCAGGAGGGTAGTCCCTCTATAACCGAACATCCCCCTACCCTCCCTCCCAGAGCACCTCTGTCCCCCACCTTGGCACCTGCCTTTTCAAGGGAAAACTAAGATAATAGATTTCCTACCCTCCCACCCCAAATCTTGAGAAAGAGCCCTATTCCCTTGGCAGCCATGATGGGGGAGCACCCCTCCCCTGCCCCACATACACTTGTCACTCTCTCCCACATGGCACACCAGCCCCTCCCATCCCTTCCCACCAGGGTTCAGGGCCACAGGGCAGGTGGGCAGGCAGAGGGGTGTGGGCATGAGAAGGAATAAGAGGGCTGAGAAGTGAGAGAAAGGATGACCATGGAAAATCCAAGGAAGGATTCCTGTTGCCACACCCCTAGGACTGAGCTTGAGGGCACCCTGTCATCCATCTTCACCGATGCCTTGTGCTTGGGTAGTAGCAATTAAATGCTTATTGAATGGAGCTGGATTGACAGGGTGGGAGGCAGACTAGACAGCCCTTCTCCCCGCCTGCCAAGGAGGAGATTTTTAGGAAGAAGACTCAGCTGTGTGTCTGAACAGTGACAGCCCATTGGAAGGAACCAGGACCCTCTGTCTCTTTCCTCGAAGATCATCCTGATGCCACTCCACTCTCTGTCCTCTTTTCTCTTCTCTCCTGCCCTCACATTCTCCCATTTCTGTCTACTTCCAGTTTCCAGGTGAGCCATTTCCAATTTGGAAATTGGAAACTAGATGGGGAGGTCCTCCAGAACTCAAGTGGCCTTACTTGTTCTTATGTCCCCGGGCACAGAACTTGACCCACAGACCACCCAGGGCATGGACACAGTGCTCCGTCCCTCTCTTTGCCTTCCATGATCCTACCTGGTCACCCTCGGAACAAGCACACCTCCCTCAGCCCTGGACTGAAGGATCCCAAAGTGCCACTTGCTTTGGCCTGACTCTGACACCTCAGAGTCCTGCCTACACCCCGGCCCTGACTTCCCTTTAAGGGAACATGAGTAGTGATGCCTTTCAGGGGTGATTTTGTGTCTTTGTGTCAATAGCTACCATCTCTGATGCCTACCTAGTGCTCTCCAAGGAATAAAGGAGGAAAGATCATGGAATCACTCAGTCTCAAACAAGGAAATGGTGAGCGGTAGGAGTGACATGCCTTCAGGGCAAGTCTGGGTGCTGGTACTTTCTGGCCACGTGATTATAGGCAGGGCCCTTGAGTGCTCTGAAACGTACTCTGCTCTCAAATAAGACAGGGACGAGAAAGCCTGGTCTAACCTCACTGAGCAGCTGAAAGACCCAATGAGATTATGCGTCAGTGTTACTTTCCTGACAGACCACCCTCTTGGGAAATTGAGGCCCAGGGGAGCTGAGCAACTTGCCCAAGTTCATCCCAACAACAGGAGACTGTAGATGAGGCCAAGTTCAGGCCAGAATCCAAGTATCTTGACTCCCAGTGACATAAGAAACAAGTAAAAAAAGAGAGAAATGTGCAGAACTAAGAAGAATTGGTGGAAAGAGAACAAAGCGTGACCAAGGCCCCGGGATGTAGACACAGGAGAGGAATTTGATGTGGGCCAGAAGGGGAGAGGTGAAGCAGAGAGACAGGTGAAGGTGGAAGACAGACAGAAGCACAGAAGTGCAAGGAGGAGGGGCCACAAAATGGGAGGTGGAGGGGAGAGGGACTGAGTTCAGCTACTCAGACTGACTCTCATTTCTCCTACCCTAGCTGAGGAAATGATCTGCGTGGTGCAGAATTATTTACCTATGCTTATGTTCCAGGGGAGTCTAGAGCTTAAGAAACCCAAAGAACTCTCTGAGCACCTGTTCAGGCGGCTGTTAGGTGTTAGTCCCACAATGTAAGACATCTGCAGCAAACAGCTGAGGAGAAGAGGGGCCACATTGTGGGAAGCAGGCGGTGCCCGCAGCCTTGCAGCGTTTCTGTATCCATTCAGCACTTTGTTACTCACCGCCCTTCCCGTGCAGGCTTTGCAAACGTGATGATAATTCCTCACAGAAACTTAGAGGTGGAGGTACTCCACGTTAAAAGGAAAAGTTTATAGGACACGTAAAAGCTAAACAAATAGGTTTTGTGATGACGATGACTACTCCCTGCGGAAGACAGCTATGTTGTTGGCATTATTGGAGAGACCCCAAATATGTGCTGTAAAATTCACATTTTCTGTCTGATTAGATTGGCATGCTGGGCCCGTTCCATCAAATATATGTATATATATTTAAGTTTTATTACCCTAAGATGTCATCAGTGACTAGGAAGTGATCTGATATTTTGCTAGTTAAAATAGTTAAATTAATTTAAAATTCTTTAATTAAAAAAATTAATAAACGAGAAAGGGACTATGACTAACCCACGACAAGATGAAGCGGGCCTGGGACAGTGACACCAACCCCTGACTCAACATTCTCCCCCTTCCTTCCCAGGTCAACAGCTAACTCAGTGAAAAGCCTGACAATTAAAACTCAGTCATCTTGGCTCTTTTATGGGAGGAGAAAGATTAGAAAGAAAAGAATAAATCTTTGCTACCATAGAAAAGGCAGGCAAAACCCTGGACTGAGCACCTGCTTAGTGCCAGACACCCTACCACGTGATTATATATTCTGTGTATAATCCAACTAACTTCCCTTGATTTCTAAAAAGATGATATTTTATGTAGGCTCTTTAGGGGAAGGAGCCTAAGTTTGGCATTTGAATATTAGGGTATAATGGCCTCCAGAGTTGGGAATGGCTCATCTGGGGACCAGAGGAAGGCAAGAGCAATAGAAGGCATGAGGCAGGAGGTAAAAACAGACAGACAGACAAAAACACAGGACTCAGAGGAAGAGGCCGAATGGCGCTGTGCAGTGTGCTTTGCTTCGAGGGGAAGGACAGTGGGGGTGGGGAAGGGAGGACGGCCACCAATGCATTCCCACCTTTGGGAGGCCAAGTCGGAGCAGGCGGGCTTCTGCTCGGCGTCAGCGGCTGGGCAGCAGAACTGGTGCAGCACGGTCTCATTCCTGAGGGCAGAGCAAGAGGGAGAAGGTCAGGGGCGGCCTTGACACATTGGGCCCAGCTGGCACTGACACATCCCCCACCACCTGACCCGAGAACCCTTCAACCTGTGTTAACATTACTCCAGGGAGGAGCTTCTGGCTCTTCTCCAACACGCAATAGGCCCAGTTCAAACACCACCTCCTGCTTGCAGTCCCCGGACCTCCCATCAACCACCTCCTCCTCCTCCTTCTGAGCACCCCCCACCCCCGGCTCTGTCCTCTGCATAGGATGTACCATTTATTCAGCCCTCCCGTTTATCATTACAGTTCTTTATGACCCCGTTCCCTACTATGATCTGGCAAGGCCAAACTAGGTCTATTCACCCATCATGCACAGAACTGTATGCAGGGAATGTGTTTAAGCTGATCGCATGTGAAGGTAGAAAGCACTCATACAGAGATTTTAGGGTTGCTGGCTGAAAATCCAAGGCACGGTGCTTGATGAGGGATTTGTTTGATGCAAATGAAAACGCTAACCCGGAGGTGGAGATAGAAATTCTAGTGCCAACTCTACAGCTAGCCAGATGTGTGATACCTCATCACCTTTTCCAGGCCGCAATTTGTTTACTAATGAAGTAAATGAGTTGAACCAGAGAAGTGGTTCTCAACCCTAGCTGCTTATTAGAATCACCAGGAGCTTTATTTTTTTTTTTTAACGTTTATTTATTTTTGGGACAGAGAGAGACAGAGCATGAATGGGGGAGGGGCAGAGAGAGAGGGAGACACAGAATCGGAAGCAGGCTCCAGGCTCTGAGCCATCAGCCCAGAGCCTGACGCGGGGCTCGAACTCACGGACCGTGAGATCGTAACCTGAGCCGAAGTCGGACGCTCAACCGACTGAGCCACCCAGGCGCCCCTCACCAGGAGCTTTAAAAACCATCAATGCCTGGGCCCTAACCCCCAGGGACTGATTCACTTGGTCTGGACTTTTATAAGGTCCAGGACTTTTTATAAGGACTTTTTATAAGGTCCCAGGTGATTCAAAAGGTAGTCAGAATTGAGAGCCATTAGACTAGATGATTTTCAAGGTGACTTCCATCTCTAAAACTCTGTGATTCTAATATCTACTTTGAGCCACCTTGGGATTTAACAGTAAAATTAATTTTGGATGAAGGTATGCTGACATGTGGTCTTCTCTCCCTTAGCAAGCATTCACCATCATGGAGTCAGAGAATGACAGACCTGGGAGGGCCCCCAAAGATTTCCCAAAAGACGTTTTGAAAACTTCCTTTAGCCTCAGAACACTTTGTCCAAACCCAATCTTTCCTGGAAGCCCATTTTGTAAAACAACGAAGGTGGTCCCTCTATGGTCAGGGAATTGGAGGTCTATGCCTCCTTGATCTGCTGGTCCCAGTCTTGGTAGCCACCTCCCATGTGTCTCTTGGGGGCCCCAGGATTATAAGAGCATAGATTAGAAACTGCTGTGTTTGGGGTGCCTAATGGTTAAGCATCTGACTACAGCTCAGGTCATGATCTCATGGTTTGTGAGTTCGAGTCCCACCTTGGGTGAACACAAGCCCAGCTTTAGGTGAACAGAGCCCAGCTTCAAGTAAGCTGGAGCCCCACTTCAGGTGAACATGAGTCTCACTTTGGGTAAAATATGAACCCCGCTTTGGGTAAGCCCAGCTTCTCTCTCCCTCTCTCTCTGCCCCTCATGGGATCCTCTCTCTCTCTCTCTGCCCCTTGCTCACTTGCTGTCACTTGTGCCCTCTCTCTCTCTCTCTCTCTCTCTCTCTCTAAGAAAGAAAGAAAGAAAGAAAGAAAGAAAGAAAGAAAGAAACTGCTGAGTTTATCTCTTCTCATGGAAGAAAATAATGTTGGAGCCTACCTTAATCTGACAAAAATAATTCCGGAAAGATTTCATGCTTAAGTGAGAAAACATAAAACAAGAGAAGATTTACAAGGAAACTTAGGAATACAGTTTATGTGTTGCGGAGACTTCAAAACAAAACAGGAAATTGAAACGCCATTAAGAAAAAGAAACATATCTGACTACATACAATGAAAACATCTTGTATGGAAAAAGATACTCTCATAAGCCAAACAACAAATGATAGAGTGGGAAAGTATATCTGCAACACATATGACAGAAGGCCATATCCTTCTGACAGAAGGCCTTCATATCCTACATTGAGATCCCACAAATTCATAATGCAAAGACAGACCCAGTAGAAAAAATGGGCAAAGATTAGGAATCCCAGTTGACAGAAGAGGAAATCCAAAGCGCTGGTAAATAGATGGAAAGATGCTCTACCTTACTAGTCAATAGGGAAGTGCAAATTAAAGCAGCACTGAGATGCCATTTGCCAACCACCATACTGGCAAACATTCAAAAGACTAGTTACAATAAGTGCTGGTGTGAATGTGGGGAGAAACATGCCCTTGTCTCCCACCTGTGTGGTTGTGAAGTTTTACAGCTGTTTTGGAAATTAAAAAGAACTCATGTCGGATACAAAATCAACGTACAGAAGTCAGTTGCATTCTTATACACTAACAATGAAGCAACAGAAAGACAAATAAAGAAACTGATCCCATTCACAATTGCACCAAGAAGCATAAAATACCTAGGAATAAAATACCTAGGAATACCTAGGAAGCATAAAATACCTAGGAAAATACCTAACCAAAGATGTAACAGATCTGTATGCTGAAAACTATAGAAAGCTTTTGAAGGTAATTGAAGAAGACATAAAGAAATGGAAAGACATTCCCTGCTTATGGATTGGAAGAATAAATATTGTCAAAATATCAATACTACCCAAAGCTATCTACACATTCAATGCAATCCCAATCAAAATTGCACCAGCATTCTTCTTGAAGCTAGAACAAGCAATCCTAAAATTCATATGGAACCACAAAAGGCCCCGAATAGCCAAAGTAATTTTGAAGAAGAAGACCAAAGCAGGAGGCATCACAATCCCAGACTTTAGCCTCTACTACAAAGGCATAATCATCAAGACAGCATGGTATTGGCACAAAAACAGACACATAGACCAATGGAATAGAATAGAAACCCCAGAACCAGACCCACCAACATATGGCCAACTAATCTTTGACAAAGCAGGAAAGAACATCCAATGGAAAAAAGACAGCCTCTTTAACAAATGGTGCTGGGAGAACTGGACAGCAACATGCAGAAGGTTGAAACTAGACCACGTTCTCACACCATTCACAAAAATAAACTCAAAATGGATAAAGGACCTGAATGTGAGACAGGAAACCATCAAAACCTTAGAGGAGAAAGCAGGAAAAGACCTCTCTGACCTCAGCCGTAGCAATCTCTTACTCGACACATCCCCAAAGGCAAGGGAATTAAAAGCAAAAATGAATTACTGGGACCTTATGAAGATAAAAAAGCTTCTGCACAGTAAAGGAAACAACCAACAAAACTAAAAGGCAACCAACGGAATGGGAAAAGATATTTGCAAATGACATATCGGACAAAGGGCTAGTATCCAAAATCTATATAGAGCTCACCAAACTCCACACCCGAAAAACAAATAACCCAGTGAAGAAATGGGCAGAAAACATGAATAGACACTTCTCTAAAGAAGACATCCGGATGGCCAACAGGCACATGAAAAGATGCTCCATGTCACTCCTCATCAGGGAAATACAAATCAAAACCACACTCAGATATCACCTCACGCCAGTCAGAGTGGCCAAAATGAACAAATCAGGAGACTATAGATGCTGGAGAGGATGTGGAGAAACGGGAACCCTGTTGCACTGTTGGTGGGAATGCAAACTGGTGCGGCCACTCTGGAAGACAGTGTGGAGGTTCCTCAGAAAATTAAAAATAGACCTACCCTATGACCCAGCAATAGCACTGCTAGGAATTTACCCAAGGGATACAGGAGTACTGATGCATAGGGGCACTTGTACCCCAATGTTTATAGCAGCACTCTCAACAATAGCCACATTATGGAAAGAGCCTAAATGTCCATCAACTGATGAATGGATAAAGAAATTGTGGTTTATATACACAATGAAGTACTACATGGCAATGAGAAAGAATGAAATATGGCCCTTTGTAGTGACGTGGATGGAACTGGAGAGTGTGATGCTAAGTGAAATAAGCCATACAGAGAAAGACAGATACCATATGTTTTCACTCTTATGTGGATCCTGAGAAACTTAACAGAAACCCATGGGGGAGGGGAAGGAAAAAAAAAAAAGAGGTTAGAGTGGGAGAGAGCCAAAGCATAAGAGACTCTTAAAAACTGAGAACAAACTGAGGGTTGATGGGGGGTGGGAGGGAGGGGAGGGTGGGTGATGGGTATTGAGGAGGCATCTTTTGGGATGAGCACTGGGTGTTGTATGGAAACCAATCTGACAATAAATTTCATATATTGAAAAAATAAAAAAATTAAAAAATTAAAAAATGTATCTTATATTACTGAAAAAAAAAGAAAAAAAGAAAAAAGAAAAAAAAAAGAACTCATGTCGGGCACCTGTGGGGCTCAGTCGGTTGAGCTTCTGACTCTTGATTCCGGCTCATGTCATGATCTCATGGTCATGAGATCAAGCCCCATGTCAGGCTCTGAGCTGAGTGTGGACCCAGCTTAAGATTCTCTCTCTCTCTCTCTCTAAAGGGTTAGTATTCAAAATCTATAAGGAACTTAGCAAACTCAACACCAAAAAAACAAAACAAAACAAAACAAATAATCCAGAGAAGAAATGGGCAGAAGACATAAATAGACACTTTTCCAAAGAAGACATCCAGATGGTCACAGACACGTGAAAAGATGCTCAACATCATTCATCATCAGGGAAATACAAATCAAAACCACAATGAGATACACCTCACACCAGTCAGAGTGGCTAAAATTATCAACTCAGGAAATAACAGATGTTGACTAGGATGTGGAGAAAGGGGAAACCTTTTGCACTGCAGGTGGGAATGCAAACTGGTGCAGCCACTCTGGAAGACAGTGTGGAGGTTCCTCAAAAAGTTGAAAATAGAACTAGCCTACAACCCAGCAGTTGCACTACTAGGAATTTATCCAAATGATACAACAATGCTAATTCAAAGGGTCACATGCACCCCAATGTTTATAGCAGCACTATCAACAATAGCCAAAGTATGGAAAGAGCCCAAATGTCCACTGACTGATGAATGGATAAAGAAGATGTGGAATATATATATACAGTGGAGTATTATTCAGCGATCAAAAAGAATAAAATCTTGCCATTTGCAGCAAAGTGAGTGGAACTAGAGGGTATTATGCTAAGCAAAATAAGTCAGTCAGAGAAAGACAAACATCATATGACTTCACCTGTGTGGAATTTGAGAAAGATAACAGATAAACATAGGAGAAGGGAAAGAAGATAAAAACAGCGAGGGAGGCAAACCTTAAAAGACTCTTAAATACAGAGAACAAACTGAGGGTTGCTAGAAGGCAGATGGGTGGGGGGATGGGCTAAATGGGTGATGGGCATTAAGGAGGGCACTTGTTGGGATGAGCACTGGGTGTTGTATGTAAGTGATGAATCACTGGGTTCTACTCCTGAAACCAATACTACACTGTATGTTAACTAACTTGAATTTAAATAAATAAATTTTTTTAAAAAATTCTCTCTCTCTCTCCCCCTCTCTCCACCCCACTGCTTGCTCTCTGTCTCTGTCTCTCTCTCAAAAAAAAAAAAAAAAAAAAAAAGAGCACATGTCTTCTGACCTGGCAATCCCACCTCTGTAATTTTATACCCTAGAAATGTAAGTAACCTGTTCACAAAAGTATTTGTACAAAATGTTGTGGCAGCATTGTTTTCAGTGGGGGAAACAAAACAACTGGAAATAACCCGAGTCCCCACCAATCAGGGCATGGTTGAATGAATTGGGATAGCTTCATTTATACCAGGGAGTTGTGCACTGTACCTCTATATGGAATTATGTGTGATATCTCTTGGCCTGGATGGATTTCCACACGTATGGCTAAATGAGAAAAGGAAGCTTCAGAGAAGCATATGTAGTTTTGTAAAATAAACAAGGACCCCTCTCCCTCAAATGCCTATTCTATACATTGCACTGTATTTCTACATATATATATGCATATATATATATATATATATATATATATATATGTGTGTGTGTGCATATATAACTAAGCTGTTCACACTGGCTACCTCAGCAAGAAGGCACTGGGACAGAGTAGGCAAAAAACGGAAAAGGAAAAAATATGCTTGGTGTAATGTTAGCTGAAAATGTTAAATATAAATTCCTACTCATGATATTATTGTAAATACATTAAAATTGGATATGTACCTGAACAAGGACTAGAAAGTTTCAGGAACCTACACAAATATTAATGTCATTTCAGGACAGATCATGGACATTTTTATCTTGGATTTGTGTTAATTTAATAAATTATTGCTTATGGATTACATATAATCTATAGATTATGGACTAATAATTAATGCAACTAATCTAGTTTTGTAAAAGGGCAATAAGGAAAATAATTGAATCTGACCCCTCATTTCCCAAATGAGAAAATTGAGGCATGGAGTGGGGAAGTAATTTGTCTAGAGTAGTTCCCTGACCAAAGTCCCAGCTCCGTCTTCTAGACACCCTCATCTCCCTCACTCCAGCCCTTGGTTCCTGGGGCAAATCAGAGTGTTCAGGGAATTGTCTGGATCTCAAATGTCTGATTATAGCCCCTAGGAATGAGGAGAAGGGGGAGGAGGAGGAAGGAGACAGGGAAGAAACCAGAAGGGCTCAGAGCCATGACCCAGGTATGCAGGTATGGCAGAGAATGTAACCCCCCCCCACCCCAGTTCCTGCCACCAGGTGTACCTGTGCCCTGGGGGTCAGGTTCAGAATTTCAACAAATGTCCCCGAGATCCTCAGCAAAGAGGCAGAGTGTGTTCACCACTCAGGGCACCAGCACTTAGCTAGGAGCTAATTAAAGCTTTAGCCAGGGCCAGGCCCTCGAAATTCTGGGACACTGTACACCTATCACTTTCCACATCTATATTCAGTTTGAGGCTCAGGATTCCACTGCATGGCCATAAAAATGGTGGAGTAGTTTGGAGGAACTAGTGGTGTGTACAACATCACAGTAAGTAGAGGCATGAAGAAGGGGGACTCCCAGTAGGAGAATCAAGGAAGCAAAACCAGTGTCCCAGAGGAGCAACTTTGAACGAGGAACCCCCTCCTCTCCTTCACTGAGGTGAACACAGCAGATCTAACCACCAGGGAACCTCTCCAAAGAAGATTCCTTGAGTTCCAGGAAAAGGCAGAAATTATAAAATCATTTCCCGTCACTTCCCTGACACCTACCCCTCCTGGTACCATCATCACTAGGGCTGGCAGAGCCTGAAGACTGAGCTCCTTTAATTTTTTTTCACTGTCTCTTAATTTTTTCACCTCCTCCAGGAAGTCTTCTCTATCTAAACATGAATAATAGGAGGAAAAGTTCACTCCCTTGCTCAGAGGTCACTCCTATTCCTGAGGGGTGGGAGAGGCTGAATAGCCAAAACAACTTTGAAAAACAAGAACGGGGCACCTGGGTGGCTCAGTCAGTTGGGCGTCTGACTTCAGCTCAGGTCATGATCTTGTGGTTCGTGAGCTTGAGCCCTGTGTCGGGTTCTGTGCTGGCAGCTCAGTCTGGAGCCTGCCTAGGATTCTGTGTCTCCCTCTCTCTCTGCCCCTCCCCTCTCATGCTCTGTCTCCCTCTTTCTCTCTCAAAAATAGACGTTAAAACATTTTAAAATAAAATAAAATTAACCTCATACCTTGTGCCATATTTATATATAAATTAATACAAAATGGAATATAGACCTAAAGTAGCAGATACCATTTAAAACTTCTCAAAGAAAACACAGGAGAAAATGTGTATCTTACAGTATGCAGAGATTTCCTAGCTAGGACACAAATAGCACAGATCATAAGAAAAAAATTAATAAATTAGACTTCATCAAAATAAGAAATATTCTCTTTGAAAGACACTGTTTAAAAAATGAATAATCCTTACAACTTAATAATAAGATCAAAAACCTTATGGAAAAAAAATGTACAAAAGATTTAAAATAGATACTCTGCCAAAGAAAATATACTAATGAAGTGGTTAGTTATTAGGGAAATGCACATTAAAACCTCCATGAGAAAGCATTCCACACTCACCAGAATTAGTAAAATTTAAAAGTCTGAAAATAGCAAGTGTTGAAAAGGGTGTGGAGCACCTGGAACTCTCACACACGTCTTTCTGCTGGAAATGTAAAATGGTGCAACACTTCAGAAAGCACTCTGGCAGTTTCTTACAAAGTTAAACATGCACTTACCACATGACCCTGTAATCACATTCCTAGGTATTTACCCAAGATAAATATAAACATAGATTGATAAAAACTATTCATAGCACCAAATGTTCACAGCAGTAAAATAAAACTGGGAATTCTATACATGTACATTCAATTAATCTTTGACAAAGGTGCAAAGAATGCACAACGGGGGAAAGAGGGTCTCTTCAACAAATGGGGTTCAGAAAAGTGGATATCCACATGCAAAATAATGAATTTGGATCTGTATCTTACTGTACACAAAAGCAGCTCAAAATGGATGAAAGACTTAAACATAAGACCTGAAACCATAAAACTCCTAGAAGGAAAAAAACACCGGGGGAAGATTCACGACATTGGCCTTGGCAATTGTTTCATGGATACGACACCTAAACCACAGGCAACAAAAACAGAAATACACAAGTGGGACTACATTAAGCCAGAAAGGAAACAACAGAGTGAAATGGTAACATACGGAATGGGAGAAAATATTTGCAAACCATGTATCAGATAAGCAATTAATTTCCAAAATATATAAGAAAGTCCTACAACTCAAGAGCAAAAAAAAAATAATAACTCAATTAAAAATGAGCTGAGTTGAGTTTACCTGAGTGAAACATTCCTCCAAAGAAGACAAACAAAAGGCCAACAGGTATATGAAAAGATGCTCAATGTGACTCATTACCAGGGAAATACAAATCAAAACCACAATGAGGTATCACCTCACCTGTTATGATGGCTATCATCAAAACATATGTATATGACAAGTGTTGAGGAGGATGTGTAGAAATTGGAATCTTTGTACACTGTTGGTGAGAATGCAAAATGTTGCTATGGAAAACAGTATGGACGTTTCTCAAAAAATTAAAAATAGAACTATCATATGATCCAGAAATCCCACTTCTGGGTATTTATCCAAAAGAACTGAAATCAGGATCTTGAAGTGATATTAGCACCCCAATATTCAATGCAACACTATTCACAATAGCCAAGATTATAAGCAATCTAAGTGTCCATCAATGAATAAATGGATAAAGAAAATGTGGTATATACATACAATGGAATACCATTCAGACTTTAAAAAGAAGGAAATCCTATAATACATGACCACATTGATGAACCTTGAAGACATTAAGTAAAATAAGTCAGTCAGAAAGACAAATACAGCATGATCCCACTTATGGAAGGTAACTAAAACAGTCAAACTCATAAAATCAGAGGCTAGAATGGTGGTTACCAGGGGCTGGGGAAGAGGGGGAAATGGGAAATTGCTAACCAGTGGGCATAGTTTTGATTACACATGATGAGTAAGTTCTAGAGATCTGCTGTACAACATTGTGCCTGTAGTTAACAAGGCTATATTGTACATTTAAAAACTGAAGAGAGTAGGTCTCATGTTAAGTGTTCTTACCAGAATAAAATAAAATACAATGAATAAAGTTAAACACCATATTTTGGTTTGAATATCCATGTCTTAAACCATGTGACTAAAATGAGTGGTTCCCACTTTGGGAGCATCTGCACCTTGGCCAGAGGAGTAGGAGGGAGTAGAACTGGCCCAGAGTTAATACAAGGAGGGCACAGGTACATGTCCTCACCAAGCACTGTCTATAAATTCAGGAAATGATCTATCCTGCACACATATGGTCCAGGTGTTCTAAGTGTATGTAGAGCCAGTTTTTATCAATAAAATAAAAATACATGTTTTAAAAAAAACCAGCAACAACCTAAATGTTCATTAACCAGTAAATGCAAATTGTGGTATATCTATACAATGGAATACTATTCAGCAATAAAATGAACAAGCTTACTCATATGTGCACCAACGTGGATGAATTTCAAAAGAGCATCATACTAAATGGAGGAAGCTGGACACAAAAGTCTACACATTGTATGACTTCCATTTGGATGACTTCTTAGAAAGAGCAATATAACAACAGTGACATCAGATCAGTCTCAGTGATAAGGGAGGGAGACGGTGAACTGCAAAAGGGAACAAGGAGTCCTCGGGGTGAGGGAAATGTTCTATAGCTTCATTGAGGTCATGGTTGCAGAACTGTAGATGGTTTGTCTAAACCCATACACTTGAAGTCAGTGAATTTCATTGTATGTAATTGTGCCTTAATACAGCTGGTGTTTTTAAGACTAAAATCTTTTTCTCCCCCTTCTCACCTCTTGATACTTCATCAAGAGGCTTTAGAATAATTTCTTTTCTAACTTTCTTCCTCCCATTGCCCCCAGATCACCTAATTATTAACTCCCCTCCAAGCAGCAATAAAAAACACCGGATTTTTCCTTTCCTTCAACCGCTAGATTGGATTTTCAGAGACCAGATGGCTCATGACTGAGCCAAAGGAGTCCAGGGGGCCAGAAACTAGGACAATGAGAAACTGGGGGTGGGGATGGTTGAATGGGGGAAATTTTGGAGCTGGGCCTGGGGCCGAGAGCCCCTGAGAAGTGCAGTGGTAACAGTGCTGAGCTGGAGACCCAGCTCCCCTTTCAAAACTGTGGGCCTTCTGGAAGGTCAAGTCATGGTAAATGAGGCTCTTATTCTTGCCCTGTTTATGTCACTGAATTATAGGGATTCAATAAGACTTTGAATGTGAAACTGCCTTGGGAGAAACATAATAAACCCTGCACAGATGCAAAATCTTATAATGACTATTATTGATATTATTAGTCCTCGTCACTGAGGAACTCAGCAACCACAGCGCTATTGCAAGCAGAGACCTACCAGGGTGCCATCTTGACTTCCTCTTCCTGGGCCCCCACCCCCTCTTCCAGGCATGGGGGCAATGGACGAAGGGGTAGATTTCCTTTGCTCATTGGTGCAATCTGCCACTGCACAGTCTTCCACAGAAGGCTTTGGAAAGATCTTACTAAGGCAAGTGCTTACAGATGATCCAGCAGCCAGGGGCAGAGAAAGGAAGTGGCTTGTAGTTACTTACATGTGGATTTTGCAAGTTTTTCACTCAATTCAAACGAGAAACAGTGGACCCCATCTCCCTTCACATCTCCTTAAAAAGGCATCAGGGTATTCTCTTCCTAACAGAAAGGGTCACCTCTCCTCCTTACTCTCCCCCACAGAGCTCAGAGCCAATAACACTCCATAACTGCTTGCTTGTTCATTTACTCATTGAGCTGTTCCTGCCTGCTAGAAACTTGATGTACGATAACCATGAAATGATGGACTGGAGAGGTAGATATTATTATTCCCATTTTACAGATGAATAGAGAAATTTAGTAACATGGCCAAAGTCACACCACTAGGAAGATGTTGAGGTAAGACTTGAACCCAGGCCTGGTTCCAGCCCCCAAGTTATTTTACTG